>NW_027137601.1:0-723055 GCF_001692895.1 Cenococcum geophilum 1.58
TCCGTACCGCGGTCATACGGAGCAGCTCGAGGCCCTGAGGGTGCTGATATTTGAGCGGCGAGATCTCATGCTTGTGGCAAAGACGTCTTTTGGCAAGAGTATGATAATGCAAGCACTACCATGTCTTGTACCTAATGCAGTTGTTATTATTGTTCTTCCACTTAACGCGATTGGGTCAGAGCAAGTAAAAAAGATTGCAAAGCTACCTTATGTTCGACCTGTTCATGTGTGGGAGAAAACAATATCCGCCGAGCTGATTGAGGATATCCGCACGGGCAGCTACACACATATCCTTATCTCCCCAGAGCTTTTGGTTAGTGACAAGCTGCATAAGGTTCTGATAGACCCGATATTTCGTTCCCATGTTGCCCTTGTGGTGGTTGATGAAGTACACCTGCTTGCTGATTGGGGAGAGACCTTCCGTATAGCGTACACACAACTCTTTAAAGTACGTTCAGTCTTAGTTGATAAGCCTTGGTTTGCATGTACCGCAACACTAGACCCATCTACGTTTCGGACTGTATGCAAGCTNGCTGGGTTTAAACCTAATATACAAGTTATTAAAACCCCAATCGATCGGCCGGAGCTAAAGATTATACGGAGGGTCATGACCGCGCCAGAGAAGAAGGACTTTCGAGCTCTTTACTTTACTATTGCTGCTGCTCCAGTGTATTCGCACACTGCTAGTAATAGTGACCGAGGAGAAGGCGAGCAATCAAGAAGCCGCTTAATATCCGCACAGCAGACATACCGCCAACAGTTCGATCAACTTCAGCTGATTCCAAAGACGATCATCTTCTTTGATTCTAAGGAGTGGATAGCTGCCTGTCGTAATACTATTCGCAGCTGGTTGATCCATCGCGGCTACGATGCTGCTGTTGCTAGAGAAGCGGTGCAGAGCTACCACGCAACGCTTGCGGATATTGACAAAGACCGCTTGTACGCCGAATACGCGCGCCCAACGTCTCGAATTCGAATTTTCGTTGCATCAGATGCAGTAGCACACGGTGCAGATGTCCCGGATATCTACCGTTCGATCCAATATGGAATGCCTCGCCACAAATCCTGTAATATGCTGGCACAGCGGTTTGGCCGGGCAGGCCGAGGAGAAGGCCTCTCAGGCGAAGCAATCTTTATGGTTGAGAGCCGCTGGCGGGGTCCTTGCGATGAATTAGGTGGTTCTAAGCATACACAACCTCAGTGTATAGGCGATCTTCGCGCAAGCGCGCTGCGCAATGATATCCGCGGGCGACAAAACGCAGAGACTGCGGATATTGCGGGCGATGCTTCATCTATAGCGTCAGTCAGTACTGAGCAGTTGGTAGATACAAGAAGCGGGCGTGGGTTAAGCCCTGGTGGTTCTACAGTACGCCTACCTGAAGAGCTTATCGTACCGACCCTACGCCCAAAGAAGCGGTTGACTAATGCGCAGTTGCGTGGTAAACTGCCGTTCACCCTATGGCGGCTAGTTAATGAGGATCAGGTATGCTTACGAGCAATACAACTTACACACTATGGAGACCCACAGTCTACTGTTAGTAAAGACTTGTGTTGCAGTAACTGCAACCCAGCAATATTCATGGATTGCGAGTACGATATCCGCACTAGCCATAGTGCGGATATTGCGAAAACCCGCCGGGAGCCTATGTTAAGCAATATACAGAAGTGGTTTACGCAATGGGCGGAGGCCAGGTATCAGGATACATTATGGACGCCTACAGTTAATTGTGTTATACCGGATAAGCAGCTTTGTCGCCTCTGTAACATAGGGTGGGTTCCAGATGCGGCATCATTAAGGCAAGCAATGCCTGAGTGGGATCCTGATATCCTCGGTGAGGAGCTTCCGTCCCTTATTAAGCTTTTAGCAGATGAGGAACGAAAGCAGAAACAGAAAGAAATAGGGCAACTCTCAGGTTCTTCTGGGTTAATTATGCAGATGTCAGAGCGGTTTTCCCAAGCGTTAGAGCAGCACGCTGCTGCGGATGAGCGCTTATCACAGGCTCTTATACGGGCTTCGCAGGTTTCAGATAGGAGATTTGAAATATCAGCGCCGTGGCAATCAGCGCCTCACTGTGGCGCTGATATATCGCAGGCTAGTCAACAGTCAGCCATAGACCTCTTGCCAATAACTCAGGAAGAGGATGTACCTATGCCTTCGCCAACTCTTGGGTCTCCAGCTCCTACTCCTCCATCATTACCCTTATACCAGCCGTNAGATACATCTATGCCGCCAGCAACCCGCCAGTTGGATACGTCTTTATTGGTACCGCAAAGGCGGTCGGCGCGATTAAACAGAGGCAAACGTATGCGAAGAGCACTACAGGAAATCAACGGCAACGCCAATTAGTATACAGCGGGCTAATATTAGGCGAGGTTAGTTGATATCAGGCGGGGTTAGCTAATACTAGGTGAGTTTACCTTATATCCGCCAAGCGGATATTGCAACCATAGTAGCTGATATCTATTAGGATGACGCCCCCCCTTCCCCTTATACCCTACACCCCTAGCAAGCGCGGCCCAGGAACTAAATAGATTAATTAATTAATAATATCAATTACTTGGGAATATGTACCAGTGCTACTAACTATAGCGGATATTGAACGGTTGTAGTAATAGCTTATAGCTAATATCTTGTATTACTCATCGAGCAACTCATACGCAGGTTGAAGCTGGGTTTGAGCAAAGTCGGCAGGGAGTACGAAGCCATCTAGCTCATTATCATCGTCATGGAGATCAAGCTCATCAAACACGGCGGAAAGATCACCGCCTAGCCGTGAATTGAACTCGTTGAGGGCAGATTGATTAAGTCGTTCAATACCTAGTTGTAGTAGAGGCGGCGCTTCCATCTTTGCTCGCCGTGCCTGACGGCGGATAATAGAACCTTCGGCAATCGCATTAGCAAGCGATTGAATATCCGCTGCAGGAGATTTAACAGTATGTCGAGTAGACATCCGTTCGCCGAACGTGATCTCAAACTTTGCACGTAGTGGCCCTGTATAATTAGTCATATGAATGCTCCAGCGGAAGAGTGAGTCTAGGTTAAATGTCGAATTGCCACGAGTGTGCATAAGCTGCTTTAGCTCCCCATTAAGTAGCTCGTTGTCGAGATCTATCGGGTAGTGACTATCCTGTTCGCCGCGGATATTCACTAGACTATTTACTAGGATAGCTTGCTGGAGCTCAGGGGAACAAGCATCTGTTGAAGTTAACTGGAAGAAACGTAACATCTCTGGTAGATAGTTCTTGTTTCGACCACCTGCGAAATAGATACAAATGCGGGGGAGCACGCGGCTGAGCAGGCCAATATCCGCAAGCTTGATGGCGTGCTTGAGGACCTTGTACGTCTCTACCAGTTGTAAAAAGCGGACGTGCGTTAGAAACTCTGCATCAGCAGGCTTAGAAAGTGTTTGTGAGGATGCAGCACTGCCAGCCTGCTTAAGGTGACCCTTTTGCCGTGGTTCCGCAGGCTGGCTGGCATGGTTGGCCGCCCGAGAGACTTCCTGACCGAAAACCGCTGTGCGGATATCCTCGACCACTGCTAATAGACGTTGCGGAGATAGGCTTTTAAGGTACCGCTTGATATCTATAGGCGACTTGGTGTTACAAGACTCCTTAATCTGAGTATGGAGCAACGCTANGATACGAGCGTCGAAGCTATGGAGAATTAGCTCCTCCATATGATGAAACGGCGCGCGCTCGGCTGGGATATTTCTTCGACCTAGGTGGTTCATGTGGGTGTACAGCGTAGAGTACTCTTGGGCTGATTGCTTGCCACCATAGTGATACCGTATAACCATATACAGGTAGTTCAGCTTTAGGTGCCAAAGAGCTGGAATAGGCAGAGCCCAACGCAGGCTATCATAGGCGGATATTGACTCAGTACGTTCTCCCTGACATGACCGAATAAGCTTTGCGGTCTTTTGATCACCATAGATCAGAAACAGTCGCTCCTCAAATGCTTTATCGGTGCGTTGTAGATTCATTTGATGGAGAAAAATGTCGTCTAGTACCTTATAGGTTTCAGATATAGAAGCCTCTCCAGTCATAATAGGTCCTAGGTTAAACCTAGACGTCCGCGCAGCGGGTATTACATTAATAGAAGGCATACGTGGATGTTTGAACCGCGGGTTTTTGCTGAGTAATATATCAAGGCCTGGGTACGCCTCTACAATGGCTTTATAGATTAAAGCTGTCGAGATCTGCTTCTGTATCTCGTCTTGTAAATTACCTGGAGCCTCTGCAATATCCGAGAACTTAATTGGAATATCCGCACGAAGCATGCTCTGTCGAAGCCCACCATTAGGTATACTTACACCAAAGACAAGCTTGCCAGTCGTGCGCGAATAGAACGTCCCAGTATCCCCAAGTGTTTGATGCTGAACTCGTTGGAGGTAGTCGAAGTTATCATAGACAACAATAGTATTAGAAGCTGCACCCATTAAGCGGATTTTCACCTGTATGTAGGTTAGTATATACCTGCACCGCGGAGATTGTGGGCTAAACCTTGATTCCTGGGCTATCCGCTCCTTCTGCCGGTTCAAAGTGGTATAACCATCAATTAATCCAAGCCCATGGAGCACAGAAAGCACGCGGCGCTTAACGCCGTTGGCTTGGAGATACATCCCTAGCAGCCGTGGGATACAGTTTGCGGAGTTTCGTGAAAGGCCAAATGCAAGCGTAGAAGCTATTAGAACCGCACGGCCTTCATGCGGAGAACATTTGCGTCGACCCTCTTGACATGCTGTAATTACATGCTCTAGTGTAGGTGCGTAAGTCTTTACGGCTTGATAGCACTGCCCAAGGTCAAGCTGCTCAATATCCGCATATTGGTCAAAGCTGCCAAATAGTGACTCTTTCTCCCTTAGCTCTTCAAGCTCTCCCTGGATAGTAAGAGCAACACTAGCACCCACTATGCCGCGCTTCTCCATCTCTTCAGTATAGATATCTAGGATATCAGCATCCTCTAGGAGTTTGTTAAGGAGCTCCCTTGCTCTTTTTTTCTTTAGTGCCTTGCGTGAACCTTCAGCCATTGTAATCCATTCAAGCGCTAGGTCTCCTATAGACATCCGCCATGGCCTAAGACGGTCGACAATTACCCGGACCTTCTCTGCAGCGGATATCTTCTCNGCGGATATTGCGGATATTGCGGGTATTTCATCAACTCCTGCTTCTTCATCCTCTTGGGGATCTATGTAGTTTGGCAGTGGTGAGTNGGCTATTGAGGACCGCCATTGAGCTGCGGATAGCGATGGGGGAGACGACGGGGGAGACGATAGGGGAGATGATGGGGGTGGGACAAGACGGCTGATGCCCTCGGGCACTATATCCGCTGTATCTCTTGATCCTCCAGCGGTATTGGTTAATAGAGAGGGTAGTTTATTGTCAAAAGCTTGAGAAGACTGGCTCCTGCTAGACGAAATAGAGGGGTTTCTTCGACGCCTTTTAGATGCGCCCATGGCTGGCAGTTGGTTCTGGAAAATCCATCGATTAGAGAGCTGATTAAGGCAATTCTAATGCAGGTATTGACAGGATAATAGACGTGGCGGTTGCTTACATTAATTTCGTTAAAGTTGATGGTTTGCCTCATACAAACAGACCGGCTCGGCTTCCAAAAGCTTGCCAAAGTGGCTCAGACCAAGAAACAGATGGATCGATCGAATAGGTTAGCTTGCGGATATTCGATTATCCGCGCAGCGGATATTCATCTGTTTCTTGGTCTGAGCATGCTGAGTCAATTGTTCGCGTTCATTTCAGCGATATATTCTGCAACCTGCGATTCCTCCCCCCAACACTATCCACACCACAATGGATCTCCACGACGCACAAAACCTAGTATTGCGCCTCATAAGCGATGCGAATGCTCAGTTCCAAAAGGTCCCTGGATCGGCTATTCTGCTGAGATACATTAAATCCAGCTACCAGAACGATCCCGTACGATCCGCTGTAGAGCTGTTTCTCTTCCTTTTTGCTGTGCGATATCTTTTGGCTCCGGCATACTCAACGCAGAAGCAGAAACATGTCGCTTTGACAGAGGAGGTATGGCATTTCCTGTGCTTCAACCTTTGGATTGTTGTTAAAGGAGGATTATAGGAGATTGACGAATTAGTTGATGACTGGACTCCGGAGCCCTTGGTCGCGTCTCCAACTGCATTCGAAGAGCTGGAAAAGGAGAAGCGCCCGGTAATTATTGGGTCAGTAACGTCTCAATGCAGCATAGTTCTCTCGCTGATAGTTCTAGTCCCACCGGCCCAAAGTCAAAGTTGTCCAACGGCCGAACTGTTACAAACCTCGCCTCCTACAATTTTTACAACTTTGTCGCAAATGAGACGCTGAAGGAGAAAGCTATCCAAACTCTCCGGACTTACGGCGTTGGGCCATGCGGTCCTCCCGGATTTTATGGCACTCAGGATGTGCATATGAAGACGGAAGCGGATATCGCAGCCCACCTGGGTACACCAGCTTGTATCATCTATGCTCAGGCCTTTTCTACTATTTCCAGCGTCATCCCGTCATTCTCGAAGCGTGGCGATATTATTGTTGCAGACAAGGCCGTAAACTATGCTGTACGTAAGGGTATTCAAATATCCCGCAGCACAGTCCGATGGTACGAACACAACGATATGGAGGACCTGCAGCGAGTACTAGAGAAGGTTACTAAGGAACAAGCTAAAAAGCCTTTGACGAGGCGATTTATCATCACAGAGGGACTATTCGAGAGCGTGGGGGACACAGTGAATTTACCGAAGGTGGTGAGTTTTATGCAGTACTCAACTGGTGTAGTCTATGGTAACTAACATACTCCAGATTGAACTCAAACTACGATACAAATTCCGCCTTATTTTAGACGAAACCTGGTCGTATGGCGTCTTGGGACGAACAGGACGAGGAGTCACAGAACAACAAAATGTGGATGCAGCTGAAGTTGACATGATCATTGGTTCTCTTTCCGGGCCTCTATGCGCTGCTGGAGGTTTTTGCGCAGGAACAGGAGAAGTTGTGGAACATCAACGTATCTCATCTGCTTCATACACTTACTCCGCCGCTCTACCTGCCATGTTAGCCACCACAGCTAGCGAGACGATAGCGCTATTGCAAGAAAATCCAGATATCATAGTTCAGTTAAGGGAGAACATCAAGGCAATGCGAGCACAGCTGGATCCTAGAAGTGACTGGGTTAAGTGTACTGGCTCTATCGACAACCCAATCATGCTTCTAGTCTTGAAACCGGAAGTGGTGGCCTCGAAAAAACTGAGCATCGAGGACCAGGAGTTTTTGCTTCAAGATGTGGTCGATGAGGTATGCCCAATAGCTGATTCTTAAACGCATGTAGCGACTAACATGAAGTAGTGTGTCGCCAACAGCGTTCTCATCACTAGACTAAAGAGTATACCTGCGGCTCTTCGTGCTGGCCCAAGTGATCAAGGCTGGCAGCCACAGCCAGCTCTCAAGGTGTGCATCACGACTGGGTTATCCAAAAAGGAGACAGAGAAGGCTGGTATCGTCATCAGACACGCCATTACTAAGATTGTGACGCGGAAGAAGTAGTGTATGTGGGATGAGTTCCAGTTGGTGACTGTATTATACCATTGTTACAGCATGAACGGCGTTATGGTTCTTCCGTATGGAGGTATTCTTAGAGTCCTGCTAACTGTAGTCATGGATTCATTTCTAAATGAGTGGAAATAATAAGTGGAATGTCTATTGAATGTTTGAGAGCTTTCTAAAGTGTGCTTTTGCTCGTCTGATTCGTACAACTCTAGTGACAGCAATCCTTACTGGAAATATATTCCAACACGCACAATCTACACGAACACAAAGTTTTCGAAGACTCGAGAATTGTCTAATAATTCCAATATGGGACTGGTTGAACTCCACAAAGGTGGATCGTGTATTGTGGACTAGAATCGGACCTCGGAAGATAATTGCATTCTGAGTATCGTCGATTAAAATGTTAGAGATGCTAGCAGTGCGAAAGTCTCAGCAGGATTTTATTCCTCGGTCCACTGAGTTGCAGTGCGGTGAGTTCTTGTGGTGGGTGACCAGGAGTACCAGGCACGCGGGGCATTGGCACCGTTCGTTCCTGCCACCGCCCAGCCTTTTCGATTGCGGCGCAACCGGGACCTAACCACTACGTCAACCTGTTTTACTGTGGAGGTAGCACTTTCAAGACGGGCTAATTAACGAAACCAATTCCTGCCTCCGTCTTCTTCACACTCTTCCTTCTCAAACCTCCGTTATTCCTTCTTTCGGGTTCGGTATCTGCAGCTTCCCGTCCTCCACGCATCTTCATCACTCACCCGTAGATCCCGCGTCACTCGCTCGGCCCACCTCACGTCTTCGTGGCACTCGCGGATTGTTTCGTTTCCCACCACCGCTAACGCCGCAACTTGACTTGTTGGCGCGTTTTTACATATCTGGTGCAAGAAGCTTGACCGTATCTCTTCTTTCCCCGCGCTGAATAGAAAATTAAACAGCGGTCCCGACAATTGGCGCATCGCATCCAACCGGCGTAACGCTCTGGGTGCATTGAGGCACAGCACTTAAGAACCCCCAAAAGCCGCCCCCCGGCTTCTCTGCTCAAGTTCGCTTCCTTGCGACATCGAGTGCGAGTGCGAGTTTGCTACTTAATTTACTTGATTGTCTCCAAAGGCCCCTCTACGGCGTAGTTCTAAGGCCTAATCAGAGAGCCTTACCACCTACATCTCAAGGCGCCATAAAGCTACAGCAATGGCGCGCACGGTAACATCAGCAGTAGTGGTGCGCGAGAAATACTACTGGCCAGATGCACAGCTCAATATCTGGACAATAATCATGGTAAGTCGAAGACTTCATATGACAGCTATGTATGCGAAAATGCGAAACGAACACCCGCTAACTTGTTCATCTTCCTAGGCTATTTCCTTATGGCGTGACCGTTGGCGCGTTAACAATTATTTTCATCATCATCGAGCTCATCCTCATTGCCCAGCGGCGGCTGCTACCCGGTATAATGATGCTGCTCTCCTTTGTACTTCTTGTGTTGTTTATAACGGGTATCATTGGGACCGCAATACAATTGTTCGGCGGGCCGAACATCAACAACCAATGCAATACCTATGTGAGCAATATGAAGGTTACGGGCCCGAGCATCAATACTCTAGCGTGGCTACAGCAGAACAATATCTGTAAGTTGAGACTAGCCAAAAAAAATTACCAACGATAATAGAGGAATCAATGCTAATATGGTTTTACAAAGGCTCTTGCTGGAGTGCTGCTTTTGCATTCTGGATAATTGGCTCTGTGTTCCTCATCTGGATGATGATCATGGCCAGCCAAGTGAACCAGAATCAGTACGATTAGAGGGTGAGAGGGTAAGAGGGTAGTCCACGCAAGATGCCGCTGTGGAGAGCCGTGGAGAGCCCTTTCTCCGTCAGCATCTATAAGCTAATTGAGCATCGGCGGCTCTACGCTACATTATGAAAGGGGATGTGTTGAATGTTGGTGGATTTCCTGTAAATTTTCTTGATGATATTTATGGTGTTTATGAGCATGGCGGATCTCCATCCGGCTTTTGAGCGGCAAGGCGTTGGTTGGCAAGAGCACCGAAAGGACGGTACCTGGGATTGGAAGCTCTTTGGTTTCTGTTGCTTTGAATCGGGCCACGGAAATATCTCACGGAAGAGTTGATATCTATTATATTGTATATACATTGTAGGGGTTGGCAAGTTACCAGATCAGGTTCCATAAAACATGCAGAGAGCTTAGTTGGCGTATAATTATCATATTTGAACATTTAGAGAAAATGTTTACACTTTGTGGAAGAAAGATGGGCAATGTAGAGAGCGGAAGCCTGATAGAAAATCTTTAGCTGTCGAACTAATATTCGAACAGTTCCTCCATCCCGCTTCGCGAGAGACTCCAGCAATCGTAAATATCCACAGCCGCCATTGGCCAACAACAGAACACCTTTAATCCACCAATTATTCTCTTTCTCAATTTCCCATTGGCCGGATCTCTCAAATCCGGAACCCCCCTCCAGCAGTTCCCACGCCCTTCCGGAACACCCTGCCGTCAAATATCTAATCTTCCCTTCTCCACTAAAAGCAACCTAAATCCTATCGCAGATCCACGCATGCGCATGCGCCAGATGACCGCAATCTCACGACCCGCTTCCTCCGCCAATGGGAAATTTATCCCCCAAGACGGGAAACTTGGCCGCAAGTGCTCTGCTTGGGATCACCTTTATCTGCGTGCGGGTCTGCGGCGGCGGCGGCGGCGGCCTAAGCTCCCCTTCAAAGAAAAAAAAAGAAAAGGAAAAGAAAGGGAAAAGGTCCGCCACCGCCAATGGCGATCCCGGCTCCTTCTACTCCGCAGCCACCTCGACGCTCGTTGGTGGGACTGAAAAAAGGGCTGGCTGGTCGCGATCCGTTCCGCGACGCTTTCTCCCCCTTTCGCCGTTTTGATACGGGGCTGGTAAGATTTGTAACGAAACTCGCTAGTGCCGGCTTGGCGCTGTCTCTGTCAGCAGGGCGAGTTTTTTAGCCGGGAAAAGGGGGGGCTGGGTTTTCGCGAAGCGGGCGCGTCGGCGCGTAATGTGGGGTTTGGCCACTCTGCGCTGCTGGCAGCGATGGCGACGGGCTAGGTAGGATTCGAGGTGGCTTGGTCGTATATGCGTGTTGAGCTGAGGTGCAAAGCAAGTATGACTCCCATTGAAGGGTATTATTGCTTTGGGTGAGATTGGGACACCCCCTAGGCGTGCGAGTCACGATATTGCGCTCGTTATGCTTTCTACTAGTGATTTAATTTATCGAGAATCGTGATTCTGACGCGGGTTGGAAGCTTGTCTTGCATCATGATGCTATCTTTATTCCATTTCGCTTGGTTCAAGCGCTACGCTATGCTACCTAATACTCTCCCCGGTATCTATCTGGCCCTCCGCAACAGATATTGCAATTCAAAACTTACACTGCAGGTAAAACAAGTACACTAAGACGAGGTGTGTTGCACAAGCGCTTGCTAATAACTCGCTTGTGATAGGACGGAAGGGAAGAAACAAAAAAGGAACCGCCGTAGGTATCTCGAGCAAAATAAAGCTGAAGCAGGAACCAATTGTCAAGGTATCGCTCAAGCAAATAGCCAGAATTCCAAATACTATCGTGTACCCTTGGAAAGAAAAGGCAACGAATCCGAAATATTAAAAGTGAGACCACCGTTCCTGTATGTGTGTATCCAAACACCTGTGTCTGGAAGTAAAACCAATCCGCCCAATTGTATCAAGCGCCACGCTATGTTGGTAAGGACCGCGAGAAGAGAAGCAAGAAAAGGCCGTGTGCGGCATTGGTGCTGTTCAAGCATGTTCCTGGAAATATCCAGCGTCGTTTCGGGGTCATTACTCGTTCACCTCGTTGAAACTGAGGTTAAAGGTCGTATGAGAAGATTTTGTTTTTGAAAGGAAGGAGTTATCCATCAAAGTTTGAGGCTCATGAAACCAGTTCTCCTCCTAGGTCCATGCCTAAGCCGGTTTCTACTTTGCCAATGCGAGACCGTTCGAGTCCAATGTTTGGACTTCCACCCGTAGGAGGCAAGAGGGTATCGAAGTTAAGGCGTCTCCTAGCTTCACGAGCAGCCAATGGAGTTTTGGATGTTACAGGTGTACGAGCCCAAGTGCCTGCCATTTGAGCGGGACTAGGGGTCATGTTCAAGAATTCGGCAAAGTTGAGATTCGCAGATGGAGTGCTAAGGCCAAATCCTGGGAACGGTGCTCCGCCTCCTCCTGGTGTGGACATCATTGATGATGGTAGAGGGGTCGCCTTCGGTGGAGGGGTGGAAGGCGCGAATACACGAGTCTTGGATGAACCGGGGTTTGCTGGAGAAGGAGAGGTAGCTAGATACATTAAGAGATTGGCATCTTCTTCACCAGTTTGGCCATCGCGAGCGGAGGGCTTGAAAGCACTGTTGCGAAGACGAGCTGATCGTGCAACAGCCGGAGGTGGTGTGCGAGGGGCTCGTAGTGGAGGGGAGGAGCGAATATGGGAGCTACCAATTTGGAATGAGCTGATAGGCAAGTCTTCATCGTCGTCCTCAGAGAGTAATGGAGAAGGATGGTCATCCGGGATGGTGTCAGTTTCCGAGACGAAAGACAAGGTAGGCGCATGAGTGTTGCCAAAATGTGCATGTCTGCGGTGATATACAGGTGACGATTCAGGGAGCCGATATGCACTCTTCCAAGACGTCGCATTTATAGTCGAAGTCCGAACCTTTGTTCGAACATGATTGCTGGAAGCTGGGTATTTGAAGGATTGTCCATACTTCGGTCGTTTGCTCTGGGTATGGCTGCTTCCAGAACGTCGAACATCGTCGGAGAATATTGGGGCGGTAAGGGGAGAGGAATCGAGAACTCCCATGGGGTAGAATCGCTCAGAGACACAGGAGGAGGCATCGGACATTGTTTCATTGCTCGACCCAGGGCGCTTCCTCTTGAGCTCCATTTCCACTTTGGGCTCCAGAGTGTCAAGGCTGAGACTTTCCCAGCCATGCTTGATTTTGACATTGGCTAAAGCGAGGCGGTTCTGTAGGGCGCGGGTCATCTACATTTGAAGTATTAGCACTCAATGTCAAAGACTGCGTGGTTTAAGGGAGGCTACCTTTGAGACCTGAGCTCTCCTTAAGACCTTGCTCGCAACCTCAGCAGGCTGGTCCAAACGCTCAGTTGAAGCCATAATTACGAGAGGTCAGAGTTGTAGAGGACTCGGTGGAGGAGAGGCAAGGTACTCTCGCAAATGTTTCACCTTTTAGTCGGGTGCCGCATGAGCTGAAGAGCGGAGGAATGCGAAGGTCGAGATGAGTTTTGGCTCGACTAGGCACGGCGCCGGAAGAGAAAAAAGGGCAGTCAGCTTCGTAGCGGGTTGGATAGGACAAAGCACAGGCGCAATCGGCAAGGAATGCACTTGTGGTGGTAATCGAAATTACGCTCTTAGGGCTCTAGCAGCAGCCTTGCCGGCTCTGAAGATGGAGGCGTTTCCATGACAAGCGCAAAGACATTCCTTACAAACCTTACGATATTACGATACAGCCAAGCGAAAGATTAATCACCGAGGTTTCGGTATAGAACGGCCATGCCGGTCATGTGGGGGTTGATGCTTAGGGCGTGCTAGGCTTGGCCAGTTGTGCTGGGAAGGCTGCCGGGGCGTTGGGTGGTGGCAAATCCTTGGATGCAAACATTTTAGGCTAAGCAAGACCAATGTGCGGCTCAGCGTCATCACCGTTATTTGTATGAAACTGCGGGCCAGCAAGCTCGCACGTGAAGTGAGGAGAAGGCACCCCATAGCCCATAGCCCATAGTTATGGCCATGCCAACATTACCCATTCACCCCATGCGTATTTATCGCATTTATCTTGCTTGTTCCTAGCTGCTACTGCTACATTTCTCGCTGCGGGCGCAAGAATAGCTCCCCGTCACGCCCTTGATATTCCTCAATGGGCTGCAAGTTGCTGGTAACTCCAGCGCCCGAATCACTGCCGCGACCAGCAGCGATCCTCAACACCAGCCGCGGAGCCATTGCATACACGACTCCGTCTCTGCTGCTTCGACGCTTCCGCTCCTCCCCACTTTCGCTGCTCAACAACGTGGGTAGCCGCTGTTCAAGCTCCAACCACAAAGCCATCGGCTTTCTCCCCTCCATTACGCGGCCCGAGACCTGTTGTTAAACTCTCACTATTCTCAACTGCTCGGCCTTCTAGCTTTCCTCCGCACTCTCTACCTCCTCGCCGCCTGTCATACTCCCTCACCATGCCTTCCTTCCTTAACAATCTGCGAAGGTCCCGATCAAGCTTCCGAACCGACAAGTCCTCAAGCAAATCCAACGGATCTCCCAATGGCCATGTACCCACTAACAAATCCTCTTCAACCCTCAATTCCACTTTCGAATCTACTACTCCACCTAGTACCCTACCGTCAGAGGATTCTTCGTCAAACTTCAAGGGATTGAACGGCAATACACCTCCACTTCCTTCCCAGCCTTCTATAAATACAAAGCGATACAGCATAAACGTACGTGGAACATATCTCGGCCAACATCCGGTAACTTTGCTGACCTGCATGCTTTTTCTAGGGCATGGTTTCCCTGGCCGCCAATGGCTCTCAGAAATCGTTTAATCCAACATCATTGCTGGCCCCACGAGTTACTTCCGTTTCTGATAATTCTTGGGTTTGTACATCGGACTCACCTCAATACCACACAACTAACTTTATTTTCAGGTACATCAAAAAGTCTTCCTAATCAATGGGCAAATCGGGGAACCCGCACACAAACCGCTGGACGGCACCCTGACTGTAGTTCACCATCAAGACAGCTTTCCTCCAACAAACTGGCCTGTTTGTGACTCTCACTTCAAGGCCTTGGTTCATCTTCAACCTGGACCGAATCGTCTAAGGCTTGATTTCAACTCGCCAAAAGTGTCTTCAAGCAACACTTCCATTCCAGCGCATTCGTCGTGGATTAATATCAATTACCTACCACTAAATTCGTCGCCTCCATTGCAATTGGCGATTATACTTGGGCGGGACTCGCCGGGAACGTACGATGCCGTGCCAGAGCGACTGCAGAAAGAAGGTAATGGGCTAGACCTTGCGATTAGAAAGTTTCGAATGGCTGCCTACCTCTGGCAAGCCTTTACGGGGGAGCAAATGAACCGCAATGGTCTCGGACGACGGTGCTATCGTTATGAAGAGGAATGGCAACCGGGGACGCTCACATATCAAGACATGAAGACCGGAGAAATGCGGAACGAAGCCAAGATTCATATTATCAGGTCAAATAAGACCGTGCAAGAAATCAGAGACCTTGATCTAGCACAGCAGTACGACAAAGCCAAGAAAAACGGGGATTTGTTCGGCATTGCCGCGGAAGCAGTGAAAGATTATTTTAAACCGAAACCAGGGCAGCAGCACTATGTTTCATGCTTATTTCTGGATACTCACTGGGACCCCAAGGTAAAGACAATTCGAGGTCATGCCGCTTTGGGGGGTGGTGACGGATCACTTCAACTTGCCATTTTTGGGTCTCATGCGTTGCAAAGCTATCCGGCAAGTATTGAAGAAGTTGTTCCTGCATTTTCGGATTGCACAAAGACAGACACCGTATATGTAGCCAACGATTGCAATGAATCAGGGAGCAACTGGGAAGCAGCCAACATTGGCATTGGCGCTCATCTTCACGAAACAGGACATCTTTTCGGGTGCCCGCATCAAGAGTTTGGTGTAATGCTGCGCGACTATGTCCGCCTGAATCGAACCTTTACTTGTCGGGAACCTTACTCCACGCGTACGAAATCTCCAGGTCAACGTCTTTGCTTGCAGAAGGACGAATGCACTTGGCATCGGCTGGACTGTCTACGGTTCCGATTCCACCCGTGCTTCCGCCTTCCAACTGATCAGCCGTTGAATACAGACGGGAGTGTCCAGGTTTGGACAGTCGACAATGGCGGGGTTCTCGTGACGGCAGCTACAGGCGTTGCCTTCATTGAACTTTATGCGGAGGGTGATGATGTCTGCCATTCACACATCGAATACCTAGATCCAAACAACGGCTCAAACGGGTCACCTCGCCAAATCAGCCTTGTCGAGTCAGAGCTTCTAGACCGGTTACCACAAGATAAGCGCAGCAAGCAGCTTAAGCTTGAAATTTATTCAGTTGGTCAAGGAAAACATGTTGTTGAAAATTTCGGCCAGCTTGCATCAACGAAGAACTCACGCGTGCGACTACCAGATGGGCGATGGGGTTTCCGAGGCAGCAAGCTTGGGTTTTCTCAAATGGAAGGCTCAGAGGCGCAAGAACTCATAATAGACAGTTGTTATATCCAGACGAAACTTCTCACAACTATCCGCGTGTATCATGGCTTTGCTGTAGATGGAGTTGAATTTATTTACGAAGACACGACCACTCAGCTGTTTGGCAAACGGAGTGGAAAAGAAGGTGGAACTGAATTCGCATTAGACACAAGGAGAGGAGAAACCTTGATGGGCTTCCACCTCCGCGCTGGGCTATGGATCGACGGGCTACAGATATTGACAAGTCTAGGACGGAGGAGTGAGATTTTCGGAAACCCTATTGGTGGCAGCGGGTACGTCCAAGCTAAATATTTCTACTTTGGAAAGAATTATAAGAAGCTAACTGACGTGGCGAACAGGCACACCCTTATCCCGCCTCGTGGCTATACTGTTGCAGGCATCTCAGGCTCCTGCGCACAATGGCTTGACGGCTTTTCACTAATCATTACACGGTAGATCATTCAACCATACCGCCATATTTGTACTCATAATTCCTCTAATGTGCCCTTTTTTGGTACGATAGCATGTGGAATATATAGCTCGGCTTCTGCATACAACCGGTCCCGCTGTTCCTGACGTTTTTCCTGGGTTCGCTTCTGTATTGACAATACACACCGTCAAACTCGTTTGCGTTACGGCATTGCATCACTTACGCGGGCTGCTATCTGAGCTAGCAGAGCTATCCTATCTGCGAACTATAGACAGCGGCTTTGCGTAGCACTAATTCTTTCCTTTTTTTCCTTCCCCCGCCATTGCCACACAAAGCCTGAGATAGGCTAACCAGAGATTCGCCAGAAAGGGCAATTGTTTAGATTTGGCCTTCCTGGATATTCGTAATGGATGGGCCTTGTAATACGATTATGGGAATGGGGATACACATGGCAAATTCACGAACAGACCAGTTGATGTGGTCGGTTGATCCACACTGATAGACGGGTTTGAGTTGGGTTAGGGACGGAAATATTTAATATTAGAGTAGGGGTGAGGTCGTGTCTATTCTATGTGATCGCATACGTTGTGTTTCTTGTTTGTATATCTGTGGGCTAGCGTTTGCGGAGAGCCCGACGTCATAGATTATAAACCGGCATATTGATAGAATGCGAATTTATACTTAGCTTAGCGGTTGTATGCTGCTACTGGTTATGCGTTTTCGACAGCACCTCTTGCCAACGCATCACTCTCAGTCGCCTTTTGCGCTTTGGTGTATGGAGTGGTTAGTAAAGACACGCTTTCTAACAATGTGAGACTCGATGAAGAACTTAGGACTTAGTAAGCTGTAGTGAACGGATACTTTATTTGTGTCTCGGAACTTGTCTGAATTCTTAACGAAGCTGGTAAAGGAACTAAGTAATTATCTCTATAACTGCTGCGTCAGGTGGAGCTAGAGGATAAGCACTAAAACGTTGCTCTTAAGGTATATGCATTGAAATAATTTAGGCCAAGAAAACTCGTGTCATGCTGTCTTGCTGGCCCTTGAACCTTTCTCATGTCATAGTCATGCCCGAACCGTACAAAATCACCCCAAACCCGTTGTTGTCTAATACTACGTTCCTGATTGCAAGGAAGACAGATTGATTGCCTTACCCTTTATTCCGATGTATACGCAGGGGTGGCTCCTATTCTACGATTCCCTAATCATGGCTTTGGTATGTGGATCGACTTGCTAACCATGAGGCAGCCGTGGATGAGAAAAAGGCCAGCGATGGGGTGGAATTCGAAAGCCGTGCCGGTCAAAGCCGTGCCCAGTGGAATGTTGTCAAGAACCCAGCCTTGTGAAACCCAATATGCCATCGTGAAAACAAGTGCGAGGGAGGTCGGGATCGGGGTTCCTTCGAAGTACCTCGACTTGCCGGTTGCGTCTTTGGGCAGAACGGACACTGTGACGTTGAAGCGCGCGAGGCGGGTGAGACCGCAAAGGATGAAGATGGTCAGCAGAAGATGGTCAACCGGCGTCCGTACACCCATCGCGAAGGCAGCAGCTGCAGGGGAAACGCCGAAGGAAACCTGTGGCAGAAGGGTTCAGTATCATGATTGGGGATGCACCGGGGAGTGTTCGTACCAGATCGGCGAGCGAGTCAAGCTCTTGGCCCATCACTGACGCCTTTCCCCGCCATCGTGCGACCTTGCCATCCATGAAGTCAAAGAAAAGACCAAAAGGTATGAAGCCTAGAGCTGCCCAGAGGTTGGTATAGTCATGGGGATCGCCTAGACAGTATCGCATTGATGAGAACACGGACATAGCACCACAGAAGCCTATTGTCATATTAGTATATTGATTATAAGATTAGGTCTTTATATAGTATACCATTAAGCTCGGTGATAAAGTCTGCAAGATGAAGCGCTCTACAAGACGATTAGATATTTGTACCGGGCGGGGGTCTATCAAAAGCGTGCGTTCCGCACCTAATCAAGGAAAAGTGGCCAGACTCAGAGGATAGCAGTCTTGTTTGCTTGTCCTGAGCTACCAATATGTCAGTCGTGTACCTCCCTGATGTTCGACAGGCTACAAACCTATGTTTGTGGGAGGCGAAGCAGCATCTTTCTCGACGCCAATCGGGGCGCCGTTTCTTCGTGACATGGCGGAGCAGAGAGCCCAGTCTACTATCAGAGCTTGAGTATGTGGTAAACCTCGATTTGAAGAGTTTCGTGAGCGTGTAAGATAGGTACACAGTTAGGAAGAGGAACAGCGAAGGTAAAGACGTTGGAGACTGTGTGACAGCTCTTTGTTTTGCAAGTTTCACAACGGCAGAACGTCATTACGAGAGTTGCAGCCACACTAGCCCCGTGCTTTGCCAAGGCTCCCATATGATTTAGTGAAATGACCCATTTTTGAGCGGAAGTCCCCGTTCATAGATGGGCTCCATCAAAAAGGATTCCAGTTAAGCTATACAAGTTTGAAACGATCCACCCCTACCGTAAACGCCATCCAGTAACCCATAATTCGCACGTTACGTCCATCAGCCCCCTCGGCCCCTCCCAAACCCTCTGCTGCCTCCCCTACTACTACCACCCCGCCCAGCACTGAAGCCTCCGCCTCTTCCTCCTCCAAACCCTCTTCCACCACCTCTCCCGCCTCGATCACCGAAGCCTCCTCGTCCTCTTGGCGCACCTCTACCTCCGCGGCTTCCACGAGCTCCGCCCCTGCCGGCACCTCCAATACGTTTCGGCTTAGGTGCACCTACGAATTGTGAGTACTTGATGCTTGAAAGCCTAAAACATTTACACATACCTGGTGGTGGCTTTGGTTTAGGTAAGAACCTAGATAAAGCATTAACCCTATTAACGTTTCCCTATGGGCTGAGTTGTCCTACTTCTCCAACGGTAATAACTTGTCCCCGCCGATATAGAATCTATCGCCAGACTTAAATGAGGTCGCAACTATGCCTTCTTGAGGCTTAATCGTGAAGTACACTTGATTGAGAGGTCCGAGAATTTCGTCGACCTTTCCGATTGCCGTCTAAGCTCATATTAGCTCTGCTGAAGCCCTGTATAGTCCCAATAGGGTTTTCTTGCCTTATTTTCGAGGTAGATAGGTGCATTGAAGTACGGGATCTTGGTATTTATCGATTCGCACACCATCTCGCCTTCACAAGCATGAACGAACTTTCCCATCTCTACGACAGGGTAAGCAGTGTTTCAAAACAATAATTCCAGGTATTCCATACCTAGGACAGTTGCTGGCGGCCCATATGATTGCTGTTGGAAGCTTCCACGGCCTGAACAACATATTAGCTCTTTTTCAAAACCTTGGAGCACGCTTGGACTGACCTCCACGAGCGCCGAAGCCACCTCCGCCTCTTGCAAAAGATGCACCACCTCCGCGCCCGCGAGATCCTCCGCGAAACGACATATTGGTATCTGTGTTAGGTTTCGGAGCGTAATTGTCGCACCGAGGGAAGTCCTGTGCAAAAAGTTCGAAATAGACGGAAAAAAGTTGCGATCCACCCGAACCTTGTCCGAGTCACGCCAAAAACACACCGGCCCAGAATGTGCCCCCCACTAAACAGCGTAACAAATAGGTTTGAGTGATCGAATTAATTCGCACTGCTCTAAACATGCCTTGAAATATCAGAACGCTTGGCCTCGTATTTGATCTCTCATATACAATTGTGTTGTGATTTACTATACGCCTTGACAACAACCGAAGACTGACTCAAAGCCCAGACTGTTTGGTTTAAATAACTTTCGCGCACTCTGAGGGGCAGACACAAGCCACGTCAATTCCACACCATGGACGCCGTAAAGGACGCTGTTGAAGGCGTAAAGAATCTCGCTGTTTCAGAGAGTCAGAAACAACCCAAAAAAGAAAAAAAGAAGAAAGGAGCAGCTGAAGGCTCCGAGTCTCGTCCTTTGGAACTCAACCCCCCACCTGCCTACTTCGACCACCGCATAAAGATATTCGAGAAGCTCAAGGCCAAATACGATGAGGACGTTGCAAATAAGCCCCGAGAGAAAATCGATATTACATTAGAGGACGGCAGCGTGAGAGTCGGAGAATCATGGGTTACTTCTCCAGCCAACATCGCTCGAGGCATAAGCAAGTCATTATTCGAGCGTACAGTGATTGCACAAGTAGATGGTGAGCTATGGGACCTGGAAAGACCTCTTGAAAAGAGCTGTCGCCTTGAACTTCTTCCGTTTGAGCATCCTGAGGGCAAGAAAGTATTTTGGCACTCTAGCGCCCACATTCTTGGTGAAGCAGCGGAAAAAAGATGGGGCTGCGACTTGTGTATTGGCCCTCCAGTAGAAGATGGCTTCTACTACGAGATGGCTTTGCCAGACCAAGGTGTCGTAGAACCGACAGACCATAAACCCCTCGAGACTCTGGCCAACAACGCGATTAAGGAAAAGCAAACGTTCGAACGACTCACTCTCTCGAAGGCAGACCTTTTGGAAATGTTCAAGACGAACAAGTACAAGCAGCATATCATTGGAGACAAAATACCCGATGGTACAAGCACAACAGTCTACCGATGTGGCCCATTAATCGATTTGTGTCGTGGTCCACATGTGCCACACACCGGAAGAATAAAGCAATTCAAGATTATGAAGGTAAGAATTGCCGTATGAAAGCCAGCCGACAACGCTGATTCCTATCACAGAATTCGGCCTCCTATTTCCTTGGCGATGCAAAGAACGACTCACTGCAACGAATCTACGGCGTTTCATTCCCAGACAAGAAATTGATGGACGAACACATGAAATATCTTGAAGAAGCAGCCAAGAGAGATCACCGAAAGATTGGAAAGGAACAAGAACTGTTCTTCTTCCATGAATGGTCCCCTGGCTCCTGCTTCTTCCTTCCACACGGCATGATAATCTATAACACCCTTCAGGCTTTCCTGAGGTCCGAATACTGGAAGCGCGGCTACCAGGAGGTCAGCTCGCCAAACATGTACAATGCTGAGCTCTGGAAGCGGTCCGGCCATTGGCAACATTACCAAGAAGACATGTTTACTTTCGAGGTCGAAAAGGATCTATGGGCGCTAAAGCCAATGAACTGTCCCGGCCATTGTCTTCTCTTTGCTCATAGGGAGCGAAGCTATCGCGAGCTCCCTATGCGAATAGCGGACTTCGGCATCTTACACCGAAATGAAGCCTCAGGCGCACTTACGGGTTTGACCCGAGTACGACGATTCGTGCAAGACGACACTCATATTTTCTGCACAGAGGATCAGGTATGCCAAAAATCCCGCGGTTTTTGCTCTCTAATGTTCACAAAGCTTCACAGATTGAAGAAGAAATTACAGGCCTGTTTGACTTTCTTGAGACGGTCTACGGCAAATTTGGCTTCACGTTCAAGTTTAAGCTCTCCACACGCCCAGATAACTTCCTGGGAGAGATCGAGACTTGGAACATCGCGGAAGGAAAGCTGTCGAAAGCCCTAGATGCGTTTACGGCCAAGGGAGGGGAGAAATGGGAGCTTAACCCGGGTGATGGTGCCTTCTATGGACCGAAGATTGATATCACCATATCGGACGCGCTGAAGAGGGAATATCAGTGTGCCACAATTCAACTTGACTTCCAACTACCTCAACGATTCAACCTCGAGTATATGAGCCCAGAAGCGGCTGCTAAACCTAAAGCTGAGGCTGAGACTGAGGTAGAGCAGCAATCGAAGCCCGACATCGGCAAGAAAGAGTTGACACCTGGTTGCTCTCGTCCTGTCATGATTCATCGCGCTATCTACGGCAGTTTTGAGCGGTTCATTGCCATTCTCACGGAGCACTTTGCCGGTAAGTGGCCCTTCTGGTTAAGCCCTCGGCAAGTCCTTGTCGTCCCGGTCATGCCGGCTGTCAATGACTACGTCAAAGAAGTTCAAAGTATCTTCAGGGGACAAGGTATGCATGTGGATGCCGACGTTAGCGGAAACACTATGCAGAAGAAGATTCGTACAGGACAGTTGCAACAGTACAACTTCATCTTTGTGGTGGGAGCACAGGAGAAGGAGAGTCGCACAGTGAATATCAGAAACCGTGATGATCAATCCACACAAGTAAAGGGTGATCTGATACCTCTGGATGATGCGATTAAAAAGTTGGCGGCGTTGCGTGACAGCAGGGCTCTCAAGAATGTCATTTGAGTGCGTCTCTTTGGGCTTCTTGCCTGGGGTGATAAAGGGTTGTCTTGTTCATTGGCCAATTATAGCTAGAGCTGCATTGCCTTATACGTACTCTTTATGCTGGTGACTATGATTGGACCAAGTATGAGGTTGGAACAAGGTATTTCTGACATCGGCAAGCTTCGTTTATAGGTAGCCATTCGGCGGGGTAAAGTTAGAATGTGACTTGCTGCATGCATTAGGCCAAACCCAGCCATTGGTAGTACAAGGCGAGGGCTCATATTCTCAGTCACTTTACTCCACATCTGCTTCTCGTCGCTCAACTGCTCAAGGTTCCCTTCTCGACCTCGTCTTCCTCCTTCTACATCTATTCTACGTGAATACCTTTCGGCGAAAATCTAGCCTGTTACCCGTTCATTACAAGCTGCTCGAGCCTTTTTTTCACTTATTATTTAATCCTCATATGCCTTCAGTCAGCAACACACCCAAGTCCTAAACACCCCCACTTTTACTTCCGTACACCACGAACCCTGCAACAATCAGTAACAAACACCAATACCTAACACGCCAACTTAAACTCAGCCACGGATAACGTAGTATACTGCACAAAGACACTTGTGCAATTGGTTTTCGAGCGCACTAGTGGTGTTCGAAGCACATTGCAGTTGCTCTGGCTTCAAAATGGACGTCTTCATTCGCAACATTCCAATATCGTCAAGGAACGACCAACTGACTGAATTTTTCCGTCCTATACTACTTGAAATTTCTGTTGTCTCCTTCGAGTGTAATAAGATAAAGGGAAAAGGTTGCGCTATTCTCACCTTTCGCGATGAGGCCAAAGCCCTACTTTTCTTAGAGAAGTACGGGTTGCCGTCAAATCCTCTTCCGCAATCTCGTCCAAAAACTACTCTCATCTTCTTTCGAAAGTCCTTAACTATCACTCCAAGTAACAACAGTCCGAGTGAATTTCTTCTCCGGACATTGGAGCTTGAGGAGAAGAAAATTTTACAGAAGCAGAAACGGACGGGCGCAAGTTCCCGCTCAAAGAAAAAACGGCTCACAAATATCTTCCATTTCCATTCGATATCGTGCGGATCATGGACTTATGAGAAATCTAAGTTGAATTTCAACCCGCATTCAAGAGACCTAAGAACAGGGTCCATTATATTTGGCAAGTCTTCGCTTGTCATCCTTCTGTATGCCAGCCCGCAGATCCGTTGGACCTGTAGGCTTGACATTTCCTACTTCTCCATCATACATATTCTCACTGGGGCGCCAAATAACCCTACAGTTTCGATCACTCTAAGCTCACCTCCAAAGATTTATGAACTCGACACTACCAGTGACTTGTCCGGACCAGAGAGCCTTGTGCAGGGTATGAACAACCTCTCACTAAATTCGTCAAGGCCAGGGCAACAGACTACAAGGACGAGATTGTGGGGGATTGATCCGAATCATGCTGCGGTTGTGTCGCTTTGCTTGGTCTACAGTGTGGTTCTCTCAGAGCCAGCAGCTGTAGCCACAGTCCATCACCTGCTGACCAGATCCTCATCAATGCCACAAACTGTATATTTTCCGACCCCGATGAAGATTTCGCATAGATCCTTCATCGACGACTTCCATCTTTTGAAGAAGAGACTGAGTGACTATAATCAACTAAAATCCTTACATTTTGGCCTTCGGTTCCAAATCCAGAGACTTGTTCAAAATGCATATTTACCACCAGCAAAAGTTCTCAGTCTCTTGCCTGAGATAGAGGAACTGGTGCAAACCCACGGCCCGCTCAAGATCACTGTAGCAGTACGTAAGCTCGCTTCACAGGTTCCTTGGCCTGGTCCTGATGTTGAGGCTCGAGATTTTGATATCAAGGAGCTAGCAAGACTTATTCGCGAGAGCGCAGCACGGTTCTCTAGAGAGGGATCGATTTACGACCTAGCACAGCGCCATGAACACCTGGCCTTGATCCACAAGGTCACTGTAACACCCTGTGGCCTTCTTCTTGGTGGTCCAGAACCAGAAGTCACAAACAGAGTCTTGCGGAAGTATTCAGGTTATACCGACTACTTTATTCGCGTCACTTTCGCCGATGAGGATGGCGAGCTGATACGCTTCGATGGTCGGGCTTCTCAACAGAAGATCTTCCATGAACGCTTCAAATCAATCTTGGAGCATGGCATTAATATTGCGGGGCGATCATTTACGTTTCTCGGGTTCTCACATTCGTCTCTTCGCAGCCAGACTTGCTGGTTTATGGCGCCTGTAACACTCCCTGGAAGTGGGCTAGTTATCCCTCCTCAAGTAATCAAAAAATTGGGGGACTTTACGGCCATTCGATCTCCAGCAAAATGTGCAGCGAGAATTGGACAGGCATTTTCGGATACCACGGGAGCAGTAACCATAACGCCCGAGGCATTAGTAAGAAAACCCGATGTCGAGAGAAACGGACGTACCTTTAGTGATGGATGCGGTACGATATCAGAGATATTACTGAAGGAAGTATGGCGTGGGTATGCCCTTGGACGCGATCTAAAACCGACCGTGCTCCAAATTCGCTTTGCTGGTAAGCACTTGGACTAAATAAGGAGCAAATTCCAATGCTGACTATAACAGGAGCGAAGGGAGTGATCTCACTTGACACTAGTTTGACGGGCAAGGAGCTCTGCCTTCGACCATCCATGACCAAGTTTGATGCAGCTGGGGTTTTTGATATCGAAATATGTGGCGCGGCCACGAGGCCTCTTCCACTATACCTCAATCGACCATTCATTAAGATTCTTGAAGACCTTGGGGTGGAGCCCGAGGTCTTCCTAGGCCTCCAAGCCGCCATGGTTGAGAAACTGAGGATGATTACATTGACTCCTCCAAATGCTGCCACATTCCTAGAATGGTGCAGGGTAGGCAGTGCCACGAAAACATCACAGCTTATTCGACTTTTGGATGATATCGGGTTACCCTTTCAACAGGACAATTTCTTAAGAGATACAGTCGAGATTGCGGCCTTGTCGCAACTCCGAGAAATCAAACATCGCTCTCGCATCCTAGTAGAAAATGGGATGACATTATTTGGTATTATGGATGAAACGAATACTCTCAATGAAGGCGAGATCTACGCTGTGTCAGAGAAAGTAGACAAAGACGGAAATTGGCAGCGATGTGTGCTCGCTGGTGGACAGGTTGCTATTACTCGTTCGCCTGCTTTACATCCGGGCGACATTCAAATTGTTCAGGCAGTGGATGTACCTTCGAACTCCCCTCTCACTAAGCTGCGTAATTGTGTTGTCTTCAGCCAGAAAGGAGACCGTGATCTCCCAAGTCAGCTCAGTGGGGGAGATTTGGATGGCGACATCTACAATATAATCTTCGATCCGCTGCTTATGCCGAATGTAACTCACCACCCAGCAGATTATCCGCGTCAGACGCCAATCAACATCGGCCGGCCGGTTGAGACACGAGATATGACTAACTTTTTTATACAATTCATGGAAACCGACCAGCTGGGCCGGATCTCAATGATGCACCAGCAAATGGCCGACCGAGAGGCTCAAGGAACTCTGCATCCTGTTTGTATAAATTTAGCAGAAATGGCGTCTACTGCGGTTGACTTTTCGAAGACGGGAATTCCGGTAAGCTGGTTTGACGAATATTTCACTAAGGCAAGACTAACCAAAAGATGTATAGGCGGACATGAGCAAGATTCCAAGACAAGACTATCTCAGGCCCGATTTTATGGCAAGCGGACCTCGTGTGATAGTCGAAAAACGAGGTGCAGTGTTCGACGATGACGAAGAGGACGATGATGAGCGTGACCCTGTCAGTGCAATGGATCCGGATTGGAAAGGCTATCGTTACTACGAGAGCAACAATGTCTTGGGGCGCTTGTACCGTGCCATAGACGAGAAGGCTTTCTTTGAGCAGATGCAGAAGGACTCGAAGAGTTTGGCTTCTCGTGATCCGTCTCGCCGTACACTAATGGAAAAGCTTTGGGACTACGTGAAGAGAGAAACAGCACTTGTCCAGTGGCAGGAATACGCGGACCTAGCTAGGGACACCAGAGAAGCGTGAGTAACTGATTTCGATTATCACAGCGGGGTAGCTGACCTATGTGCTCAAACAGCTACGAGTCGAATTTGTTAGAGACAATGGATCAGTGCAGCATCCATCACGCTCATCCCCTAAAAGAACTCGAGGTCTTCAGTGGATCCATTCTTGGAAAGTCGATAGGTGCACAAAATCGGCGCGTTCGCGAGATGGCCACAGCCATGAAAGAGCGGTTTGACAGAGACGTTACTTTCACCGTCGAATATATCACGCAAGGCGACGATGGCGATAGGGATGAGGCTTTGGCAAGGTCTATTGCGTGCCTGGCAAATGCAATGCTTGAGCCAGGTCGCTGGAAGAGAAAGAACTTGCAGAGCTGGAAGTACGTTGCTGCTGCGGTTTGCCTAAGAGAACTGGAACGGTTCCAGGGGGGTCTTCTTAGGAGAATCTAGGACTGTTGATCACGTCCCTGCCCTTTGTACACAGCGTTAGTGGCTGTCAATGTCTGAGAGATATGATGGGTTCTGGTCTTAATAAATTGCGGTTTTGTGGAATACAGGTGGTTATGGCCAGGGCTTAAGCGTTACATTTTATTCAAGGTCCGGGAAAATTGTAAGTGGATAGGGTAGCTTTGGATATAACTGGCGGGTGATGGTATGTCTGCTTGATTACGATAATGATAACGAACGACATTTTAGCTTTATCAATAGCTGGACTGGTTTTTGACTGTTCGCTGGCTTCTGAGAAGTATCTTTGAACTCTTTGTTGAGAGGTGACATCTTAAGATTTCGCCCGATTTTAGCGTTTATATCACGCCTGAAGCCCAAGATTGCTTGCCTCGCAAACCGATTGACGGACCCGGATGGCAATCTGCACCACCAACACCCTTCGGCGCTGGTGAGATCCTTGGTGCTTTGGCTCTTACATCTAACTATGGCCATTTCAAGGTCCAGACTCCGCCACATAACCTTCCAGCTTCATCAACGCCATCTGCGCCGAGACTATCATGCGCGACTCCTTCAACACCACACAATCCGCATCCTCGAAATTCGTCCCTGCCACAAGCTCCTTCACACGTTCCTCGCCCAGCAGATCAAAGAGACTATACACCGCGACGCGGCGCCCCCGATACTCTGCAGTCTGGAACGCGAGCGGTGGAAAGCGTAGCCTGGGCTGGAGGCGCGGAAATAACGGGCCGCGCCACCAGTATGGGGGGCTGCGGATCATGGCCTGGATGGCTGGGCTCTGGTGTTTTCCCATGAGCTTGGCGAGACGGTCTACTTTACCTTCAACCTCTAGGACGATCTTCTGCGCTTCGGCATGCAGCTCGTCAGCGTGTGTTCGTAGGGTGCGGAGATAGAGCACGTAGGCTACGTCGTCGAGGGGGTCGAGGGCGGCGGGGTGGGCGCCCGCGCAGCGCTCGAGCGTGCGGCCAGGTTGCGTGAAATGCCAGCGGAGCTTGCGGAGGGCTTGTTGCTGCAAGAGGGTTAGGAGTAGGGTGGGCATGTCTTCGCGCCAGACGACTTTTTTGAGGTTGGAGCCGAGTTTCTCGAGGAGGCGGAACGCCAGACAGCGTCGCCAGTTGTTTCGGCGGGTTAGGAAGGATACGAAGAGGTGGCGCGCGACGAAGCGGGCGGGCAGCCCATGGGAATTGGAGGCGTTGGGGGTGAGGCTCACGGGGACGAGCCAGGGATCGGCTGTCTCGGGGTGTGGCTTTACGTGCAGGGAGATGAGGAAGGCGTTTGGGAGGCGGGTGTGTGTTATAGGGCACAGGCGGACGGGCGTTGCGAGGGCGTGGGCTGTGAGGGAGTGGTTAGCTGGTTGTAGAGTGAAGAATGATAGAAGGCATACCATAAGGGTTCTGATACAGCTTCTGTTGGAACGGGGTGAGCTCATCATGCTTTAGTTGAGGTTTCTTTTCTGTCCAGCGATTACGCTCGGATAGGGCTATGGGATCCAGAACGGGCGGTATTGGGAGGGGAGGGTTGTTCCCTTTGCGCACACGGAGAGTACGATGTCCATCTTGGGTCGTTGGCCCTAGCGACTCCGACTTATTTGTGGTTGCTGAGGTGGAGACATATCTCCGCAAGCGTCCCTTGCAGATATAGTGGCCAATTGATAGTATTTGAGGGCGTTCTAGAAGAACTCTTCCCCTCATCAGTGCGAAGATCGACTGATGTAAAAGTCTCCTGCAAGAGCGAAGATGCACGAAATTCTTAGCGGCATGCTTGGCACGGTTATTGTTCTTGCCGAAATATCGTGAACTCGCGCCGGAGTAAAGCCGGTCATCGCGCACCACCCAATTTCACATAGAAATCGATGCCATTGATTATTTTTGCTTGCCTACACCTTCCACCCCCAACAATTACGGCATAAAATCATACTTTGGTCTAGCTGCATTAAGCCAATTGTATAGAATTGCTGGTGTTAACCATGGAGCCGCCTACATATATATTTGGTCGCGCTAATAAGGGCCAAAATCGCAAGCGTGTATTATTTACTACCTCGCCAATATAGGCTTCTAAAAGGACTCTAAAGCGTCATTTAAAGCTTATTTTAAAGAAAGCTTTAAATTATTAAGCAAGGCGTCGTACGGAACCACCGCAGTAACTACCATTACTAATATTTNTAGAGTCTTCGCCACNGCGGCCAGAGCAGCTAGATAAGGAGGAGGAGGATGAGGAGGAGCCGGAGGAGGAGCTAGATAAGGAGGAGAAGGAAGAGGAGGAGGAAGAGGAGCTAGAGGAGTAGCCGGAGGAGCTAGAGGAGCAGCNAGAGGAGGAGCTAGAGGAGGAGTTGGAGGAGCTTCCTATTAGCATTATAAGTCGGTAAAAGGNAGTATATAAGAGAGAGGCCTTACCTAGTACGGTATCTTTAAAATATAATACTACTAACCTCTTTTACTACCTAACNAAGCGCTAGCAAGATAGCATTATTACCAAACGCCTACCGCAGATCTCTACCGTTAACCGCCTTAAAGCCGCTGCCTTCTATAAGAAGTAATTAAAGACTAATTACTTCTGCTATAAGATTGGTAATTATTGTAATTTATATAAGGTAACTAAGCTGCTTAAGGATCTTTATAAGCAGAATTCTACTAAGTTATTATACTTAGATCTTACCTTATATATAATTAAGGAGAAGCCCTAAGAGATACTAGCACCGTTATTAACACCTCCCTCTAGCTAAGCAGTAAGATTTAGTAAAAAAACTACTACCCAAATCTAAAAAGCCAATCTCCCTAATATTATTGCCGTAGAGGAAGCTACTAATAATAGGATTCCGGCTCTAGTAAGTAGGTAGCCTTATATTAATAGCTACTATTCTAATAAAGGAGCTACCTGCTAGTAAAATAGACGTGGAAATAAAGCTAATTAAGTTAAGCACCACTATCCTATTAATGCTTATATCCTTTAAAGGTGGAGTAAAAAGATCTAATTAGATATATTAACGGTTAAGGAGCTGTTATAAAATATAGTCTGTTAGCTATTAGCTTAAAAAATAAAATAGTAGCTACTAAAGAGTTAAGAGCTAAGAGTAGTAGAAGGCTTACTATTTAAGTAAGTTAGGGACCTTATTTAGCTAATTACCATTTAGGGGTTAAACTTAATAAGGTGTCTAGATTAGCAATAGTATACTTAACCCCTACCTCTCTCTAGTGTTAAGCCGCCTACTTAGTTAAGCTTAGTATAGTTAGAAACGGATTATTATAAGATCCTCTTATAGTTCTTTAACTAGCTAATAGCTTAGCTAAGCTATTCTAATAAGCGTTAAAGGCAGATTCTAGAGTTAATTAGGTATACGTTAGTAAAGAATAATTAGGATATTAATAGAATAAGATCTCTAAAAGAGATAACGATTAAAATCTAGAAGGATTATAGCTTTCTAATTAGCACGCTACCGCGGATAAGAGAGAAAACAGAAGAGTTTAAACGGCAGAGAGTAGTATACTATAAGTAGAGAGTAGATTATAGAGAGTCTCTATAAAGAGTCTTATTCTACTATATAGCCAGCCCTTTTAAAATAGCCTTCGGCGTAAACTTTNTAAGCTTAACTAATTATAAACTCTAGAAATCTATTAAAGCTCTTAAAGTTAACCGCTAGTATATAGTTTTTTTTATCTAAGCCTTTAGATCTTTAAAAGTTGCCTTAATTGGATTAAAATCTGGCGAATATAGTAGTAGGAATTTAAGAATAACACCCGCCTAGTTATAAAGCTCTTAAAGCCGCTTTAATTTATAAATAGATGCGTTATCTAGTATAATAATTAATCGCGGCCCTAGGTACGGTGTATAATTAGGTAAAACTTTATACTCTATAAAAGCCTTAAAAAGCTTACTTATAAAAGCTCCTTAAAAGATAATATAGTCTATATAGCCTTTAAGCGTTAACGCCGGTAAGATGCTCTACTGTTTAGATTTTTTATATAGCGTTAACACCTTATAGTCTGTACTAACTAGCGCCTAGCCTTATTTTCTATTACCAGTTCTCTTATTTAAAGCTAACTTATTAAGAAAGATAAGCTAGTTAGCAAGCTATTNTTTTTACCTACTCTATCATGTATAACGGAGCGATAAGCTTTGCTGAGCGGCACGCTTAGAGACTACCTTTTAAAACTACTAAGCTGCCTTAAGAATACGGCAAATAGTGGTAATAGAGGCTTAGATGTCGAATTTGTTAAAGAGGAAGTCTTATATCTTGTTAAGATACGCAGTAGGCCTGTCTTTAAGGTACTTAAGCAGTTGCTATAAGTGGGCAGGAATATTAATAAAAAACTTAATACTATGCNAAGAATACTAACCTGCTTTTAATACTCCAAAANAAGGCCCGGTCTACCTAGTTTTACACTAGGTAGTAAATACGGTCGGCCCTAAAGGTCCTAGTTCAATTAAAGCTTATAAACGGTTGTTTTTAACAGCCCTAAAGCGACCGCTATATTAGGTATGTACTCATCAAGATCTAAACGAAGCTTGATTTAGTTTATAACCTTAATTAGAAGACGACGGCCCATTATAATGGCGTGTGCAAGCAAAAATAATCAATTGCATCGATTTCCATGTGAAATTGGGTGGTGCGCGATGACCGGCTTTACTCCGGCGCGAGTTCACGATATTTCGGCAAGAACAATAATGATCCGGACAAGCTTCGAGTATTTGGCATTGACAGCTCACTCTGACAAAAACCATGTCGAAGCTGCTCCATCGCACACTGAATACTTCAATCCTTGGAGGTGCAGCAAGATATGGCGCGCGATCCTACTTCTCTTTGCCAGCAGGTGCTCCGCCAACTTCTCCGTTAAAGAATTCCCCCCGCGCATGGTCGCCTACACCTTATGTGACTGAGACGATTGTATGTCTCCGACAAATGATACTTGAATCTGGCTAATTGACTAGGGAGGCGGTTGGCACACCTGTACGGTTATTTCTAAGCTGATTGAGTTCTACGATGCTAATGTTCACCAGACGATATATTCTCGAGGTTGTTGAAGGTAGATAGATCGCTCCTGCTTCATATTACAACACTGAAGATTACATAGGAACGAATAGTATGCCTCAATGGCGCAGTCGATGAAGATACCTCAGCGTCAATTGTTGCCCAGCTCCTCTTCCTCGAAGCGGATAATCCTGAGAAAGCTATCAGCCTTTACATCAACTCACCCGGTGGCTCTGTCACAGCAGGTATTTTAGGGGTCGAAGTCATTAGTATATGGGATAGCAGCTGAAGATTATATACAGGACTCGCAATATATGATACAATGGCCTACGTTCGATGTCCGATAACTACTATTTGTATTGGACAAGCTGCTAGTATGGGCTCCCTTCTCCTCTGCGGTGGCTCACCTGGGAATCGCTTCTGCCTCCCACACAGCTCGGTCATGATACACCAACCTAGTGGAGGTTACTCTGGGCAAGCTTCTGACATTGCCATTCACGCCAAAGAGATCTTGAGGGTTAGAAACAAGCTGAATAAGATATACCAGCGGCATTTAACGAAGCCACACTCACTGGAGGAGATTGAGAAGCTAATGGAGCGTGACTATTTCATGGATGCTCGAGAGGCTTTGGAGTTTGGCATTGTAGATCGTATCTTGGATAAGAGGGAAGCAGAAGGAGAGGAGAAGAAAGACTAGGAGTTGGGCAAAGGCCCTTGCGTAGGCTGGAGGATGTAGGATAGTAGATGAATTCCATGCAAATATTCAATCGAACCAATGAAGCAATTGATTTTTCCTCTTTCGCGTTAATCAGGTGCGAGAAGGCGTGACTTGGTGAAAGTGAGAGGCGTGTTCGGGAAATAATTAAGCTTTTAGTTAGCGCGCTTTTCGCTTTCCACGTCGCGTCAACCTGTTTCGCGATGGGTTTCAATTTACCTGTAGCCTTATGATTTTCGCAGCCATCCAACGTCCTCTATCATGGCTCCAATGAACCCCGCAAAGCGACCAAGGGCTCATACGGAAGAGTCTACGTACGAGGTCCACACAGCTTCATCTAGCCTGCGAAGGGACAGAGTAAGTGTCTTGCCGTTGTAGTTGGCTCTCAACAAACCACTAACGCTATTTTACCAGAGCAAAAGAGCCCGTCTTTCTACGGATACTGAGGATGGAGATACGGAAACCATCATGTCAGAGGCGTCAGAGGAGCCTGAGCGGGAAAACTACCGTGAAGCGAGTGCGATCGAGGACTATGCGACTCGTCGAGATGCTGGCTTTGAAGATTTGCAATATCAAGATGCAGATGACCAAAGGGCGACACAAATTGTCAAGAAGCGGTTCAATGAGGAGAGGGAGAATAGTCCGGCAGATAATGCTATTATTGAGGAGATCAAATGCGTCAATTTCATGTGTCATGACAAGCTCTCCGTCAAACTCGGGCCTCTTATCAACTTCATCATTGGGCATAACGGTAGTGGCAAGAGCGCGGTTCTCACCGCTGTTACGCTGTGTCTTGGCGGTAAGGCGACTGCAACTAATCGAGGCCAAAGCCTCAAGAATTTTATCAAGGAGGGCCGGGAGTTAGTGGCCAATGCCTCGTCTGCAATCTATCTCTAACATGTGTACAGATCTGCTATGCTTTCAGTACGACTGAAGAATCAGGGCTCTTCTGCGTACAAGCCCGAGATTTATGGGAAGTCTATAATTATAGAACGTCATTTCTCGAAGTCTGGTGCTAGCGGATTCAAAATCAAGAATGCTAAAGAGAAGATTGTATCAACCAGAAAGTCCTACTTGGAAGACATTACAGACGCTTTCGCTCTCCAGCTTGACAATCCTATGAATGTACTCACCCAGGACATGGCTAGGCAATTCTTGAACCACTCGTCTCCGCAGGACAAATACAAGTTCTTTGTGAAAGGCACTCAGTTGGAAGCCCTAGACCATGACTACCGGCTCTTGCAGGAATCTATTGATCAAATAGAGAGCCATATCTCCACTCGCAGGGAAGATAAGGATAACTATCTAAAAATCTATGAGGAAGCACAGAAAAGGTTGGAACGAGCGGAAAACTTACGTGGTATACAAGAAAAGATCAACAAGTACAGGAGACAGATGGCGTGGTCTCAGGTTATTGCAGAGGAGCGGGTTAGTCCACAAGCTAGTTTGGCTAGCTTCTACTGACAAATGCTGGATAGGAACTCAACCAGATTGACACAAGGGTACGGCAAGCGGATGAGAGAATAGCCCAAACAACATTGGAGGCCGAGGAGGCATCAAGAATGTATGACAGTGCTGATCAGGCTCATGCTGCTGCACAAACATTGTTGCAAGAGCTCCAGAGTAACGTAGTGCCCCTTGAAGAAGACTGCAAGGCTGCAAAAGATCAATTCGATTTAAATAAGAAGGAATTGATGACAACTCTGGTAGGGCTTCCTTGTTGGTATTGCTATTACACTGCTAACATCTTCTAGACGCAACAACGACAGATTCAAGAGGCAATCCGCAGCAGTGATAAACAAATAACGGGTTACAAGAAAGAGATCATGGAAGAGCGTCAGCGACAAGAACGCGCGAATGGCGGGCAACATGCTCAAAAGCTTGCAGACATCCAGGACGCTAAGGCTAAAGCAGAAGAGATCAAGTTGGAAATGGAGAACCATGGTCGAGAATTTCGGGATTTGGAAAAAGAGCTTCATGATGCGGATGAGGCATTGAAACGAATGAAGCCAACAATCGCAGAAAAACGAGATAATGTCCGAAAGAGCGAAAATCAGATTCAAAATCTCATGAGGGATCAAGGAAGTTGGATTAAGGCATACCATGCGAACATGCCAAAACTACTAAATGCTATACGAAACGAGCCGAGATTTAAACATCAACCTGTTGGGCCGATGGGTAGGCATGTCCGGCTTCTTAAGCCTGAGTGGTCTTCTATTCTAGAGAAGCAATTTGGTGCTTCTCTTAACGCTTTCGTAGTGACTAATAAGAGCGACCAAAGCCTCCTAACTGACTTAATGCGGAAAACCTACTGGTAATTATATGATTTGGTGCGACACTACTTTGCGGTAGCTGACTGCTTTTAGCTTTTCTTCAATCTTTATTGGTGACCCGACTCCAATCAACACTGGCAGAAACGAACCAGATCCTCAGCTTGATACATGGATGAGGGTTCTCAAGGTAAGACTTAAAAAGTACATCTAGTAAAAGAATGCTCACGTAGTGCAGATTGATAATGACCTTGTTCGTAACCAAATGATTATCAGCCAGGGTATCGAGCAGGCGGTTCTTATCCAGAATCGGAACGTTGCTATGGATTTCATGTACAGTGGAAACAGACCAAATAATGTCAGGATGTGTTTCTGCATGCACGATACGAAGCGAGGCTGGGGTATGTCTCTTCAATATAGTAATGGCGGAGGTGAAAGATCTAGTCCCATCGCTCCATGGGTGGCGAATTTTCGCATGCAGACAGACCTCGAGTCCCAAATCAAGTTAGTATCTTTTGGCTCTGAAGTTACTCCGCTAATAATCATATAGCATCGAGAAGGAGACACTTGCGCATTACAAACGAGAGTTAAACGAGGCTGAGTCAAGCTTAAAAGAGCTGCAAAATAAATATCAGAGATGCGACCAAGCGATAAATAGGCATAGGAGGCAGGGTAAAGACCTCCGACTGCGACATCAACGTGCTGAGGAGCGTGCCGAACAACTGAGGGACGAACTTGAGGCCGAAACCCCCCAAGCCGGCCAAATTGATGCATTGGAGCGATTGTTGCGTGAGGCTGAAGAGGGGAAGCAAATTTCGGAAAATGCCTATGAAGATTCAGTCATCGCAATGGACAAGCTGAATGAAAACTCGCACACGCTGAAAAGTCAGCTTGAGGCTTTGCAGGCGGGGGTCAAAGAAATCAAGGCACGTATCACTAAAGCAGAGACCAAGGCGCGTAAACTTGCGGAAAAGCGGCAGGCTATGCTCCTCGAAAAGAATGCTGCTCTCGAATGTATCCAAGATGCAAAGGATGATAAAGCACGCCAACAGCAAATCCGCGAGGAACAAGTGGCCAAAATTGAGGAATATGAAGGGATGGCCTCGCAAATTAGCACCCGAGTGCCTGTGGATGCAAATGAAAGTTATGAGAGTTTGGAGAAAAAATATGACAAATTGGGTCGAGATTTACGCAACGGCGAGAGAGAGTAAGTAAAATGAAATCGAGCATAGTTCTTGGCTGATCTTTTAGGCTTGGTGGAACGCAGCAGGAATTGTCGGCTGCTTGTATAGATGCGAAATTCAATTACACGAAAGCTGTCGAGGAGGTCAAGCACTTGGACGATCTTGTCCATGTAAGTGTAGAGCGTTGTGATCCTATATTCTTTACTAACGCTCTTCTGAAAGGGTCTCAAAACTTCGATGATCGACCGACAGGACCGCTGGCTGAAGTTTAGGCGTTTTATTTCAAGCCGTGCTCGTATTACTTTTACATACTTACTTAGTGAAAGGAACTTTCGCGGCCATCTTGAGATTAGCCCTATGGCAAAATTTCTAGATATCAAGGTATAAGGCTTTGGATCATTGCCGTAAGATCATGCTAATTGATTCTTTCAGGTTGAACCTGACATTACTAAAAGTAGTGACAAAGGCCGCCAAACAAAAACATTGTCTGGAGGTGAAAAATCCTTCTCCACAATTTGTCTTCTCCTCGCGCTGTGGGATGCTATGGGATCGCCAATCCGCTGCCTGGATGAATTGTGAGTTTTGTATTAATTTGACTTACGAACCGTTGCGCGACTGACATCAAGCTTTAGCGACGTATTTATGGACAACGTAAACCGTGATATAAGCATGAAGATGATGGTAAGTGCAACCTTGCACCACCACCTCAAATCTTCCTTACATTTGCTGTATAAGAATGCTAATAGATCCACTTATTTAGATCGGAGCAGCTCGTCGTTCTGTTGGCCGTCAATTTATTCTTATCACACCTCAAGCTATGGGAAATGTTACCCTTTCGGACGATGTTAAGATCATCAAGTGAGTTATAGATGCATAAGTTGAGTCATGGCACGTACTGACAGCCGAGAAGGATGAGCGATCCGGAACGAGGCCAGACCGTCTTGCCATGTTCAGGATCATGGCACGTACTGACAGCCGAGAAGGATGAGCGATCCGGAACGAGGCCAGACCGTCTTGCCATTTGCAAGATAGCATTTCTAATTTATGAATATTCTTTTGGGACCTTGATGTTGCGCCGGATGATTTGCTCCATATTCTATCAGCGGCTGCTTTTACTGGGGTTTCAGAAGGAAAATGGCAGCTAGGGAGGCTACTTTGCAGCAGGATGGCGCCATCTATTATTGCGCGGGGAACGAGAAGGAAAACAAGGGATATGATGTTCAACCAATTAGTTTCTAGGATTTTGTGATTGTCGTGACTGGCAGGCGGTGACAACTGGCAGATGTCGCGGTAACCGTGGGCCAGCGAGCAACCCTAAACTGCACCAACCACAACGACCAACATGAACCTCTGACAGACACTCCCCGAACCATTGCACAACGCTTTCTTCACCCTAGACACTTCACCCAAGCGTTGTCTCTGTGGAACCTATCTCTTTGACGCGCATCTTTTTTTCCTTCCCTCATGAGGGTTCCTGCTTTCCCGCCAGTTTCGAGGAGCTCAGGTCGTTGAAACAGCATGGATTCCTCTCCGCCCTCCACACCCAGGTCTAGCGGAGCAACAACACCCTTAGCATACGATGAGAATTTCACTAGTTCGACCCCGTCTTCTCCGGAGGACGTAAACTCGTCGCTTGAGATGGTTAGAGATGAAGTAGAGCATCCAGCAAGCTCCCACTCCATCTTGGGCGACGGCGTGAACGCAGAAGAAGAACATACACCAAAGCAGTCACTGTCTAAGTTGTTGAAAGGAAAGGAGAAGGAATGGGCTGCAGTTGCTAGGAAGGGGCCTTTAAGACTCCTTGATCTTCCGGTAGACATTCTTAAAGAAATTATTCATCAAGTGAGCATGAACTCTTCAGCGCATTGAAAAAATGGCACTATTGGCTAATATATTGGTGATAGTTACCGCATACGAATGATCTCACGTCACTCGCTCTCTGTCACTCTGCGTTACACAGTCTTACAGTCCCGTGCATATATTCGCGATTCGACATTGTTTGGCCAGATGAGAGTTCGCACACAGAGCCAAGGACAGGTGTCGATGCTCTTACTTATGGACTTGCGACTTTGGTCATGGCGGAGGAGATTTTTGGAGAAGCGCCGCATCAAAATCCGCATCGATATTCAGGACCCCAGTCCTCAGCCACTACCCCTATTCGCGGCTCTAGCGGCGCTGTTCACACTCTGTACCCGCTTATGAAACGTCGACGTGGAAATTACTATGCTCAGTTTACTAAGAAATTCTCTCTGGGTAATGGTCCGGCCGCCTGGGTGCAAGAGTATATGATTGCAAAGGAAGGGGGGAAGATGCTTGGTACACTCGTCGCTCTAGCAGTGGCGCGAATGAAAAATCTGGAAACGTTCGTTTGGGACATGCCTACTGGAGTGTTAAGAGATGTATGGTTGGCTTTATCGTCTCTGGCCGATCGAACAGATGGTGAAGGTTGTCGCCTCGAACGTCTGTGGATCCGATGGCATGATAATACCCAAATCGACTCTCCAACGCCTGCGCCGCCGCCTCCTATGCCTTTGAACAATCTACCGCCGCCACCAAACACCGCCCATCCTAGCGGTGCAAATGCAACGCAGGCGCCTGTGGTAGTACCTGCTCATCACACTGCCTCCTCGGCCTCTGCGATAGATAGAGTTGAAAATCCCACATTTTCCGTCATCCCTCCGCTAAAGAGTCTGAGTGTTTTGGATATTGATGAGCTTCCATACTTAGACGAAATGAGTATACTAGTCGCCCGATCGCAGATGTGTCTCCGCGAGCTCAGGGTTGGTATAGCTCGCCACGCTCAACAACGAGACTGGGTAACTGCATGGGAAGGTGACGGGGTGCAACAAGTTGATTATAGTACCACGTGGACTGCAGCGAGTTCTATAAGTGAGAAGAGATTGGGAGGCGTGCTAGGAATATTAGTGGGAAGGGTGTACAACATGCGCCAAAATGAGGAACACACAGCCAAAGCCGCGGAGGCGGGTGAAGTTCCGGACCGTCTTATCAATGACCAGAATGCTGCCAAAAGCAATTCAACAGTCACCGACTCTACCAATCTACAGGATCGGGATGTCGAAAATGAGCCTGAGCAGGTGGAGAACTCTGTAGAAGAACCAAACGTACAGGAAGGCGTTAGTTTGCTGGGTAATGGCACACTGCCGCTAGCTACAGAGCAGGAAGTGCCACCAACTCCTACCTCACTCGAGCCTCCGATGGCCGACCATGACGGTACACCATTAGGAAGCGCAACATCAAAAGACGCTGTCGAGACGGCGGCCCTACTCCCCGGCCCGGACGATTTGAACGAGTCAAGCTTAGTAGATCAAAATGCTGGACCTCTCCTTAATGGGAAATTGAAATTAGAAACGCTCGAGCTCGAGCGTGTTCCGCTTTCGGTTTCCGTCTTACTGAAGGCGTTTGACTGGTCACTGTTAACGACTCTGACCCTGCTTCATTGCCACAACCATGAACAGTTGTGGAAATCCTTGCGACGTACATTTTCTCCTCGAAGCTCACACCAATCTTCCAGCTCGTCATCTTATCCATCGCCATCGAGGGCTTACAAGCCTTCTTATTCCCCCCGATCTGAATATGGATTAAATCTCAAGAAGATCCACACAAATGCCGTATCTCCTTCGTTAATAAGTTTTCTGAAGGAAACGTTGGCGCCCAATAGCTTGGAAGTGCTTTTTCTTCAAGAAGGTCGTTCGTATCCTTCAACGGTCACGGTTGACGCCATATACCGTGGGCCTTTGCGTAGACACAAGGCAAGCCTCAGGAAATTGATGATTGATAGCAGTGAGAAGGGACTAGATGGGCATGCAACCACTAGCTCGAGATGGAGAAGGTGGATGCTTAATCGTGAGATCCTCACTTTCATCACGAGCGGTCGAATGAGCAGTTTAAGGGAAATGGCCGTCACCGTGGATTACCGAGATTGGGTGAGGGAATACGACTATTCTTTTGGTCTGAGTTTCGCTAATGGTTAATAGCACTACTTCCTCCAGCGATTGCCACAAGTTCCACACATTCGCTCGCTCTACATTCCCTATATTGCCGACCACGCTCATGGGAACAACATTGATCCCCGGGAGTTAGCTCTTCAGATTGTCGATATCGTTCATTTGCGGCCTGAGGTTGAGATATGCTACATGGGCATATCGACGAAGTGCTTTGAAATATTGGAAAACAAGCCATCGAATTATGATCTACGTCACGATAACAATTCCGGTGGAGCTGATGGACCTGCAGGTGGCGCATTGGGTGGCGAATATGTTACAAACGATCCATTACTATCAGACGATGAGGATGAGACTGAGGATGAAGATGACGACGATCTGGATGGCCCTATTGGAACCGCTGGCGACGGTGATGATACCGAGTCCGATGCGTCAGATGATGGGCACGATGAGTCTGACGGGGACGACTCTTTCTTGCAGGATGACAGGAAAGGACCGAAGCTCCGGTTGAGGGAAATCCTTTTCTACGACGACAAGGTTGCAATTTTCAAGGCCAGACACGGTCGGCTTTAGTTCTGGATTGTAGGAGTTTTAGTTCATCTTAATGATGGGACAGGCGATATTGGCAACTGTAGGCCTTTATTTAAGGCAACTGGCGCTTTCAAGGGTCACTGGAGGAGTTCGTATATGATTTGATGGCGGAACCTTGGGAAAGGATTTAGGATAGCACGTGAACTCGCGCGGAGCTCCAGCTCCAAATTTGCCTTTCACACTTGTAGTTGTAGGGCGCGATCTAATCAACCACTCACTACATAAATCTACAATGGTGCTCTCCCACTCAACTAATTTCTTTCCTTGCACACGACGCGCGCGTTGCCTCGATTGACGACCTAAAGAGCTCATGAGACATCATCCAGCCTCACTTGACCACGGCTGAGCCGGGTCCACAGCACAGCTATGGACCATAAGAGTCTCGTTTTCGCGTCTGTTTTCCCTGTGCCTTCTCTCTCCCACACCACCCCGACACCTATTGCGACGCCTGACCTTGGCTTCACTGCTCCGGGACAGTCTTTTGGCGGGCCATTTGGTGGTGGCAGCAGCAGCAGCAGCTTTGACCAGCACCGAGAGGTTAAACGCAACCTTGCCTGGAGCACAGCAACAAGATTCCTCAGCTTGCCAAAGCCATCCCAGAGCAAAGATGTACTGTCTAGCGCAGCGCGACCTCATAAAGGAACAGACGTCACAGAAGCCTTAGAATATCTGCTTGTGGGCGAAGGGCAGAGCGCTGAGAGCATGGTATAGATTCTAACGTTGCTAACGGCATTACACAGCTTATTTTCTGGCTAGGTAGATTGGTACATTAACGAAGTCCGCATACATTTTGTTACTTACATCCATCCTGCCCTGCAGTCATTATGGGAAAGTGTGGGTACAGCCTATCTCAAGAGGCTGGTATGAGTACACAGCTGATTAAACTACGCAGGAAATTGAATGCCAAAACGCATGGAGCACTCTAGAGGAGACTCGGCGTATCTTACTACAAGTCCAGCATCTATATCTGCAACCGTTCGCCGAACATGTCCTCCCAATCATCGCTCCTGAAAATGCCAACACAGATCCTGCTACCCCACTTGCACCAGGCGCGAGTCCGCCGCCTTCTTTTCCGGCCCGGAAATTTGATAGAGACTTACACGCTTTATTTGTGCACTCTCTACCCTCTCAACGCTTTTCGAAGACTCTAAGTTACGTCTTATACGATGGAGGATGTAGGCTCTTCCGGATATATGTTGATAAAGAAGATGGAATATCAGCAACTGGCCCTGCGGAAGATATCCCGAGTCTGCGAAAGAGCATAATGCAACTTTTGCATGGCTTGCACGAGGTGGGTTTGGGAGGCGACCAAGCCCAGAAAGCATTCGCTCATGCAATGGATAGACTCATGGGTTCTTTCGTTGTCAGTCATTACATAAAGGTGGATTGGTATGCGAGAAAATCTGTTGTCCAGCATCTTCGCCAGTGGGTCAAAGATGGCTTCAGTCCTCTCGTACGACAGGTCATAGATTGCTTGAAAGACGAATCAGGCTCCATTCAGACAACTGAGGTGCAGCAGTGGCAGGACATGGCTATTGGAAGGCTGGGACGAGCTAGGGTCGAGAACCTCTTTGATTTTATCATCAACTGGGATAGGTCTTTGGGTGCAATTTTAGATATAAAGGTACGTTTCTTTTGGGAAGACCTAGACACAACAGTCCTCGGTATAGTTTTTGATTATTTTTCAAGCGCGTTTCAGTTTATCAAACAGACCCTATATATGCTGATTATGCTCCCAGGAATACCTCAAAACTCCAGCTGCCAAAGTACACCTCTCTACAAGCTTCTCGCAACAGGTATCAAGGCGACTTCTACACCCCGGGGCCACTACTACTTATATCCTTAATGTTTACATCTACATTATCCGCGCCTTCAACGAACTCGAACCAAAGGGAGTTCTTCTTGAGCGTGTTGCACGCCCAATCAGACGGTATCTGAAAGATCGAGATGACACCGCTCGCATTATCATTTCTAGCTTACTTACAGACATTCATGACGAGCAAGGTACCGTATTCGTGTCTGGAGGGGAGCTTTCGTATGAGATAGCAGCCGAGATGCAGAAACCGATTGCTACGTTCGCGCAGGACCAGGATGAGGATCTAAATTGGGGTGATATGAGCTGGCAACCTCATCCGACAGATGCTTCTCCAGACTACAAGAAGTCGAAGATCGAAGACGTAATATGGTTCCTACTAACGCTTTACGATCGCGAAGACTTCATCAACGAGTTAAAGAATATCCTAGGCGACCATCTACTCAAAAGCCAGGACCCTGAATACGAGAAAGAGATCCGGCTGCTTGAGCTCATCAAACTCCGTCTCGGCGACGACAAGCTCCAAGCATGCGAAGTCATGCTGCGTGACGTGCTCGACTCCAAACGCATCAACGCCTCGATCCGCGAAGACCAAGATGAAGTTCTCAAAACCCCCATCCTCCCCAGCCCGCACACGCCCGACAACAATCCCAGCCTCCCCCGAACCCCCCAGGCACGCCGGCCCGCACCCGCACCTCCAACGCTCAGACCGCCCTCGACGCCGCTCGCCAAACCAGCCGCGGACCGCGTGCTCAACGCGCAGATCCTCTCGTCCTTCTTCTGGCCGCCGCTCCGCGACGACACGTTCCGAGTCCCCGCGCCCATCGCAGCGCAGCAGCGCGCGTACGAGCAGCGCTTCGAGCGCGTCAAGGGCATGCGCAAGCTGCGCTGGCTGCCGGCGCTGGGCCGCGTCAAGGTGCAGCTGCAGCTCGCGGACCGCACCGTCGAGGCGGACGTGCAGACGTGGCAGGCCAGCGTCATCTACGCCTTCCAGCCGCAGCCCAGCGAGGAGTGGGCTGTGCGCGGCGGCGGTGGAGGGGGAGAAGGGAAAGGCAAAGCGCGCGCGAACTGGGGCGGTGGGGCGGCGGAGAGCAGCGTCGCGCGCAACGTGGCGCAGCTGGTCGAGACGCTGGAGATGGACGAGGCGCTGGTGCGCAACGCGGTGGGGTTCTGGGTCGGGCGGTCGGTGCTGCGCGAGACGCATCCGGACACGTTCGCCGTCATGGAGCGGCTCGGCGCTGACGGCGCGGATGCGGACGATGTCGCGGCGGCGGCGAAGGAGGCTGCTGAGGCCCAGGCGCTGGCGTCGGCGTCGGCGTCGGCGGTCGTCAGCCAGACTGACTTGCTCATGCAGAATAAGGAGCTCTATCGCCAGTTTGTCCTCGGTATGCTTACGAATCAGGGGAATATGCCCGTGCAGAGGGTACTCATGATGCTGAAGATGGCCGTGCCGGGCGGGTTTGCGTATGGGGTTGAGGAGTTGAAGGGGTTGTTGGGCGAGCTGGTGCAGGAGGGGAAGTTGGGCGCTGTCGGGGATGTGTATGGGGTTAGGAAGGGGTAGTGGGGTGGAAGAAGGGGGAGGATTGGATGATATGAATGGGGGGAGAACTCTGGATTGGAGCAGGAAGAAAAATGGCTGGTACGGCTCTTTATGAACGTGGCTACGGTGCATGGATTACTACGTTAAAGATTCCCGGGACATGTATGATCAAGCATCAATATTAGATTTGATCACGTTTCACGGTACGTCATGGGCGATAACATATTGTTTGCCAAAGTGTTAATACATTGATTCGAAGATTTAATGGTTATCAAGTATTACAAAAGTCCCAATGCCATAATCCATGGTACTCCTGAGCCCTGTCTTAGCCCATTATCCAATTACCATATTCGTATCAACGTGGAAGAATCTAGTTCGAGAACTTGTCCGGCACGTTCTTTCCAGTCGCCTTCTCGAAGAGGTTGCGGGCGCCGTCGGTCTGTTTGGCAGAAGATGTTAGACTGAGAACAAACGTGCGATAGGGGGGGCTGAGACATGGCTTTAGGAATTAAGGGAGACTTACGATCTTCTCATTCACGCTACGGCTCTTGGCTGGGTCGCCCAGGCCGTACTGACCGCCGAACTTCTTCTCAACGGTATCGAGACCTGGAGGTTAAGGTTAATTAAGATGGCCTGCCTTGTTTACGTGTAGATGAAGGAGAGGGAGTAGGGTATTTTGGAGGGCTAGTGAAGAGAGAAAGGGGAACGTACCCTTGTCGACGTAGTCCTCGTTGCCAGTGTTGACGTTGGAGGTGTTCTGAGTGTTGGAGTTCATTTTGATAGTAGTGAATAGATCAAGATTTAGGTTTATGATGATGCTTTTGGAGGGATATTGTAGAGTGAATTGCAGATTTGATTGATCGATAGAGCTCAGAATAAGGGCCCAACGAAGGGTATTTACGTTCCTCCATACGTCCAGCTCAAAGCTCACAAACTTGGTTCGCCAGAGCTACCCCTGCTCCGCATAGCTTGTGTCCTCCAACTTTTCGAGTGATTGTTGTGCTTTGTTCTGGTCGTGGGGCGGTGACGTCAGGTTTACGGCACCTAGCTGGATAAGCGATGACGCAGGTTGAGGCGGGCATCCCGGGATTGGCTCATGCTGTGCGATGGAACATGCGTTTGGCTTGTGATACCTGCGTGCTTTCTTGGTTCTGTGATTCCAGGACTTCCCGCAACCTTTTTGGGCCGGAAAGGTTGCGGGGTAATTTCCATGCTAGGCTGCTTTGGGAAGTCAGGGATTGAGAGGGTCAACCTTTTCAGCTCTTTCGCAGCTTAGGGATTAAAAGCTTAGAAAATGATTATGGGTGTTCATACTCAGCTGTTTTACTATCTTCATTTCAGTCATGGGCTTAGAACTACCTAGTAGAATCATCATTGTACGGTCCTTCGACACGAGACGTAATGGTGGTTCTGATACCTCTCTTCCATGTTCTCGATAACACTTGTAGCTTGCAAGGCCAATCGAATAGTACGGAATTAGGACGATAGGTTGCGAAGAATGGGAAGCTCCTAGGCTTCCAGAGATTTATTTCTAGTAGTGAGCTAATCCTAACTACAGCTTTCACAATGCCATTGCGACTATGTACTCCGGAATGCTCGAATTGTTAGGAGCACCTTCAGGTATGTGATACCAGACAGAACACTGACATAGCCGAAGCCGGAGCTGTTGATTATAACAGGACTCGCAAAGCACAGTCAAGCTTACTTTGTGGCCGTGATGGTACACAAGTATCGACAGATTTATTATCCCATTTCGCTCCACAGGCCACCAAGTTATTGAGACAATGAATAAATCTATAATAATTAACGCAATAACACTTATAACTGTGCAGTTCTGCTTAACATTTTGACGTCGAGGTCGTTCCCTGAAGAACTTAACCAGTGATCGTGCGCTAATGTGCGCTAAACCGCATTAGGACCCGCGATCGCCAGGGCTGGGCGCTTCCATGCGGAACAATGGGGGATGTTTATCTCTCCTGTAATTGGTCGTGCGACTCGTGACTTGGGATATGACCACCATATTTGAAATTCAAAAGCAATTCCCATCGTACGCCAACCCATACATCAAAAGTGTCGCGATGAGCAGCTCCCTTCGTTCACCCAGCGTGTCAAGCATTCACTTGATGGAGAAGTTTAGGCGGGGCAGTGCATCTGCGAGGCAATGCGGGCAGCGTGGCGAGCAGCGATGCAGAACAAAGGAAGAGATCGAGTATTGGCAGGGCGGCGGGAAGTCTGCACAGTAAGATCGCCGCGCCATTCAAGTGCGGGAAGAAGAAAGTTGACCAAAGTGAGGACGGAGAAGAGTCGACGTAGGTTTCTGGGTAATCCCCCATCCTCCAAATGTTAAGGCTGGTTTTGATACAGGCTTCTATTCGACCTATTCTTTCATTTACCGAACGAATTGCACATACAAATTCTTTGCGAACTGTCCATCTCCGATATCCTGGCATTGCGAATAACATCTCGCTTTTTCAATAATCTCGTCCTGAGCTGTCAATCGGCTCTCGTGCGATTCTGGGTAAAGTACAGGCTGGGTTCGCTTCATACTTCGCTCTACCCAGCCCCTCCGCCAAACCACGCGAACATCCATTACCTACTAGCAATGCGAAGACGACATATCGCTTCTATCAGACTCACTCGTCAGCTTGCCAATTACGTACTGAAGGACACACTGCGATACACTAGTGCGAGACAGCGGAAGATGTGGAATAGCGTGTATGACAAAATGATTCCACTTGTTTTTGCCGTCGGATATTTCCTGGACGAACACCGTCGAGTTATCCTCGAAAGAGATTTAAAAATTGGAAAGAAGGGTGCCGGCTACGACTTCCAGCCAGGCCCTGCAATAACGAAGGAAGAGAAGAAGATCATAGAGAGATACGACCCACGGCTGCGTTTACCTTACTTCTACATGTATTCCTTCATTCTCCAGGTTCTTACGCGAAAGCTGCGCCCGCCGACGTACGCTGGATCTGTGGAAAGGTTTGTCAGGGGATGGAACACCGCGCCCGCTACCTCAGACGAAATTGCGTTTGCGTTAGTACTTGGAGGAGTCGACCAAGTAGCAAAGCTTCTAGCCTGTAAGAAATACTACGAGAGACGCAGAGTCTTGGACGAATTCATTAAAGGTCTTTCGCCGAAGGATCATGTCTGTTGGAAGGAAAACTGGAAAGTTTTGGATGTTGAGTCGCCGGCCATTTCCTTGGATAGTGTACCATGGGCTTGCATATGTGTTACGAAACTGGACCTCATCTGGGAACCGGTGATAATGGAGTTGATGTCGCCGAGGTCAAAAACTTATACGAAAGCGGAGAAGGCGCGATTTACGGAAGTCAAAGCTTCGAGAGGATTTGTTAGTGAACTGATGGGTTACGATATTTTACGAGGACGTCCAGACAACGGAGGCGATTCGGAAGCTGAAGCGGAAGACGGCGAGGAAATGCAGTCAAGCGACGAGTCTGGCTAAGGGCTTTCCTGCGTGAAAATGGCTCGAAGGTCTTGGCTTAGTTTCCGGGAGCTTCGGAAGAATATTACGTGAATTTAAGAACTAACGGGTATTGGTGGACTGAACTAGAACCTTTGATCAGCTACCTGGCCGGAGGTGCTTCAGTAACAAACTTAGTAGATCTTGGGTACCCCTGAGGCTGTGTCCTAGAGTCCTGCAGTGGTGTTGCAACTAGAAAAACGGTGGCCTCAAAGTGGAACAAGGCTTTGAAAAGTAGGCTAAGCCCGTGCGGGTAATTTCTGCGCTATAATCCTGACAAAGGAAAACCACGATCAACATAGCCAGTGAAGTCCTTCTGGACCCTGCAGGCGTTTTGGCGACAAGAAGTGGCAACTATGGCGGCCACGGTGGTCATGGCCAGGGTGGAGATGTTGAATCTGGCTCCAGTTAGTAGCGTAGGCTCCCCAAAAATGGAAATATGTCTTGCGTTTCTTGATTTTTTCAGCTGGCTGACCAACACTGTGGTTGGTCTTGTGAGCAAGCGGATTGCTCCGTCTGGACTGCCGGTGAGGGAGGGAAATGGGCGTGCATGCAGGCGGAAGCAGTTGAAGCGGTCAATATCAGGGATGTTGCTTGACCATCGCGAATAAGAAGTGCGCAGTAGTTTACGCATAGGTGTTTGATTCTCCCGGTATAGCCAAAAGGTAGATTGATGAGGGATGAAGGGAAAAAGTAGTTAGGGCGGGTGGTGATCTGATTACAGGTAAGGTATTTTGGGAAAAGCACTGCCGAGGCGTCGTCATTGGGGAGCGGAATACTCATGGGGCTCTTTTGGCTGCACGTCAAAATGGCCTCGACGCAGGGGAGGTGGGGAGGGAAAGACGTTTGCCAGCGATGGCCTGTGAGCTGGTTGGTGCTTTTGGTTGCTTCTGGTGCTTCTGGTTCAACGGCGGGCTAGGACGGGCAGGAATCGACGAGAGCGACGGAGCGGGCGACTAGGCCAACCGGACCAACCAGACAGGGCAGGCCGAAATAGAACAGGCAGGCGCCTGGATCGGGAAGTGCTCCCCAGCGAGTCATCGTGACAGGGCAATAGCAAAAGGGGGAGGAGTAGCACGGGTAGGTGGAAAACCAGCCGGCCAGCGATTGTCATGGGCTTGCATGAAGGCATGGAAGGAAAAGGCATGTTTGGAGAGTCAGAGGCGCACGACAAGGCCGCATCGAAGCAGAGGTGCATGGCGAGGTTTGCGGTTAGTGTGGGTGGTCGCGGCGCAACATCTTTGTAGTATGCGAAGGTGGCCTTGACGGTCGTGTGCCGGTCGTGTGCGTTGGGCTCTCGCACCGGGGGGCGTGGCAAGGGGACCAATGACGGAGGTTGTAGTGATAAGCAGCGGCTCGTCTATCATGGCGGTGAGCGGTGTGCGACTCGCAGACTGACGTCCCAGTGCCAAATCCGCCTCTCGCCTCGCCTTCAATCTGTCTATCCCCAGATCCGGCCCGAGGGGCCAGCTTGGGCATGCCCGGCGATAATATACCACCTCCTCCGTAATTAGTACTGAAGAATCGTGAACTTCTTCCGTCACCTCAAATCCCTCAGGCGTTCCTCTCTTTAATTCGCATCACCACCGCTCGCACATGTCTCCCTCCTTTATGTCGTCTGCACCACCCATGTAGGCCGTTTGCGACCACGTCGGACATGCCACACTAACAATCCTCAACACCATAAGCCTGAGCCGCCACCAGTCCTCTCCCCTTAATTGATCATCCCCCGCCAAACACGCTCGTCGCGACTGCTATCTTACCATCTACCACTCACAGCGACCGCTGTACCACACCATAACATTCCTGGCGCGAACTCGTCGCCGCGACTACACCCCTCTGAGCGCGCAGGGGGTTCACGGGCGCTGTCAGCTGAGCCACCAACTCCAACCCTCCACTACGACCGAGAAACAATGAAGGTGGCATAAACGATTAGATAGGAGGAATAATGGATTTTATAGTAAGATCTTCCACGCGACACCAGCCACTAGAGAAGACAAGCTTCCTACATGCCGTCTTTGGATATACTCCCGCTATATCCGTAGCATGGCGCTCTCACCCTAGAACCTAAGAGCTAACTTAGGCTTGGACAGATCTCTCTTGCTCACTTCTGCGAGATTCACGGCCCTACCTCTATCCTATGCACCCAGATCAGCCCAAATCCTTGCGTCACCTGTCACCATCCATGCGTAACACCTCCTTCAGATGAACCACCACGTTCCGCCTTCTCCTGTAATGGACTCTATGACCCTCCATCGGTGAAGCTTTCCGACCGACTACCGCAGCTCTCTTCACCCTTTGAGACACCACCGACGAGCCCGAGGTCTCCAAGTAGCTCCCATAATCCATACTTCCCAAGCTACTCTAACGACACCGACTTCTGTAGACGGTTCAGCGGAAGCTTTGATTCAGATAACGATGCTTGTGAGAACTGCTCGTTCCTTGTTCCCAAGAAGGTCAGCGAGCGACTCCCGAACGGAGCACCTGGCAGTCCCTCAAAGGATGGCAGAGGAAGGAACGGGAGCCCCGTTCTTAGAACGTCCCAAGCTATCGTTGCGCGGGGAAACGCGGTTCAACATGACGAATGTAGCAGTTCGCCAGATTCTTCTGACGAGGAACAATCCAAGTCTTCTACAGCGACGTCAAAGTCAGTGTCAAGCCTACCAGGCTCGACACCTTTATCGCCTTTGTATATGTCACGGAACACACACACGCATACCTTGACCTACCTAACGACACGGCAACCGACATCGCCGTCACAGTTTTCACTATTACGCCGCTCCTGCATCCGTACCTTGTCTTGCGAAATGCTCCCATGCGGCAAACCCTCCGGGCCGCTCTACTTTGGTGACCCAGTGGCTGGCTACACCATCGCCTACATATTCCGCCTACAAGATCCACGTGCTCGTGGTCAAAAGCGCACGTATGCCCTTATTGCCTTAGGTGGGCGCGACAGTTGGCGCGTTAGCAAGGCCATGGTCAAAGTGACCGAAGTCTTCGAGACTATCGCAAACCAGATTGTGGCTATGGCAGACAATGTACTTGCGCGCGAGTCTGCCTCGTCAATCTGTAACCAAAACACCTCGCTATCCCGGCCTTCAACCGCCACACCGACCACGCCTCCCCTGAGCACTTCAGCCTCGTCCATGCCAGTATTTGTCTCCCCACAGAAAGAAAAACCCATGTCTTCAACCGCTGGTTCACCGGTGACACGCAACATCACTCCTGTCTCGTCATTCTTATCTGCTAAGAAAGTCGATCCAGATGGTTACCCGCGCGTCTCCCGTGAAGTCATGCGCGCCAAGGGATTGGCCGAGATTGTAGGCAAAGAGAACATCTTTGTCGAGCTGCACGTCAGATTCTGCATGCTCCTGTCAACGCTCATCAAGGATCTTGGCACATGAACTCGCCACCACATACCAATACCTGTACTCATTCCATACGTCCGCAACTTGCGTCATTGCACGTTGCATCATGCAAGTCTGCTAGCACCAACCGATTGTATTTCGCGTGCAGCCGAATACGGCTACGCTTGAGCGACTATTTCCTGTGTCCATCTCATAGTTCGGAGTTTCCTTAGGTGTATTGTTGGTCTATTGTAGCGTTCTTAGCGTGTTCATCAGGTATCTAGGGCATTTCATCCAGCATTCATCAACTGAAACGGGGACGCGCCGTCATTTTGGGCGTCGCAGGAGTTTCGGCGTTGCTGGACATCACTTTTCTTTTCTTCGGGTCACAGCTGCATATTCATCATCTGCATCTGTTCGACCTGCGTTTGTCCAGTTTACTTCACTTCGGTTCTCGTCTTTGCTTGTGTTTTATTCACCTACTTTTTCTCATATTCTTCATACATTTCTTATCTTTTCGTTTCTCTTGCGTCCGCGCTTTGCGTTCGCTCTCTGCCTTCAAGCAGATTTCGAGCTCTTATGATACCCGTCTGTCTTCTCTTGTTCGTTTCCTTGGTAGGGATTCGAGGTGTCGGGTTTGGATGGTAGAGTGGGATGATTGTGAAACACGCATGGATGGTTTTCCATTAGAGGATCGCATTGGCTCTCGGTTGTATTGAACGTTACAGGGCGAGGGTTGTACGGGGTGCTGGCATTCTTGGGACGCGATTGTGATGCTCTCATGGGTGCGGACTTAAGAGATGAGGGCATGTCTGTAGATGCCCCGAACTCGTAAATACGAGTAAATGCTCTGAACAGTCTTCTGCTTCGACTGATATGTGATCGTGATTGCTGTAAGGCTGTGCAAGCCTCAGATAACCGTTTACTTTGTCCAACTCTCTCCTTTTACATATCGTCTGTCACCTCAACCAAGACGACCGTTCACGACGCCAGGTATCAAGTCTACCGTATCAGACAATCTTCTATTGAATTTAAGGTCTAGAGGAGGATGTAGTTCTTTTCACGTGATTTCCAAATTGTATAAGTGTATTCTTGGCATTACAAAATTTGACAGCCGAATTTTCAATACCAATCAGCCTACGCTTGGTACTGCAGTTGCGGGGCACTTCTACCCTACACTTGTAACGTGTATCATTTTGCCTCACAACGTACACAAATAAACAAGATTATCGTCCTGCCCATGGTCATTCCTTAAGGTCTCTGCCGTCAAAGCGATGCTTGATCCGCTGACAGCGATCAGTTTGGCCTCCGCCATAGTACAATTCTTTGATTTTAGCACCAAGCTGGTCCATGATGCTAAAGAGATCTACGAGTCCACGTCTGGCGCCACTGAGGCCAACAGAAGCCTCGAGGTTGTCGTAGATAATATGAAAAACTTGTATTCGACGCTCAAGGCCGAAGATCCCTCTCTTCAGAGTGACGCTGAACTTGCTCTTTGTCGCATTGCAAAAGAATGCGATAGTTTATCGACGGAAATCTTTGAAATTCTGCAAAAAGTTAAGCCTAAGAACTCGAATTCATTCATCTCGAGCTCCTCCACAGCAATAAAGAGCTTATGGTACGCGGGGAAAATTGCAGATCTCAAGGCTACATTGGACAGTTATCGAGGCCAGCTTGCATTGCCCCTCAGCGTTGTAACAAGGTTTTATAATCCCCAACTTTACTTGCTGTAGATAATAACTATTATGTAGTTCCGAAACAAAAGCGAGTTTGGATACGCTTCTACAGTCCGCTAAGGACGATGCTACCAAACTCGAACAACTTCAAAAGCGTCTCGAGCGCCTTCGGCGTGGAGTTACCGTCCGTTGTTTCAGCCCTCAAGCACAAAAGCAACTACAGGAACTTTTGGGTATCTCTGAACATGCTTGCCAGCTCCTTTCCCAGCAGCGTATACTAAAGAGTCTCGCATTTCAAGATATGCACGGAAGGTTCGAGACTGTTCCTGACGCCCATAAAAAGACTTTCAAATGGCTTCTTAACGACACTGCTCCCAATCAAGGTGTTGAAGATCATAGTTCAACCCGAAAATTGTTCATAGACTGGCTCTCATCCGGCAAAGGTATCTTCCATATTTCTGGAAAACTTGGATCTGGGAAATCGACGTTGATGAAATATCTATGTGGCGAACGTCGCACGACAGCTGAACTGCAGAAGTGGGCAGGTATGTCACAATCCAACACCTATCTCACCGGACATGAGTGCTCATATAGTCCAACAAGATGACAGGAAACTCATACTTGCAAACTTCTTCTTTTGGAGACCCGGCACGGTATTACAAAAGTCTCTGGCCGGCCTTTTCCGGTCCCTCCTACATGACATATTAAAAGCATGCCCTGAACTTACACCAAAGGTTTTTCCAGAACTGTGGGATCAAGTAAAGTTGTTGCCCTGGCAGGTACAAACAGAGCTCACTCTTTCTAAAACGGAAATCCAAACAGCATTTGCCCAGCTTATCAGAAACCGGCAGTTGTATCAGGACCTCTGTTTCTGCTTCTTCATTGATGGCTTAGATGAGTATGTAGGAACCCACGAGGAAGACCACCTACACATGACCCGACTACTTCGTGATTGGACAAATGCGGCGCCAGAAGGTGTGAAGATCTGCGTCTCGAGCAGGGAAGACAACGTTTTTCTCAACGCATTCTCGGGTCAGCAGCGAATCCGTCTTCAAGACCTCACAAGAGCCGATATGGAACGGTACATTCGGGACAACTTGGGAGATATCGACGACGAAAAGACCATGAAAAGTTTAGTGCAAAACATTACCGACAAAGCTAAAGGAATTTTCCTCTGGGTAGCTTTGGCCGTAAAGTCTATCCGCCAACGCCTTCAGGATGGATATCAGGTCTCTGAAATTGAAAAGGAATTAGACTCGCTCCCTCAGGACTTGGAGAAACTTTTCGAACATCTGCTGGGGTCGATTGATAAATCCTCGCAGAAAAAAAAGGTTTATCAAACTTTTGCCATGATGCCCAAGCTGAAGCCTTATGGTCTTGGATTGTCGTCGCTCAATTACTCCTTTCTTGATGACTATGAAAAAGACCCAGAGTTTGCTATGAAACCATCGCTTGCGAACTACAGCATGGACCATGCTGCTCAAATCGAGAGGCTAGACTTGGCCCGTAGAAAACTCAATGGAGACTGTAAAGGTCTTCTCGAAGCACCAAAAGATGTGATTGCATTCACACATCGCTCGATTCCCGAATTCCTCTGCCGAGAAGATATTCAAGCTGAAATGAAGTCTCATCTCAAATGCTTCTGCCCTGAAACTGCACTCTCTCAACTACTTCTGGCAGAGATACGGTTAAAGAGTTTCACAAAGAGTTTCGAAGAGGGCTTCGCAGAAAATCTATTAATTTACGCAGTTCTTGATATGCGACTTCAGGTTAAGGCCGACCATGAACCTTATTGCTTCCAAGAGTACCTCAATTCTGTAACGCTTGAAGATAAGGCACGAGGCCCAGATGAGTGCAAAGCAAGTAAGTGGGCTATCGCGATCGAAAGACGCGGTCGAGTGGTCATCGGATCCTTCGAGGGGGGATGTATATTTGAGACGCCTCTTTCTATTTCCGCATACCTTGGAGACCATGAGTACGTGGCCTGGAAAACGCGAAGGAGTTTCGACGTCCTAGGCAGTAATTTCGAAATTGGACGCCTTCTGGCTTGGGCTATCTTTGGCGGAGTTCACGATGACCGCATAGGGTGCTTCGAGATTCTGAAATCATTCCTAAAGCAACAGCAGGCCCCTAATGCTCATATATTCGATGAATCATTGGATATATTCGGCGGTAGGGGGGCAGCAACGAGCATCTGGCAATCCTTTATTGGCTGTGCTGTAATGTTGAGGCCTCGAGAGGGTAACCCTAAGACTCGAAAGATATTCGGCGAAACTGTTAAGATGTTCCTGGAATACGGTGCAGACCCGCATATCTGGGTTTCGGATGACCCTATGGAACTAATAATTGGTAGAGAACGGTGCAGTATTGATCTGCAGGACTACAACAAACTAGAAATACTTGGTTTGATTGATAGCAAGGGCGGGGAGCTCTCGCTTCGAGATATGATCGAATATTGGCACCTCGACAACACGGCCACTCTGCTACAGCTGTTGGATAGGAATGTCAAATACCAAGAACAAGCAAGCCAAGAAGAGAACAAGACACCGGGATTTGCTGGGCTTGAGCCTGAAAATGAGAAGCACGCTACCGCATTGCAGATGGAAGAAGATATCGTATCAGAGAGGCTACGTTCTTCTACTTTGCTTGTCTTACAGTCCTGGTTCAAATTCCCGGAGCATGGTCTTCTTCTAATGATTGCATTGGGTGAGAAACCGCCATGGACGGCGCAGTCAATCATATGCTAACTACTTATATAGGCATCCTATTGGCAGTTTTCTCGTCTCAACTGTGGACAATATTCATCAGATGATGGGATCCACAAACGAGAAGACCCAACTCTCTGTCCCCATCGATCTAACGCGGTCTTTCCAAGCATTCAACTTGCCTTCTGTTCCGAACAATCGGTCTGAAACTGAATGATGCTGCTGGAAGCTTGGCTTCCTGTTCTGCATCTAGCTGCGCAGCTCGGTCAACGAGCCAGGTATCTACTTGGACCGGTGCCACGTGGATCTGAGGTCAGATCCAATCCACTTCCTCAATATTGATTTGGCGCCGGGATCGCCGCGGCGCTCCATTGCAAACATACTATTTATAGTAAGTCTTAGCATGTATTTAATAGTAATATAGAGTAGCAGAGGAAGTTTAAACTTACTAAAATTGTCGTTAGATTGACTCCTAACCCCCCTTAGTGCTCGATACTTAGTCTTTTCAATACAAAAATGTTCCTATCAGACAACCTCCGTTTCCTTCTCGAGATGCAGTTACAGCCAAAGAATCCACCGCCAGGCCGCCCACGCGCCACACCCATACCCAAGCACCACGACAAAAGCCGCCAACCCATACAACGAAGAGCCACCGACCCACTGAACTCCCTCATAAAACTCCCCTCCCCCAGCCCTGCCCTCTAAGCATGCCTCGATGCCGCCAGTCTACACCCCCTCCTCCTCCGCAACCTCCTCAACAGCCCTAACCAGCCCCTCCACCGTCCCCCTCCGTGTCTCCAACCCCACCACAACGCGAAACATCTTCCCGTGCACCCCCGGCGCAAAATCTACCATCCACCCGCGCCTCACCAAAGCCCTTGCAATTCGCTCTGTCACGCCCCCATTCGCTTCTCCATCCGGACTCAACCTCCCCCCTCGGGCCCAGTAGAAGCAGACCTGCAAGCACGGCAGCGGGGACGGGGAGGCGAGGACGATGTTCGCGGAAGCGGCGAGCAGGGACGCGAGGTGGGATGCCGTGGCGAAGGCGCGGGAGAGGGCGGCCGAGAAGTGCGGGAGGCCGTGGTAGGTGAGGGCGAGGTGGAGCTTGAGACTGTCGCCGCGGCGGCCGCATTGCGGGGTTAGGTCTGCGAGGTCGTAGATCGAGGTTGCGGTGGGGGGTGTGGTGTGGAAGAGGCTGGGGAGGGTTAGCTTGGGATGGGTTAGGGTAGGGTTAGGGTTCGTGATCAAGGAGGTTGCGATATGTGGGGGTGGGAAGCGGAGGATAGGGGTAGGGATAGAGGTGGAGATATGGCCAGAGACACGGGGAGGGAAAGAGAAATTCAACTCACTATCCCGCCGGCAACGTCATCGCGCTCCAAAACTGCCTCAAGTCCCTCCCGATCAAAAACGAGCACGTCATCGGCACACCCAGCATCTTATGCGGCGTGATAACCACGGTATCCGCGCGCTCGATCCCCTTCAGCCTGCTCGCCTTCAGCTCCGCATTGAACACCACGCTACCGCCCCAGCTACCATCGACATGCAGCCACAAGCCGTGCCTGGCGCAGACATCCGCGATCGCATCCAGCGGGTCAAACGACCCCAGCACCGTCGTGCCCGCCGTCGCATTCACGAAGAACGGCGTCTCGCCCTCCCGCTTCGCCGCCTCAACCATGGCGTCCAGCGCATCCGGCCTCATGCAGCCGGCCGCGTCGACGGGCACGCTCTTCACGGCGTCCGACCCGAACCCGAACATCTGCGCCGCTTTCTCGAGCGAGTAGTGCCCGTGGGCCGACGTGAAGAGCACGAAGCGCCGCGCGCCGAGTCCGGAGGCCTTCGTCTCCGGGAACAGCGTGTTGCGCGCGATGACCAGCGCGCTGCTGTTCGAGGCGCTGCCGCCCGGCTGCGATATCCCGCCCGCGTGCGGCGAGTCGAAGCCGATGAGGGAGGCGAGGAGCCGCGTTGTGTGCTTCTCGATTAGAGTCAGGACCGGTGAGACTTGGTAGACGTGGACCTGGCGAGGGCGATGGTATGAGTGGGGGGTGTAAGACTAGGGGGGGGGAGGGGATAGGGGGTTTGTTCACGTTTGTGTTCAGCACGGCCAGAATAAGCTCTGATACTAGGCCAACCTAGGGGATTCTTTCAGCGTGACGTTCATGGGATGGTATACACAGATATGGGCGTTTTGACTACATACAGCATTCGTCGATGCATATAGCTTGTCCATGAACCCCTGATCCCAGGTATTGACCGAGTACTGCAGAATTTTCCGTAGCATATCTAGTAGTCCATCTTTTCCACCACCTTCATGGGGTATCTGAAGATCTAGCAATTGCTCTAGTTTCTGTGGGGAGTGATATTCGACCAGAGTGGTCCTTGGTCCACCTGGTATAACAAGTCCACGGCCGGTATGCTTTTTATTAGCGTCTTCATCAGCTGCGCGTATGAATGGAATTATCAGTTCTTGAACAGCGTCAAGTAGCTAAAGGAGTTAGCAACAAAAAAAGGCATTTGAAAAGAAGTAGGTACCTCTTTAACTTCGTCCGTGCGACTCAGAGGTGGCTCCTGGTGAGTGTTAGTAGCTTCGTCCGGATAAACCAGTCCGTTCGAGGCCATGATAAAATTGTATAAGGATGGTTCCTCGACTAGTAATTAGACAGAGGAAATACAGAAGATAAAATGGAGAGTGAATAAGAAGATAGGCTGAGAAAAGTAAGAAGGAGTATGTGAGATGGCGACATTGATATTGATTTCTGTAGTAAGGCTCCAGATGAGGCTCCATATTTGGCTTCGCATAATGCATGATTGACGCCGGTGAGCGATTCGAATGAGCCCCTCTCTGCACTAGGCCTCTTCGCGACTCCCTATTTTAGTATGGCAATGGAGCCTCCTCTTCGGCTAACGCCCTCTTTGTGATCAACGTTTTCTACGCCTTCGCCCACCTCCCGTATGACCCGTAGTAGAGTTACAGTGACACCTGCGACGCCCGCAACGCCTACAATGCCCTAGAAACAAGCTTATCGCGATTAGGGTGCGTAGAGTCGCTATATTATAAGAAGTTGTTACTTTGGCGCGTGTGCGAGAGTTCCATATTGATATGGAATATGGAACAGGAGCTCAAAGCTACGTATTAAAAAATAGTGCCAAGAACCTCATTTCAACTACTGTATACAGTATAGCTTACAAATTTGACGCGCTTACCGATATGGAGGAGTTCCATATTCAGAAGTCGTCAGATTTACCGAACAACACCCTCATATTCAGATTTGAGCCCCATTTCGGCTACAATGTGGAATCTCCATGTTGAATATGGAGTTGCAACCGAACACCCCCTAAGTAATTGCCGGCAGAATTTTTCACCGCCCAGTTGCTCGGATTAGATATTAAGCTCTAGCCGTCAGCCGTGTTCATTACATTCTTCTATTCCGTCATTGCTGCTTTCCCTTTTCCTTTGCCCTTGCCCAACTCCTTTTCCCTTTTTGCCTTTGCCGCTGCGTGTTTTTGCCTTGCCAATTCGATCGCCGTTAGATGTCTGTTTTTCTCTCTCTCCATCTCACCGTAATTACTTTCTGGGAAAGACTGAAATCCCTCGTTGCCAGCGTTGGTCCTGGATTGCTTCACCCAGTCTCCTCTTCGTCGCTTGTACAGGTCCATCTTCCAATTCCTCCAAACTGCGCGCCCAACAAATGACTCTCGCAGAGAAGCTTCTGTTTCTGTCAGCTCCTCTGCGATTCTCTCTCGAATAAACGCCAATCCATGTGTGCCATCCCAAATAGAATCGATAACGTGTGACGCTGAAGGGTCTAGTGCCATCTCGGCGATATGTCCGTAAAATTGCTGAATAATCTTTCTTCGAAATATTATAGAAGCATTAGGAGATGTGAGAGCTGCCTGTAGCGCTCGTGATGCGGTGGGGTCCTTCGCAGCATTGAGGGATAGCGGTGTCCCGAGGCGCGCAAAAGACTCGAATATCAGGTTACTTAAAGGACCTGGAACGGTCAACATGGCTTGTGCAAGTAGAGACCCATGTGCTTTATCAGGATTAGACTGATGCGCTTTCGTATCAGATAATGACTTCCTGCCATCGTTGGATGATGCTTCGCCAAGCTTGAGTAGTCGTGAGATTTCGAATCCATTGGCGCCACCATCACCGAGCTCAAGTTGAGCTGCGATAGGTGCGGTATCAACTCCTCGAATTGCGCATCGCTCAATCAATGTTTTGATGATGGCTGTCCGGTTGCGCTCCACCAATCCTGGCATTTGTTCAACAATCAAGAGCGTTGCTTCTTCCAGGTCCTCTTTACTCAATCTCTCTAAAATCTTCGCAGCGACGTATCCTGCGATTTCATTTCGGGCCAGGCTGCCCATCCGCTCTTTGAAAAACTCTCGATATAGTGCCTTGAACATTTTTCCTGGTGCAAATTCGATGACAGTTTCCAAAAGCCGGGATCCAATAGGGCTATACACTAGACCGTTGATGAAGGAGGCGCTTTCTGTGCCTTCAACAATTGGATCATCTGGAAGAAGTCTGTGTATTATCGAGTTCTCATCCTTTGCTCTTTGCTTTCCGAACTGCGACAACTCCAATTGTAAGAGTAGCTGGAGGGTAGGGTTGCCAGTTGGATGTAATGCGAGTGCGCGAAGATAGGTCGTGTCTAAGCCTGAGACGCTGTCATTGATAACCTTCTCTAAAGCATTCGTGAATGCCTCAGGTACAGTCCTCTTCTCAAGGCTTAATTCACTCGACTTCTCTACTCCGGCTACACCGACCTTCTCTTTTTTTTTGCTTTGTAAAAGCGACCGAGTATTAGATCGAGTAAGAGGTAGGCCAGCCAGGACAACTAGGAGTACTCGTAACGCATGCGAGGCAAATTTGTCCGTCATGAGGTAGCCCAGGTAACCTTCGAGCTCGTTTATTGCGTATAGGAAGAGATTTTCCATAGAGACGACCACTTCGTTCGGGTCGGAAGGGGTCTGGCCCTCCATGGGTGCAACGATTTCTCGTGTGACAATTGGTGCAGTGTGAATAAAAAGCGCTTCGCAACAGTGGGACGCAAATCGATGTTGGACGAGGTATAAGAAGCTACAAGCAATTAGAATGGACACATATCGCTTTTAAAAATTACCTACTGGCCATTGAACTTCTGGAAGAGCCCTTTGAGCTGCGTGGGTGTTGACAGAAGGATCAATCGCTCCATCAGCCTTGAGCAAGACTGGCTGTTTGCAATCTTGAGTTCTTTCCCGTCCGCTTCTCGGTATACATTGTCCAAGAACAGGGATCGCTCTTCTGGATCGTTGAACTGATTCAGCTCGAGCATCTCATCAGCGCGCTTGAAGTATTCCTGCTCTTCTTCGTCCAACATGCCGTAGAAAGGCATTTCGCCTGGCCTAGTGACGCCATCAAAGGCTTCATCTTGCTGAGCCTCCTCGTTAAGAGGAGTATACCCTGCCTGCTCGACCGATTTCTTGCGTTTCTTGTGCGCTGACTCGTCGTCGAGGTGTTCCCGCTTGCGCTTTTTCTGTTCCTCTCGCCGCCCTCGCTTTTTATTTTCCTTAGGCATGGTGCCGCGGGACGGTTAAGAATGTCGATCCAAAGCAAGGCGAAACAAAAAAATTATTAGGCGCGGGAAGGGGGAAGGGGGAGAACGGGAGCGGGTAAGCAAAGGCAATGGCCAATTTAATGGGGGTTCCCTAGGGACACGATAGTATTGTAGATTTGTGGTGGGGTGGGCCTTTCTATGCTAAAGAATTCTATCACGGCGCATCTCGCTTCCAGAAGCCGGCCCTAGCTCCACGTTGTGGATCGCCAAGGCGTTTGAGATCGAGGAACATCCATTGGACCCCATTTCAGGCACTCCAACAAAAGCCACCACCGAAAGAGCAATCGGCCCCCTCCATCAACCACCCACACTACCCGCAATGGAGACAACCGAGGACAGGGACGTCAGAGTCGCCGACTATTTGGACGACAGGCTGCAAAATCTCGGCGACCTTGATGCGCTCGATTCCCTGCTGTCCAACATTCGCAACCAGCATGGCCTGCTCAAGAAGCAGGTAAGGCGAGCACAGCGCGTGTCTAGCGCCTATGCTGATACTTGGATAGCTCGAAGATGCAGGAAGAGACCTTGAGGGAGCTAAGAAGGACTCTCACACGCAATATGCCACACTCCAGGAGAAGGCTTGGCAGTTTAATAAAGAGCAGGAGGACATTGACCAAAGACTGATGATAATTACGAGCTCCGAAACGAGCGGTGAAGCTGTGCAACGCTTCGAATCGAGCATGGATAAGTTGCGCAGGCTCGATGTGGCCAATGGGTACATAGAGTTGCTGAAAGAGGTCGACGTCCTGAGGTAATCTTCTGTATGCTTAAACGCTTACGAACGGTCACTGATACTTTTCTTGCAGTAAGGAAGCCCAATCGCAGCTTACTAAGTCGAATGAAGCTGCCCTCAAACCTTATAGACAATTTCAAACCCTCGTTTCTCGGATGATACCGATGCAGGAAGCTGCTGAGGGGGCGGCTCCCCACCTCCTCGATCACATAGTTAAAACAACACAAAATCTCCGAAGGCAGATAAAGGATGCGTTCTCTGCAGATCTGGAGGCTATCCTGAAGAAGATTACTTGGCCAAAGGCAGACGCAATACTCCCGAATAATCTACAGGACAAATGGGATGCTTGTGTGGGCAAACTTTTAGATCTTCAGATGCCTGAACTTGAGGCCATGGAGAGCGCTTCAACTAGTAAGACAAGGAGTAAGCCACCAGCAGTGCTATTCCCTCTCGAGGTGCTTGTGCAGCCTCTGGAAATGAGGTTTCGTTATCATTTTGAAGGTGACAGACCTACTAATCGGCTTGATAAACCGGAATATTTTCTTTCGCACATTACTACCCAATTGAATTCTTACAACAACTTTGTGCTAGATAATTTACAGCCAGTCCTTTTCAATCACTTCAGAGGGACAGATCTTGCTCTTAATCCAGTTTATATTGATGCTACATCAGCGTTAATCACTGCGCTTCTTCCCATGTTACGGACAAAGATTTTTTCCACTCTGCCCCAGGTCGCTGGTCAGCCACAGCTGTTAAGCCACTTCATACACGAGATCATGAATTTCGATACTACTATTCGAGAGGAATGGAGGTACGATGGCGGAAATAGGATGGAGGGCTGGAAAGGCCTTGCGTGGGAAGTGCTTGTTCAACAAGACTGGTTCAGCCGGTGGCTTCAAGTTGAGAAAGACTGTAGGCAATATCAGGATTTAGAAATGTACATTTTGCTGACGCCACGTAGTTGCTTTGGCTCGATACCAGAATATTATGGATGCTCCGGACAATGGAGAACTTGATTTTGATAGTGTCGACCCTGGCTCTACCAAGCCTACGAAGGCAGCCATTCACGTGAACGATTTGCTAGAGACAATCACTGGTATGTTAATCATATTTTGAAGATAATTTCTGGTTCTGAAAAGGACGTCTGCAGATCGTTATCGGCCCTTGACTTCGTTCTCTCAAAAGCTTCGTTTCTTAATCGACATCCAAATATCAATATTTGATAGATTTCACGAGCGTCTTCATTCTGGTTTAGAAGCATACCTAAGCATGACATCTTCCATCGGCCGCACAGTTCAAGGTATTACCAAAGAAGAACAGGCAAAACTTCAAGGCCTCGAAGGTCTGGAAAGACTGTGTAGAATTTACGGCAGCGCAGACTACCTTGAGAAAGCAATGCGGGATTGGAGTGATGATCTGGTCAGTCCTCGCTTTCGATCCACGCCTATACTTAGCCTTCCCCTTGCAGCACTAATAAAGTTTAACAGTTCTTCCTTGAGCTCTGGGAAGAGCTCCAAGATCGCGCACGCCAGCATAGCAGCAAACCCCTCACAGGGCCAATGACAGTAGCTGACGTCGCCGAACGCACCTCCAGCGCCGTCGGCTCTGACGCCGACACAGGCGCGCTCTTCGACGAAACCGCAGGCGCATATTCTCGCCTACGAATCCGCAGCGAAGGCATCATCATCGACCTCCTCTCCCAAAACATGCGCGAAGCACTACGACCATACCGCCACATGTACTCCTCCCCACCCCCGCTCCCTCCCAAAACTGCCCAACACTAACCAACCCCCCACCACAGCAACCCCTGGGGCTCTCTCACCGCAGCCCCCTCTTCAAACCCAACCGCCCTCTCCCCAACCGCAGAGCTCGACCCCCTCTTAACCTACCTCAACACCTCGCTCGGCTTCCTCGCGCGCGCCCTCGCCCCCGCGCCCCTCCGCCGCATCACGCGCGCCCTGCTGCACGCCCTCTCCGCCGTCCTGTGGGACGCCGTGCTCACGCGCCACCACTTCTCCACCGCGGGCGCGACCCAGCTGGCCACGGACCTCGGCGCCATCTGCCGCGTCGTCGACGGCTGCGTCGGCGCCGGCGTCGCGGGGGCCGGGCTACGGAAGTGCGGCGAGGGCGTGCGGCTGGTCGGTCTCCCTGCCAAAGGCAAAGCGCCTGCGAAGAGCAAGGCTGCCGGGGATGATGATGATGGGGAGGAGAAGGAGGAGGAGGAAGAGGAGTGGGAGGGCGGGGCGTGGGGCGCGGAGGACGACGCAGAAGCAGGAGGAGTGGTTGCGGCAGCTGGAGAGGCTGATGCGGCTGCGGCGGACGGCTTGGGGCTGTGGGAGGTCGAGCGCCGCCTCTTCGCGGATAACCAGAGCGCGCGCGACGTGCTGGAGGAGCTGGGCATGGAGGCGCTGACGGAGGTCGAGGCGCGCGCGGTGCTGGGGCGGCGCGTCGAGCTGGGGGGCTAGGTGCCGTTGGGCCGTGCTGGATGATGGTACGTGGTATGGAGCAGTAGGTACGTGTCTTATTAGGCCGAGACCACACCGAGCCGTGGCACCAAGTCATGTAAAAAACTAGGTACCTAGTATAGCGGTCGGAAGTCACTCGATCCCATGTCATGAACAGGAAACGTAAATATTTCCTCCCGTTACATCCGCGCTCTTTGTGTCTAGGGTTGCGCCCCCGGATTTCTGCTGGACCCGGTTTCCTCTTGCTTCTCCACTACTTTTGTGGGGATTGGTGAAGGGGCATTGAGGATCCATCTGTTTGAAACATGAAACAAACTCGACGAGGTTTGTTACACCGCGCTCGAAGCGGAAGGTGCACGTACCCCGCGGCTCGTCGGTTCTCGTGCGTGGCTTGGGCTAGGCGCATGTGAAATCGTGCGTGTGGAAAGTGGTGTGGGTAAGTGGGCTGAGGAATGGGTCTGGCAAGGGTCTGGCTAGCTGAGAACTAGGATCCCGACGCAGTTCTGACATCACCCCTCTGTCAGTGAAATGAATGCTTGGTCTGGGAGGGGGATAGCCTTGCCGTAGCTCGATTACGTATATCTGGCTCAGACGAGAGTATCTACGAAACGACTGTTGCTCGGAAAAGATCTGTGGTTGGAGGACGCGTAGATTCTTTGTTAAGCTTCCGTTGACATCATTCACGAATTAGACGTCAAAGTACTTTTGTAAAGTTCACTTGTGATCCTGGCTATAAAGGTATTTAGACTAAAAGATATTGCCCGCTTTTGAACCGACAAAGCCAGAAAACGCAGATGAGTGATTGGGAGGATGGCGTAACGAGAGAGTATGGGTGGGATGGGTGGCACGGAGGCAGAGATAGAGAGAGCGGACGGATCGGACCCACAAGTCCAACCACAGACAATAGCTGTCCAAATAAAGGGAAAGTAAGAAAAAAGAATGGCCAAACGCTCCGTGTATTCCCACCCGCATGTGATGCCCTTTGATCAAAAAACACCATATTACGCCTAAGTATATAACACAGGATGACGACACACAGCAATCATGGAAGAGAAAGTATCACCAAAACAGTCATCTCGGAGCCGCACGGTCTCTGTGAGGAATTGACTTCGTAGGTGAAGTGCATTATCGAAGAGTGTGCGAACATCTAGATGGGTTCCGTACTCTCGTCAAGCATGACTGCACTGGGAGACAAAAAAGGAACCCAATGCCTAGGGCATAATACAAGAGGTTGAGGAAATTCTGAGGATCTGGCGGATAGAGTGCATGAGGGTTGATTTTTGGAGGATATGAGTAATGTCATCGACAGAACACAGATGGGGAGGTGCGCTAGAAATTTGGCCAATGGAAAAGACGAGGGTCGTTATCGTCATATGGCCGCGCTAGTGTCCGTCTGGATTTGTGACCTGTGGTTTGTTAGGACTGGAGCAACATTAACACTGGGCAGCTAACACTTACCTTCAATATCCTTCGGGAATAATCCTGGTTGTCTGCAATGCTGCCATCACTCTGTCTCCTAAGCATGACCTCTGGGTCAAGCCGCGAGTCGTTCATTGAGGAGTTGCTGGTGTGAAGCTTGCCAGTTCCGACAAAGGGATTGACAGCAGCTTGTCTTCTGTACTCCTCTTCAACCTCTCGTCTACGCTTTCGTCGAAGATACAGCATTACACCTGCGATGATTCCTGCGAGAACAACTACACCGACAACGACCCCTGCAGCGATGCTTGCTTTGTTGGGGCCGCTTGGGGGGGGGGTGGGTGGCTTGCTAGTTCCAGTTTGACCTGGAACGGTCATAACCACGGTCGATCCTCCAACGGTTACTACGGCTGCCGGTGCTGAAGTTTTGGGAGCACTGGTTGCCGATGCCGATGCCGATGACGATGATGGGTCATAGTTTGCTATGGAGTTATGATTGAGACCTGTGAGCCATACGGCCCAGAAGTTGTTGCCACCGCCTGCAAAAATAACCGTTAGTTTTAGACTAGAGTGTTCATATATCAGGTAGGCCTACAGTTATCTAGATTGTAACCGTTGCACGGAGTGTCACAACTCGAGTTATCCACTTTAGCAGATTTCGGAGGTAGTAGGTCACCACACCAGCAGTTACTGCCATCAACGAGACCCATAACAGGCTTCCCAAGGCCTACGCATATTGGTTGACAGTTGCCGGTAGTCTGAAACGTGTATGATCCGTGGTCTTCAAGAGGCTCTCCAGTATTAAAACATCCTTCATCCGTCATGGCATTAAGGGAACCGGTGTAGGTCGGTGTTGGTATTGCTTGGCCCGACACCAACGATAGTAGTGATGCCGCTACCATGGCGGACATGACTGATGTTGACACCATGGCTGAAGGAGATGTTCGTTGTATCAACGCAGTATGGTGGACGAAAAAGGAAGCAAGGGATGGTCTTGCGTTCGAAAGCGGACAGCCGTCTAGGCCGTTGTGGAGCAATCCTGATTGCAGTGAGCGAGGTGGCCGTTGAGGTGAGGTTGGAATTGACGCCTCGCGTCAAAGTACCTTTGGCCTAAACAAAATAACCAGAACGCATGAATCGGTGTCGTATGTCGCTACAGACTCTCTAAACGCTATCCGAGGTTGGTTTGTTGCAACGCGGCTCCACACAGGCGGCGGGTACGGTTGGGCGAGGGTTATTGTTGACAGAAGGTCGTGTGACGGTGTTGAAGGTCTATCAGGAATTAGGATGCTGGTTGTTCAGCTCGCAGGACTCGCTCAACGAGCCTGTAATTGGCGATTTCGAAACACGAAGCGTTGGAATTGCTGGCTGGGAAAGGCGATCGGACCCTGGAATGTGGTGTTTCGCGTTTGACAACCCCCTTTCTCCTGGCTCGCTAGTGGATACACAGCAAGCAAAGGAATGTATGTGGTGGTGAATTGGCGCGTCCTTGGTCAACGAGAGTGAAGAAGGGTGGAAGAAGAGCAGCAACGAGCGTGGGCGTCGACGAGAATCTCGCACGAACGATGGATAGTGTGATAGTGCAGCCTTGATTGAAGGCTTGCGAAAGGAGATGGGAGGAGGGAGGGAAATGAGCTCTGTGCGTCTGTGCGCATGTCGGCAGCAAAATGTCACCCTCGATCGCCCCGAGCCCGTCAGCGCCTCACCCAGTGGAGCCCGACCGTATATTTGAATTATTGATTGCGCCAATTTTCGCTGCATCGACGTTATCATTGCTATTAATACCATGCCTCTATATAATCCTCTCGATGACGAAATTCTCCATCTCTCGCTGTCCAGCTATGTTGTCCCTCGTGCCGGAACGCGTCAGGTACTGGTCAAAGGGGACAGGTCGAATCTAAGAGCTGACTTCCTTTCTGGTATGTCGTGCCTGGCTGATCACTGGGATACCCCGAGCTCATTGGACCGCTGTTCTGCGTGTTTCGCCTTTTCATCTCTCCCGCCCACATCCGGATGACGGAGAAAAAAGTGCACAGGCACAGCTGACGGAGCCACTGCTTCGCACATGTCACTCTTTTCTCTGGTGGAGCTGTATTCCGCCCCTCTGTAGGACAGGAAGTCATCCATATCCGTGTTAAGTAGTTCATTGAGAACAAGATGATTAGCATACGCCGTGGTTTTTTTTCGATACTATAGAATCTTGAGTTCCCATTGGCGGTTATCAACACTGTTCCCCAAGCGTATCGCAGGGAGGCTGATGGAGATGTGTGAGAGGCAAGCTTATTGGGCATTTGAATACCCGCCTGACTAAGCTCTGTTATGTAAATTTTGTCTCCAGCTCTGCACAGTGGGTGTGCCACATCCATACTTCATGCTTGCTGTTGTGCTTCATGCCCAAACCTGCCATTGCCTGCCATAGAGCAGCGCACCGGATAGTTCCTCCTTCAGCACAGCATGTCTGGATTACGGATGAAGTCCTCGCCAACGCCTTTCACTACTTCCTACGAGTAACGTTCACAAGCCAACGGCGTTATGGCAGCAATGTTCCAGGGCCATTGGAGGCTCGAAGGAGGGCCTCCAAACGCCGCATTATGGGACTTGCAGCGGCAGGAGGTGGAGGAGGGGCTCCCAGCGTCGGAGCCTTATTTGGCCTTGGATTCAGAGGACCGCCATCGTGGAGATATGAGCCGCCCTCAATTGGAAATCCAAAGGAGCAATTGGAACCACGTACGTGCTTGACAGCCACACTTGAAGCTTGGATGGGACAGTTACTTACTTGCATTTAGCATCGCGACCTGCAATGCCACGCTGGCTGTCCGTGTTCGATCAATCGCCTCTGACACCTCGAACCGAACCTCCCATGTTTGGGCCACAACCTATCATATCCCGCGCTGCCAAACCCGAGACACAAGCTACTAGAGTAAAGAGATATTTGGACATATCAGAAATCTCTGAGCAAGTTGCTGAGGAAACGGCTGAAATCGCAGTTTCTCTTGATTTGGACGCACGATTAAGCGCCTTCAAAAGATCAATCTTTAACAACACGAAAAATCATACTGAACTGAAAACAAAATTCCAAAAGTATTGTCCAGATGGTGAAGATGCTACGAAATTCAGCACACTGGTATTCGAGCATCTTCTTCAGACTAGAAGCTATTTCCCAAGACTCGTCCGTTTCTTGACAGATCCTGCACTGAGTCTTCCTGGTACGGGAAATGCCTGTAAAATGATTAGGCATGTTAATACCGTCATGATTGAGGCCGGGGAAGATTCAATCTCCAAGGCGACCACCCGCTACAGAGCACTTCTCTTTAGGCTTCGGACAATGAGTGAAAGATGTCTACTGACGGAAGCAGAAACGCTGGATGTGATTTCTGAGCTGAGCAAAACCCCACGGCTAGTCTGTAGCGACATTGGACACAGTCACACGTATCGAGCCCTATGGGAAGTCACTTCCAACTCTGTCAGCAGCTATGATGCATCTTCGGACTGCGCTTTTTTGGAAAGGGTCACAAAAGCTTTCGGGATTGCCTACAAACCTGTAAAATTTGAGGCTTTGGAAAAGAGCTCAAATCCTATCGCTGAACATGTACTTGGCTTCAGCATGTGCTATTTAAAACGCGAACGGAAAAAGGACGAGAGTTTTATTGCGGTATTCAATGGCTTGCCTCGAGATCGGCTGCATGTCTGGTTCAGGGCCGTGATAATATATCTTACAAATCAACCGCAAACCCAGGAGGTCAAGAACGCTCTTTCGGCATGGCTGGAATTTCTACGAGTATTCCCCAACACAAGCCCCAATCCGGTAGACTGGCAAATGGTCTATGCTATGCTCGCCAGAAAGGATATCTCGCCAGCAAGCATAGCAGTGCACTTGGAGACTCTACAACCCGAAGTGTTGACTGAGGCATTGCTCAATCACTGGATACCGAAGTACCTTCCTGACCCTAAGACCAATCACTGGGGGGGGGTTGTTGCGCTTAGGTTCTCCCACTTCCAGCGTACTCACATTTCTCGCATGGCGGGTTACAAGAATAAAGGCCTTGAACGAATGCTCCTTGATATCATTGTAGGTATGAACGAAAGGAAGATTCCAACCCTAGTCACCACCACACATATCCTGGAACTGGTCAATCGATTCCAAGCGAAAGTAGGAGTAGTGGAGATGGAGCGTTTTCTAGGGATACTAAAAGAGAGGGGAGTGGACCAGATCGACACCAAGGCTCTCTACAAAATCGTGCTGGAAAAAATGGACACCCAGCCGGAATACGCGTTGAGGATATGCAGCTACATCTCAAACTCCAGAACGTGCTACGATCCGTATTTCCCCATTCAAATGCTCCTCCAGGGCATCAAATCTCGAATGAGGATGCGCAAAATTCTAGAAACGGCAGCGCGGCATGACCACCTCCCTGCTGTCTTCCGTACCGGCTCTCTCAAGAATATTCTCAACGTCCGCGCCGAGCTGGCACACCAAATCGCTTACCAGTTCTCGCTGGATGAGTCTATCACCAGTCGTGCCAGCGCCCGCTTCGTCTACTATTTCTATAGGTACTTGCGATCACATCACCTGCCCATCGGGCCACTGATGACCAAAGCGTTGGTTCGAGTTGTGGTCACAAGACCACTATCGGAGCGCAGGTTCGCCAGCACCCGACGTTATATCTGGCTCAGGTCTCTTGTCTCCCAGGTCGAGGGCGAGGAAGTTGCGCAGAGGCTCGATAAGCTTTTCTGGGAGTGGAGAGGGCAAGTCATCGCTGGTGCCAAACGACGCCTTATCGAGACAGGTGGGCATGGCCCCGCACATGTCAATACGGTTAAAAGGTTGGGGTTGTAAGGTGCCGGCTACGCTTTCGAGGAACGGAGATGTATTAAGGAGGAACGGTACAATGTCGGCACCCATTATTGAGGTGGACCTGCGAGCTTTCTCGCTGCTGGAATCTTGCGAACGATACCCAGGAGGATTAGAATGGTTTTGTAAATAGATATTTCAGGGATCTCTTTTCCCATCGAAAATACCGCACCGCATGTATTCAATGCGCCACTGAAGCGCACTCAATTCAAGAGATTCAATATATTTCATTCCAGGAAATCTGAATACTCTAAGAGTCTTAAAACATAGCATGGTACAAAGATATCGTAAAAGCTAACATGATACTCATAGGGCTTCCCCATCGCATTCACACCTCTCAACACAAGCGTATATACTCGAAAAAAAAAACAACGCCCTCAACCCCTCCCTTTCCCTCCCTCACCTCCCAGCCCCAGCTCTTCAAATTGGCAGAAAGCAAAGAACGCCATGGCGCGGAGTGAATGCCCAACTCCAACGCCGCAAGCCGCCCAAAAAAAAGAACTCAAATCGCTATGGCTCAACCATATCAATAACAGTTTCGAAAGTGACAAAGAAAACAAGAAACAGGCAAACATCACCGTAACCAGCCGCTTTCCCGCGTTCTAGCCTTCCATCCCCTCCCCCATAACCCCCTCACACAGAGAAAGACCAATAAATCAAGCAGCCCACCTAGCTAACCCTTCGATACCGATCCCGCAACTCATCAACCTCACGCTGCAACCTCTCCATATCGCTCAGGATATCCGGCGCGGGAGCTTCCGCACCTACACCCCCCATCTTCCTAACCTTAAGCTCCTCCCCACCCACATCCTTCTCCCTTACTCTCGCCGCGGAATTCGACCGCTCCTCCAGCGGCGTCTCAGCCCCCTCCCCTACTCCCTCCACCGCAACCCCTCCGCCGCCCCCATACTCATACCGCAGCGAGCTCTCACTAGCCCCGCTAGGCCTGCGCGCCCCATTGTCGAGGCTGCGCCGCTTATGCTCGCCACTAGCCCTGCGGCTCGACGTCGGGGATGTGGAGGCGGGGAGCGGGCGCTGCATATCGAAGCTTGTTTTCCCGGAGCCGCGGCGGGGCGGGGGTGGGGGCGGAGGCATAGTGGTGCTGCTGCTGGCGGTGATGCTGCTGCTGCTGCTGCCGGGGCCTGTGTCCGGGGAGGTCCGCGGCGGGCGCGGGGAGTGCAGGGAGGGGGTGCGCGCGGGGGTGAGGTCGGTGGTTGAGGGGTGGTTGCTTGTGGATACGGTGCTGGAGGCGTGGCGGCGGGCTGGTGGGGGTGGGGGCGGCGATTTGTACGATTGGGGGAGGGGCTGGGTTGGTTCGTTGGTCAGGCTTGGGCTGGGGGCGTCGGAGATTTGCGAGGAGATTGTTAGGGAGGAGTTGCTGCGGGACCGGTTCTGCCCTGTGGAGGATCGGAGCGTGCTGTGCCGCCTGGATAATGGAGGGACGGGAGGTATCTTTTTCTGTGGAGGCGCAGGGCCAGATGAGCCTGAAGGATATTCGATGGGACTTGATTGTAGTACAGGTTCTTTTTGACTTTCCTGCGGTTCTGATGGTGGAGAGGAAGCATCCGGCGGAGGTGGGAGAGGTTTATTTAGGTCAGAATTTGTTTTGTTCAACTGCGGAGATGTCGGTGCCCCAGGAGATGATGGATTCTGTGGAGTGGGAAGAGCGAATGAAGGAGAGAAATCTGCAAAAGAAACCGTTTGCGGTGTTCTTGACGCAACTAATTTCCCATGTCGATGTTTTGGAGGTGGGGGTTTTTTCTTCTCGATTTTCCGACCCTCAGTCATCAAGCTGGCAGTTTCATCGTCGTCTGAGCCAGCCGTCTCATATGATGTTCGGGGAGATTCAGTGTGGGTCTCGTGTATAGGTTCGAAGATCGACTGCCGTGATATTGATGACGTATCTGTGCTACTACTGCTTTCGAGGATAGCTCCACTTATAGAATTCTGCAGGACTGGTTGAGATGACGGCGTACCGGAACCCGACGGATTTGTATTGCCAGTCATGAGAAGCCTCTTGAAGGCGTCTACATCCAGTGAAGCTCTTGTTGTTCCTGATCCCATCCTCTCCGGAGTTGGCCGGTCAAATAGCGCCTCTCGATGTAGCGTGGCAACCTTCACCGAGGGCTCCATAGTCGCGAGAGTCTTCTGGAAAGGGTTTACGGGGACAATGGTGCTTGTAGACTCTGATGCCTTTTCTTCCATGGCTGAGTTTGTTCGTGTATTCCTGACAAGTTCATCATCTTCCTTTCCATCTCCCTCTCCATCTGTATCTCTGTTGAAAGGGTCACCCAAGGATTCCTCGGCCGAGTCCGACGATGTTGTAGGAGACGCAGGAGGCGGGGAGCCTATGTGACCTCCTCGATTCAAACGCTGCAGTAGTACATCCTCTGTATCAGGAAAACCCGGTTGCGGAGAGGGTGAGGCGGGGGATTCAATGCGGACAACTCTCTTTGTCTTGAGCGGTTTTGGTGACGATCTAACTGCGATAGCATTACTCTTGAGTCTTTAGCAGATTAAAAGCTGTTTAAGGCAATATATACCAGTATCTATGGGCTGCCCTGAAGCGTCAGCCCTACCTGATGTTGTATCGAGAGTTAGGAATGTAGAAGTCGGATTGATAGCAGGCTCTTGTTGTTGTTGTTGCTGCAGAGATATGCGGAAGGGGTTCCCGGACATGGTGAGGATTAAAAACGATGCATTGTTCTATGTACATGAAGAGGGAGCGTGGGTGCAACGTACGGTTGTAGAGCTGGAGTGTTGCTGATGGGCGTTGAAAGATCGTCGCCGATTAGATCTCGAGTGCCCAATTCCCCGACTCCCCAGCTCCCCACTAAAATGTTGACCGCCTTTGCTCGAATCTGCGCTGGCACCACAACACCACTGGAAAAGAATCGCCGCTAAGGTGTCGATATTTACTATTACCCCAATTCTTTAGAGTATCTTCTATTAATATCGCAGGAATGCGGGCGGGGTTTTCTCTGCAAGAGGTTGTTCTACCTGTTTCCCCCACGGCCAGCTGACAGATGACAGCGAATAGTTTCAGCAACTCCATTATCAATATATATCAGTCGACGTAAACATGCCATCCGCTATCCCTCCCAAACCACTTCCGCGCCAATTGACCACCGCTCTCTGTTGGCTGACTGAATGCTACCGTCTCCTTTGGGATTGCCATACCATACAGAAAATCCGATGTCACGGAATCCAGCAAAGCTGTCGCTATGCCGCTTTTCCGATGCGAGTTAGACGTCCAAATCCGTGATATGCCCAGAATGGCAGCTTCGGCCGCCTTGCTGACAGAAATAGAAGAACTCCTCCACTCAGCAGGGGGCCGCGCATTCCCGCCAGACGCGTCATCCGGCTCCAGCACTGCATAAGCCTCCAATATTCTCTCCGCTAAGCAGGCCCCTATACACTTTAGGCCCTGAATGTAGAGGTACACCTTAAAGCGGTCGGTGTTTGAGTAACTCTTCTTTCCCATCTTGGTCGAATCCCCCTTTTCGGGTTGAACCCTATTCGATGGTTCCTCAACAGGAATTTGGCTCCACAGCTGGTTGTCCCCCATTGTAACAGCCGCAAGTTCCGTGTTGACAACATCCAGTACTTGCGTTGCCTTGTTCCGAAATGCTAACGAGTCCTTCCTCCCTACGACTGCAATGAAACTCCCGTCTCCTCCTGCCCACACTTTATTCTTTTTCGCATTTTCCACGAAAGATTTGCCCAGGTCTATTCCTCCAACGTTCATGGCATGGAACTTCCGGTGCAATGCAGCATCCTCCACATTAGATGGGATATAGTCCATTCCGCACACTTTGCAAGATTTGCGCACATCACCTCCTAGATCAAGCTGCATCTGTGTAAGGCGCCTTTTCTTCTTCGATGGCGGTGGTGGAGGCCGGACATTGTAACTTTCCTCCGAGAGAGGCTCTGCGGTTGACGTCTTCGGCCTCTGTTTCCTTTTCAGAAAGGAGAACATTGGACCTCGAGTTGGATGAGGGGGGGTTATTTGCGATGGTGGAGGGGATGATGACGGGGTGGAGGTAGTGGGTACATCATCCGAGAAAATCGCCGGCGACTCTCGAGGGCTGGAAGACGCGATGGCAGCAGATCCTAGCTTCCTGGGAGAACTCCCATGTATTGCATGTCCTTGGTCGGCTGTCTTTGTATCTGAATCGACGCGTCTCCGCTTAGCAGCTGGCTCTGCATCGTGGATAGATTGGTTTCTCTGGCGCGAATATGTTTTGATGATCTTTCTGTTGATACAATTAGTTGGTGCACTCGAAGCAATTAGAACCACCTACCTATGTTTCATAGTAGACATTCCGAGAGGGTGAAGATTAGAAATTAGAGGTGATGAATTCTAGAAAACGCGAGGCGCGTTATAGACGGGATAACGTCGGCTTAGGGCTGATCCGCGAAATGTTAGCGCAAGCCTCAACACCATGACACAATCCATCGCCGAGCGGATGTAACTAGATACCTATAACATCACTTCGGAGAATGAGACTTGAACATTAATAGAAAACTAATAAGACTGCTATTCAATAAATAGAAACTAATCCGTTCGAAAATTTGAATATGAGATACGAGAGATTGATTGCTCCACAAGAGCTCGGAATGCTCACCAGCCCTGCGAGACCTGCACGATATTGGAAGGTCCTTCAAGCATTACGGCTCTTGGCGCCGCTTCCCCAAAATTTTTAAGGTTTGACTCAACCTCTGTTGCTCATACACCTTTACTCACCACTCAGGCAAGCAGTTCAGCTGCATGACTCACTAAAACAATGGTATATGAAGCCAGCATCCTCTTTGCCCGCTCCTCCAGTTCCACAAGCCCCTTCCCTCGAAGCTCCAAAGCCTTGAGAAACCCCAACCGTCACAATGGCATCCGCAACTCCCACTATCACCACCACAGCTCCACTACCAGACCAACCACCAACCACCCAACCCCCAATATCCCTCCCACCCCCCATCGCCACAACCCCCCGATGCACAATCCGGCCCTACGGCCCCACCGATGCGCCCTCCACCGCCGCCGCGGCCAACAACCCCGCCGTCGCGCGCTACATGACGCTCGCCTTCCCGCAGCCCTACACGCTCGCCTCGGCCGAAGCCTGGATCGCCCTCAACCAGACGCCCCCGATCCACCACTTCGCCATCACGCCCCTCTCCGCCCCGGCCACCGTCATCGGCGGCATCGGGCTCAAGCCCGGCGCCGACGTCCAGGCCCACACCGCCGAGATCGGGTACTGGCTCGGCGAGGCGTGGTGGGGGCGCGGCATCATGACGGAGGTGCTGGGCGCGGTGACGGGCTGGGTGATGCGGGAGCGGCCGGGGGTCAGGAGGTTGTGGGCGGGGGTTTGCGGTGGGAATGTGGGGAGTGAGAGGGCGTTGGAGAGGTGTGGGTACATGTTTGAAGGGTGCATGCGCGAGCATTATGTTAGGGGTGATGTGGTGGGGGATATTATGCTTTGGGGGATTACGAGAGGGGATTGGGAGGAGAGGGAGAGGGAGAGGGAGAGGGAGAGGGAGAGGGAGAGGGAGAAGGAGGGTGGTGGGGAAAGGGTGTAGCGGGAGGGGGAGCGGTGCCGGTTTAGGAGTTCAGTTGCGGAGTTCGTGATTTTGGATTTTGGATTGGTGATTAGAAGGCGCGTGGGGGAATGGGTGAAGGATTCCTCAGGCATCGTCGACAACGTCCTACACGGCAGTATTGATTCGTTTAGCCTTTACCACAACATGGAGGTTTTGGACGAGCATCTAAAACGCTTTGCATTCAGCATACTGATGAGCATGAAGTCTTCTTAAGCATCTAAAGCCATTTACAGGGATATGACTGCGGCACCAAATTGAATCACGTTATCCAGATATTGTATGGAAAAGTTGTACTAGTAGATGCAAATGTGGCTCGATTCGTAAATATATGCGTCTAAGAACGGAAAAGCCATGCAAAACCCAGCCCATGCTGCAACACAATGAAGCCCTAGCCCAGTTTGAACGATAAAAAACACATCCGCGCCAGTATATGCAGGCCCCTAAACCGGATGCCTGATGCAACCTTATATACCCATTCAACGCATCCTCTTTAAAGAAAAATATAAAAGGGAATGCCACCAGCTAAGAAACCCCACCCTTGCACAATGCAACTGGCCTGCTATCTCAAAGCCCAGACCCACACATCTCGGGTGATGAGGGAAGAGCGGAATGGAAGAGAGCATGTGGGTAAGACTGTTCCACACCTACTTAACATAGCTAACAACACTCCGCTTCTTAGCGCCAGTGCTCTCCTCAACCATGCTAGGCGTAATACCGCGGACTGGGAGACTAACAACAGTGCCCCAGCCGCCCTGGCCATTGGTGCCGCCAGTACCAACAACCGAGTCCTTACGCTTGGTCGGCTTAACAGTGCTGGCATCACTGACCTCGGACATGGCGGACGGGCGCACAACATTGTCATCATCAGAGCCGTGGCGGCTGCTCGTGCGCGACGACTTGTGCGAGTGTTTGGAGGAAGTCGAGTGCTTGCTGTGCCTGCTAGCCGAGCTGTGTGCCTCGCTGTGCTTGCTGGCGGACGTGTGCTTGCTAGCTGATGAATGCTTGCTAGCTGATGTGTGCTTGCTGGCAGTACTATTGGCCTCGCTGTGCTTCTCCGTGTGCTTAGTGGCCGCCGAGCGCGCGACAGACGCTGCGGAGACGTGGGTGCGGCGTGAGGACCCGATCTGCGAGATGCTGTCACTGGGGGCGACGGTCTCGGCGTCTATGTCGATGATGCGGCCCGATTCGGAGGAATAGTCGCGGCCGAGCACACTGCCGACAATGGAGCCAGCTGGACCGGCCGAGGGAGCGACCGAAGGTGCTTTGCTGGGACTGTGGCTCTTTCCGGCTGATGTGTACGAGGACTTGGTCTGCGATTTAGTGACGGTGCGTTGTGAGTAGTCGGAGGGGGCCACAGCCCGCATAATCTCGGAGGGGATTGCTCCGCCGCCTTGCATCACTTCCGACTGATGGAGGGAGGAGATGAAGGAGCTTGGTGCGCGGCTCTTGCCAGGCGAGTACTGCACGTACTGTTGTTCCGGGACCTGGGTTGGCGGGACGGAGGCATAGGTGGGGGAGCGGTAGTTGAGTGGGGCCTCTTCGATGGCGCGCTGGGTGTACGCTTGTCTTGGTGTGCTGTAATATGACTCTGTGTCGCTAATGTTGCGGTGAATGGGATTTGGCGGGGATTCGTAGATCGGCTGTGGGTCCTGAAGGGCTAGCCTGGGTTGTCCCTTTTGGGAAGCCTGGAATGCATTGAATTCCTTCTCGGCTTTGACACTGTCCTCTTCGCCCTTGCACATGGCATAAGCCACCGCTGCACCAGCAGCTGCACCCAGGAGAGTGCCGATAATCTTTTTTGCAGTATCCTCGCCGGAGGAGGATGTAGTGGTCTGCTGAATGGTCTGCGCAGCCTGCTGAATACTCTGAGTAGCCTGCGTAACAGCAACTGGGTCAGAAACACTCCTGACTACGCTGGTTACTTTCGAGGCTACGGACAGGGCTCTCTGTGAAGGAGCCACGGAAGCAGGCACCACGGTGCTGGGTGCTATAGAAGAAGGTGCCACGGAGGCAGGAGCAGCAGTTAGAGCTCTTTGGTTCATGGAACGTTGTGAAGCTCCGCTTATCACGCTCCTATCATCGCGCTGGCTCTCTGTAACCCATGTCAATACTCTGCTTGGCCCAACAACTGAGCGGCCATCTTGATCTTGGCCATCTTCCCGATATACAACCTCAATGCTGTTGCCGTCACAGTCCATTACAGCGGCATTGAAGTGTTTGTTCTCTTCGTTGCGGCAAGCGGGAGATCCATTGGGGCGTCCGCCCGCGTTCAGAGCGGCGGCGTAAAATTCCCGGACAGCAGTACGGCTAGGTGCGGAGAAAGCTATGTGCGCTGCGCCGGCTTTGACACTATGGAAAGACGTCAATTGAGCGCAATTCTGAGCTCATCGGATTTCCTTACCCAGGTGTCTCTTGGCAAATGAAGAAATCGGCATCGTTGATACCAAGGCCAATCTGACTGCCTTGCTGACCAATAAATCGATATCCCAGTGGTTGAAGAGCAGCGAGGAAGAACGAGCAGGAAGTAGGAAGGTGAGAGACAGTCAGACCAATATGAGAGACAGGCATGGTATTCGGGGGATGAGAATGATAGCGGTGAAGACAAAGAAGGAGGCTTTGGAGGCTTTGGAGGCTTAGCGGGTGTTGTGAAGAAAAGAAAGAATTTGCGGATTATAAGACACGTAAACAAATAATAAAACGAGTTTAAGGTATTAAAGAGAGAAGAAGAAAGATTGCTGGAGTCTTTGTCGGAGCTTTTAACAACTCACTCAAAGTCTTACTATCACAGGCGAGTAAAGTCACACCCGCGATGGACCGAATAGGGCAGCCCATACCGTGCTCGGACGGGCGTTTCCCAGCTTGCCTTGCGGATCTTGTTGGCTTTCAAGGACCCGTGTCTGGACCACATGCTTTGCTGCCACATGTCCACGCCGCTGCAGCTAGCGATTGACGGAGGATGAAGAAGATGAGATTGGCTCAAACCGCCGGCCCGTTGCGGGAGGTGGGCACTTGTGGGTCCTAACTGCATATTCTCTTCGCCTCACCGAAATCGCCGCAACTTGTGCTCGGCTTGTACTCGACCGTTGTACAGCGGCCGCTGTGGGACAAAGGAGGTACATCTATTGCCGCCCGAAGTGTATTAAGTGCAGCAAGCCTCATTGACACCGCCGCCTCTCATTCGCCTGCAAGCGACGCACGCCCCTCAACAGCAAAACTCTTTCTCCACCGCCAGCCACTTGTCACCGTGAGAGCAATCCAGCAACGTCCGATTCTTTATCAGGCTTGGAGAAACCCCTCGTGATTAGCTTCATTAAACTTCTGACACGCCTCTGGAAACCTCCAGGGGGCGTGACTACATAAAACTACATGACATTTTTTTGACACTACGGCCGCATTGGCCACCGCCAGATGATATGCATTACAACATATCTTCGGCTAGCCAACTCCCCTCGACATGAACACTTGTGAACGCCTCGGTAAAGGAGGTGGCCGAGATCCGGTGCTGGGGTGCCGAGAAAAAAAGAACGGGAAATACAGGAGACCGCAGAGCAAGTTGATTGCTCTGTAAAGAATGACATTTTTGAGGATGTTGAAGCCTGGTGTTTTGGTTGCAAAAACAGAGACCGTCGACAGTAACCTCAAAACCTGCTTCTTGACCACCGCGCTTTTGATGTTGTTATCGCAAGCCCGATGCGTCCCGCAGTCTAAAATCCCTCCCATATTCCAATCCTCTTTCCAACTACCTAAGGGATTCCGGATCATATTAGTCAGTCGTGGCGAAAGGTGAAGCGTGTCTGGAGAGGATAGGGCGCATATGGTCCAGCCTATATAATACCCCAGACATCCTCGGCAGCATGACAGAACTTGCTGCATGCCACGCTCGCACTTAAATTGAAATTGCTGATACTGATCGAGTCGTCTTTAAGATGATCTGCGAAGTCATCGTTCCCCTTCGCCATGGCTCCAATAAATACGCAAATGCTCTCGTTGTTGTTCAAACTCTTGACGTAGTCTCGAACCCGCACCACCTCCGCGTCAAAGCTCAATGTAACTTTTCGGCAGTTCGGCGGGAGGTGGTCGGTGATTGGGTTTTTAATGACGTGGATCAGTTTCTCTTGGGAGGATGTCGAGCGAATCTGGTGTCGGTGGAGAAGCTGGACCATTAATCCTGCAAAGCGTTTAAACGTTCGTGGTATCCGTACGGTCGGGCTCACTTCGATCAGCACATTCTTTGCCGTCTGGATGTATATCTGAAGTTTCCCGGCCTTATTGATTGGAGAGTCCAGCAGAGTCAGAAGGCACTGTGGATACAAAGATTAGTATGTTAACATAGCGTTCTAAACCTTTCGATCGCACCTGGTGCGTTATGTCCGGCCGTGCCTCGCTAATATCTCGACCCATTTTCCTCATGACACCAATATGATCATCGCTGTTAAGAAGATTATATTTATCGTCTCTTCCCGCACGCCCCCTACCTAAGCCGTGCGACGCTTTATATGTCTCGAGAGTCGCATTGCAAAGGACGACGATTAACCGCTGGGTATCTTTATCGCTGGAGGGGATAGGAACATGTTGCTCGGCGACAAGCTTCGGTAAGTCGGGTGGTGGCAGTGACTGGGTTCCTGGTAAGCGATCAATTGAATTAGTTTCTAACCGGTTATGTTCAAACGTCTTCGTCTTGCGCAGTGGACGAGGTGATATCGATCAAGTGAAAGACTTGGACGGAATCTATCAAGCAGTGTTGGACTGAACAGTGTTGAACTGACTGATCCGCTTCTTTCCCCTTTCCTGCGTGAGAGACTCTCTTGAAGACCTCCTCTCGGTCGCCTTTGGAATTTGGACTCCACCCATTTGAAGTGTGCGAAAAGTATGTAGCGATGAAATGCGAAGGAGTATAGCAGGATGTACAACAGCAAATTCTTAAAACACAATCTAGCCTAGAGTTCGGTCAGTAAAAGGAAGTCAGCAGTCTCTGTCGTCTTAAGTCAGGGCGGGGTTTGCTGTACGGAACAGAGTAGGAACCGGAGTTGGGATGCACGGAATGCGTTTTTTAGGTTTCTTGCCGGGCAGCGGTGTGAACCTTCGCCAAGCTAGCGGACTTTTATTACCTAAGATCCGAACACTAAAGGGCTTTGAAGAAAGCGGCGATTGCTAAATTTGATACCGTGCTTCTGATGATTAGGGCGGAACGTCAGAGTTTCCAATTCAGAGCGGCGTTCTGCAGTTGGCAGCATCCTCACTGGTCAATTGTTCAACAACCCTGAATTTTGGAGGCTGGGCAAGCGGATTTTAGCAAGATATTTCCACCCCAGTCACCTTAGCCGGAGATATGTAGCCGCGGCGATAAAGTCAAGAGTATGCTGTAGAAAAACTATATAAGAACCTGAAAATATGAAAAACTCTTCCGTACATTCAGATGTCCAAAAGTTCAATAGCACACACCGCTGGACTTTAATTGTGTCACCTTCTCGCTATATTCATCCTAACTAAATCTCACGCTGCGGAGGGTTCAATTCATCCTAAAATGGGTTCACAACCTACCAATAAACATCTAACTCTTTTTGGGAAAGTCGCCGTAGTGACCGGTGCTTCTCGAGGCATCGGGGCCAGTATTGCCCTTGATCTAGCTAAACGAGGCGCCAATGTAAGCAATACGGAGTCCGTTCTGTGTAACATTACAGCCAATAATTAACGACCCCAGATAACCATTGTGTACACATCAGCAAGAAGCGGAAAGCCAGCGGATGAGTTGATCTCAGAGATTCATTCCATGGGCAATGGGGCCAAAGCCATCAAGGTTCAGGCTGATCTCCGCCAGATAGAGGCACCAGAAAAAGTCGTCTCGGCGACGCTATCAGCCTTTGGAAACTCCATTGACATATTGGTCAATAATGCTGGGGTTGAGCTCGTTAAGCCTATCCTGGAAGTTTCACCAGAGGATTTTGCATCAGTATTCGATCTCAATGTGCGCGGTGCTTATCTGATGACGAAAGCCGTCATTCCACATCTGCGCGCTCCTGGACGTGTTATTAATATTTCCTGTTGGGGCACGATGCGGATTTGCCAAATTCTCAGTGTACTCGGCTTCAAAGGCAGCACTTGAAGGGATGACGAGAGGTTTAGCTGCGGAGATTGGAGCTTCGGGTCACACAGTCAACGTCGTCGAGCCAGGACCGGTAGAATCCGATATGCTTGAGAATATTCCGAAAGACCTGGTAGAACTGGAGAGAACTATGACACCTGTGGAGCATAGGATTGGCAAGACGGAGGACATTGCTTTGGTCGTTGGATGGCTTGCTGAAGCGCAATCAAGATGGATCTCAGGCCAAACCATATCCGCGAGTGGAGGGTACACCATGCTCTAGATGGGAAATAGCGACTGTGTCGATAATGGGGCAAACTCCAACACCCACACTCGGGGTGTCTGAAGAGGAAGAAGTGAAAGACCGAGTGACGACAAGCTGAGACTGTTTGTCGAGACACGAAGGGGTTGGAAAGCAAAGCAGACCTGAATCAATGCTTTTTTTGCGTACGGATTGCTATTCGTGGATGGGGACGCTAGAGTCGCTCAGAAATGCCAAGTATCTTAAATCTTGAGTATCTAGAACAGTTAGAAGCGCTGAGATTTTTCTCTACTCTTCTCTTCCAATCTAAGTGAACAATTAGCCGTAAGAAATACTCCACGGCGCTTGAAACCCAAAGTCAAAAGCAATTTTTACGTGGCAGTCGGTCCCTGAGTCAGTCCTCTCACCGCGGTTCTGCATGGCCTTGGGCCGGGCGCGCGAAGGTGGACAGCTCTAAAGAGGGTTGAGCGTGACGCCTTGGGAGTTTACAGTCCAGTGGTGTCACTCGTGTCATGTTGGAGGATTCGGACAATCAGATCAAATGCAGGGCACAGTCTGGCGCTCATATCAAAACTGATTAAAAACAAGCCACGATGGGGAGGCGACGCTTATCTACAGCCTGAGGGGGTGTTCGAGAAAAGTGGACCAAGACTTCTGCGATGGTTGGGGGAGAGGCAGTGACCGGAGTGTGAAACCGCGAGGCGAGTTTCGGGACGGCGCTTGAGACACCACCCAAACGCACATCACTACCCCTGGCCAAATTCTTTTCAGAAATCCAACCTCTCTTTTCTATGGAAAAAGGAAAAACCCCAAGCACTGAACGTCTCAGGAGCTCGCTGTTTCTCTACGCCATACCTTTCTCAGCTACACGACTGCCCGTATTCGTCCGCAAAGACTGTACCTAATAAACAATCACACTGCATTGCGATACGCCTTCATAGTCCGTCTATTTCTCCTGTCGCAGCTTTTTGCTGCTGAGCCTAGGCGTGGTAGTGTGATTTTGGGATGACGTTGCTACCCGTGTTGACTTTGCCACGCGTCCACAGAATGCCGCCGCATCTGATATCCAACATGTCCCCCTTCATCCCACTCTGCGTGCATATGTGCTTATAGTTCATTGTTTCCCTTTCGTGAGCCTCCGGTTTTACTACCGGGCACTCTTTAGCCGGCTGCGCATAGATTCTTTCCCTGCAATCTTTACCTTCAGTGCAGGCACAACTGTTAGTATGTCATCTAGATGGATAGACAGTCCTTCGCTTCTCCCCGGTTACTAACTCTTTTGCAGATACTTGGTCATTCATTGAACCTTTGAGTTCCTTCCTTTGGCCAATTTCAGCAGGTCTGAAGCTCGGCACCATTTAATACGAAAAGATTCTCATTTGGAACCTTCACCCACCATCAACTTGACCATCAACTTCTCACGGCAATCATGTCTACAGCAAGCAGTCTATCAGGCAGAGAGAGATCGAGATGGCCACCGCTTACGCGGATGCTTATGTCTGGCGAGATGACGGATGAAGCTCCAAGAGAACTTTATCTTAAAGAAAAGGTAGACAGATGGTAAGTCGTGCCAGCAAACCACAAATGGTCATCATTAAACAGTATGCAGGATGGTTAACGAAGGATACCGAAAATTGTAAGTCAGCTGAAGCGCCACATCCCCGCAGACGATCTAACTTCTCCAGATTTGTCGGCGTCTTTATGTTGCTGCACTTAATGGTTTTCATCTTTGGAATGATGAACTACGGCATGACTGTATGTAATCGAGATTCATCCATTGCGAATCTCTCATTAATCCGCAACCTTGCAGGATCGCACTGTTGGAGCTCGTTCGACATTTGGACTTACGTATCCTATTGCACGCTCGGCAGCTCTGGTGCTACATGTCGATATCGCACTCATATTGTTCCCTGTTTGCCGGAACCTGATTTCTATGCTCCGCCGAACTCCGCTTAATGGGATTATTCAGTTCGACAAGAACATCACCTTTCACAAGCTAACTGCATGGTCCATTGTTTTCTTTACTTGGGTTCACACTATCTCACACTGGAACAATTTCGCCAGGTTAGCTGCCGCCCAAAAGCTCGGTTTCAAGGGGTTTCTTCTTATTAATTTCGCCACGGGACCTGGATGGAGTGGCTATATAATGTTGTTTTCCCTGATGGCGATTGCAGTCACTGCCATTGAGAAACCCCGACGAGCAAATTTTGAGCGGTTTTGGTACACCCACCATCTCTTCGTGGTTTTCTTTGTTTTCTGGTCCATTCATGGCGCTTTCTGTATGATCAAGCCCGACTTTGCACCGTTCTGTTCCGGAATTGGTGTATTCTGGGAGTTCTGGATGTATGGAGCTTTCCTCTATCTAGCCGAGAGAATCGCCCGAGAAGTGCGCGGAAGACATAAGACTTTCGTCTCAAAAGTCATCCAACATCCAAGCAATGTTGTTGAGGTCCAAATCAAGAAAGAGCACACTAAGACCAGGGCTGGTCAAGTAAGCATTATATTCCTGAGCAGGTATTACGTAACAGCGCTAACTTGTTCACAGTACATATTCCTGTGCTGCCCGGAAGTCTCCGTTTGGCAGTATCACCCCTTCACTCTCACGAGCGCTCCTGAGGAGGACTACATCTCCGTCCATATCCGCTGCGTGGGAGATTTTACGAAGGCATTCGCCAAAGCTCTTGGCTGCAACTTTGAGAAAAGAGTAGAGAAAGGCGCGGTGATCAAGGCCAATCCAGATGAGGAAAGCGTCGAGACTATGCGTAAAGTCCTACCTAGAGTCTACATCGATGGACCCTTCGGCAGTGCTTCTGAGGATGTCTTTAAGTTCGAGATCGCTGTCCTTGTCGGTGCTGGTATCGGCGTTACACCATTTGCATCCATTCTGAAGAGTATCTGGTATCGAATGAACTATCCTCAAGGAAAGACTCGTCTCCGAAAGGTCTACTTTTTCTGGATCTGCAGAGACTTTGGCTCCTTCGAATGGTTCAGGTCTCTCCTCTTGGCCATTGAGGCACAGGATCTTGAAGATCATATCGAGATCCACACTGTAAGTTCCAGTTCAGCGAATCTACCCTCAAAATCAGGAAGCTAACTTATCTAAAACAGTACCTCACCGCCAAAATCAAAGCAGATGATGCAACCAACATTATGATCAACGATGCAAATGCAGAACAGGATGCTATCACCGGCCTCCGTGCACCAACAAATTTTGGCCGCCCGAATTGGGACATGATCTTCAAGTCTATCCGCAAAATCCACGCACCCTCCGAAGCAGGTGTCTTCTTCTGTGGGCCGAAGCCACTTGGAAGTGTGTTGCACATAAAGTGCAACATGTATTCAGAGCCAGGTTTCAACTTCGTGTGGGGTAAGGAGAACTTTTAGACACGCCTTTCTTTTCAGTTCCTTCGCTACACATATGAGGGCTTTCTGCCTTGGGTATTTACTCACTGTTATATGTTTACACATGCCATACTTGGTGGTTAGATTTTCCCAGCTTGAGAGTTTTACTCGTGGGTTGCTTGCGGCCAGAGTTGGGCTTCACTTTTAGCCAGTTTAGACAATACCAGATCTTACGAAACACTTGAACGCACGGAATCTAAGAAATGTATTATATTTAGAAAGCAAAACCTAAAATTCGCAGCTCTGATGTTCGAAACCTAGGCCAAGGCTCAGTTTTGGTCTTTCGCTGGGCGTTCGGGTGGATTTTGTAGCGTGGGTGAAGTACGAAAACTCGACCAAGAACTTCCACATTTCCTCCCACCAACTTCACATTAATCTTTGTAACTCCATAGCATCCTAGAAGACACTAAAAACACAATTACCATTAATCCTCATAGACTACAAATAGCGTCATTAGCAAAGGATGCCTTGTTCTATCTTTCAGCCTGAGACTTTTTTAATGCGATGCACTCTCTCTTAATATATCTTCCCATTCTGCTAGCTCTCTCGACAGGTAACAGCAGGGTTACGCTTTTTTACTCAATCTGGTTTTCCACATTTAGTATTTTCGTACTCAGTTCTTTTGTACAAGATGCTCTCAGCGTCGTTTACGTTACCTTACCCAACCCCCTACATTATAGGAATACTACATCTACTAATTATTCTCCCCCGATTCATCAAGCTTACCAGAGATCCTTTTGATGCGGGAAAGTACAGACACAAGCCTCTGCAAAGTCGCCGCTTCATCAGACCCCTCCGCTTACAGGCCTCAGCTAATTGAAGTCTCACTTGATCGTGTGGCACAGTGCGGAGTTACCTTAAAGCCTAAAGCAGGTTCAGTGTTCCTTACACAAACTTATCACTGGCCGCGAGAGAAGAGAGTTAGTTTTAGCCTAGGATACCAACTCCCTCCCGTCATACTTTTTTTTTTTTCTCATACCTCTTCCCTAGCATAACCGAACCATAAAAAACACAAGCACGCAATCACAGAATGATTCCGCATCCAGAAGAAAAGTGAAATTTCAACACTGTCCCACTATTCCCTTTCGCCGCCGCCAACCCAAGGGACCCCCTCAGGAGCAAGCATGATGTTTCTTCAAGAAATCCTGAGCGCCATGAAAGAAACTAGCGCAAGGACATATCTGCCGCCTCTCTGCCAGCCTCTGAACCAAAAACGCGGCTTCAAATGGGGTGTAACATTCATACCTCACTTAAGGCCTTGGCGCCACATTTGAGAACGCCGGGGACAGACTCAGAAATTATGGCAGCGGCGATGCAGCCCGCATCTTTGATCAGACTGGGATGGCTCCAGATGCTGTAGTCGGCTTGCGTGGTGGCGTATTGGATGGCATTGATGGAGGATGCAGTGGCCGGTTAATTTGGGAGTTTAACGCGGAGGGAGAAGATAACGGAACTGGCACTGATCGATTTCACGCGACTTCACGGCCATGACTTCAGGGAGGAGGGCAACAGCTGAGGTAGCGAGGAGGCTGGTAATAGTGACAACCCGGAAACGCATGGTGAAATTGTGGGGCTTGGAGGATAAGCTGTAACGTGGAGAGTAGAATTGGCTACTCCTGAGGAATGCTTGTGATTATGGAGAGTTTTGGGCTTTGTAATGAAACTCAGACAGCAAGTTCGCTGTCCTTTATATTTCTAATCCGAAACTCTTTGACAGCACCTTGAGCGGTCAGACATCGAGACTCTCTGCTGCCCAAAATATCTCATTCCACTCTCTATGGCTTGTCGTATCACGAGGTGTTGTCTGGAAAGCAACAGGGTGGTCTGGTAGGCCATATCAGCGCTACGGCATCTTGAACGGTGTGCAGTCATATCCATTTGACGCAAGGGGGCGCTCTAGTTCCGGCAGTAGAGCACGACTCTTATCTTCTTTTCCAAATGGAGAGTATCTTGAATGGGCGCAGTGCTTATTCGGAAACACCGTTTATTTTCCCTTGGTATTCATAGCTTCGTTCTAGACACCCTCATTTAGGGCTTAAATGGTGCTGAAAATCTTCAAGTCTTAGCTCTATCTCGTAAGGAGATCTTTTGAATATAACCGCCAAGTTTTCCTACAATTATCCCGGTAAGATAAGCATCTGAAACTTCCTTCTTAACTATCTTAGCGATTTCCTTCATGTAATATTTTGTTCGTGAGATCTAAGGGGCGTCGTAGGTCCCTCCGACGGGGACGAAGGTCTGCTGAAGTAGTTCCACAGGCATGTCCTCAGCAGAAGCCCAGGCGTTTGCTAAATCTATGTGAAGAGAAATATCCTAAAAGAACTCTCAAAGCTTTGATCCTGGTACGCTATGTTCATAAATCCAGCATATGTTATTTACCGAGACGTTCGGCCCTTGTAATCTCTATTTTGTAAATAGTACCTCTATGGCCTTATTTTGGAGACCAATGACGTGAATTTTATCAGCGAAAACCAATTGCTTGCTAAACTTGGAGCCACGACTGACTGGGTCTTCTGTTTCAAGGTCGAAACCATACAACCACAAAACAAACATCTCGATTGTGTGCTGGTCTTCGATCTGTATCCCTAAAATTGATGCATCCTGTATCTGCTTCGTAAAAGTTTCCAGTGAAAGCTCTTTTGAACCGAGGAGTCCGTGACAGAAGGAGTTTGTGATGCACGCTTGGGTGAAATCCGGAACTGATCGTGATTTTGATCGTTTCACCAGTAAGGGAATCCACAATCTCTCTGATTGTCTGGATATAGGTTTCGTTCTGATTTAGATCCATGGTCTCGTTTTGCCACTGGGCGTTATAAATGAGAGGAGCACTCAATTACAAGTGTGATTGAATCTGTCAAAATCAATATCTAGAATGAGAACTTGAGCCTCTATATATATACAGTCACGATCAGCTGCTAAGACACCCCTGATCTATACCCTAATAAGCTTTAGACCCCCTGTCGGTTACCCTACCAAATCGATTATTACCACTTTGGAAGCTATTTACACCCAACTAAATCAGATTGATTATTCACCCTTATATACTATTTAATATATTGTCTTTATCTTTTTTACTTAACGCCTTTTAAAGCTTTAATTCTGGCTCCTTTACATTTATTTTAGCCTTTTTTTCTACCTCCTCTACGGCTTATTTAATTGAATCTATATTTATATATTTATATTTAAATCTACAGCTACCTATAAAATTTTAGGCCTTTAAGGTCCTTAAGTTGTAATTGCAAGCTATATATTTGGTCAACGATAATTATACACCCCCTAAATGATACGCGTACACCCCCTACCTTATTTAGTTTAGACGCTTCCTTATTAAGTTAGATGTTTCCTCATTAAGTTAGAATATCACGTGCGTTTGACTTGTTTGCGCCTGCATCACGAAAATCAAAGTGCGAGCCTATGGTGTAGCCAGTATTTCGCTCAAATGCTGAGGGCTCTCTACGAGTAGATCTGTCGACGCGATTGGCAATTGCAGAGCCGGTTGTAGGGTTTGGCCGACTGCCGCGACGCTCTACAATTGCAGGCCCTTGAATGCGAAGCAGAGGTGTTAATTTAGGTCCTACCGGGCGCGGGCGCGTGGGCACGTGGGCGCGAAGTAGGTGGCAGCACCTAAATTAGTTTACGCGACGCCTTATAAAGCACTACGCAATCCAATTAATCGACTCAGTCGCGATCCAAATTTAGACTCTACTACTTATACTATAACTAAAATTAAGACTTAATCGTGATGTTGCATACATGGCGCGCACTTTAATTTTCGCGATGCAGGCACAAACAAGTCAAACGCACGTGATATTCTAACTTAATAAGGAAACATCTAACTTAATAAGGAAGCGTCTAAACTAAATAAGGTAGGGGGTGTATGCGTATCAATTGGGGGGTGTACGCGTATCATTTAGGGGGTGTATGATTATCGTTGACCATATATTTAAGCGTCTATATATATAACCTTTATAAGAATGGTGTCGCTTTAGGGCCCAGGCCCATATAGAGACGCGCAAGAGGTCAGCAAAGACAACAGCAAGACAGAGAAAGGAGCCAAAGTAGAACACGCAAGAACGCCGGGAAACCATCTACCGCAATGCAATACTGGTTGGACCAACGCTGGAGAGGCGAATGGGAGTCGAAGGTACAGAGGCTAACTCAGGCAAGACGAACCCAAGCCATAGCATAGTTAACGCCATGGGGGGTAAATACCTAAGGGCTCTAAGAAGGCCTAATAAAGGTAGAAAATATAATAGCAACACTCTTAAGAACAGGGGTAATTGGACTAAAAGATTAGCTTTACTAGGTGGGTATCCTAGTAGGTAGCCTAAGATGCAAATGTGGCTAGCTAAGACAGACACCAAAACACGTAATACTGCTATGCCCCCTACGCACCAATTAAGAAACAATGCTCTTAGTAGCTGGCATAGAGAACTATAATACACTGCTCTTAATATAAAAAGGCCTCAAGGCGGTTACCCAGTGGCTTATTAGTTAAAATGTGCTAAATTAGTTCCGGGTTGCAAGGGAAATGGTAATAAAAGGCAAGGGGGCGAGCAACAGGTGCCCCCTAGTAACTCTACAGTAGTAGAGTAAAAGTTTATAATACTAGCGCGTCCGTAGGCTTGTTACGGCAGCAGTGGTTTCTAAGAAGGTTAAACAGTAAGGTAGTAGAGCACCACAGGCGACTTGCAGGCGCTAAGTAGGCGAGTCCCAAAAGGCGGGGAGATAGATCACGGGGTTTTCTCATTTTTCTTAAATAGAGTTTTCTCCCCATATGTAAATAAGGAGTAGTCCGCGTGGGCCCAATAGGGATCCAAATCGGACGTTAAGCAATGAATTATTATTATATAACCTTTATAACTTACTAAAGTTATTATCTTACTTTTTATAAAAGTAATTAAGTCTTTTAATTAAGTATATACTTATTATAAAGGCCTTAAACTATTTTACAAAGCTTCTTTAAATAGTTATAATATTGCTATTGACTTATTTAAAGCTTAAAACCTCTATTTATAACGAAGCCTTATAGGAGGACTACGGTTAACTCGTTAATAGGCTAGGTATATAGATAGAACGAGGTATAAGATCTAAACTAGTAGTGTGCGCGATGACTTGCAAGGTCTAACGTGGGGTTAATTTAATGTTTGGTAATTTTTACTTTCTATGGGTTTACCTTACAAATTTGAAATGCGCACGTATTGTCAGGAGGCCCGAGAGTCATTTACCGATACATCTACCTTATTTTTACTACCTTAGCTCTAAAAATCTTCAATATTCTATATCTTTCAGTATTGAACATATCGTATTGATATTGATAAGAGCACTAATACTTATTAGCACGCCTAGAGTGCTCTAGTGAGCATTTGAATGTTTGAGGGTACCTGTTCAGAAGACCGGTATGAGAAAGTAACCGCCACGATCCAAAGGTCAGAATAAATTCTTATGGGTAGGTTAGTTGGATTTCTTGGGGGCTTGGGATCGGGGGCAGTGATGCGCGCCATTTTGGGAAAAGTGCCCTTTACAGCGTCATAACATCTCTGAATCCGGCAGAATATCCGCCCAAACTATAATCAAGACGTGAAAAGAATGGAATGGACAGAAGACCCATGAAGTCGTATTATTCGAAGCGAGGTAGAGACCTCGAATTAGCATGTCACGACTTTCGCAAAATCAATCACTCGAAGTTCACACGCACATAACAGCAAGATGTGACCTGTACAGATCATGAGCCTTTTATATTTGTGGCGTAATACGTCAAGGATATCTCAAAAACAGTGTGGTCAAAGCCTTTTCCAAGTAGCTGTCTATAGCCCAATCTAGACGAGCAGTAAGTCATCAAAGCTCTACAACCCTTAATATTTGGAAGGGAATGAATAACACTTTTCAGCGACCGCCGATCTGTCCCTTAGGAATCGGCTTAATCCAGCTTATAGCCAAGTTGATGGCAATGTGCATGACACCGATGACCCAAAACACCTTGCCATACTGGGTGCCATTGTACCTAAAGATGATGGAGAAGATGATTCCGCCAAGACTGCCGCTGGCGCCGGTGAGTCCCGACACGACGCCGTTAGCGTAGGGGTGCACGTGGGGCACGAGGCCGAAGTTGGCGCCGTTGCCACCCTCGAGAAAGAAGGCCATGCCGGCGACGAGCCCGAACATTGTGTGCTGGTTCTTGGAGTCGACGACGCCGATGGTGATCAGGAATATGCCCGTAATCAGCCCGTAGGCGTGCACAATCATCTTCTTCGCCCACACGCTGTGTGTGCGCCGGTACACCATGTCGCTGACGAAGCCGCCGAGCGGGCGCGTCACGCCGTTGAGGAGACCGAACATGGCCGCCCAGTTGCCTTGCTCCTGTAGACCGAGCTTAGGAAAATTCTTCGCGTAGTAGTTGCCTAGGATACTGTTGATAGCTAGTTCGGCACCGAAGGAGCAGAAGTAGGCGGCGCCGATGACGGTGGTCTGTGGGGAGCAGATGACGTGGAGTATTTCCTTCGGGGTGGGCTTCTGGATCACTTCGCCGCGCGCTGTGTCGACCATCTCTTGGTCGCTTATCTGGGCTTCGTTGTCGGCCCATCCGTGTTTCTTTTCGTCGTCTGAATGAGGCGACTCCGTGCCAGCGGTGTCGTTCTTGGCTGAGATCTTGCCAGGGACAACGACGCCGCTGACGCTGTGAGTGCGGAGGTTAGTTTCGGCAGCCGCTTGTCGCTCAGACCATTTGCCTGTCGGGCAATCGGGGCAGAGAATGAGGAGGAAGAAAGCTGTAGTGACAATGAGGATTCCAGGGACAATGAAGGAGACTCTCCATGCCTTGTGTGGCTTAAGACCATCCTTGAGGAGGGAATTATACACAGCTGGCATAACGAAATAGGTGATACCACCACCGAGATTACCGAGTCCACCAGTCAAGGCATTGGCAGTTCCAACGACATTCTTGTCGAAAAATCCAGTCGTCCACACCTCGCAGGGCACAAAGCTGCCACCAAGAATGCCGATGAAGAATCGGAGCGCATAAAGACCAGAGACATTGAATACAGCGCCAGCGAGGAAGGTAGGAATGGCTCCGGCCAAGAGACAGCCGGCAAAGGTCACGCGAGGACCAAATCTATCACAGCAAGGCCCTGCAATAAGACGAACGACGAGACTGGATTATGTATTAGTTGAAAGTGTTGCTATATTCTGGGGAAAACTCACGTTGCAACCAGAGCAATAATGTTCGAGTTGGCGACTTGATATTGCTTCATCCCAAGATCCTTGGCAATTACATCATGTAAAAGTGGCGGGAAGGCTGTACCCCAGATCAGCATCGCTAGGTCATAGATAAGGGGGCGTGACAGCGTTGTCACAACTTACCATACCAAGACCAGAAAGCAATCATAAAACCAAACCAGGCGAAGAAGAAGACTCGTCCGTAGAGATTGATTGGGTTGAAGAACGGAATCGAGCGAGCTCTGGGTAAACGTCTCAGCCATGCATCTTCGCGTGTAACGAACGGTGTGAGGCTTACTTCTTATTGACTGGGTTCACCTCTGGGGCGGCCCAGAGAAGAGAGGTTTGGGCCATGGCGGCAAGGTAGAGCTCTTGCCTCTGATTGGGTGAAAATAATTAACAATGGCAGGAATAAAAGTGAAAGAGGTCGTGATTATGAAGCAGGTAGGGAGAATGGGAGACCTGGAGACCTGGAGACCTGGATACCGAACGAAACCAGCCCTGCGGCAATAGACTTTATAACCTGAGGGAAGCTCCGACGTCTAGGCAAAAAGATGAAGCTTCTCCGGGCATACCCGTGTATGTTAATATTGTACAAATCCGCGGATAATGCCCATGCAGCGATCTGTGCGGCGATTATGGTCTACCTTAGGCTTGCGGAGACGCCACGGCGGGAGGAGGAAGCAAGGACCAATGCCAATTTGGTGTCTGAGCCTGATAAGAGGTAGTGGGTGTTGGTTCAAGATGCAGATGCTTGTGGCTTGGGGTGACCGTGGAAATAGAATTCGATCAGCTCAGATGATGGTCCTGATCTGGTCTTCTCCTATCAGTTCGCTATGAAGGAACTGACGCGAGGAAGTCATCCACACTTCGACTGAGATATCTGACAGTGGCACAAAAGAAATGACGCATGTATGATTGGACGAGAAAGGCACCAAGCACTGTTGATCAGCTTATCTGGGGTAGCGCGTCTCGAAGTGCTGGAGACTGTGTTCTCCTTATCAGTAACCCATCCAACAAACACTTAAAGGACGACGTGCCTCCTTCTCCGCGGCTAAGATGATGGTATTTCGTCTCGATTTGGCCCTTGTGAGACCTTTCGAGACTCGCTTTTCGCGCATAGTGATTTTGTGTCGCGGATACCTGGGCACAGCCATGACCGCAGCATTCGTACCTCGTTCTTTTACCTGCTTCTGGTTTACCAATTTTTGATCACCGGATCGTGATTGTTCGACTGTTCGATTATTCGGTTTTATAGCAACGTGTCATTCTCTTTGCACCCGGTAAATAAGGGTGAGACGCTTTTTCAAAGCTCTGGCCATTTTTCCCCGTGCTGCCGTTGGGGTTGGGTTTGAGCGTAGTGTCGTGCAGTGTCTCGGGCCTGACTTGGCCACTGTGGCTATCTCATTCGCCCGGAATGTCTTAGGCCGAATCTAGCTCCCTTCAGCGTGGGGGATTCTCGTCCGTGTCTTATCTTCAATCAACGAGGACCTCGCTATTCCGAGGAAGTGCCCCTTTGGTTGACAGGTCACGTGCGCCTATCTCTGCCCATGTTAAAAATTTCCTGGCTTCGAGTGAGGTATGGATGGTGCAAATCCATGTCTGATGAGTTCTGGGATGTGCGGCTTATAGGTTCGGGAATTCCTTTGCGTAACAAGAGAATCCGCATCCCACTGTGTCGGAGACGCGCAATGCAAAAGTCTGCTTCAGAAATAGTAGCCAAAAACATTATGTCTTTAGATACAAAGCGGTGTGGAGAGTAAGCCCGCTTCTAGACGGGAGAATATGTATGCTATGTTCTCCCCATGTTTAACCACCTCACCTATCGTCCCATCGTCCCATCGTCCCATCGCGTCATCCCGTTGGTGCATGTGCATCTTCATTACTGTCCTTGCCTCTCGAGTGCAAAGGAGCTAGCTCCATGCCGACAGGGTGTTCTAGGAATGAAGATGCGCCTAAGCTCCGTCGCTGCTAGAGATTACTTGACATGCTGAGTCCAACCAACGCCGCTCCAGTAACCGCCGTATGTATTGATTTTACGCCGCTGAAATGCTAGAAAGAAAAGAAAAGAAAATTCGTTAACCATAATATAGAGGCCGTGTCGCATGCGTAGCACTCAAGACAATTGCCATGTGTTAGCTTGTCGAAGCTTCTCCTTCTTCGGGTTTCCTGCCCCATACAACGTAGCTAAGAGACAAGGTTAGTAAATAGTCTAGAGAAATTTGGAAGACAAAGGCGGTTATCTTACATCTTGTGATATGCGTGGACGTTCCGGTCAGATATAGCTTTTCTAACATGGACTAGATAAACCTCGATCTCATCCTTGGTCCAACCCAGCCCTTTCTGGAACATCTGTAGGCTGAAGGCTTGAAGACCATCGAGCAAATTGCTTTCGGTGAATCGTCCCAACATCTTGAACTGCGGGTCCTTTGGCCACGAGTTCACAGGCAGCTTGTAAATCTCTTCGTGGACATCTACAAAACCGGCTTGCTCGTACCACCGTTTCAATTTGTTCGCAATACGTAGCGGACGGCCAAGGATCATTGCAGCCTTGTCTTGAGTAGCCGTCCATTCAGCGAACGCATAGCTGGAGTCCATCGTGCCGTCATCACAATACACCGTGGGCATATACTCCTGGGATTCCATGAATCCGCCAGGTTTCAGATATCGGAACGACTTCTTGATGATATCTCTGAAGTCCTCGAAGGAACCAAGAAGAATGCGAGTGTGGATATAGTCATGGGAATTTGGAGCAATCATCCAATCCTCCTCGTTGGCATCGTCAATGACGAACTTCACATTGTTCGGTACCCTTTAGCATCGTGAGCAATGGCGCATTTAAGGTGCTGCTATCTGCTTACCACTCAGGCTGGATTGGTGATAAATCGGTTCCGGTTACCTAAATCATGGTCAGCGGAGATTACGGAACATATTGCAGCTGCATACTTCGCAATTGGGGAATTGGTTTCCTGCGCATTGTTAGCCTCAGCCCTAGAGAATGGTGCAAGGTCTCATACCCATCTCGATTGCCCACTTTCCAGTGCCTGTACCAATATCCATTATTTTCTTAGGGTCTTTCAGCGGCGCGTAGAAGTTGCGACCCTTAAATAGCACTTTGATTATCTCATATTGTAAGTCGAGCCTCTCGTTCTCCAACTAGAAAAGACGTCAAATTAGTACAGCGTTTGAAAAGCGATTTAGGTGTCGGGTCTGTGGTGGGGTTGGGTAGGTATATACCTGGTCATTCGGAAACATGTAGCCTGTAATAGTCTTAGTAAAGGACGCGCGCAACGGAGGGCTACTGGCAGAGGCATACTTCCGGCTTGGTAGCGATGATAGGTCCTGCCATTCTCTCGAATGAAATCGAATATGCTTTGATTAACAGACTTTGTACTCCTGTGGAATTGTCAGTCACAGGCAGCTGAGCGGCACATTTTTGCGAAGGAGACCAACGTGTTACAACTTTCTGCCCCATCCGAGGGTTCGGACTGTGCAACGAGGGGTAGTCAGTTGGATGAGGCGCGAAGCGGTAGAAGAGGCTGAAAAGAGAGCCATTCGTCTAGACGTACGTCGGCTTCGATTATGGAGCGTGGGCTCACAGCTTCGAGGGAAGATGGAGGGTCAGACTCGGCAGCTGGAGAGAGTGGAACAGCCAGAGACATATTGGCGGGAGCGTTAAACATCTGGATAGCGGTTGTCGGTGCGTAACGGTTTGACTTGCTGGAACCCAGCAGGAGGGTATCGAGTGTGGTGGTCTAGTTCCGTGTTCCCAATACCAAGGACTTGGGTCGGGGGTGGGCGCCTCTAGCTTTTCGCACCACTCTTACTTTTTTGTTCACCGAGGTCGAGGTCGGCACGCCGCGGGAAAAAATGAGGGGGGATTGCTCGCTATTAATATCAGGGCGTCGACTTAGAACGTCAACACGGCGCACACGAGGGGCATGAACTGAAGTTCTCTCAGCTGCTCCCGACTGTGTTTATGCCTTCTTTTTCATGGCGTAATTTTCCATCCAACATCGTGTCATCCCGCTCGGGTGGCTGCTTATTGCGTATCCCGGCCTTTACTGACTTCCAGACTGTCGGTGTGTGCTGTTCAGGATGACAGTTTCGTGGCTTCTGACGTGCATCAAAATGGCGTTGACGGCTCCGGATATGCCGCCCACAACGGAGCGTATGACCAACAGAGAGTGCAGAGTGCAGATCATCCAATTGGAAGCAAGCCTCGTGAGACTACGATATCAAAGTACCTGCTAACGTACACGTGTAGTCTTCGACTGCTGAACACAAATTTTCCTCAAGCATAATGTACTGTAGACCTGGATCGATGTTTCAGGTAGTAAGTTGAAGGATTCCTTGATGAAGCACTGCAGATTTGATAACAGCTTGCTTACCTGGCCCTTCTCCTCACTTCTAACCCGACTCAATTCTAGATCAACGATATTACAATTAGAAATTTAGCCGTATCTACAACCAAGATATGGCTTCTGGATCGGTCGTCGAACCGTTTAATTTTCGTATAAAAGGCCTGGCGCCTGCGCAAGTACTCTAGGGTAGTACTTTTCAGCCAGGCAGGTATCACGAAATGACTTAAGCTGGCTGGTAGGTAGAGACACAGAATTGTACGAGTGATCTGTTCTATTCAAGGTGGCTCTCNAGGGTCTATATATACANGAGGAAGATGCTAGAATAGGAAAGGAGGGAGGTACAGGCAANAGAGATACGTACTAAGACATACGAAATACGAGGGTAAGCACTAGGGTAGTCTTTACATAGGGTACTAGGTATTAAAGATAATTGTAATACGGTTGAAAGCTACCTCCGTGGCCAACACACCCCCTCAGATCTGACGTAGAGCGGCAGAGCTGGATTACCGGATTAGGTAGTTGGGATAGACGACCTAGTGGTGAGCTTTGCTGCTGTCCGAGTGTTAATTTACCAGATGTCTGATATCGCGGAGCCCTACTACATCGACGAATTTTTGATGATTTTGCTTTGAGAGAGCTTTAGTTAGTCCATCTGCAGCTATTTTGCTTATTGGTACCCACTGTATAATAAAGCTTCTATTTTGGACCTCTTGGCGAAGCCAGAATTAATAAATATCTACGTGTTGGAGCTTTATAGATACCGTAGGAGTTTCTTTTGTTATGATCCGTACTAACTGCTAATTGTTATAATTAATAATAATATCCTGTTCTGGGTCGAATCTAATGGCCTTAAATATCCGCACTATATGCTCGACCTCCCTACCGACGTGTGAGAGAGCTAGGAGTTCTACCTCCGTAGTAGACTTAGTTACTACCTTTTATCTAGTTGCCTGCTATGCTATAGGCCTATTAAATAAGCTTATTAAGAAGCCCTATGAGCTCCGACGTGTTAGAGTATTGTTAGTAAAGCTAGTATTAGAAGTAGCTTTTAAAACCTGGTTTATCTTATACGGTATAATAGTAGAGAACTTAAGAGCGAGGTATCTGGTATTATAGAGATAGGTGAGTAATCTATTAATCTCCATAAGATAAGCTGGTGACGGATTTTACAAGAACTTAGCCAGCTTACTGACAGAAAAAGCAACGTCTGGTTGTGTAGTAGATGTAGGATACGTTATAGAACCTATACGGCGTTAATATCCTTTTATCTAATTCGGCGTAGCTTTTCCTTTATATAGTGTTAATTCCTGGCCCAATAGTGGTGTAGCTGATAGCTTTAGATATTCTAGATGGTATACTAAGACTAGCTTCTTAAGATACTAATCTAGATAGAGCTAAAGCTTTCCCTTTTATCAATCTCGTATGACACGAGTATTTAGGAATAATGTGAATTAAGGTATTTTACGGATCTTAAATCGATCTTATAGCTGCTTTAGGATGTCCTCTATCTGCTATTAATAGCTCAGGTATTCTATAATTAGGATATTGTTAACATAGAAGAATATAAAGATAGGTTTAGTAGGGTATATATAGAGATATGGCTTATCTAGTACCGCTTTTAAACCTATACTTTGCAGAGCAGCAGACATTTCTAAAAACTATAATTTTGGAGATTTCCGTAGTCCGTATATTGCCTTTCTTAAACGGAGAGAGAATCTAGGTAGTAGGTCTACACCCTTAGGGGGAATAAGGTAGACCTTATTGTTAACTAAGGCATTAATAAAGGCGTTAACGGCGTTAATCTATATAACATCTAGGTTGAAGCCGGCAATAAGAGCGTAGAGTAGACAGAAGGTCTAATAGGCTGCTATAATAGCTTTAACCTTCTCTTATAAGACTACTTAAAGGTTTTTACAGACGACTAGACGAGCTTTAAATCTTATAATAAAGCCGTCCAAATCTTCCTTATATGTAAAGACCTATATAGTAGGAAGTTAATAAACCTTCTTAACTAGTCGTACCTCGTCCCAGGTATATTTTCCCATTAAGGCCTTTATCTTGGTATAAGCAGCTACTTTAAACTCCATAGCGTACCTATAATTAAGCATCTCTTTTTATGACTTTGGTGGTGGTGGAAAGTTATCTTAATATCTATATGTTTTCGTAGCAGTAGTATAGAACGCGTAAGCCAATAGTGTCGTATCTGGATTGATAATATTATTACCGTTACTATTTTAAACCGCAAAGGCTCGTTATTATAGATCCTGATTTGGTATATCTTTCTTCTTTACTATAGGCCGCTTTTCACGGCTAGAACGTCTCTTACCCCCTAATAATAAGCCTGCTGTTATCTAAGGTTCGGAACAAGGTATAGGGTCTACAAATGGTGGTTTAGTGACTTTAGAAGATGACTAAGTGGTAGATAATATCTATGGCGTAGATGCTACCGTAGATAGTAATTGCTGAGGCGCCGAAGACGCTAATGGTATAGACGGTTCTGGAGTTAGCTTTGGGGTAGGTAGCTAACGGAGTTCTTCTGTTAAGATCTGAATGCTTTTTAATATAGGAGTAATGTTAATACTTACTAAATGCGGTAGTCTTACATCTAGTTCTTTGTTAAAGTTCTCTATCTAGTCCTTACTGCCATCTTAAAGATTATCTAATAGGTCCTGGACTTGCTAAAAATGGTCCTTTTAAGCCTATAAGATAATAAGGTGTTCTAGTGTTTTGGGAGATTAATATCTCTTTAACTTATTAATTCGTACATCACGAGATTGGATAATGTGGTTAGTGGTTAGTATCTATATTCTATAGATATTTAACGCTTCTATACCAACGAGATAGCCTATTTAGGCTTATAGCTTAAACTTTGCCTTCTTAGGAATGCTATATTTAATAAGTACGTAAGTTAAAGATCCGGCTATATAAAGCCCTGCTAGCCATAGCTTCCGTTTATACAGCATCTTAAATAGGGTCTTCCAGTTAATGGACTTAATGGGAGTTTAATTAAGTAGGAATACTATAAGGAGCACGAACTCGGGCCATAAATCCACGGGTAACTTTGCTTTAATAACAGTAGTCCTTACTTATTCGGAAATGGCTCTCCCTAACCTCTCTATAGGTTTATTTTAAGTAGGAGTATCTGGTATTAATTGCTTAATAACACCTCTATTAAGCTGGATAAGGTTCTTTACCCTAGCGCCTATACTTTGCTCCTTATCTATATGCTAAATGTAGATACCTCAAGTATTAAATTTCTTCGCTAATGCTATTATTGATTTAAAGAGTGGAAATAGCGTCTCTTGCTTATAGTTCTTAATGGGAAAGGCATAATAGTACTTTATGTAGTTACACTAAAAATAAGCTATATATGTATCTCCATTAAACCCGTCTTCTTCTATAATGATATTAAAGTGTATACGTTTAAAAGGGTAGGTTCCCTTTACAGATATTCTGCGAGATATCTACTATATTATCTTTCCGAGAATATATAGTTTATAAAGTGGTACATTATACGGAGTTCTTCCTCTATCCGTCTTAACCACCTTAACCCTATCTACCGTAGTCGGTAGATAATCTACTAACTCTATATCGCAGTGTAGTAAGCGTTAATGCTATACTTTGTTATATACTAAGGTCTTAAAGAATCTGGTAGACGTAGCGTAGGCAGTAGGAGTAGGTAGTAAGTAGGCAATGGCATTAATAAGGTAGAGACCTCCGTATTCCGTAAGGTTAGTAAATAGGCTTCCGTTATCCTTATAGCGTAGGTGGTTTATAAATTAGTCTATAATTATTCTAACCCTATAGAGCTTTGCTGCGGATATTAGATTGGTATAAAAATAAGGAGCGTATACTACGTTCCTTAATATTAGATACCTAGTTAGACGTTATTCGCCTACCTTAATAGCCAAGTTAATATTACCGTATCTATAGATTTCTGCTCTAGAATCTCCAGCCGTTGCTATAGACATGCTTAGCTTAAAGTTATGGAAGTATCTAATATTGTTGCAGAAGTGGGTATCTGCTATAGTGTTATACCCCTAGGCGTTAATTAAGGATAAATCCGGATGTTCCTGCGATAATAATAATAAGTAGGATGTTGTTATAGTAGCCGCTGTAGCTCGGGGCCTATTTAGATCCTTAATCCTTTTAGTAGAAGCTAGAGACGTCCTTAACCTAGGGCCTTCCTTTTTAATTTGCTTAACCCTTTTTTTATAATACTGCTTATTTATTAGGCCCTTAAGCTATTCCTAACACCTCTATAGACACTTATTATTTGGTATAAAATTTAGACCTTAAAGAGACTAAAATAGCTACTTATAATTCTTTAACTTATAGGGTAAACTATAAGTAAAACACTTTGCTTTAGGTAATTGAAAAGGTGCTAAGGTGGTAGATGTTATAGGATTTGCAGACGGCTGCCCTAATAGTATAGTATAGGCGTTACGTCCCGTATTTGGATGCTTATAGAGGAGGTTAAATTTCTTAATTATTGTTAATATTTCGAGCTTCTTTAACCTCTTCACTACCTTCTAAATAAAGGTATGGTATAGAGCTAGACAGATCTCCTTATAGTTCTGGATAAAGGCTTATACAACGCTGCTTTCTATTACCTCTATTAGCCCTTCCTCTAGCTCTTTGCCGTTTTATATAATGGTAATATAAAGCTAAAGCCATAATTCCAGAGTCTAATATTTAGGCCCTTATTTTCTTTTTTTAAGATTGTCTAATACTATCTACTATAGCGTAGCTTAAGATGGCTTTACTACCTTCCTTAACTGTCTTATAATTAAATGTGGTGTAGTAAGGTTCTTAAGATACCCTGAGAAGTTGGTGCCTATGGTGGTATGCAAAAGTGCTACAAATGTATGGAGCTTCTCTTCCCGCTTTAGGTAGTTCTGTTATTATAGCTTATAGAGCTTAAAGAGTATTCTCTGTGTCTCTAGAGATTGCTTAGGTTATTATTCTTGTTAACTTGATAACCCAGGTGTAGTTGTTCTAGTAGACGCTGGAGTTACTGCTGGAGCTGCAGGGTCTGCTGCTAGAGCTGTAGGGTCTGCAGGTGCTGCTATAGGTGCGGTAGGAGCTGCCGGTGCTGCTGTAGGAGCTGTAGGAGCTGCTGCTATCGAAGGTATAGCTGGCTCAGTGTTTTGCTTGATTTTGTTCTCCGTTTTATCTGGGTTAATATAGTCCCAGATCTTCGCAAAACTTGCTTTTTAATGGATAAATTGAAACTATATAGGCCAGTCTTTCTGGGTTAGTAAAAGAGGGTTCGTAAAGTCCTTGGTTGCTATAGTGGCTCTTGTTTTGAGGTTCTTTTGAGGTTGCGTAAAGAGACGCGCTTACGCGTAAGGCACGCGATATTTTGTGACGAACTATGCTTAAAGAGGCTTAGTGGTAGTCGTCTGGCTACTGAGATCTCCCTGGTGCTTAGAAGGTTACTGGGCTTATAACTTTTAGCTAGGTAGGTATCACGAAATGACTTAAGCTGGCTGGTAGGTAGAGACACAGAATTGTATGAGTGATCTGTTCTATTTAAGGTGGCTCTTGAGGGTCTATATATACACGAGGAAGATGCTAGAATAGGAAAGGAGGGAGGTATAGGCAATAGAGATACGTACTAAGACATACGAAATACGAGGGTAAGCACTAGGGTAGTCTTTACATAGGGTACTAGGCATCAAAGATAATTGTAATACGGTCGAAAGCTACCTCCGTGGCCAACAGTACTTACTCCTGGATTTGACAGCGTCTTGTCATTTCGAGTAACTTTTTCAGGATGTCCGCATCAGGCTCTGAGAGTCTTCAAATTTCAATGAAATACCTGTTAACAAATCTCAAATCGTCGCTCTCATTAGCAATCACAATTCGAGTTATCCAGTCACAGTTGCCGAATGTCTCTGAGATATTTTTAAGCTGCTAATTGACGGTTACAATGCCAATTTCGTTAATTCTGAATTATTCATCAATTCATTGCCCATACGATCATTGATTGCTATCACCCCAATCCATAATAGGCTTATTTTCTTGCAGTCAGATTAGCAAAGCTCCCCAGCTTCAAGAACCCCCGTGACTAGCATGTCCGCCCTTAACTCCAGCCTCCTTGGCGGCTTCAGATCCCTTAGTGAAAGTACCATCCGGGTTACGGCCAGAGAGAGTCTGCATGAGCGAATGTCAGTAAATTGCCAGTCTCATTGGGCAAAATAATACCTACCTCAGTCTCTTCAGTGTTTCCGCCTCCATGGCTGGCATGACCTCCCTTAATTCCGGCCTCTCTAGCAGCCTCGGAACCCTTAGTGAAGGTACCGTCAGGATTACGGTCGGGATGAGACTACATCTAGGTAAGTCATTGAAGAGTATGTACGACTTGGTAAAAAGAGCTCACTTCAGTGGCGTGTTCGCTTCCGTGACTAGCATGGCCGCCTTGGGCTCCTAGCTCTCGCGCTAGTTCACTTCCCTTGGTAAAGGTGCCGTCTGGGTTACGGTCGGGATATGTCTACATCAAGAGAGTCAGTACAAGGTGGCCGTGAAAGGAGAATTGAAGTTGTGTGTAAGCGGTGGTTGTTGGTTTTCGAGCATAGCAAAGGTGCTTTCACAAAGTGAAGCAACTCTCCCAGCACTCATGACAAGCGTCACGTAATGATTTACAATAGTGTTATAATTGCTGGGCGGCTTTGCTAGTGCCTCTATGCACAACTTTTCGTCATGTCTTATGCTAAAAGGTCACTTACTTCAGACTCAGCAGTGTTTCCGCTTCCATGGCTAGCACGACCGCCCATTGCAGCAATCTCACGAACCTCCTCAGTGGGGCGATTGGCAAAGTTTCCGGGATTGGTGTTGGTAGTCATTGCGATTGATGTATTGAAGTTTGATTGAAACTATATTGAATTTAGATAAAGTGCTAACGAAGTGTTCAGAAAGCGGGAAACAAGAGGCCTTTTAAGCCTCTGCTTCATCTCCACTGATGTCATATTGTTTGGCAGTATAGCGCACATCCAACACATCCATGGTCCAACTGCTCGCTGCTTGTCCACTGGGAACGTCCGACTGTTTGGTGTGACATCATACGTGACCTCGTGTTGGGGCGCGTCGCGTGAAGCTAAGCGATCTCTCAGCTGGAGAACCCCGAGATGGGCCGCCCCCATAAATCTCCGATTTCCCCAACCTCCTCCTCTTTTCTTCATTAATCCCATCAAACTAATTGCAATCACCTGCAATCATGTCCCTCAAACGTAAGGCAGCAGATATTGCTACAGAGGCGAAGAAGCCCAAAGTCAATACCAGCATCACCTCCTTTTTTGGACCGCCCAAGTCTAGTGCTTCCTCCGCAGATCCAGCAAAGGCTACCATTCCATCCAAGTTCAACAAAGATGCATGGGTTGCGAAGCTCACTGATGAGCAGAAGGATTTGCTGCAACTGGAGATTGACACGCTTGATGAAAGCTGGCTGCTTCATCTGAAGGACGAGCTTGTGACTCCTCAGTTTCTTGACCTGAAGCGGTTCTTGAAAAAGGAGATCGAGGACGGGAAGACGGTGTATCCTCCAATGAGGGATGTTTATTCCTGGTATGCATCCCTACTTCCTCTCTCCTGCGCCCACTGGTCTACCGTGCAGTTCTCCATCACATGCTGACCGTCACTGACGTAGGTCCCGACACACACCACTTCATAGTGTCAAGGCTGTCATCCTGGGTCAGGATCCGTACCATGGTCCTAACCAAGCGCACGGTCTTTGCTTCTCCGTCCGTCCTCCTACCCCTGCACCGCCGTCCCTTAAGAATATGTACAAGGCCCTCACCAAAGATTACCCATCCTTCAAAGCACCCCCAAAAAACGGTGGCTTGCTGACGCCGTGGGCTGACCGGGGGGTATTGCTCATTAATACCGTACTCACCGTTCGCCGAGGTGAAGCGAATTCTCACAAAGATAGGGGCTGGGAGCGTCTCACGCAGAAGGTGATCGATACAGTTGCTAAGGTTAGGATCAATGGAGTTGTCTTCTTAGCCTGGGGGACACCGGCAGCAAGGAATGTGCAGAAGGTCAACCCGGAAAAACATTTGATTCTAAAGAGTGTTCACCCAAGTCCGCTTAGCGCAGCAAGAGGCTTCGTGAGTCTTCAATTACCATGCACCGGGTCTATGATTGAGAATGAATGAGCTAACCGTTAGGCATCAGTTTGACTGCGGACACTTCAAGAAGACCAACGAATGGTTGGTGCAGAGGTATGGGAAGGAAGCTGAGATTGATTGGAACCTCAATGTCGACCCAGCAATTGCTGGTGTCTAGGGATTGAGTAATTTGCAGACGCACGATGCTTGAGTAGAGCGAGTTTTGGAGTCGGCGTGTTTGGCCATGATGGCACGATTGGTCTTTTCGGATCTATTTCCACTACAAAATTAGGGTTTAATGTTTGGGTCTGGGCTTAAATAATCAGGTATGCCTAAAGGTGATTCTATGCCTGCACCTATCGGACAAGCTTTTTCCATAAGTGTGCGTATCGTGACGAGAGTATAACACATTGAGCAAAACTAATGGAGCAGTCCCATATGCTATTATACCAAGGCTGGCTGAATGTTACCTAACCAGCTTCAACTCGATCGTGACCAAAACAACTCAACAACTTCAACACCACGATTGGCCCCATCTACGCCTGAAAATCCATTAAAAAGAGCGGAAAGGGATACTATAAAACGCACTCGATTCTTTACTCTTCGCGATTCACGAAACCAGGCGATTCTCTGGCTGGAATCTGTAAAAGAGAAGATATTGCTACGAGTTATGGATCAGGATCTCTGATCCAAGAGCTACTGCCGCCGAAAAATTGAACAGTTCTACTTCCAGCCATCATAAGTTCAAGTCCTCTGGTCCAATCTTCCTTCTTTGTGTCCGTGCCTAGTCTGTATTCCGCATAGCTCGGGCTAGAATCGCAGTCACACTCATATTCCGTGTTCCAGTCTACGTATCTCCAGAATGTATAATAATTTTTGACCTCAGGCTCGAATCTGACGACATCGCCGCATTTTAGTGGCTCACGAATGCGAATGAGCTTTACATCTTTAAGCAGAGTTAAGGAACTTAAGAGCCCAGACCAAGCTCCCTCCGCTGGGGCAGTAAGGTCTAGTTTATCAAACACAACGGTTTTGATGGTGTTACTATGCAGAGTAATAAAATTTTGAAGATCACAGGAGTGTAGGATAATTTCTAAGAGCTTGAAGTCAGTTATCGAGGGAAGCGATAACGTAGCAAGCAGGTCGCCGAGAAATTTTTCGAACCCTCTAAAGCCGAAATCTGCCAGACAAAGTGATCGTAGGTTCGCCAATGTTTGTAGGCTCTGGCCAAGTTCCTTGATGTCGACCCTCCTGGCCAGCGAGAGTCCCGAGTCCTCCGAGCCATATTCGTATTCGTTGGTATATCGGAAAAGTGTGATGTCTTCCAAAGTTGGATTTAGAAATTTGTTCTTTGAAATTCCGGTAAGAGCTGAGACAGCTCCTGGTCTTAGGCACCACGAACCCAGTGAGAAGTATTCCCTTGCGAAGATTTCCATGGTTTTGGATGCTAGGGCCCTGCATGCCTTGCGGACTGGTATGATCGCGATTTCTTCCTTCGGAATGAAGCTAAGTGTAAGGTTAATAAGCTCCACTGGAAGGTCTGGAAGCGATGGGGCCATAGCAACGAAAGTGGCAAATAGGCTGTTGAATATGGACTTTGGCGATAATATAATCGAGACCTGGATAAGTTTAAGCTTCGTAAACACAATCAAAAGCCATATTTCCAGGAAAAGCTTACCGTTTTCTGATGTTCAACAGTTTAAGTATCTGAAGCGTGAAAGACAATAGGGTGCGAGTCATATAGAAGATGTTGCAAAGTTTGCAACGTGATCCACAAGCGAGATCAACATTTTGTATCACCACACAACAAATCTTACTTCTTAAATAACTTACAATATAATGCCTTTATCAACTTTAGAAAAAGAGGGTAGATACCTGCTAGCCCTAAATATATATTATAATAGTTAATTTTGAATTATTAATACTGCCACAACTGTATACAGTGATGTGCATGACCAGCTTCCTCTGGAAAAAAATTATCTCGCTTCGGTACGCGAGCTCGCTAAACCGCAATTGTAGCGAGCGCCTACCTATGGCTGTACGCACGGGCTATTTTGGTTGTCTAGGAGAACGATTAATGCTGACGACTTCTCCCTTTCAACGACTTATTGAAGTTTCTTTACCCCCCTTTTTACCTACGCCTACGCTTACGTTATAGACTTACGACAGCCGCTAAACGCGAATATAGCGCTCAAATTTAGCATTATCGCACGGGTGGAAACCTCACGATATTTGACAAAGATAACGATACTGTGGGGCGTGAACAGTTTTGAAGTTCTTACAGCCAAGCATGGGCGTTCGCTACGCTTGCTAGGGCCCGCGAAATAAATTTTTGCCAGAGGGGGTGTGGGGTGGAAGCTGGTCACTGTATCCCTCGGAGTGGAATTCGTCCGTGACCATACGCGTACTTTTGATTTTGGTGCTCGCGGGTCTAACTCTCGTAGAACCCTACGATAGGACGTATCTATCTATGCAAGGGATAGAGCAAAATTTAGAGACTTTCGCGAAAATGTACGTATATAAGATCTAGGAGCCCTGTCGGGGCACACTTTATAAGTGCCATGTCACGATGTTCGGATATACTATGATCGATCTTTCAACTTTCTTGCCGACCCACTTCCAATTCCCATCCTTCAAATTTGATCTTTAGTTCAGGCGAGAACAAACGCTAAACGAGTGGTTGATATCAATACGTCCCAAGTTTCCAAACCTCCCCTAATGGCTCACCTGCAAGACTCGGGCATTCCCGAGATGTGCATTCACTGCCGCGACATGGACATTGCGCAAATGCTCTGCCTCTCTTCAAACGTCTACGACATCTCCTCTTGGCTCTCCCCCCCAGGCCTCTCACGTACAAGATTCCTGGCTACTAGCACCATGCCTCGTACGGCGGCCTCGCTGAATCTGCCCAAGTCGGATGCCGACTATGCCACGCCATGGCCATCGAGATCCGGCGGTCATTGAACACGACATAAGGCTGTTCTAGAGAAAGAGACTAGAATTTTGAGAGGCGGGTGACTCACAGATTGTGCTACATTTCCCTCCTACGGCAAACGAAGCGGGATTAGGCGTTCTTATTTCATGTAGGAGTGGGCTCGATGTTAAAGAGTGGCCTGGCTCGGCTGGTTCAGAGGAATCAGAGGGCATGGCTCGCCCGGGGAGCACGCTGGGCCCTACATGGCGCTGAGTCACTGCTGGGGCGGCGTAGTATCCCGCACAACAACCACCGCAACGTTGGGGCAGAGACCAGGACAGGTACCTCTCGCGGATCTTCCTGCCTCCTTCCGCGACGCAGTGCTCGTAACGTGAGCATTATATTGCCCCTATTCTGGATAGACTCCCTGTCCGTTGCGCCCCTCCTTTCCCTCGCCCCTTCACCCTGACGCCTAACTCTCCCAGCTGCATCATCCAAGATGGCCCAAACGACTGGACGCGCGAAGCCGCACTCATGGGTGCCATCTTCCAGAACGCTCACCTAACCCTCTCCGCGACCTCCGCCAAAAAAAACTCCAAAAAGGGGTTCCTGCACCCCCGCCGCCCACGCTTCCACCCGCCAACCCTGCGCCACTCCCCCACCTCACCCTCGCTCACCAGGGCGCTGGTGCTGCGGCCGTGGCTGCAGACGTGGGCCGCGAGCGTGGACGGGCCGGCGAGCCCGCTGAGCGGGCGCGGGTGGGCTGCAGGAGCTGCTGCAGGCGCCGCGGACACTGCATTTCGGGCGCGAGCAGCTGTTCTGGGAGTGCCGTGAGTGCAGGCACCCCGAGGGCCATGCCTATCGGTCGCTGAGTGCGGGTGACGAGCTGTGGTTCCGAGTCGGGGGCGATTGGGAGGTTAGTAAGCTGTTTTTGTTCCCTGGGGGCTCGGAAGGCGTCGTTGATCAAGTGGGATGTAAGGCTTCTCTGTTCTTCCTGGCTTGCTGGGCTCATGGTTATTCTGGCAGGTTGGTTGGCTGCGTCTAGCGTTTCGCCGCTACCGCAGCCTGGGAGAGGTGGCGCGGGACGGAGAGAGATGTTGGCGCTGAAGCGCGGATGAGGGAGGAGAAGACACGGCAGACTCCATACTACATGGCATGAGCTTGTCAAGAACTACTCGGCGCGCCGCCTCACCAAACGAACGGACAGGCTGGTCGCTATGGCTCGCCCGCGAAACGCAAAAGTTTCTTGGGAACGATGCGTACGTTGTTGGCATGTGGCGCAGCAGCCTCCTAAACAGCCTCTTCTGGACGCTGAAAGAGTCACGCGAGTACGAGCTGGTGCCCGATTCAGAAGCTGAGTATATTGCCCCGACCTGGACGTGGGTTGCAAGGAACCGCATCGTAGACTTCCTCACCCCGGAGCTCGACGACTCCGACTCAGACAGCGAGTTGCAACTCTCATCTACCCTTTCTGCGCTTGATTTGGGCAGTGATGCCACTGCCTTGGACATCGACATCGCTCTAGCGTCGCCCGATCCCTTCGGACAGGTCACCGCCAGCCGACTGACGCTTTCCTCGCGCTAGTGCATTGTCCACCTAGAAGCCACCTCTCCAGCAGCAACTTATGTGCGGCGGAGAGAAGACGCCGTTGCTTACGTGCGCTAGGCTCAGACGCTCTTTCTAGGCATCGACGTTTCGAGCCGCTGCTTCACACTGGCGTTCAGCGACGGCGCGAAAGAGGCTCTATGCAGCATAGGCCCAGACGGGACAATCTCGTTTTCGAAGTGGAAGAGGGCGGACGGGGAGGGGACGCCGCATCATAGCAACACACACACGGGCGATGTGCTGAACTGTTTTCTAGATGCCGATTTCGGCCCTGAGACCTTTGATGTGACGGGGCCGTGGTGGGGCTTCGAGTTGCAGCATGTGAAGGAGGACTGCTATCTCATTGTGAAGCGGAGTACAAGTAGCGTGGATAGGAGCGAGGAAGAGGTGCTAGGAAGGGAGAAGGAGTCGTGGAGACGGATAGGACTAGCGCAGTTAGGAGAGCTGCTGGGGAAAAGAACGCCGGGAGGGAGCAGGATGTTAGAACAATATGTATTGTTTGAGCAGTACTGGGATATCCTATCCTTTGACTTCTTTGTCTTTCTGTCGGACCGGGAAATGTTGGATGTAAAATGCTATGCAAGGAGGTCATTTAGATTGGCTTGCTTATTTAAGACGTGCGATCATGTTGGAGAGTGATGGCACACTCTAGCCACGGTATGACGTTTGTTTCGATTAGGCTCGATCCAAACAGTGAGGCTAGATGACCTCCGATTATAGTTCGACGTTCACCCAGCTATTCGCTAAAGAGTGAACCGGTCTGTCGTATTGATCGTCGTGAATGCCTGATTTGCTGGATCTGTTCACTTGACATCTGCTCCTCACTCCAAATATCCACCTCTAGTACAAACCTCTGCTCGCCCATTACCGCGGTACGAAATAAAGTAACGTCAAACGTCTCCCCGTTTAATTTACGAGAACTGGTGAAATTTGGACCAACACCAAGCCGGTCGTGTCGAAAAATTAGTTTTGTATTCACGTCATGATGAGGTCTCGAGCCAATAGCCAAATGAAATTGCCCTTTAAACCCATCGATGGCGGCGTATGGCGCAAGAAAATTTTTATCGCCTTGCAGATTTAACATGAACTTTTCCTTCCCTTCTCCAGTAAATAATAGTCCTGTTCTTAGTGTGGATAGTTGGATTTCGTTTGCCACTTCGCGCCAAGGTTCGCTAGTCCCGTCAGGATAGTATTCATATACTTTGTGCTTCCGCCTGCTCAGAGGAAATAAACGAAGGAGCACAGCCGAAGCGTTTAGGACGGGGGATTCAAATTTAACATTGTCAGTGAGAATTTTAATTTCTCTAACGGTGCTTTTGCATTCCATCCACACATCGCGCGGAACGAGCATACACTTCCCTGCACCTAACCTTACATAACGACCTTCTGTCAGCCGGGATAGTAGTAGCACTAGAACATCCCAGAAGTTGTCTTCGATATGGCAGGCTAGAGCAACCAGAGACGATATCCGAAACTGAATTCCAATGGAGGTTATTTTGAAGCGCGTAAGTAATCCCATTTCACTGAAATTGCTCAATGGAAGTGCTATCCGCAAACCCGCGTTTGTTGTAGTGTACGAGATATCTTGTTTTGAGTTATAAGGAACGATGTTGCCCGAATTCCTGAATTGGGATGGTGACTTCGCAAGCAATCCTACTACCTCCTCATCCCCGAATTCACCACCCCACGCGAAGAGTGATTGATCATTTGAGACCTTGATAACCTCCTCTTGTAACCTACGAAAGGCATTTTCTCCCTCGCCGTAGAGCATTGGCATATGGACACCAAATATGCCAAGAAGGCAGTACGAAATGTCCTCAACGCGGGCTGTCTTGCGTTCTGATACCCAGGACATCCTTTTTGCGACGCTAGCATGCTGAACATTGGCGCCTCTCAAAAATGGAGGATTTATTGTAGTTATCTTGGAGATTTGGTCACAGAGGTCCATTTTCGTTCCAAGGAAGGTCCAATCGCTTGAATAAAAGCAGACATTTCTAGGCGCCAAGAGTTCCTGAAGTGTCCAGCCTCTTGTGAACCAGCGGCTGGAAGCAAATGCCCGCTCGAACACCTCCGTATTCTCTCGTGCGGGAACGTCCGCAAGGTAGACGTAACATGTTTTAGCTTCCTGATACCAGCGAAACATTGAGTTGATCGCTTCTGTGAGCTCTGCGCTGCTACTCTTGTCGATGCAGCAAGTGTCAACCCAGGCATACTCCAACGATTCTTCGAGTGCTTTCCTGCAAGTCTGCGATATCTTGGAGAATCCAGCTTTTTTGGCCGCCTGAAAACGAGAAGCCTGCATATCCTGATATGTTACCTCTCCTTCCCCCCAAACATGCGAAAGGATTGCATATGCCGGAATCTCATCACCGTGAAACTCTCTTAGTTCACTAGTCCTAGTGTGAAGCAGATGCATGGCTGTTGATTTTTGCTTTACCACTCTGAGTGACGATGAAAATAATTGTTAAGGAGAGGTGCGCTTGACAAGAGTGCTGATGAAAAGGCTGTGCTGGAATTAAATGGAGAGGCGACGCTGTCCAAAAGGAGGGTGTGGCACGGGTTATGCCTTGAGGTGAATCCGCCGCATACATCTGCTAACGAAAGTTCGCTATATGTCCATGTTGTAACAAGAGAACAGAACGGCGAGTGAGGGTTAATATAGAAATATCTTACACTATTGTCACTTGCAGTTCCATGCCCTTGAATGAAGAGTATCAAGTACCAAGCGTCCTGGCGTGCGGGTATTGTGGAAGATGAGCCGAATGCCAAGACATTCCTTTTGACCCCGTAGACAAATTACTAACGAGGCGGGCAACGAAGACCAGTTGCGATCCAAACCCTTGCAAATGGCTTTCGCCGCAGGAGAGCGCTTCTACGCCGATCTAGACTCAGATCAGGAGGAAGACTCCAGAGTCGAAAATAGGAGATCCGTACCCGCGCCGCCGTTAACTGACTTCATTAGAGATATCAAGGAACGCATTCCCACAGCTGCGAAGCCACCCGCAGCACCTACTCTCAAGGGAAATGCTACCGGATTCCCTGCTCATAAGAAGCGGGTGAAAACATCTACTTTCAAGCAGCAGCAAGCCTTGAGGATGAATCAACCCCCAGATGCCTCTATTTCAAACGCCACGTCTGCGGGAGCAATCCAGCCGAGTCATGGAACCACGTTTGAGGATACTGAGAGGAGAAGGATAGACGAGGAGAATAAACAGCGTATAGCTGAGATGTCACCTGAGGAGATCGAAAGAGAACGGCAAGAACTCTTCGAAGGGTTGAGCCCAGGTCTTATCCAGAGATTGCTCGCGCGAGCCAACCTTGACGATGGGCGGAACGAGCAAGATTTCGATTCATACATTCCTACTGCTGACAGTCAGGCCCCAAAAGCAGAACCTACAACTAAAAAAGTTACTTTCGACACCTCCAACATCCCAGGAACGAGCAATACTGGAGCTCAAGAAGAATCGGCAACAACCACAGCCACCACCGAAAAACCTACTAAGTCACCCCAGCCCTCCTCTCCCTCCTCCCAAGCCAAAAACACATCCACCGACGAAGCAGCAGAACCTCCACCCCCCTCAATCCACTTCCCGCTCCCGCCGCAGCCCCCCGAAATCGACCCCTCCTCCCCCTCCTTCCTCACAGACCTCCACGACAAATACTTCCCGAACCTGCCCTACGACCCCTCAAGCCTAGCCTGGATGACCCCCATCGATGCCTCCGACACCAGCTCGCCCTACCACCCCTCGCAGCGCTCGCTCTCCGCCGACCAGCTGCGCTTCTCCTTCCGCGGCACGCTGCTGGCGCCGCGGCGCGCGCGCGAGATCCCCGTCACAAAGGGGCTGCACCACCACGCCGACGCGCCCGAGGCCGCCGGGTACACGATCCCGGAGCTGGCGCGGCTGGCGCGGAGCAAGGTCGCCGCGCAGCGCTGCGTCGCGTACCAGACGCTCGGGCGCGTCCTGTATCGGCTGGGCAAGGGCGAGTTTGGGGAGGAGAGCGGGGAAGGGCAGCAGAAGGTCGATGGGCCGGCGCAGGTGGTGAGGGATCCGGATAGTGGCGGTGGGGAGGGGGCCCGCGAGGGAGAGGAGGATGATGGGGCGTCGGCGATGGCGACGGGGTTGTGGGAGTGCATTGAGGAGGGGAGAGTGCTGGATACGCTAATGGAGGAGGCGGGGAAGGAGAGTGGGCATCTCACTGCGAGGACGTATGCGCAGGAGGCGCTGTGGAATTGGAGGAGGGGGGGTGGGAGGAAGAGGAAAGCTGTTTGATGCGCTTTCTCATTACCGAGTCGGCAGCGCGCTGGTGTATTTCGCATTGGGTGGAGTTTGAGTGAGCAAGATCCAGGAGATGGGCATTTCGGGTGGTGTTCTGGTCATTTGGAGATGCATTCGGTGGTATATCTGCATCCTGTGGAGTACTATGCGACGTGCTGCGGGTCTTTCGAACTAGTGCTGGGTCGGCCACACTCAGACGAGATGTTTGAAATCTCCGGGAGCGTTTCAGTCTCTCAAGGTAACTTCGATACGCCAAGATAGCATTAACCATTTCCAATGTGGTTCTATGCATACCTCGTCCACGCTAAAATTGCAGTGCTGATGTACAGAGTCCGCCACGCTTAATTTCAGCGGTAAACGATGTGTTGTCAGATAACATCCTTCCAATCTCCACGAGTGCGCAGCCACTCAAAACCACCTTGATAGATCAGACAGCCGCATGATTAGAAGCCATGCAGTGAATTCAACGATGAAATTATTAATTACAGCTAAATTCAAGACAATTCAAAACCTTCCTCTCAAACCAAAACTTGGCAGCATTGCAATCGTTATGCTACCTAGGCTAAACTAGGGCATCTCTACCCATTTACCACACCTCGACTACTATAAGTAGTGATACCTGGTTAATTCTGCTAAAAACAGGACTCTGATATTTCCCATAAAAATGTCAAAAACACCTGAAATGTTCTTCGCTAATTCGCCCATTTGCTTGCTAGAATGTTCCGAAATATCCGCCGCGGGCTCGGCTCTCTTGAGCTTATGATTTCATGCTTTGAGAACTGTCACGGCTTTCAGGATCTCATCCAAGCCCAGGCCAGGGCCGCCCGGCACCACATCTTTCCACACGCTGTCTTTGATTTGCTGCTCGGGAGGGAGCACGCTCCAGTGCGGGCTTGGCTCTGATTTCAGCCATTTGAAATCGTCGACCTGATCCCATTGATTTTGGGTTTGGGCGTTTTCTTTCATGATCTGCGATTATCTGGTCAGGGCTAGTTTCTTGGGCAAATTGCGACAAAAATACTTACATAGGTCTTTGGCAACGGGGCAAACCGGATGTCCTCGCAGTCTTCGATGATCGGCCGGCTCGAGCACTGCAGGTAGACATCGACGTTCTTAGAGCCATGCATGCGGAACTGGCGACATGCTGCCACGACCACGCTGGTCTCGATGCCGGTGATGTGGGCTGGCCCGGAGACTTGGCCGCAGATGATCAATGACTCTTTGATGTTTTTGAGGGTGAGACCTGCGAAGGGGCCACCGTTAGATGTGGGCCGCGACATGTCTACGATGCAATGGCGGAGGTTCGATAGTGTGCCTGAAGTAGTGGTATGCGAGGCGGATGTAGGGAGGATGATATGCGCGCCTGTGTGGCTGGAAATGGTGACGCTGGTCGAGTCTGAGAAGGATGACTGCCGGATCGCGGACGAGCTCTCCTGCGTCGCACCCGCGAGGTTCTTATTTGTGTATAACTCGGCCTCGGGCCTCTCTTCTACGGGAGATGTGGCATCCACGGGACTAGTTATGAAGGATGAGTTTACGCTAGATGTGTTAGAAGTGTAGCCAGGAACACGTAGGCGGTTCTGAGCTGCGAGTTCGGCGGCGTCATTGAGGGAGATGGCGGAGGGGTTCTTTTGCGTGGTTTTGAAGCTGAACTTGCTGCGGGGTGCGAAGGCTGAGCGTGTCTTCTGGAGCTTTTCAGAAAGCGCTTTGATGGCCTAGCAGTAGGACTAAAATCAGTACTGGTTCATAGCTTAGAGAGGGATTAAGGAAGTACCTCGCCATATGTCCTCTGATCATATGCTGGAAGGTAGCTCGACGCGTCTTTGACTTCATGTGATAGCCTGGCGATTCCTGCTAGGCAGTGGTCGACTGCATCGTTTCTCTCCCCACCAGCCAGTGCTGTGTGTGCCAGTTTCTCCATTTGCTCCTGAAGGGCTGTTCGTCGCATGCTTGTCAGTGTGAGTCTGGTTAGGACTAAGGAGCAGGTTCATACCAGTAACTTCATGTTGAAAATAGCGAAAAAATCGCTCATTCAAGCCAACCTCTGGCTGTGGCTGTGGCTGAGTTGCGACGGTGGAAGCCATATTGTCTTCAGATCGGAAACGCGGAAGTAGTGAGTTACTTTAATGCAAACTGTAAGGACAGTATTGCTCAGGCAAGCAGGCATAACTTTCAATTGAGCTTTGGGCGTGAATTTAGGAGCACACGATGTCGCTTCGATGAGGTCTTCTGACGCCGACTCAATGCGGGCGGTGCTGTGCAATGACGGTAATGGTGGGGTAGAGAAATATAATACAAGGGTTGTGGGACGCCCAGCGGCAAGCCTGAGCATCTTAAGCCACAAGATGATTTGTAAAACCGATCGCTGCCCGTCAGCCTGTCAAGGGGCGACACCCCGCGTGGGCGGACCCCGCGCGCAGGGCGCGTTCGGTGGTGATTTTTGCATCCTAAACTGCGTGGGTGCTGGACGTACCCCGCATCAAGGGGCGTTTGACGGCCGATGCTCGCCATCAACCATTGCCCAGCAGTCAATCTACTTGGGCTGATTGGGCTGTCGTATGCCATCGTCTTCGATCAATGGTGCTATCTCCCTCACCGACTTACCTCAGCGAGCTCAGACGTGATTTTTTTAGCTAGCGTCGGAATAACCTACGCCGTCTTCCGAATTGCAAAATCACGTCTGAGAGGCTTTGGCGAGTTTTGTTAAAAACGTAAGCAAAATCGCCAAAACGGATATTGCGGATATCTAATTTATCATTCACACAACGCCGTTATTATTAAACCCCATAGTCACATTTTTTAAGACTTAGGGCTTCTAAATGGTATTATAATTTTATTATACGGCTATTGCTTAGTCCTGACATTAATTTCGTCCAAAGTTAAAAAACGCGTTGTTAAAAGCGTAAGCATATATTATATCTTATTGAATAGTCTGCTAATATAAGATAAAACTATACAGATATATAGATATCTACTACTTAAAGCTATTGCAACACCTAGAAGGTTGCTATAGTTGGTCCTTCTTAAAAAATATCCTCCCTGGCCCGGAGTGTCTCTGCTACTACTAGGGGGCAGAGCCTCGTGCAGAGCCTCGTGCAGAGCCTTAGTAGAGCTTCGTGTAGAGCTTAATGCAGGGCTTCGTGCAGAGCTTCGTGTAGAGCTTCGTGCAGAACCTTAGGCAGAGGCTTTGGTGCAGGAGGCTTCGTGTAGAGCTTCGTGCAGAACCTTAGCAGAGCTTCGTGCAGAGCTTCGTGCAGAGGCTTCGTGCAGAGCTTTGGCAGAGCTTCGTGCAAAGCTCGTGCAGAGCTTCGTGCAAAGCTTCGTGCAGAGCTTCGTGCAGAGCTTCGTGCAGGAGCCTCGTACAGAGCTTCGTGCAGGAGCTTCCGTGCAGAGCCACGTGCAGGCGTACAGACGTGTAACTATGCAGACGTGCAGACGTTCGTACGGGCGATTAATTGCAGAGACGTTTGTAGAAACGATTGTATGGGCGTTCGTACGGCGTTCGTACGGGCAATTGTAGACCTTCCTAGTATATTAGCGCTGCGTGTAGTAGAGCTTTGGAGCTCTATATAGGGCTTCGAACAGAGCCTCGAGCAGAAGCCTTCGGGCAGAGCTTCGAGCAGAGCCTTCGAGCAGAGCTTCGAGCAGAGCTTCGAGCAGAGCCCCGAGCAGAGCTTCGAGCAGAGCTTCGTGCGGAGCCTCGTGCGGAGCCTCGTGCGGAGCTTCGTGCAGAGCTTTTGCAGAGCTCCGTGCAGGTCTCCCCCTGAGCTTCGTTCCGCAGAGCTCTCGCAAAGCTCTACGNNNAGGGCTGGCGGCGTGGNCGTAAGCGTTCAGCGTTGGTGTTTACTGCGCGGCTCGGCGGTGCAGAGGTAGAATTAGGGCCTCTACGGCGACGAATTCCTCTTAACGTCGCGCGCGTATAAGGAGCTGAAGATCTCATAGCTTTATAGAGTAGGCTTTTCTCTATAATTTGGTGTAATTTTTATGTCGACAGGTATTGTGAGCTTCTGAGGTAACTCACCGACCGCGCGCTCATTGATGACGGCCATTACCTGCAACAATTACTGATTATTAGCTTAGTGATACGGACGCACTTCAGGCCCAATCCAGCTACAGGAGCTGGCAAACCGTTTTCCGTTCATCTGATCGTCACTGTTGCGCCCATTTAGAATCCTCGTGATCATGCATTGTCAGATATATGCCTGATTTCAACCTCAATCAATTACCCGCAATACTGACTTCGGAGTTTCTTCCGAAAACATTGGACTCTCGCCTGCAATTGCTCGTGTGATGATCTCTTTGATCGTATTCAATTAGTTGAGGCACTGCTAAAGCTACACAAAGTCTGTTAGGGGAGTTGAGGTGTACTGTGTTAGAATTTTACAGCAGGATCTATCAGACTTCCATAGGGTCTGCACAAGCTATTCCCAGACTACGTCCCGAAATGGCAAACTTGTAGAATATATATGTACAGAAAGCCAACCACGGCTCTTACCTTCAGCTTTAGGAGCCGCTCTATTACACAGCACCGGATATCTGGAGAAGGAAAGATATTTTCGGTTTGGTCTAGTGGGCGGGTGGGGCGGCTGATACGTCAATGCCGTACCTCTCCTTTATCCGTTCCCGTCTCCTCTCTTCATATCCAGGGCCATATATACCTGCAATCGTTAGGGCTGGGACATAATGTATGTCTAATATATTACGCATACCTCGGCCCTCCCCTAACTCGGCAACTGTCTGCTCAACTGGTATCCTGCGGTTTTTCCTCAAGAACTCTTTCCTATCAACCTCATCGACCGCTGGGTCCCGCGTGTAACCCGTTAACGTACCCCCAGCGTAGTCAAATGTGCCTAGTACCACCGCAAGAGCAGATCCGTAACCGAGGACTGCTGGAAGGGTGCGGACTGGTTGAAGTTAGCTTGAGCGATGTCAATTGAATAGATGAGATTGCCCTTACATTTCAGTCCAAGCATCGTGCCCGCAAAGAAGCCTCCAATGGCATTATTCCAGCTATCGTCTTTTTCTCGCAAGTTGGCTGAGGCAGTCTTGGCGAATTCGTACGAACCTCCCATAGCAGCTACGGCTTCGTTAGCGCCATTCATAGAAGCTGCATGAAGGCAGTTTATGATTGCTCTGTACCGAAAACTGCAATTGTGCCACCGGTTTTGGTCAGGATGCCAAAGGCTCCTACGTTCTGTTTCGTAAGAGCGTTCTGGACGCCAGAAATGATAGCGCCGGCACTAGCAGTGATCATGGTGGCCCTGACTGCAGCCGAAACGGCATCCTTCGGGTGGTAGGTGGCGTGTTGGGGAACCATAGCGGGCAAAGGAATGGGAAGTTTATGGGATAGACTTCTAGCTGTCTCGTATTGTGTTCTAAGGTTTGGCTCAGCGGCATGCGGCTCAAACACCGTGCTTCATAACCTTAATTCTGCCACCGCCTTGAGGTGTGTTCAGCGTGCGTGTTTGTCTCATTCTAGCATAAGAAAAGAGGTCATTCTTGGCCGACAAGCTAAGCTAACGATGCTGAATCTTCTCGAAGCATCTGATCTTCCTATTTGATAAGACTTTGTCCCAGATTACGTGGTTCGACCACTGCCGCCTTACACACTCTAGCTTTGCCGCTTGCGATGCTTCATCCGCGAGCTTCCAACTCGCTTCACTTCGTACTCATCGCTTCCGTATATCCTGCAGCAGTACGATCCCACTTGATCTCTTAGGCGCCTTGTAAGAGTAAAGTTTTATACCCCCCACCGTAGAACCCTCCTACGGTTCTGCGGTGGAAATGTCTTCTCGGCCTGGTAAGTCCTGCCCTGTGTTCTTGTAAGTAGCTCGTTTATGCTAATTACCCTCTTCTTGTTCAGGGAAAACTGCTCCTCGGCTCATCCTAGATATCTTAACGTATGACCCACGCCATGAAACCCAGGTCGGGCGGAATATCCTCACAGATCCCCCTCCACACTTTGATCCAACGAAACCTCCAGAACGGGCGCTACCACTTAATAATTGCAAACATATGTTCATGACGAAACATGATCAAAGCATATTCTCCAATCCTGGAATCTTGCTGAACCATGAGACTGTTTATAAAGTGTCGTCATTCTGTCAAAATTGCCGGTATCACCTTGACCTAATCGTAGACTTCCACGATTATGAGATACGAAATACGCCCTGTCCCAATAAAGACTTTCCCTTGCACCACTTCATCTACCAGGAGGAGGATGTCAACGAGCAGGATGCATTCCTAAATCACAATATTCCTAAAACCTTTCGATTTCAGTGTTCGGCGAAGAAATGCCCAGCAGAACTACGCATTCGCATGCGGCCTCCTCGATTAAAGGATCAGTACATTAGGCTCATGACGGATCGTACTCTCCTGCGTAGAAGGTTAGAGTCAGCCAAGCAGATAGACCCAGACCGAGCCGAATATCAGATGGCGAGACCCATTGATGGGCTAGATTTCTTGATCAGGTATATGAACGACTCTTTGTATCCGCAAAAGGGTAAAACGCGGATACCATTACTGAACCGGAAGTTTTTGGTCACCTACGGACGGGATTGTGATGAGATGCTGAGCGAATTTGGATTCACCTGCGAAGTGGTGAGAACCCTAGTTGTGAGGAATTGACACCGATCTAACTCTTCGATTCAAAGGATAATCATGGGAATGGCGATGAGATTTGCTGGTATCTCCCGAGGCCGCCAGCCGAATCCGATCCTCTAGCTAGTGATACTTTGCGCACTCTAGTGGAAGATGTTGTCGCAGAACTCTCCGTCCTAATCTTGGACATGCCAGACTCGGAGAAGCAAAATATTAGGAACGTGGTCATCCTGCCAAAACCTTCAGAAACAGAAATTGAAAGAGCATTAGGATCTCTAGACTGTAAGTTGGATCGGTTCTTTACTCGCCTATTTTAATGCTGGAGTAGATAATAAGAGGACAATGACTCGCGCTGAGGTCAAGAGCCTCAAGGAAGTAGAGGAACATCCGTAAGTTGTGTATTTGTTGAGGTTGCTTGGAAAAGGTTAACGGCTAAATAAAGATATTACGCTGGTCTCGGTGCCCGGGCTGATTTTTCCGACGAGTTGATATTGTTCGCCTACGATAGACAGGTTGAAACCGACCCTCGCAATGCAGCATACTATTTCGAATGCCTCCAGGATCTCGCTATAGGGAGGAAAAGTGCTGTGTTGGAGGAAAAGGCCCAGATTTTGGCTTCACAAGGCCAAACAAACAGAAGGGAAGTGGCGAAGGCCTATAGACATTTCGGAATTGATCCCGTACACTCTGCACACCTCACGGATGAGATCATTGTCGGTCAATTCAGAGCACGGCTCCAGGATATAAGCCCTGCGTTAGAAGATGAGACCCGAAACATGCTTCGAATTATTGGCCAGGCACGGCAAAGTTCCAAAATTCTGCAGGAAGCTTCCAATGGTGAGCGCTCAATACTTTTTGGAGACATGCAACCACTCACACCTTCACAGCTATTGAGACATACGCTCAAGCTCTTTCATGGCTTGATATCGATGCAGAAACATCAGATGAATTTGTACAAGCAATGTTTGCGTTTAAGGTGTGTACATGTCTGGGCGGTTTGTTTCAGCGCGGCCCTGCAACCTCCCGTTCTGGTTTATTCGCACAAATTTCATTCACCTTCATCATAATTCTTTTCATGAAGTGACACTTTCATCGCTTATCATGAAGATATTTCCAGTAACCTTGCACACATCCTGATGTTTATCTAACATATTGCAGACAGAGGAGAGCCCGACTAGCAGGGACATAGCTGTGAAAGCAGTCGGAATCATTGCCCAGACCCGCGACAGCGCACAACTTAGAAGCTTTCTAATAAACGGGAAGACAGGCCCGGAGATGGACATTGGTGAAGCGTACCAAATTCTCGGCATCCAAGACCGAGTTGCAGCCATTGACCCGACCGTGTTAGTGACAACACTAGAAGTGCAGAAGCAGGCAGACCCGGACAACATCCCAAGGCTCGAGCAAGCTTATAGGTTGATATGCAAGGAAAGATTCGGAGAAGGGGATTATGGCGCTGCACCGCCCGAAGAACCGATAGAAACGCACCCGCTTGATGCATGGCCTGTCGGGTGCCAGAACATTGGGAACACATGCTATCTCAACAGCGTCCTCCAATTTCTCTTTACCATCCAGCCTTTGCGGGAGATGGTCCTCAACTTCGACGATTACAAGCAGGAATGTACTCCAGAGGCAATAAAAGATAAGATCGTTGGGAGGCGCAAACCTAGCGTAGAGGTAGTGAAAAAGGCTCAGGAATGTGAGTAGCCCAGAAGACATACTTGGCGCGTGCTAATTTTTTTAGTCGTATTTGAATTGAAAAAGCTCTTCCATATGATGATCCAGGCCCCTAGTCCCAGTGTCAGACCCGAAGTCAAACTGGCGTTCCTGGCTTTAGTCAAAGACGCTCAAGGTGATCCTCCTACGAAGGTGAGCCCATCAAAGGGCCTTGGGGAAATTGGTGGCATACCTATAATGGGACCAATGCCAAATTCGTCTGATGCCGATCAGCTGGAGACTAAATTCGGTGATGCCTCTACAACAGATTGGGGAGCGACGGCAGGAATTCCTGCGACCAACGGTAGCGACACTCAGGTTGCGGATAAGCCTGACCAAGATGACTCGGATGGTCGAAGGGATAGTGCTAATCCTTTCAAAGACAATTCTGAAGTTGCTGTGATTGGCCTTGGCGACCTCTACAAAGATCCACCGTCTCGCCCTCCTCCAGTACCTCCTCGGCCGAAAACGGCGCCACAAGACAGCGTTTCCACTACGGTCGAGTATGCCGCTAGGCAACAAGATGCTGCCGAGATCATGATGAACATCTTTGACTTGCTTGGATGTGCGATCAAGCCTATTAGCACCATGGAAGATGGCGAGCAGATCGACATGATAAAGGAGTGAGTACTATCCTGATCTTCTAGGAGTAATCGGTCTAACCCTATTAAGTTTGTTTTACACAAACATAACATATGCAAGAGCCACAAATGGCACTACAACTCTCAAAAGTGACATTCAGGACCACATTCTGACGTCTCCAGGCGATAAGGATCGTCACATTTATTCAGCTCTCGATGATGAATTTGATATCGATGACCTCGACGACCCATCAGCACAGGATGATAAAAAATCTACTAAGTATGAGTTCATAACCCATTTGCCACCTATCCTCATCATCAATGTGCGAAGGGCAGTGTATAATGCCAAAGAGGAAAAATCCTTCAAGAACGAACGACATGTGGCATTGGACGACACACTTTACCTCGATCGCTATCTTCAACAAACAATGTCAATGACACCTGCGCAGCTCCTGGATAGCCGGAAGGAGCAGTGGGAATACAAGAGACAACTGAGAGCTCTGCAGCACCGAAAATCTGAGTTGGACCAAACTGCGCTTGATATGAGTCTTTCGGATGTTGTCGAATGTGCTGCCGATTACATTAGCGATCTTAAAGCTGCTGATGAAGAGCTGCTTGTGGATCTGGACCCTCTTCCAATTCAATCAGACCTAGCTGAACAGATGCGAATTAAGGCTCACAATCTACGAAAGGACTCCGCTCTCCTGGACGAGCCGATCAAGCAACTTGAGGAACGTATCGAATCTCACTTTGACGGCTTGAAGGATCATCCGTACCGGCTCCACGCTATATTCATACACCGAGGCACCGCGACCGGCGGCCATTACTGGATCTATATCCACGATTTCAAGGAAAACATATGGCGCAAATACAACGACGAGAAGGTCACCGAGGTCACGGACATTAAAGAGATCTTCACTCAAGAGGAAAAGTGGCCAGCAACATCAACCGGTATCGTGTACGTCAGAGAGGACGCCAAAGATGACTTAACGGAAGCCGTGAGACGCGACCCGGCCAAGCCTCCTTCGGACAGCGTGGAAATGAAGGATGCTCCGGACGTGTACATGAATCTCGAGGTTATTGACGGCGTGCCAGCTTGATCCAAGCCGTTCTTTGACTCGGGATTAACTTGCCCTATAGGCAGGGGGCGATATTTCAATCGAGACCGGCCGCCCTTCACCTAAGAAAAAGACTGTGCGACCATGCTATCTCATGCTAATAGATCGGCAGCACGACAACTTTTATTTTTTTACTTAGCTTACCTTCTACACACAGCGTTTCAGGTACCATGTTATCAAGGTTTGGAAGGCAGTAAGACTTAGATGGGGTGTGCATATTCTCCCTGGCTTGTACGGCTGCATGGTGTTTCCCTCGGGCATGCTTGCGGGCAACGTATGGGCGGGTCGGGGATTACGGTACATTGATGGTTCATGTCCTCAAGACTGTTTTATTAAAATCGGAGATTGGAAAAAGGGGTGGGAGGGTGGCAGCCCGTAGCTAGGTTTGCGGGTAGCCTGAGGCGTGCCTACGTATAGATATCTGGCAAACCTAATTCATGATATTCGTCAGTTAACTGGGAATGTGTGAAAGGCGTGTATTGCTGGCTTCTAGTCTTACGTTTAAGCGGTAGTCTGCGGGTCTGCACCGAGGGCTCGTGCCTGCGAAGCCTTGAGCATTGCTGTACGCCTGAAAAGTGTCTAGCCAAACAGCACCTAATGTAATGGAACTAGAGAGCAGGTGCGATTGCTCGGGACTAGCTTCTAAGAGGAGGTGAGTAAATTGTGATCATACACGGGCACGGTAACTTGCAGAGGTAGATGCCCAACGTGCACTTGAACCTCCTGCCTCTTAAGGACGCCAAAATTGCTGTGCGTCCTTTCACGCCCGGTCATCTACAGTCCAGGATTCTTTATATGCCATATTAATCTTGTTGGATTTTTATTCGTTAATTAGTAGACGATGGGGCGCTTTAGGTTATCGCCTTTATATGCCGCCGAATGCGCTTCCAGGACCTGCTCAAATTAGCTTCATGTCAAGTTTTATTATCGATAGCACTTTTACGGAATGTTGCAACCAGCAGACCTGAGGTTAAAGACTGATGTAATAGTATTTCTGAACCCATTCTTGATATTCATGCTCTTCTTCACTGATGAGTTTCAGCAAGGCACGCTTTCTCCACTACTGGCCAAGGGGCTACGATAGTAAAAACTATCCCACTGTATGACGTTACTTTAAAGACTTAGGTTCGTGAAGAGACTATTATTTTTCGGGGAAATACTAAACTAGCAGAGTATTACACCATGTGGCTAAAACGAAAACCAATTATCAGTGCAGAACTGCGCTCATCGCCATGCTGGAAGCAAATAACAAAAGACTAATCGCAAACGAGACCATCACTTCCCTACCTCTTCTCTTCCGCCCATTAAATCCTCCTTTAACCGAATTCCTCAACTGCTCTCCCCACAAACCCTTCCAACCCTGCGATTCCTTTCTCTCCTCTTTCAGTGCCGCCATACAAGCCGGGCCCACCACCGGGAATAACCAGCACCTGAGTACCTAGCTCGACGAACTCCCTTGACGCAATGAACTGCAATGTGACGACGGCAGAATCAGCCTCACCTTCAGCCCCACCTCCAAAACCATTAACGTCCTCATCGAAGCCAAAGCCGAAGGCCGCGTCCTCATCGTCGTCTTTAACGCCACCAGATCTCGCAGCACTGTGTCGGTGGTCCTCAGCAGCCACGGTGACAACCTTTGCGGAAGCCCTCACACTAGCCACATAGACCACCACCGCGCTGCCCACGCCCAACCCCTTGACGCCTGGCACGCTTCTCCCAGAGAACCTCACGTTAATGGCTCTCCTGGCCCTTAGCACACCGTTCGCGAGCACCATCCCCTTCCTCACCCGCACGACGGCCGGCGAAGCGATGGGCTGGCCCAGCGGCACAACACCTATTGTGCCCACCTGCCCCGCGTGTAAGCTCCGCACAGGAAGGCGCAAATTGCGCAGCGACGTGATGCGGACACGACGCCATTCGCGATGCCTCTCTTGCGCGAGCAGCTGGGCGGGGCGGATCCCCGCGCCGGCGCCTTTGTGCAGGGCGCCGGGGAACGAGCGGGAGGTTGGGAGGGTGGAGGAGCAATGGGAGGGTGGTGGAGGGCTGGTGCCGCCTCTGCCACTGCTGCTGTCGCTGTCGTCGGAGACGGCGTCGGCGGGGTACGGGCCNAGCATGAGCTCGTCGCCTACCCGTAGCGTGCCATAGCGGAGGTGCCCGCCGATGATAGCGCCACGGCCTGTGGTCGGGTCAGGTGTTGAGAGTGGCTTACTCGGCGATAGGGTGCTGTAGATGTCCTCGACGTGGAATAAGACGGAAGGTGGCGCATCATCGGGGTCAATTGAGTCGAGACTGCTGCGCCAAGCTGCGGGTGGAGGAGTAGGGAGTTCATGCAACAATGCATGTAGCTTGCTGATCCCTGTGCCTTTTACAGCACTTGTCAGGATAATGGGAACGGTGTTTAGAGGTGCAGCTGCGTCGATTTCAGCTGTCTTTCGTGCATCATGTAAATCGTTTGAGGGAATTGTTTGCAAACATGCTTCGGATCCTCCGCTGGCTGCATCAGAAAGAATGCTAGGCTTCCTCCCGGCGGCTTTCAGGGTCGACAGCAGCCTCGACAGGGTCTGGCGAAGCCCGGTTTTCGTGGCAAGATCTAGTTTGGTGATCGCAACCACCAGGGGCAAGTCTAGGTTTAGGCAGAGCTCGAGGTGTGCTTGTGACAGATCCACATCTGCCACACTAGACCCTAATACATCTTGGGAGGATGGCGTGCCTCTGATCTTGCTAGACGTATCATCTACATTGTCGGCCGGAATGCAGAGTAATGTCCAATGGGGGGCCCACCCGACCAACCCTCTAACGGTCGTACGGCGATAACGAGGATGCCCCGCGGAATCAGAAAGGAGAACTAGACGTCCGGACTCCGAAGAGGCATGGATATCAGTCCACGAGGACACGTTTCCAGAGGCGTAATTGACGATCTGCGTTGAAGTAACTGAACTGTCTTGATCGGTAAGATCATGATATCCAATCAATTCCTGGGTGACCGAGCTCGTCATCCCAGACGCGATCTCATGCCTATGTTTCAGCAAGCTCAGCCTGCTTTTTCCCCGCCCGTTATCCAGCGTGGCAGTTGAAAGGCTGCCCAGAAGGCTTGATTTACCAGACATGGTCGCACCGGTCAATGATACCCGGAGTTGCTCCGTCGCAGAATGCAGATCATTAATATGGGGGCCACTGACTGCTGGCGATGCAGGTCTTATATCTTCCTGCACGTCTTTATTAGGCTCTGATCCGAGGAGATCCAGATTCGGCCGCACGAATGCTTCCGCAACCCAGAGTTTCCCGCTCCAGAGCTTTTCCTGCAGCAGTCCAGACACTTCAACCACTTCGGTCCACTCACAATCACCCACGGCGACCATGCGGAGAACATCTACTCGACAGCCAAGACTAGCGGCCATGGCCCGAAGATTATTCAAACTCTCTTCCATCTCGTCCTCAGCAAGCCCCACAAATGTCCCATCATCGGCAACTCCGATCTCATACAGTGCACCTTTGCTCTCTTCAAGGCCCGGTAAAAGCTTACGTGGAACGGCATTTGCTGAGAGGTTGGATTCGTCCGGGAGATGCGGAAGGATCAAGCTATTAGCAGAAGATGAGTGATATTGAGACGATTGCTGCAGTCGCCAAAGTAGTTGCGTGGTCAGTTGCTCCAATCGGTGTTGCCGGGATTGGGAAGAAGACATGAGCGGCGGCGTATTGGACAGGTTTGAGTCGGAAACAGTACGATGGGTAGGAGCAGCGGCAAAATTCCCAGTACGGGGGTGAAGCGACCCGGATGCATGGTGTCCCGTAGTGGCCAGGGAAAAGGACCTACGGCGACGAAGGAGCAGATGTAGCTTGTACTCGGTTGGTCCATCTTGGGGCTCGGCCTCGAGCCGTGTAACTTTACCATCTTGCTCAACTTTCATAGAAGTAGCCCCACGTCCATCTGACCCTGTAGTCGAGTTGAGCGCTGAGGAGTCCTGGTGGAACCTCGGTAGGGATCTCGAGCCCGATAAGGGAGGGGTTGACCACGGCGAGGATACTCGCGGTGGGTCAGGGTCGAAAGTAAAGATGGATGCCATGATCTGCCACACCGCACAAAATGCTATTTGAGAATAAAATCCGCTTCTCAGACTTAAAATAGCTGATTCTGCCTTACCATGAATATCCTCAATTTATGCGCCGTCGTAAGCAGTGAACAGCTAGAGAGACTAGTATAGATTGAGAATTGGTGTGTGAGAAATGTATTCGAAAAAGCTGTGACAGTAATGGAAGCATTTTGGCTGAGGCAGTAGGAATTCTGAGGTATGAGTCGACAAAGGGAGAGCAAATAAAAGCTGCAAGGTTCTTGGCAGCGGTGAGGTTAGAAGCAGTTACAGTGGCTTACGTCAGCGAAGCCATGATTACTGTCACTTTTTGATAGTGGTTCTCCTGTCCAAAAATGGCTGGGCGATGGATTCACGCTGTTGCAGGTGGTGATTGTGAGGTTGATGTCTGCAAGGGAGGTGGTGGTGGTAGTGGCAGCTGGACAAGGAGTCATCGTTCACGTGATGTCTCTTATAGTACCTCCATTATGTATCCAAGTGCGCCTCCTATCTGTGCCTCCTGTCTATCACATCTTGGTGACTCACTGTGGGATGGAACGGCGACAGGAAACATGCCATCGTTAGGTTGTACTTTTAATATGAAATCGCGATGTTGTTAATAAACTATTCCCAAACGCGTCGAACCATACCGCAATTCCAACGTCGTCCCTGTGATCTCCTAGGCACGTCGGTTGAAGAACACATTCTTCACACTCCCATAATTGGAATACGGCAATAGGTATTTAGCTACTGCTTCTTGCTTTAGTCCAGGACTCCGTTAACCTCTTCCGTGCCTCAAAAACGAGCAGATTAAGTCGCCTCGAGTGTAGATGCCAATGCTTCAACTGCAGCTGGAAAGGTGACCGGAAGGAAGTAGTAGAAATGCATCAAGATCCACAATACTGGCAATACAAAGGTCGTAGCCTTCTCTTCACTGATAAAGCGAGGACTCATACTAGGGCATTCCATCACGACCACCACTCCTTCACTGAGATCTTGACCATTCCAGCTCATAGATTCTAGAGATGCCTTCGAAACCTCCCAGCGAAAATAACCGATGAATTCAAGGGTTCAAGTTTGAATTTCAATCTCCAGACAATTCTGGCTTTGGGAGTACAAGCCCTGAATGACAATTCACCTCAAGACTGGCAGCTTCCCCTTCGACCCGGGCTTCTTGGAATTCCATATCTCAAACTTAAGGACAGCCTATAGAGGCCTGGGTTGCAGGGTTGTGGTGATGCCTTTGGCGAGGCCATTGCCGAAATTTTGTCTTCCATTGATCTCACGGCACTTTACCAGCACACTTCCCAGATGATGAGGCCAAAGCTATTCAGACAGTCTGAACTACATTTTCTGAGGAGAAAAAGAGCGGGCTTATGCTCTTCTAGCAGCATTTTCCCTAGCTATTTCCCGGGTCATTTCGGACATAACCACTTATCCTGTCTGATGTCATGGGTCTATATCCAATACGATGGATCCTACGGAATTTTGGGAAGCAGTCCATTGAGACTATTGAGGGGAGTTAGAGCAAGACTAGTGGAGCAATTAGGTCGGCATATTGTTCGGACCCGAGGTCTCTATTGAGCTCATTCTCTAGTCGCTTTTCGGATACATATTTTTAAAGTGGCTGCATTGCAAAGCGAAGTGTGATCGACGAGGTCGCTTGATATGCTTGATACGCTTGATGCGCTTAACGGGTCGGAGACGGGAAGTTAGACAGGCCACCATAAGACGGGACATGTCTAGCAGCATGAGTGTGACGTACATGTCGGCAGGGCAGGAGTGGGTTTTCTAGTGTTGTTCTAATTCAGAGGCGTCTCAAGTGGGCGGGCGTTGCCAGTCGAAACGACCCCTTAAGCATCGTCTACATTGAGCCGTCTGAGGCTGAGTACCATATAAATAGTGCGGGCTGCAATGCTGACTTAGACCTACTGTCAACAACAAATTGAGACCAATAGAAAGGAAATTGAACAAATGAAGTCCAGATGATGGACAGGACCAACGATGGCGCAAGACTCACCGTGTGATAAGTTTCTTTTCCACCCTGGCAGAGAGGACGCATGCAGTTTCGGCAGGGAAGCATCATATGCAGACCAAGTACATGGCCGCTCCCAGCAGCCGCTTCGCCGGAACAGAGACCGCCTCGTCGACCGCTTTGTGATAGCAAGCTTCCATGCGTCCAAGCCCACCTAAGCATCCTGATCCTTCCGTTAGCTATGGGCTGGCTTGAATGGCCAGGTCGCCAATCCTCCCGCCTCACGCACCACCGCAATCTGAAGCCAGAGTGCGTCAGCCAGGTGCCCCAGGTGCCCAGCTTTTTCCGCGAGTTCTAAAAACACATCTCGAGCCGAGTGTAAGCCCGAGCCGACACCGCCTCCCCATGTCATTTAGCCGTTTCGTACTTCCGCAGGGCTGCGCAAGCCTCGGCCCCGTTCCTGGTCCGCGTTCGCCACCACGGGGAGTGACAGGCTCGTTCTGTTTCGCCGGGGGCGGGGGGGGCTTAGCAACCCCTCCCGCAACCCTTCCACAACCCAGCGTCATTATAACTCCGAAGGATCGTGCCTGCTTAAGCGCTCGCGGCTTACCACCTTTTGCACAGGGGCATGACTTCTTTACAAATCACTGACGGCCCACCAATGCGACCGAAGACGCGGCCTAGCAACAGAGTCAGTGAGTGATATCTGGTGATGGTGGTGGTGGCTTACTGTTGGTGGTGGTGGTGCTGAACAGCCAGGCCCGCTTCCCCTTGTTGTTTCGCTCCCCCTCTGCTCTGCACCAGCTCTAAACTCTGAATTCTGCATTTGCTTCAAGCCAGGGATATGCTGTAGAGTGCCACGCGATGCGGTCAGAGCGGTCTGACCTCTAACCAGGCGCAGGGAATTGTGCAGTATTTTGGCAGCTAAAAACAAAAACAACAACAAATCTGCAAGCAACGAAAGCCGAGGTATATGAACGCTAAAGGACGCTATGGAACAGTGCAGCCCTACCCTCATCGGTGTGTCCCAAATCTTGAAATCTTTCACCTCCACCGAATCCCTCAAGCCCAAACCCACAGCCGACTCTTCCTTCCCGCCCGCCATCGCCTCGCCCTTCCCGCATGGCTCACAGCGGCCCATTACTCAGCAAGGCAACCGTTTAACGTGGCAAGCCTGTCAGCACTCTGTTTTGACTGCGGCGCAGCTACCGCCTCTCTGACTTTAGCAAAGTATGGTGGCTTGACGCCGCACAGCGAGGCCCGCCGTTATTTAGCCAGCAGTTCCGGCACTCGTATTATCAGATGTCCGCACCGGGCCGGAGAACTGGGTCGGTCGTGACCGGGTAGCATCAGCCCGATGAATTTTTGAGATTTCTAAGTCGAGAGAGAGGGCGAGCGGTCCTGACGGGCAGACCGAAGTGGTGTGCACGCATTGCCCCGATGCGGTCGTGCCAAAAATGGGGTGTTCCCTTTCAAACCCCAACACCCGCGAGTGCAGGTGTTGGACCCGCCCAGCTGGACTACTTTCTGGCCTATAGTCCAGGCAGCGCAGAACCCAGAAGACCCCGCCGGCCAGCGCCCGTTTGCGACTTAGGGCTAAAGGGTAACGAGCCAGATAAAGGCCGCTGGTTGCGTTGCGTTGCTGCACCAGTGCCAAATTGGCATGCGTTTCAATCAAAATCCAACAGCAGCGGCGCATGCGGCCCACTTCCAGCTAACCCAGAGTGCCCTAGAGTGGCCTCAGCCAACCCAGGCCCTAGTCGCTTGTTTTTACTTTTGAGAGTTGGTGTGCATATGCTCCTCAACCATCTTGTCGCCCTGCTTGCCCGAACAAGCATCGCGCCCCATGGGGATCACCACCATGGATAAATCAAGCATAACCGTAGCTGCGTAAAATTGGCCGTAATTAAATACACGTTTTTCTGACTGACAAGTGCCAGCACTGTGTACCACCGCCCAGACACCGCACCCTTACGACCACCATTAGCATCACGATATTGACCTTCTCCGCCCCACTGCTTACTGTCCACGAATACGTTTCAGCAATTCTTTCCCCTGTCACGGGTCTCTCCGCCGCGTGCTAACAAATCCTCAATCCTGCTCATCCTTCATAACATGGTATACGCAAAGTGAGTATGTGACTGTAAAATGAGTTTCCAATTCCTAGCGAGCTCTGTAATTGAAACCTGTGATAACAGCTACATGCAGTGATATCGAAATCTACCTTATGGTTTCCCATGGAAGAAACCCCAGAACGAACCGCTCCGACAAGAAATAAAGCCCAATTCGGTAGCCATCGAGCAGAACCCTCCCGCCCCCAACCCGCATATTGATTTCCCGCCGCACACCGATTAAGCAGACCCCCTGAACGCCGCCACCGCCGCCGCCACGCCCGTCCCCGCGGTCGATCAGTACGCGGGCCCAAGAATCCTACGCCGCTGACAGCTGTTCGTACTAGGGGAGTTGTAAGGGTAGGTAAGCGGGTCTCTCATGGCAAGTGGTAACACAAGTGGTAGAAACAAAATAGCCGTTTGCCAGCTTAGCCGTTCGCCAGCTTAGCCGTTCGCCAACTTTGCCTATTTTCTGTGCCACATGTCGCACCGCACAGCCCCTAAAACGCGCCCAGTTGTAGAAACACGACCAACCAGAGCGCTGTTATAAAACCGAAGAAAAAAAAGCCCCTTTCCTAGACCGTTTGCCAAATGCAGCAAAAATGCGAATGCGAATGCGAAAACGCTGAAGACTCCCGCCCAGATGCAGACAACCAAGAGAAAATAGAAGAAACACTTTATCCCAAGAATTTTAATTTTTTTCATGGCGTTATCGGAGGCCGCGGCGTTGATCATGATACCCGCTGATGCTGATTGCGCCTCCGATGCCAACCTGGCGGTCCACGCCCCCTTGCGGCGTCTGCTCGCAGGATAAAAACAGGACAGGTAGATGAAAACAATGCCGGTGAATGATGTGCTGTCCTCTCCGCCGCAATCTTTCGCCCGTTGCCCTAAACAAAACGAGAACCCCTGTGCCGCTCCAGGAAAATGCCTGTGCTGTCTGATGGAATCCTCCCAGCTCACGCGTCGGGTCGGGTCCGAAGCAAACAGACCGGAGATAGAGAGATATGTCCGAGCGTCGATCCTTTCCCTCGAGGCTCAGCCTTACGAAGCTCGTTGCGCCGCCCGCCGCTCTTTTCTCTACCCGCTCGTGTCGCTGGGCCTCCGCGCCTTGCACTTTTCGTGAGCCATGTGGCCGTTCCTCGCCGTCGTGCGCGTGAACTCCGCGCCGCACCGCGGGCAGTAGCTCTTTGCCGCCGTGCCAGACTTTTCGCGCTGGTGCCGCAGCAGGTTGCTAAACGTGGAGAATTGCCGCCCGTTGCACCCGTGCTCCCAGCACTGCGGTTTCGGCCGCGAGTTTAGCACTCGCACGTTGCGCTGGTCGGGCGATGACGATAACCCGGGCGTCGGTGCTGGGCTGGATGGTGCCAGCCCCGCAGTGGCTTCATACGAGTACGTGGGTATTGTTGAAGAGGGGTATAATGTTGTAGGCACAGAGCTGTAGGTTATGTCGTAGCTTGCCGGGGGATACCCAGTTTGTCTGCGCGCGGTCAGTAAGCAAGAAAACTGCCAGAAGAGGATAGACGACGACGTACGGTGGGTAACTCGAGCTGTTACTCCCCAGGGGAGCCATATTTTGCCCAGGTATCGTAGGCTGCAATGCCGGGTAAGAATAGCTGTGTGGTGGGGAGCTGAGAATTGATGAGGCATCGTTTGAGGATGCTGGGTAACCTATCGGCCCCGGACTTGCTCTCATTGAACCCAGCGGTTGCTGGTATGGGCTTCGTGGTACTTGAGTAGATTGATAATGTGGTACTGCTGTTTGGTCTGCTGTTCTACTTGAGTGACCCCGTAGTGCAGGGCTTGACGCGTAAGTTGGATATGCGGACGACGTCTGAGGCTGATGCTGCTGCTGTCGCGAACCTGAATAATGCTGCTGTTGGCCCATAGAATAGTCTAAGAATACATGATCAGCTCTCTACAATGGACTGCCTTTTATGGAAAGCCTTACTTTGGGACTCCAGCGGCGCTGGAGAGCCATATTGCTCTAGAGACCCGTACTGTGATGGCACCATGAAGTTCAACGTGCTGCAATTGAATTAGCAAAGCAATTCGGACCTCGGAGGGACAGAGGGACGTACCTCATATCCCGTAGTTCTACTGAAGGGTTTGAATGAAGCTCAGGCTCTGCTGAAAGGCGTAGGCTAAACTCTTCGCCAGGTGAATTCTCAGGTAATGAAGTTAGGTGAGAGGAAAGAAGGTCCGGTCCTGATGAAGGTGGAAGATCGCACTGCCCAGCTTCGGGTGTTCGTGATAAAGAGGACAGATTTGAAGTACGTGGATGGGAAGAGGGGAAAGGTGGCAAATCTAGAGTTTGGGACAGAAGAAGGTGCGAATCGGCGTCCGGTCGTTCAGCAAATCCTACTGGGTCTGAGGTTGTTCCACGTAGAAAAGGATCTGGGATTTCTGCAGCAGTCCAAACAGGTTCCCGTTCCCGCTCCGCTACAGAAGTGGACGAGGAGATAGCTTGAGAAGATGATAGATGGGTGGCTGCACGCCTCGAGCGTAAGTTCCGGATCCGTGGTATCTCTGGCGGTTGGGCCGAAAGGTTTTGTTCTGCCCTGGATCTTAGTCTGCGTGAGATGGTGGAGGACTTTGAGGGTTTGGGAGACCGAGGGGTCATGTTCAACGAGAGGGAAACATCAGAAATAAAAGCGCTAGTCAGGGTTCTCTTACACTCTTGGGTTTCTTGGATCGGGATAACTTTGGGTAGCTTTATAACAGCCTTATGATGACTGGCGGGAACTACGCAAGGCAGACTTGTTGCATAGATCAAGATTAGAGAATCTGGTCTGCGCCATGCCCGGGGGGAGACTTGAGAACATATACATAGAGTATCTAAGCACAGTACTAGGAAATCCAACAGCATTTTCCCGGAGTGCGGCTGGTGAGTGGTCGGTGCCTGAAGGATTCAATTCCCTGTCGACCAGACTGAGAGAGAAGTGTGCAGCCCAGTTCCCGACCGTTTCTTAGGTCGTGCGCCAGAGTGGCATGCTACATACGCTTCGCTGCGGGCCCATCAGTGCATGGGGGCATCCAGATAGCGACTGTGGTCGAGAGGGGCGTGCCTGGAAGAAATCCACTGGGAGATTTAGGCGCCCCGAAGGCCGCCTGCTGCCCACGGCCACTGCATTGCCGATCGTGAGCATTGCTTGCAGCATACCGCTTTTACACCTGGCTGCTGCTGTGTCAGTATATGCTGCCGGCAGCTGGTGAATGCGCAGAATGGGCGGAGGGGACCAATACCGCATCGGAGGCTCTGTGTTGGTGGCGTTTCCAGGGAGCATAACGCCGTCCATGATTGGCATCTCTTGCGCGTCATGAGCCCTACCAGGCGGGCATCGGTGGTTTCAAAGTGACCCTCGGATAACGGCTGCTTTCTGCGTGCGAAAATAGGTGAGGCGGGAGGGCTGAAGGAACGGGGTCCTTCCAAGCCTCGCCCGAGCACTCAAAGGCACCATGGCTGCGCCACGGCGATCTTTGTTTAGATAGGCTTGATGACAAGTCTGCAACAAGAGCAGTCTGGCAATGCCATTGTAGCTATTTTCGACGGCCGCAAGGCTTAAGGCGCGACTCTCCAGACCAGGGCCCAAAGCTTAATGCTTAAAGCTCCCATTGCTCATGACTTGCCATTGTTGTACAATGGAGGTGGCCAACAGAGTGTGGTCTGGGCGTGTCAGAGTTCTGGAAGAAACGAACAACGAAGCTATGGAGAGGAAGCAGTCGAGGCCAGAGATGCAGGGGCAGCAGGGGCAGCAGGGGCAGCAGCAAGGGCAGGAAAGGTTGGAGTCACACAGCGCGAAGGCGAGAGAGAGAGGTGGATGGATGGAGGGAGTGAGATTTCTAGAACACCTGCCAGAAGCCATAATGCTTGCAGTTGCTCGAGACCTGAAGACGGTGAGGTTCTGTACTTGGGAGCGGTCGCTTCTGGACAGACGCACAGCAGCCTCGCGGCGAGGGATGAGACTGCTATCGGGCCTAATCTCCGCCCGTGAGCCGGACATCGAGGTACTCTCGTAGGCCACGGGCTCGGGTTGAGTAGGCCTGCCCCGACGAGCGTAAATGGGGTTCATGCACAACCCCCGCACTCTCAAGCCGTCGCACGTACTCGCGCGTAATGGCACGTACTGGCACGATGCCCAGTAATTGTCAGCACCCGCAAGAGGGAGGTGATGAGTGTGACGGTGGTTTCGCGATTGGCTGACAGCCACACCGTTCCTGAGCCAAGCTGCCTACCGATGGCTGCCAAAACAACCTGCCAGCATCGTCTGATTTCCACAAACCACCATGACCACCATGGTCCTCGTGGAGATGAGCAGACCCGTCCACTCGGTTTGACCACGGCCAGGCAAGCAGGCTTGGAGCTCCCTTGATGCTGGCAGAAGGGTAACAACATGGCACCGCATGCCTGCAAACCTCGTCCCCCGAACGAACTGGCCGAGAGAAGTCGTCCTGATGAGCTAGTCTGGAGACCCAGTATGAGGACCCAGTATGCACTCATACGGACAATGGCGCTCTAAAGCTATACCTGAAGCTGCACCTGAAGCTACACCCATCCACGTCATCTAACGGGATCTATTAGAATCTAATCTCAGTGAATCAGGACCATCGCAGGCAGACAGCCTGAAGTTATACTGCACTGCGCTGCTGCTTTGCCGAAATAAACCCTACTAGTCGGGGAATTTCTCAAGCTTCACAGGGCTTGCCAAGTCGCCGAGGGTTGTCTCGATTATTCGCCTAATAGGTGGCGGAATGGGCGTCCGACCTTCACGATCCTGGAGGGCTGATCAAAGGCCTGTCGTGATCGCTTGTTCTAACATAGCCTACCCCACAGATAATTCATCTCCCACGGGCCATGAGTAAGGTGCCGTGTGGTCTCTTGCGTGGCTGCCGTAAGGTGCTAGAAGCGTCGCAGGGCCGACGCCCGCGTGCGGATTGGGAAGCTCCAAGAACATACATGTCTCAATGCAGCGAAATGAGGGCCGTCGTCCGTGGGTGGATGTGGGTGAGCGGCCCTAGGGGCGGGAGAGACGGTGAACGAAGGATCGCAGGATGCGGCAGGAATATTTTAACGGGCGGGAGAGCCAGGAGCTTGACCGCAATCCTCTTGGTTGGCCCTACAATTGACCTCGACATCGTCATTTCTCACCGACCCTCGATCACTGCAACAACAATAAAATGCTTTTTAGGCCATGCACGCTGCCAATCCCTTTCGTGTCTGCCAACAAATTTTCTAAGACCCTGATTCGTCGGCTCGTTTAGAGCCAGGGCCTCCAAATTCCAGGGTTGTGGGGGCGTCGCTGCTAGTCATCAATCTCGAAATCTCACCCCAAGCCACAACAATCATTTCCGCTGACCCTTCATGCTCGCGATCTGCAATTGGATACGTCACGTCCTTTCATCTTTGGCGATGCTGGCCTTTCCTGTCCTTAAGCTTCGCGCGTTACTCTGAAACGAACGAGCTCGAAACGCGCCGGGTCTTAGAAAATGATTTTGAATTTCGGCGACACCGAAAAATGGCTCCCTCTTTTTTGGGGGAGAATGGCTGTATTTCCTGCCGTGCAGAGCACAGCCACCAGCTAAATAAAGCGCGGTAGGTCCCGCTGATAGCTAGTGTTAGGGCATGGTAGTTATCCTTAGAACTTCTAATTCGAAGGCAGAGAAGGATCGCCTGGCCAGGCTGTGTCTGAGCAATAACCTCGACATAGGGCCACAGGGCCAGCTCCGACATCTCTTCGCCAAATCCAATAATATCTCCATAGAATTGCGAGTCCGCGTCGCAGAGTCCGAGAATATCCTCGTGATATAACATTCGCAACTAGAGATGCTCGCAGAGCTCTCCACTTTTGAAAAGTATATCTAGTTCATCGAAATACTAGTCACCGGAAACCTTGAGCGCAATGCTAATGCTCCTAGACCAAGCCTTTTCCTATGACCTCGCCGAAAGACTATACCGATCTTAGAACCATTTTCTACCAACGGGCAACTACGGTATACGACTGTTCGTCTCACCCCGATGATTAACGCACCCTTCAATTCGGTATCGCCTCGAGCGCGTGGCGGAAAATGTTTACCAGCTCCTCCGTGTCCTCGAGACCGACACTGAATCGCACTAAATTTGCCTCGACTCCAAACGAAGCGGCCTGGCCGTGTCAAAAAGGCTCATGGGACTGCAATGGCTTGATTCACTCACCCAATCCAATTCTGTATAATGCGCTAGGATTACATATGGCGAGCTGGCGTCAGATTAGCCTCCAGGAAGATCCCAGATCGAGTCGCGACGATCATCGGTGTATTTTACGAACCTTAAAGTGAAGTTTGTTCCTAGGCTGGGCCCTTTGGCGGTGTCGAGGTCGTCAAAAAAAGCCACGGCATCAGCAGTAGAATAGAATGTCGCCGATAGCAGTCCGCCGTAGCCCCCCCCAGGAGTACGGCACTGGTCATAAAAAGGCCGGGTGGGGCTATATTTTGGATAGTTGACTTGCTTCACTGTCCATCTTATCAGCTGAAAATTTCACTATCAGTTGATAGCGGATGCTACCATACCACGTGGGTGTGTTCGTAAGACGTCGCAAATGGCTTCCGCATTGGCATTTATGCGCTCAATGCGTGAGACGAAGTTTCGACTATTTCGCTCCAGAAAAACACTGTCTTCTGCCCAGTGGTTGTCCTCGTAATCTGCCTCCCACGTTTGCTTCAGAACGTCGTAGTACCGTCCCTTGGGGTTCAGGATCGCACTGTTTCAGTAAGCTAACTAACTACCTCATGAGACGGCACACTCACCTCCCACCCATCACGTTGCTATCCCCACTGAACACCTTTGTGAGGCTACTAACTACAACGTCTGCATACGGCAGGACATTAACATTCAGGAAGTTGCCCACGGTCTCGTCAATGACTACCACAAAGCCGTATTTGTCGGCTAGTTCTCGAATGCGGCGTAAATCAGGCGACTTGAGAAGCGGATTCCCAGGAAATTCGGTAAACAAAGCGAGATACGTCTCGCCACTTTCTAGCCTCTTTTCAAGATCGTCGAGATCTTCGGAAGATCCAAACCCGTAGAATAAACAGCCTGGGCCAAACTTTTCTAAAATTTTAAGCGTGTCTATGTATGGAAAACTGCAACATGTTAGCAAGGGCCTCTGCTTAACTAGAAAAACCCTCTGACCCGTAATTAATACTTTTGAGGTGCCCTCTTCCAGCCATTAAATTTCTGTGGGTGTTGAATATCGAACTCATGCCAGTTGGATACAGGTATACATCATCTTCGGAAAATCCTGCAACTTTCCTCGACCTTTCATGGTCTTCCTCCAAAGCCAGAGCTTCAGTCAATCCCACATCGGCTGTCAGCGAGCCAGCGATGCGTCGCCTAATGGCTAGCTTGGCATTTGAAGTAAGCGATAGATCCAGGTTCCTTCCAAATCTTTCCTCTACAAATTGAGTGGGTTCTTGCACCTCAGCAGCCCCACTAGGCCCTTCAGGGCTGGAGTTGCTGGTAACGGAAGGATGGCCGGTAATATCTATAGATGTTTTCGTTCGGTATCGTTTTGGACCCTTGCACATACGTGGGGTCTCTTCTCGCTTTTTGCTGTCTATCAAGATTCCTTTACTAAACAAATTGTGGCAATACTCGGCTCGCCGACTGGAAACGCCGTCACCAGAGTGTTGCCAAAAAGCTTTAGCAATCTTGAAATGGTCGCCTGGGAAGATCACTGCCGAGACTTTTGGCGACACCCCCTCCACACCATCAGATCCAGCTTTCTCTGCACTGGGGACGAGATCAACGATCCGGACTTGCTGTGGACCTAGCTCAGGCGCTTGGTTGTGGAAGAAACCGACGCAGCGAGTGGCAACAGCGTGGGATGGAAAGAGCAACGCTCGTTCGCCGAGAAGGCCGTAACTCTCGACGACCGCAGCGGCGAACTTTTCAATTGACTTGTGGATGAAGAACCTTCGTGCCCACACAAGTTAGTAGACGTGCGCGTGAAGGAATGCTTTTGGCGCACCTAGGATAGCCAGTTTTCATTCTGCTGAGCACCCACTCCTGCCCCTCCTCGTAACCCACATTTGCGCTCCACGTCGGTAGCGACACGCTTACTGCCTACCCATAGAGTCAGTTCGCAGCAAGCAATAGGCTCTTGCAGTGACTCACGTGGGCTGTCAAAGGCGGAATGGTCTCGCCCACCTCGTTCTCGACGTTAGCAATTGGAACCGTCATGATGTCCTTGCTGTCTGTAGCAGTCGGTTAGGCTCGTGTCAAAATTTAAGCATAGGAAAAGCTCTAGTCGTACTCCGCGGTTGAAAATGACTGGTGGCCACGTCGGAGACTGCCCGTAAAGTCCGATGTTCGGCTGTGAAAATTTAGAGTTATCGATAAGACATCAAGTGCAAAGCCACACGACCCTGAACAACGAGAAAATTTACGCTCGGTAGTTTCGTGCAACTTCGAGTCGAGCTATTCTGATAACATGGCCCCGCCCGCCACTAAGAGGAGGAAGTTGAGCCACAGCGACAGCAGCGAGGAGGATGCTGCATCTTTTTTGGACAGTGATCTGAGTGCCATAAATGGAGTTGAGGAGAATTTCGACAATGCTAGCTCTGACGAGGTTGATGACTTAATGGAGGACGCGGAAGACGTTGAAGGAGGGCAATCAATGGACAGTGAAGATGGAGAGGATGCATTAACTGAGGATGATGCGTCGGAGAGCGAGGAAGAAGAGCACATAAACACCCAGCCGGCGAAGCTTTCCCAAGTCAAGAGAGAACAGAAGACAAGCAAGAAAAGAAACGAAATACCCCAGGATGGAGTGTACACTGCCGAAGTCTACAAGTCAAATATGTTCAAATTGCAAGTCGATGAGCTTTTGGAGCAAGTCAGACCGAAGTATGCCAAGAAGGAAGCTCCAGCGGAGAATGCGATGCGGACACTCAAAACTATCATTGAACAAATACCGAGTCGCGAACCTCTGTCGGTACGTTCAAGGACTCATTTAACCCCTCATACCCATTTTGGCTGACCAGAATACTGTAAGGTCCATGATGCCGAAAGATCGCTTCTCAAATCCAGCAAAGTTGCGGTACCCTTCCCACACCCTCGACCTCCACGAGATGCCAAATACAAGCTGCAATATGATAGGCCCGCGGGTATAAATGCGACAGGTAGCTATCCGCTGAAGATAGCTACGAGAGCTGGTGAAGATCTAGCAATTGATTTAGTCGTGACCATGCCAATGGTAATGTCACACTTTTCGGTTAACTAAGGAAATCTGCTAATGATCTTCAGTCTCTATTTCAAGAGAAAGACTACCTCAATCATCGATACTTCTACAAGCGGGCATATTACTTAGCCTGTATAGCTGCTGGTATTACGGATTCGAAAGAACATAAGTTCAAGATAACCTTTGATTGTCTTAACGGTAACCATTTACAGCCAATTATAGTTGTGAACCCGAGCGGAGGTGAGCGTGTTTACTAGCCCTCTTGGAGTCCCTTTACTAATATTATTTCAAGACGGAAGCCCAGACGACTTCTCGGGCTCCAAGTGTCGCATTCAAATCATCCCTACTGCTGCAGATAAAACATTTTCAACTGAGAAACTGCTTCCGGAGAAGAATTGCATACGGCCTAAGGACTTAGAAGAGAATAGCTCTTCCACGAAGCTTACACCAACGCCGTTCTATAATGCAACCTTACAAGCCGACTGCTCCGTCACAGCATACCTGAAATTACTGCATGCGGCATCAAGTCAGTGTGACGCTTACAAGGATGCCTGTCTACTAGGGCGTATATGGCTTCGCCAACGTGGGTTTAACAGCCAGATCAGAAAGGGTGGTTTCGGGAACTTCGAGTGGGCCGCTGTAATGGCCGTTCTTTTGCAAAGCAATCCAGGAGCCGGTGTGCCACTTCTGTCTGCTGGTTACAGCAGTTACCAACTTTTTAAGGCGACTCTCCAATTCCTTGCAAACCGGGATCTTGCGAGGGCCCCATTCTTGTTTCAGGCTAAAGATGTCAATATTCCGAAAAGTGATGGTAATCCGGCCTTCTTTGATGGGCCTCGAAACCTGAATATCTTGTTCAAGGTGACGCCTTGGTCATACAAATTACTACAGCAAGAAGCAGGTATGGCTGTGAAAATGCTTGCAGGTTCAACCTTTGACCAGTTTGAACCTACTTTCATTATCAAGGCCGATCCACTGCTCTACCGATACGATGGAATCGTCGATGTTCCGCTTTCTTCGTTGAATTATGACTTCAGCGACAGAAAATTCCATGAAAAACTTTCGCAGGCCTGCCGGAAGCTATACAGCACCCTGGTCCGTGGGCTCGGGGACCGAGTTACATCGATCTCCATCCTTCTACCTGAGGAGACGAGCTGGCAGGTCGGTTCTGCTAAGCCGTCAGAGGGCCGGGAAGGGCGCATTCTAGTCGGTTTTATTACAGACCCTGCCAATGCTGCGCGGACAGTGGATCACGGGCCTCCAGCAGAGAACAAGAAAGAGGCAGCATCTTTCCGGCAATTCTGGGGTGAGAAAGCTGAATTGAGGCGCTTTAAGGACGGCAGCATCCTGGAAAGTGTTGTCTGGTCGCAGAAAGAGGGAGGTGAATCTATTCTAGGGCAGATTGTCAAGCACCTTCTTCGAAGGCATATCAGTGCAGAGGTTGCAGACAACTCAGTAATCGCCAGTGATCAATTCGCCCGGCTTCTTTCTTCCGGACGGCTTACCGGACAGTCTGGCACAGCTACGTTCCTTCCTCTCATGAACGCTTTCTCAGCTCTTGAAAAGGAGATTCGAGGCTTGGACGGCCTACCTCTTCAAATCAGACACATCCTAGCCGCCGATCCTCAGCTTCGCTACTCCTCTATCAACGTCCCATCCTCTAATACCGGTAAATATATGACCCATCCAGCCTCCATAATTGTCCAGTTTGAAGGTTCCGGCCGCTGGCCCGACGACCTTGCCGCCATCCAACGCACCAAGGTTGCCTTCCTCCTTAAACTCTCCTCTCTTTTGTCCGGGATTAATACAGAGCTTACAACGCGTGTCGGTCTTGAAAACCCCTCGCAACCATTCCAGAACCAGTCATTCCTCGACATCATTACACCCTTAGGCCCCGCCTTCCGCCTCCGCATCCACCATGACCGCGAAGCCACATTATTAGAGCGCAAACTCAAAGACAAAGCGCTCGATGGACCAAACCGCGAAGCCGCCGCCCTAGCGCTCGCAGCGTACAAATGCGACTTTCTCCGCGCGCCAGCGCACACCCAAGCCATGCAAACCCTCTGCACGCGCTTCCCCGCACTCTCGCCCTCGCTCCGCCTCGTCAAGAAATGGTTCGCCGCACACCTCCTGACGCCGCACTTCGCGCCCGAAACCATCGAGCTCCTCGTCGCGCGCACCTTCCTCCACCCGCACCCATGGGCGCCTCCCGCAAGCGCCAGCACCGCCCTGCTGCGCACGCTGCTCTTCCTCAGTCGCTGGGACTGGCGCCACGCGCCGCTCATCGTCGACTTCAGCGCCGCTGCCGACGGCGCGGCCACCGGCATGACGCCCGAGCAGCTGGCCGCGACGACGACCCGCTTCGACGCCTGGCGCCGCATCGACCCGGCGCTGAACCGCGTCGTGCTGTTTGCGGCCTCCAGCCTCGACGCCGACGGCGCAACGTGGACGGACCGCGCCCGCCCGCCCAAGGTCGTCGCGGCGCGCATGACGGCGCTGGCGCGCGCCGCCGTCGCCGCGGCCAGGGAGTGGGATGTAGCGATGGCGAGGGCGCGCGGCGCAGCGCCGGAGCTGCGACCTGAGACGCTATTCGTGTCAGCGCTAGATGACTACGACTTCGTGCTGCGTTTGCGCGCGAAATTCACGCGGGCTGGGCGGGCGAGGAAGAAGAAAGGCGTGGATGGGGGGGTGTTTAGGAATTTGCAGTTGCAGGCCGAGGTGGGGGGGGATGTGGAGTTGGTTGGGTATGATCCCGTAGCGCTGTTTTTGGATGAGCTGCAGCAGATTTATGGGCATGCAGTTATTTGGTTCTATGATGTTGAGGGCGGGGATGTTGTTGCGGGACTGTGGAATCCGGCGACGACGGCACGGAGGGGCTGGAGGGTTCGAGTTGGGTATTCAAGCGTGCCGATGGCTGGGGAGAAGAGTAAGCGTGGAGAAGGGGAGGAGGGCGCTGGAGTCGAGGTTGAGATTAATAAAGAAGGGATTTTGGCTGAGATTGCGAGGTTGGGTGGGGAATTGATTGAGAGGGTTGAGGTTGTGAGGGAGTAGGGATGCTCATAACGCATTCGTCTCTATGTCAAATACGAACAACGCATATTGTAAACTCGAGCATGAAGCAATTTTCCACTTGAGAAAAGAGGTTTGGTTTTGATTTTCAATATGCGCAGCGTCCTCACAAGGTATCGACCGCCACTAATAATTGATTCTCCAGGTAATGCTTAGGTACAATCTGCATCTAGCCATGGTCCCGTCACCAGCCGAGCAAATCCATGCCATTTAAAATGCTTCGTTCTATTAGTCAGTAGTTCATCATCGTCCAACCCCACTTCTCAATCTGATCCTCTCTTTCCACATCCATCGTCTCACCCCGCCGGGGCATCCGTCAGCGGCACATACTGCACCCCAAACAACTTCTTCCTCTCCACGCTCCCATCCTCCTTCTTATCCACGACCCAAATGTGCTGCACCCAGCCCTCCTCAACGGGGACAAACAGCCTCCCCGGCGCCTTCAGCTGATCCACCAGCGTCTGATGATGCTCCGCCGCCGCCGCCCCGACATGAATCGCATCATACGGCGCATCCTCCTTCCAGCCCAGTCTCCCATCCGCCCTGACGAACCTGACGAGCCCCGATGCCAGCATTTCGCGGCCAGCGGCGCTCTTCTGCGCGTTGGCGGTGGCGAGGTCGACGAGCGGCTGGATATGGTCGACGCCGACGACGGCACCACCGGGCTTGATGAGCTCGGCGAACACGGCGGTTAGGTAGCCGCTCCCGCTGCCGATGTCGAGGACGCGCGAGCCGGGCTGCAGGTACGGCAGCAGGTGCTCGCAGGCGGCGGCGTGCATGTGGGGCGCGGAGATGGTGGCGCGGTGGCCGATGGACTGGGGGGAGTCCTCGTAGGGGTGTGTGGGCGCGTAGTGGGCGCGGTCGACCTTTCGGGATACGTCAGCTTGGCCTCAGGTTGGGGTGACGGAGGAGGGGAGGAGGAGGGGGGGGCGTGGCGTACGTTCATCATGGCGGTCTTGACGCGGTCGGAGGTGATGAGGCCATTGCCGGTGAGGTTTTGGACGAGAGCTGTGTTTGTTGCGCCGGAGCTGCGCCAGGCCATGCTGATGCTTCTATGTTGTGAGGGGCCGCTGAAAAAGCGGAGGAGACTTGGTAGAAACTTCAGGGTGATTGCGGTGATAAGGACTGTTATGAAGAAGAGTTTTGCGGTTGGGTGCAGAGGCCGTCCTGACGGCAGAATTGATGTAAAGGAGTGTTTCTTTTGCTATACAGCTGACGGCCGCAGAGGGAAATATAAAAATTGCGACGATGAAGGATTGAAGCAGTTCAGAAAGTTGGAGGTGGGGTGATGAATCAATTCAGCCCTATGAAATCCGGGGTATGTCTTGGCCGAAAAGCATGGGCCACAAGCCAGAACAAACTTCGCTGTTTACCCTCAAATCGACCACCACGACAATTGATACTCTCCCAATTTTCCTATTATCTCAACCCTCTTTTCAATGATTTAAATTTTTACACTGCTCCTTCAAGCCAATGGACACATCCCTCACCCCCACAGACCTCTTCTCGCCGTCCAAAGCCCGCCAGCAGCGCGCCCAGGCCCAAGACTGGGCGCACATCGAGAGCTGGCTGAGCTATAAATACGCCGGGCGGAGCATACCCAATTTCGAGCGCAATGAGGAGACGCTGAAAGCGCTGCGGGCGCTCGCAACGGTGAATGAGCATGCAGACGAAGAACGAGCGCTCATAGCAAGAGTAGAACGAGAGGCACTGAAAGAGCTGGAGGAGGTAAGGCATTCTACAACTGTGCAAAAACGAGAGAAATGTGACAGCAGAGGATTTGTATTTGTTTTCTGAGAGTGGACAACGCCGGCTAACTTCGTCGGACAAGACAGACACACCCTCCTCCGACGCCCACATCCTAGACACCATATCCGCCCACCTAACCCCCGAAGCACAGCGCAACCTTACCGCTCTCGCCAATACCTCCGTAGCTCTCGACACGCCCGACACAGACCCAGAAACGTACATCCCCTTCCCCTTCCCCTTCCACCCCTCCCTAACCAGCTAAGGTAACCTCCGACCCCAGTCTCGCGCACGCCCTAATCCACCACACCACGACCTCCGCCTCCCTCTCCACGTACCTCGACTCCCTCCATATCCTCCAATCCTACCTCACCACGCACCTCACCACGCTCCGCACCGACCTCTCAACCCTGCACTCCCCCGCCTTCTCCACGCCCGCCTCGCTCCCGCGCCAAACAACAGACTGGACGCGCCAAACCAAGCACCTGCGCACCAAGCTCCGCGAATACGAAGACCGCCTCTCCTCCCTGACGCCTGCCGCCACCACCGGCAGCACCACCGGCAGCGGCGCCGGCAGACCGCCCGAGCCGGCCTCCGCGGCGGGGATCGTGCAGCTCGTGGAGCAGGAGGCCGCGCTGGGGGAGTTGCGGGCGCGGGTCGAGGAGCTGGAGGGGCAGGTGCGGCGGTTTCGCGGGCTGCCGATGGAGAAGGAGGCGGCGAGGCGGGAGGTGCGGAGGCTGGAGGCGGAGGCGGAGACGGTGAGAAGGAGACGGGATGGGCTGTTCGAGGGGTTGGTGGACGGGTGATGGGGATGGAGATCTGCGGCGCTTGGTTGTCTGGGGGGATCGATGCGGTTGATACGGTCATGCGTATGTTTGTGGCATGTTGTTGATGTGTGCAGGAGCGCTTTAGCTATATCGCAACACGGAATATATCATAAATAAGATGTTTGCATTTTACATAGGTATCATCGCGTATCAGCAAATTCAGCAAAGAAACAATCCTCCGAATCGTTGCAAGCTCTTCGCCTGCTACGAAAGCAAAAGAGAAAAGGGACATTTCCACCCAACGCTAGAACGAGTGCAGCAGAATGAAGACCGTGACATAAAGCTCCCGCCCCCGGCGCCATCTCAAGCAAAAGCAATAAGCGACCGTATAAGAAGTTAAATACCTCCACCAGATAAAACAAGGAAAATATGATACAAGCACAGATCCAGCCCCATCACGCAACAGGCGTCTGCGGATACTGTCCAGGGACATGCAAGTCACTGACGCTGACATCCGTGTTGTGCCTTGTGACAGAAGGGAAGATCTCTTCTGTCTCCTGCATAGCAGGCCCGCCGATTTTAGACGCTACCGCGGAGGCAACAGCGGGAGCTGCCTCAGCCTCGCCTAAAAAAGGCTCGTTGCGGGCTGGGTCGTTGGAAACGGATGTGGGGACTGTGGAAACTGTGCTTGTGAGACTGACGGGTTCGCTAAGAGATGTGTGGTTGAGGGGTACTCGTGCTGGGACTTGTGAATGTGAGACTGGGTCTGGGGTTTCCTCAATTGGATATCGTGGTTGGGGTTCCTGCTGCTGTTGGTGATGGTGATAGGCCCCAGTACCTAAAACCCCTGCAGCTGCCCCACTGGCTGCTGGTGCCATCCAATCACCATACATGCTGTTGTGTCTTTCAATATCAGGAGGGTTGTTAGGATACGAAGATGGCTGAATAGGAGATACATAAGGAGCTTGAGGCTGATAGGCGGCGGGAGCGGGGTCCGGTGAAGTTGGGTAAGGTGCTTGTGATTGTTGCGAGGGTAAGTTTAGCGCAGCAGACATGGTGCCGTCATTGTAGCCGTATTGTTGTGGATACGCTTGCTGTGGTTGAGGAATTGGCTGTGGAGCACCGTGCTGTTGAGGATGGCCAAGTTCGTAGTTCGGTTCGTGCTCCTGATACCCGGAGCCTAGATACGGCCCTTGCAGGCCTCCAGACGCCGTTGTTAAATCATGATCGATCTCCGAGCTACCACTAGAAGGCGAAAGTGGAGCTTGTAAGTGATTGACCTGGATATCGCTTGGGAATCGCCCACCTGGAGACGGTCGTTGTGGGGGCTCTTCCCTCACGGCCTCATTCGTCATCGACTGGTTCGCAGAATACGGAACTTCGTCTGCCTCATCCTCGTCTAAACCTCCATCGCTACTCACAGACCGGTGACTTCCCTGGCTGACGCTTCGGGCGTGACGCCGTACGAAGGCATTTCGTTCTTCGCCACTCTTCTCTGTCAGGCTTTTGATGTCTTCGTACCATGCCAACATCGTATCGTAGGATTCGGCTCTAAAGACCCAAGAATGGCCTCGGTGCATGGGTCCGGTCTGACGACCTTTCAGGATAAATTTATGCGACGAGCCGCCTGGTTGAGAATGCGATCCTAGTTTTTGATCTGGCAGGTATAATGACATGACAGGAGGTTGAGTGTATATTCGGTCCGCAGACTTAAATTCGTGGAGATGAGTAGGAGACAGGACATACCTGAACAATTAATTCAGTAAAGCTTAGCAAGAATAGAAATTAATACGTACCATCCCGGCGTGTAGCTCTTTAGATATTTGCTCTTGCGCTCAAGCATTCCAGCTCTTACTTCAGCAGTGGCTGGATGATGTTTGCCTGGATACTCGATATCTTCCAGTCTTCGTAATGAAACTCTCGGGTTAACAAAATGCGGATCGTGTTCAACGAATTGGTTCCATTCAAGATCCCTAGGCATTGCAATTGGCCCATTTCGGAGTTTGTCTACAGTCCCGTAAGATTCATCTGCGTCTCGTTTCAGGATACCCGCTAAAGCGTTATATGCTTTTTGGATCTCTCCAACAATGATTGATTCGAGCTCTCTTCCAGAACCTTCGAGGTTGAGGTAAGCCTGTTCAAGTCAGTCTACAGGTTTCAAATATGCGAGATGGTGGGTTCAAGCAAACCCTATGAAGGTAGTTCTCCTCATCGATCTGTCTCTCGACCTGGCGATCTACAGCCAGCCGCACTACGTAGGGATCTCCTTTGCCAGTTACCGCGGATGGATCTGTATCCACAGCTACGAGAGCCTCTTCAAGACCAGCGACCGCTTTCCGTGTGTTTTCCTTCTCTTTCTCCACTGAATTTTTGAAATCGCCCGAAAGCGACTTGATTTCCTTGATCTTTTGGCCTAAATCTGCCCGCAGTCCATTTAATGAAGCAATAACTTCACCCTCAATATCACGAGCTTTATTTGCCTCCACCACAGACTGCTTGTGGAAATCCCGCAGGATACGGTTTGCTTCGTTAAGGCCACCTTCAGTCAGGAATGCAGTAGGAGTGTTGGTATTATTTGTAACATTAGAGACTTTGAGTAGAGCTTTCGCGCGTTGCTCGTATGAGGTCTGCATTTCCCGGAAATATGTGATCAGATCTTTGAGTAATTTGCGCCAAGCTGTCAATTATGTAGTATTAGCTGCGGGCCCAGTTGAGACATTTAACATCAGTCAAGGAATGGAGACCACATACCTTGAAACCGATTTGCTAAAATCTCGGTTGGTGTGCCCGTTGTTGGAACAGGAGTATAGAACACGCTATTCTCCTTGCTCGAGATGTGATCGCTGTCTTCAATACTCACACCGTGTATACTACCAGCGTGAATACTTCTCCTACTTCCGCTCCGCTTTAAGCTTCCTGTTCTACGAAGAGACCCTTTCTTCTTCAAAGTTCCTCCTCGAGACGGCATAGCGCCGTGGTTTAGCGTGGATGCCGTAGAGGCAAAGCGATGTGGTATGTCGCCATCAAGCAGTATTGGAGATTCCCGCTGGCTAGCATCAAAGTTCTCGTCGAATTTGCCTATGCGTGGATGCGGCCGTAGAGATTGTGATAGAGGGGATGGGTCGATCGGGTTGCCGGGGGTTGACGCGAAATCGTTGCTCTCGACATTGAAGTAGGAAACATTACTGGCAGATGCTCCATAGCCTCGATTTAGGTGAGTGGGATTGTTTGGTGTAGGGACAGAATTGTATAGCCCCTGCAATGGCGTCTGCGGTCTGGCACCAGTCATGACAGCGTTTCTATCGCTCGGCAGGTGTCGGCCGCCTCACCTTGTGGATAACACTGAATAGTTGGCTTGCTGGCTAGACAGTAGGAAATTTTTGAGTGGGCGGTGTTGGTTCCGAAGAGGTCGAAGACTGATATTCGCGTTTGAGGGTGGGGAGACACTGTTGATGACGTTTCTCGGCTGGGGGCAAGGAGATTGAGGCTGAGCAGTGTGCGCAAGTCCATTCACGATACACGACAGCTAGTAACGCGAATCGCAACGGCTGCTTACCCGGACTTAATTTCTCCTAAAGAGCGTCGGAAGATGAAGAGGGCAGCGTCAAACAATGAAAGGGATGCTGTGATCTTTGGAGTTGCCGGGCAACACCAAAACTCAAACCAACTGACGTCATCTTTGGGCAAGCCACACTCTCCACAAGTACAGTAGTTCCCGTTGCGACCTGCCGTGCGTCGTTGCGCCCTGTCGTGCGTCGTTGCGCCTAAGTCCCTTGGATCCGCGGCCCTCCGCACGTTCAACCAGAGATCGGCGTCATCATCATGCATCTTCCGCCTGCACGCCTTCCGTCAAAAGGCAGGCCATTACCGCTTCCTTTTTCCTTGTAGCAGTCCCCCATGGTGCTAATGTCACTCCTGCTGCCGATGCCGCACAACGCTGACAACGTTGTCCCACACATCGAATACTGACACTCGTCGCAACCTTAGAGTATGGCTTTTCCACACCACCTGGTATGGCTATCATGTGCTTCTCTGATCTCACCCTTTTAGGGCAGGTCGGATAGGAAAGCCGGATCTTGAACAGCTACACTCGTGCCCAGAGGAAGATCTTCGCCAGTTACACCAAAAAAGATCGCCAGTGTCGCCAGTTATGAGGACAATCACGAGCCGGTGCTTCCTATCGCCATCCGACGTTTGACTCCCAACGAATTTTCTCCTGCATAGAAGACATCAAAGAACACCAGAGCGGCAGGAATGAATCGCATATGCCATCACCATCACGTTATCCGGCCTTAACCCTAGATCGTTACCATCAGATAACCAACTAATGGTTAATTAGCTACCAAAGGCAGCGTAATCGAGTCAAGTAACTAATTTAGAACAGTCCGGAGCTCCATCTAATAAAATCAGCTACTAGACTGGACCTCGCTCGAAGGTTGTAGGAATATAATCTTTCAGCCAACATTCTTCAGCATTCTAAATTTTTTAAAATTATCATCACCGAAATATTGGTAAAAAGCAGAGCCGCAACGTCGCGCATCAACCCCCACTAAAACAGTATACCCCATATAACTTCACCAATATAGAGCTATATTAGTAAAGTTATATGGGGTGTTTTGCTAAAGCTGCTAAACTTAAATTGAGGCTCTGCGTTGACTAATATAACCCCTCTCCTCCTTAAAAAAATACCCTTATAGCCCCACCAATATAGCTCTTATTTATATAAATTGGAGCTATACTGGTGGGGCTATACAGGGTATATTGTTTTGATAGGGGGATGATGCGCGACGTTGCGATTTTTACCGATATTTCGGTGACGACTATATGATCCGAGAAACACTCCCCTGCGGGTTCAGCACGACTAGTATTTTGGGCAGAAATTCCAACATACTCATAGCAAGTAATTTGGAAACTATGGTACACTCACGCATTTCCTTGGCCAAAAGCACCAATAAGGAAGAGTATCCGCGAAGCCTAGATACGGGGCCCACAAATCAACTCGTTCTTTTACAGAGTAGGGCATTTTGTATATTACAAAATTGGCCAGAATAGGTTCATGAACAGCTATCTACACTTCTGTTTGCTTTATGGAACTCTAAGCATCCGAAATCACGGTATTTGCTAAAGTTTAGAGGTACTAGAGTCTAGCTCACCTGGAATAGCGAAATGAGACCCATGAATACAGTGTATAGACTTCATTCCCTAGATCGCCTTGGCCGGGATGCAGTCATTCTTTGCCGTCATGACTCACCAGTCCACATTGTAAAAGATTTATACCATAACAACTTCGCTTTCTTGCGACTCTTAGACTCGCCCAAATATTAGTATTCTGGTTAATGATTTTATTGCAGCGCACGCAGATTTCCTGAAACATCCACACGCATTGACATCAGGACAGATGTTGTACAAACTACTGTAACTCAAATTATTGGAAACTCGCCAGAGAGACGACTAAAGATGAGCAACCGCTTCACCTGCCAGCCTCCTGCGAATCGGTCAACATTACTCACTAGACGATTACAAGTCTAATCATAGAACGCCAACCCATCAGAATCCTTGATATACCCCTTCATATCATCGTTATTCCTGCTGTCACGTTCCAATATAAACATCTTGTCGGAGCATCCCCGTCCGTTCCTCACCTCGAAACTGCCTTTTCTCAAATAGGATGTAGCCGGCCGTCGGCTATATAAAGGTTCTACAGGGATTCCTCGCTGGTTTCAGGCAAGGCTAGCCAATCACGCCGTACGATTTTCGAAAAATCCCTGCTCCTCGGAGTGCGAAATAAGCTTATTACTGTTGCAGCGGGTGTGGCGTTTTTAATTTGAGATCCCAAGATCCAGATAGACGAACAGGTTCAAATGCGGAGAAGCCAAGGTCAGGCAAAGAGCAGCTGGTGAGACTGCTGCTTCGTGTTTATTGTGGGCAGTCTCCTTTAGAATCTAATTAGAGTAAGTAACGGTTTTCCTGATATCGATGCTTAGTCGCGGGCTGTTCGCTAGATGATGCTATATAAACAGGCTCCCCCAGCTGTTGTAGTCTAACCTCGAGTTTCTCTACTTGACAGTGGAATCGCGCCCCTGCTGGCGTAATCCAGCTTGAAGAAATAAGACGTCAACAACCATGAAGACATCAGCCTTCCCCCTCCTTGCTCTCTCCAACATTTCGCACGCTCACACTATCGCACAGCGTGTCTCTGTCAACGGCAACGACAACGGCCAACTCGTTGGTATCCGCTCTCCTAGCTCGGACAACCCGATCAGTGCTGTTATCAATATTCAATACTTATCAATAAGGATTAGTACTTTTTAATAACTGTCGACCTATTCCCATTACCTATTACCAACCGAATGGCGTTGTAGGCAGTGGCAATTACGAATCGTAGTCGTCAGCTTTATCGTCAGCTTCGTCGCCATCCTTTTGCCACCTACCTCGTGTATATAATAAGGCTCTAGAGCTTCTTGCAATAAGACAGAGTCCTCAATCTTTATCTTTTGGTCCACCTCTAATTAACAATAACACTATATTAAATTTTTATTTAATAATATAATTTTATTTAGATATTAAAAAGCACTAAATCCTTATTGTTAATAACTATTGAACATTAATAACAGCACCGAACCCGATCATGAACGTCAACAATGCAAATATCGCCTACAACATTGGAATTTACCAACCCATTTCCTCTAAGGTCATTGACGTTCCTGCAGGAGCGAAGATGGGCGTTATGTGGGGCCATGTCATTGGTGGTGCACAGGTTGCAGACAACCCAGACAACCCAATTGCGAAGAGTTATAAAGGTCCGTGATCTCCTATATGTGAGTTGAAGCATTAGTGAACTTTCCTTGTGAAGGAATACGATCTAGTTATGCTGCTGGGAAGTTTTGCTTACAAAATCAGGGCGAAAGCCAGCAATGGTGCAACATCTGGCACGAGTGGCCTGCAGTGGTTCAAAGTCTCCCAAAATAGCCTCGATAGCAGTGGTAAGTGGGGTTTGGATCGTATGATTGCCAATAGTGGATGGCCATACTTCACCATGCCCAGCTGTGTCGCTTCGGGACAGTATCTCCTGCGGGTTGAGATTATTGGTAAGCCAATTTGCTATCTATAATCATTTCCAGTGATGTAATTGGTCTGGTTGGGGCCGAATCTGACCTCCCTAACCAACCGGTTACGAATCAGGAGCTCCAAACCGGTTGGCAAACCGGTTAACCAGCTGTAACCAGGTAATATTGCATATATTTAAAATATCGTAGGTCTTGGCATGGTGTTAAAGTCGCGATTAATTATCTATGATAATGTACTTAACAGAATCGTCCTCATCTTCCTCATCTTCCACATCTTCCTCCTCTGCCTCCTCTGCCTGCTTACCCTTTTGCTCGCTAGTGTGTTGATCCGCGTCGTCCTAAGTATTAGAATCCTTCTTGGCAGCAGCTTCGACAGCAGCTTTAGCGGCAGCTTTGGCTTTAGCGGCAGCTTCTTCCTTATATAAATCATTAACGTTAGGATTAACGCCTTACTTAAAGGCCTTAGCCTCCGGGCGCCCATACCAGGACTTTAAGCACTTATTTGCTTTAATAATATCAGCTTTAAGGCGATTACTAGAGTTAGTAATAAGGTATTTAGCGGAGCTAAACACTCGTTTGCACTCGGCGCTTATAAGTAGTATAGCTAGTATATTAAGGGCGAATTAGGCGAGCTCTGGCTATAAGAAATATAGTAAATTCTAGTAAGCTAGAGGATCGGCGTAGGTTTGAGCTTGGATTTAATATAGGCTTAGTACGCGTTGGCTTTACTAAGAGGTATAGATTTAATCTACTTATGCGTACGGAGCCCACTAAAGGTTTTACTAGGTGTATACTGAGTAGGAGGTGACTTCTAAACGGCCGCGGTTGTATACTTGCCTTTGTATTCTTCTAACCAGAGGTCCTCCACAAGGCCTTATATACCACGATCTTTAGGATCCTTAGGATTACCATATAGCCAGTACTTCTTATTCTTATTCTTCTTAAATTCCTGCTAAAACCACTCCTACTTCTTATTTAGAAGAAGAACCTATGCAGCGTAATAGGCGGCGCTGTCGTCTACGTATTTGTAGTATTACTTGTACTTCTCCTATAAGGCATAAGCTAAAGCTTCTAAATAGGCATACTCCTTACTATCACCATATTCTTCTTAGAGTTCTTTAAAATCTTCCTATGCATTAAAAAGACACCTAAAAAGCTAATCTATTGTAGTAAACCAGTAGTAAAGTATGTGTTTATGGCCCTGGCTATATATAGTCGCCTTATAGAATGGCTGTAGGACTAAGGATAGCTTCTTAAGTAGAAACCAGTGGTAAGTTATAAGGGTATTATTTTCTATACCTTCGCCGCGTTTTGGTATATAGTTACTATAAAAGTTTTAAATACGTTGCTTGTAATTAATAGCACGTATAATAGAGCTAAAGTAGGAATTCTATCGGGTTGAATTGCTTTAAATTAACTAGTAGAGAGTTAGTTATAATATTTTAAATATTGCAAATATTGCGACCGTATTGCAACTATAGCCTAGGGTAATATAAAATCCGGTCCCGTATCTAATTAAACCCCTGTCTTATTACGTTATACAAGGGGAGTAACTGCGAAATTACGAAAATCAACTCTAGATTTTGGCTCTAGATTTTAATACTTACCTCAAGCTGATCGAATTCTGCCTACTTACTACCTACTACTACCTTCCGAAACTCCTTGTGACGCTGCGGCGACATCCTAATATACCTTACGATATTATACAGTCGACTAAGGGCTCCCTACTTCCTCTAGATACCCTTAATGGCCTTAAAGTCCTACCTGCTGTACGCTAACTCTAGCTCCTCTAATGTAGTATCTATAGCCCTACCTAGAAGGAAGGCCTAGGCAGTGAGGTTAACTATATAGCCAAGATACTAAAGTTAACGACGTTTCCGCTGCTTTTCTATTATCTTAGGGTAGAGAGTTTTCAGAATTAAGTTAATAGCTATATTATTACTTAACGCGTTATTAAGCATAAAATACCCAATTTAACTATTAATCCTATACTCGCTAACTACATTAAGGACTGCCTGGGCTATATTTATACTAGTGTGCTCTCCCTTAAGCCGTTGTATAGTAAGAAGCTTTGTTTAGCGGGCTCCGTGGCGATTAATATAATAGGCAACTATCGCGATAATAGTGAAGTAATTTGGTGATGTCTATAAGTTAAAGGACAGGTATATATTTAAGCGAGCTTTATATAAGTCCTCCTGTAGTAACTTCTTCTACTTCCTAAACTCCTTTATTACCTATTTGCGTATTATATTCCGTATAGGAAGTAGCTTTATAAGGCCTTTATTTAGGTGCTAAATTATTTTAATAAAGTAGACGTTTTTAATCTAGTAAAATATAATATGGCAGTATACCAGCTACTAGATTAGTAAAAGCTTAAAAGCTTTAAACTAGGCATTATAAATATACTCCTACTATTTAATAAGACGTTTAATTAGGCCTAAAGTTGGAACCGGATTACCTTTCTAATTAATTTAATAGGCTTGTTTCCAGTGGCCTAAAACTGTTAAATTACTATTAAGCGCTATTTCTAAATTAGCTGGTATCTATAAGAGAGTACGGGCTACTTATATAGAGGTTTATAAGTCAGATCCTTCTTCTTATCTAGGCACTAATAGTAGTAGTAATATCGCACGCCTAAGGCTTCGTAAACGATCGCATATCCTTTTCCTTCACCCTATATATGCGAGGACTTTATTTAGGGCCTCTTCTTACTTATAAGGTCTTTATAACGCCTATACCACTAGCTATAGACCTTAAATCGCGGTTATTTGGGGCTCTAGCTTTGCTGCGGCTTAGGTTCTAAGTTGGATTTAACTTTGTAATAGGTAAGAGGCTCTGCTGGAGCTTGCTCCGGGTTTATCTTTTAGCGCTTTCTTCTTTTATTACTAGAGGGCTAGCTAACACGCTTTTAAGAGACGGTAGGAGCCTTACCTATAGTACGACTATTACTTGCAAAGCTACTCCCTACTCTACGCGATGATTAGCCGGTGGAAACAATAAAGCCCTCCATTAAATTAACGATAGGTAGGTATAAGGGTAATAAGGAAAAAGCGATAAGGGCAACGCGATGAGGGCGGCTCGTATAAATAGGGACGCGAAATACCTGGATTAACTGCCTTCTTAATTGGATTAATCCGCGTACTACTTTAAAGCCCGCCGGATTGATTCAGAAGTCAACTACACCTAGATTAACTCTTAAATTAACGTACGGAAATGAGGTGGTGAATTAAGAGGATCTACTAGCTCTGGCTCCCTTACTTAGCGTACATCCTAACCTAAATCCTTAACACCAAAGCGCTATACTAACTATACTAGTTTAGCTGGTTTTTAGCTAGTTAACCGGTTAATTAAAATTTTCATTAACCAACCAGTTGCGAGCCAATTAATACTCATAACCGGTTGCGATTTTCGCGATTTGCCAACCGGCCCAACCAATAACCCAACCAGACCAATTACATCACTGATCATTTCTGTAAGATGCTAGAACTAACAACGATTGCAGCACTACACTCTACCTCGCAGCAAGACCGGGCACAATTTTATATACGCTATCACGGAATAGAATATGTTTGGATAGGAAAATCCTTATGCTGATATAGCATGGATATAGTACTTTTATTAATGCCTAATACTTATTAATAAGGATTTAGTATTTTTTAATATTTAAATCCTTTTTAATTTATATTTAATTTAATAATATACTATTATGGCGTTATTAAAGGATATTAAATCCTTATCGATGAGTATTGAATATTGATAAAAGCATTGTATAGATGATATGTGCTTAGATTAATGTTACCGGCAGTGGTGTTATCAGTATTAAATATTGAACATTCAATATCAATATCAATACGATATGTTCAATACTGAATGATATTGAATCTTAAAAGAGAATATATAAAAATATATGTAACAGCCAGTTTCATAGCTTTTACCATAATAAGCATTAGAGATATATACTATATTATACGTAATATAGTATAAAAAGGTGTATAAAGGTTATAGGGACGATGTAAGGTGTCTAGTTTGGACGTAAAGTATCTATTTTAGGCGACGTCCGGGCGTGTAATTGGGTCGAGGCCTTGGTTGTACACGGTTCGCACCCTATATTTATATAGAGGCTTAGCAAGAATTTAATATTTAATATCTTTTTAACATTGGATTGCTATTCAGTATCAATATAAATATGGCCTTATACTCATATTGAGTATTGGTAACGCTACTGGTCACCGGCGGTGGTTCGAAGACAGGCACGACCGTTAGCTCCCCAGGAGCGTACAGTGCAACTGCATCATAGTTGTAGGTAGGATGATACTGACAGTAACTGCAGCGGCACCTTGATCAATATTTACAACAACTCGGGCAATCCGAATGGTGGGGGCAAAGCATACACTGTGTCTGGCCCGGCTGTGGTAACCTGCTGAGCTAGAATAACCTAATTAGGGCATGGGCATTACGATAAGTTGGTATGAAACGCTAAACCATACAACCTTCTTACATACCCATTACACAAATTGAAATCAAATTAAGCTTCTACGTTCTCGCCATCATATGTTCACATCAAGGAGCTTCGTACGTCTGACTGGTTTAATCTCGTGGAAATCTTTAAATTGCAAAAGGGGCTGCTTTCCTAATAATGACTCAGCTTTACCACGCTCTACTAATAACAAAGTAAACGTTACTCGTCTTTCCCATCTGCCCAGTAAATGTATCATGAGTGTAGCCCAATCCCATGTTCCGGGTAGTCACAATCCTTCAATACGCACGGAAAGCGTGGCAGAATGACTACGACATCCTGCTGTGCCATCGTGGCTTGTTATTCGGGTCATCAATACCACGAGTTCGGAGTTGCATGCTTGCGCTAGTGCTGATGGAAGCCCACAAGGAGTTCTCCGCAGGGATACAGCGTCTCTTATACCCAATTGAAAGCGGGTGTTGCGTTGGCTGTCGATGATAACTCCTGCCATGGCGAGGAAACTCAGGTTTGAAACAAGTAGTGATGCATTAACATTGTCTACGCAATCAGCATCCGCTTTCGGACGAATGCACCTAGATGGCGTATTTTGTTTTCTAATTGCTAGTTTGAACATAACGTTATGCCGATCAATGTCACGAACTCTTCTAAACGATCACCAGATGAGAAAGTTTTGTTTTTCGAGGTGGAGAGAATGCTTGGCCTAAAACCAGTGGTTTTCGGTGATATCGTCGATCCAACGGAATAATTCCTAACACCTCAACACAATGGCTGTGGTCGTAAGAAGCGGTCTCATCAAGCAATCTGCGTAATCGGACCCGGACGACCCACGTTCTTAATGCATATCAGATCCCGGGCCGACACAAAGCGCGGTGAATATCTGGGGATCATGTCTAAAAGCGGGGAAATTTCCTGGTTTTGTTTCCTTTTTCGCTTGGTTGGGTTGAGCTGGAAATTTCTGAAAGACAGTCGGTGCGCGAATTAGAAGGATATCGATACGAAAAAAAAAGCCCGCGCAACTGGTGAACATCGGGGATATATATACCTTTGATATATTTAACAATGGTTCTGAGACGGACTAATGCTTAATGTGAAGGGTGTCACATCAAGTCCGAAAGGATTAGCACAGGGGCTCCGCGAAGGGGCGACCTTGCATGCTATCAAGAGAGCTCGGCCGAGCCTCAGAACCATTTACTGTAGGACAATTGGGCGTATTTCATTCGGCGATGATATATCCCGGTGGCCTGGTATATTGGCCCCTCGGGGGCGGTAAGTTGGTGGCACAACTCGATCCCAACGCTCTGGTACTACTCAAAGTGCACCTGTCAGAGGGGTGCATGCGTGGTGGCACGACAGAAGTCTTTTCCTCGACGACTAGTCTCCGTTCTTGGGCCCGCAGGAGGATCATTACGGACGGCATTTTCGAGACAGGATTCGGTACTCGTCTTATGTCTCAATCAGCGACAGGAGAGTGAGAAGATTATTCAGAAATCAGCAAGAGGTTATCTCATGGTGTTCGTCCGAAGAAACATCGCTGTGGTCCACATTCCGCGAGGATGGCTAACACAATATGTTTGTATCTCAGCCAGGTTGATCATTCAGTCTGCGGTATTGATACGTTTGGGAGCGTCGAAGAGGGCAAGGTGCACGTTTCTTTCCCGTCTTTTCCCCGACACGATGGGCCGCAACCGGTCCAGATCAAGCTTTTCTGCGCTAGTTTGCGCTCATACGGTTCCATAGCTTTTAGTGGTTGTGGTCCATATTGTATGGCTAATTCTTAATGCGAGGTTTGTAAGCTTGCTAACCAAGGTGAAGTGTGTCTGTAGCATCGGCCTGGGCTCTTGGTGTTGTGTGGCATGGCTCAAGCCACCAAGGAGCTTGAAACCAAGATTGATAGCGACATGCGGTAGGAGAGGGCACCAAAAACCACCACAACGGATTTAAGCGGAATTCCAACCGCAGAGCCCTGGGGCACCGGGAAATCGGCACGCAGCAAGCACTTTCTCTCTCTGCCACCTTTCCCGACTCACCATGATATTTTCCCTCTGGTGGACTAGTTGCCTGTATGAGGGCGAGGTTCTACAAATGACAGCCACCGCCCTTCTCCTCTATGATGCTTGTGTATTGCAGGGAGAAGGGTTTCACGACACTCAAAAATCTTGTGTTCTATTCCATGCTCTCACCAATTTATTTGTTTTATTTGTTTTATTTGGCATTCTATGTTCGGAAATCGTCTACCAGATCCTTGACTCACGAAGATCCTCGTTGTTTAATTGGTGTCACGCATCATTCAGTCGCTGAGTAACGAAGCAGATTAACTTTCTCTCGTGAGCACTCTATCCGTACATGGTCCAATACAAAGCCTTCACGTCAGGAAAGCCACTGATATCCCCGTCGGTACAGGCCGCCAAAATGGCGAGTACAGTTTACGGGGCACCTGCAACCAGAAATGAAATAATCGAATTGGCCGTCCAAGAAGGTCACGATGCAGACATTCCTACGAACATTGGCGTTATAGGCAATCCGGAGAAGTATACTTTTTCCACCAGACATGAGTCCACCACCGATAAAGAAATGGGAGTAGGTGTGGAAAAGGACATAGAGAAGGACCTGGAAAAGAATGAATTGTCAGCCGAATCCCTATCAACAGCAGAAACGAATGAAGATACTTCTGAACCACCAGACCCGAATATAATTTGGTGGGATGGCCCAACAGATCCTCAAAATCCAATGAATTGGTCGTGGACGAAAAAATGGGGAACAATTATGATCGTATCCGCAATTACTTTTCTCACGCCTCTAGCCTCTTCGATGTTTGCTCCTGGTATCCCAGATATCATGAAAGAATTTCACTCAACAAATTCCTTGCTTGAAGGCTTTATGTTGTCCGTTTATGTTCTTGGATTTGCATTTGGACCACTTAGTAAGTATTGCAAATCTTGCCAAAGACGCGCGATTCTAATTTGATACCAGTAATTGCTCCTATGTCTGAAATGTACGGCCGCCTTCCGTTATACCATACCTGTAATGTTTTGTTTATCAGCTTCACGGTCGGTGCCGCTGTTAGCACAAGCATGAGCATGTTTATCGTGTTCCGATTTTTCATGGGCTGTATGAGACCTTTTTCTGAACATCTTATACTATCTTGTACTTCTACTGATATTTAATAAGGCTTAGGAGGAGCGCCTCTTACACTTGGAGGCGGTACAATTGCAGATATAATACCTAGAGAAAAGAGAGGCACCGCGATGGCTGTCTGGATGATGGGCCCAAGTGAGTACATTAAACCTTGAAGAACTCTTTTTCTAACAGCAATTAGCGCTTGGCCCCTGTGTCGGACCTATTATAGGAGGTTTCCTAACTCAAGCCAAAGGCTGGCGCTGGAATTTTTGGCTTGTAACCATAGTGGTAAGATTCTCATTTCTACTATTACGAAACCCAGTTCACACCGATAATAGTCTGGAGCATTTACAATCGGGTGCGCAATCCTTATGAGAGAAACCTACGCCCCTGTAATTCTCGCTCGCAAGGCCAAGCGGCTTCGTAAAGAGACAGGAAACCCTAACCTAAAATCAAAACTTCAAAGTGGACTTTCTCCTAGGGATCTCTTCCTATTTTCCATCGTACGACCATCAAAGATGCTTTTCGGCTCGTCAATTTGCTTCATCATATCCTTGTATACAGCAGTGACCTACGCCTACCTCTACATCCTTTTCACGACCTTTACGTCCGTATATGAAACGCAATATAATTGGAATGGACGGATTGTCGGTCTATCCTTTACGGGCCTGGGTATAGGTGCTACGATCGGACAGATTATCTTCACAGCCTATGGCAATCGAATTGTGAATAAACACATAGAAAAGGGCGATTATAAGCCCGAGCATCGTCTCTTAGTAATGATCCCGGGAGGTTTCTTCATGCCTGTTGGCTTATTTTGGTATGGTTGGTCTGTCCAAGCTCATGCCCACTGGATTGTGCCTATCCTCGGCACAAGCTTCGTTGGATTTGGAATGCTGATGACCTTCGTAAGTCCACACACAAAGTTAATGGAAAATAGAAGTACTAGCGAGGCTGTTTGCTAACGTCTGTATATCCCAGATGCCTGCGAATACATATCTCGTCGACGTGTTCACTATCCATGCTGCATCTGCAATGGCTGCCAATACTGTCTTGCGGTCTCTTGCCGCCGCGCTACTTCCCCTTTCATCACAGCGCATGTATGCCGTTCTTGGCTATGGGTGGGGAAACTCCTTACTTGGCTTCATCTCGGCGGCCATGATTCCAATTCCATTCCTATTTCTTAAATATGGCGAGAGGATACGAAAGAGGTCGACTCTCAAATTGTAGTTAACTATTCGGATATTTCATGGCATCCTGGCTAAACTGATGGTAAATTACCCCGCGCTTTTGAGCCCTGCATAATTGGTTGGCTACACGAACACCTGCAGCGGCCCGGCTCCCCCCTTCTTAGCTTGCTGCACCAGGCCTTACGGGGCCTACCTTTGCTTTGTTAACTCACCCCTTAAATTCTTTGAACTACTTCTCTTCGCTGGTCTCTTTGTCCGCGAGATAAAAGCATATCTCCGATTAAGTAAGTTTAACGGCCCAAGGCTTGCAGCCTTCTCAAGATGTTAGCTGGAATTTGAGGTTATATATTGCCCTAATTGGCGCTGCCAGTAGGACCGGTTCTTTTGGCGCCCAGTTGGGTCGACACAAGGCTCCAGTGTGGTCAGTAATAAATCTTATCATGATAAGATCAATCAATAATCGTTATCAAAGATTATTGCTTATTACTCGCTTATTTTAATAATTACTAATAATTTCTTGGCGCACCCTACTATAGAGCAAAATATTAAATCTCCTGGTTTCTCTAGGTATTATATACAATTATGGCTTCAGAAGCTAATTTCTTTCTTCTTATGGGTACTCTTAACTTAATTAACGCCTCTAGCATATAACAAGAGAGGAGTTTAAGGTCCCTAATTTATTAATACTCCCGCCTACTAAATAATAATAAGCTAAAGCTTAATAGAAAAGGCCGTAAGATTATCTACTGCTTTAAGTGCTTATATGGCGCATTAGTAACTACCAACCTCCGGAATTACTTAAAGTTGAAGTATTAAATTATTCTGGTAGTTAGCGATAGTAGTACTAAAGTTATAGTATATAAGAAATTAAAGCAACTCTACAACGAAGCTTCTACCTAGAATGATATAACCAAGTTTAATTTTTAGGTGCTTAAGAAGATTTTTAATAAGGACGTTATTAAATAGGCTCTTTTTAACTTAATTATTATACGAAACCTTCCTTTTTAGGCTATTAAATGGCTAGAACTCTATATATTCTGCTAAGCTCTAAATCCAGAATTAAGAAGCTATATCCCAGTATCTTATATAACTATTGCTAAAATGGTTAATAATTTATTCTAATTATAAATGGATATTATACGGAAGAAGCTTTAGTCTGCGTTAATAAATATTTATCTTACTATTAATATCTAGACCTTACTAAATAACTACCTTCTTCTTGCAATCTGTGCTTACTTTATTAACAACTAGGAGGTACTAATAAAGGCTCTTCTTGCTCTTTATATGGTAGCTAGTTATAGTGGAAAGGACTAATAGGATGCTTTACTTCTAGTTCTAAAGAACTTTAGAATTATATAAAAGCTTAGAGCTATTATTGCCGATAACTCTAGTATAAATAATACTCTCTACCGTGCGATTAGTTAGTATCTTCTTAAGAATAAAGATATTAAATAGGATCCCACGTAATAGCGGATCTATTACTAGGGCTATATTATTAATCTTACTATTCTAGCATTTTTATTTTAAGATGTTATTAATATTAAGCAAATTGAGCTATACGAAAAGGATAAGGAGAGTGGGAAGGAACTTAGTAAAAAGGAAAAGAAGGAGAAGCAAGACTTATTTTCGCGTATAGGTGTACTTGGCAAGCTTTATAATATTATCATTTATATACGCTTCTTAGCTATACATACAAAACTATTTAAGAGTTATATAGGGAGAAGGATTCTACTTAATAATTGTACGCAATAGAATAGCTGGTTTTATATACTTACTATGGCACTTAAGTATAGGAGTGCGGTTAATAAGTATATAGAGGAAAACTTATTAACGCTCCTAAAGGATAGTCTTACTCTATAAAACTGGCAACTACTTTATATAATATTAGAGTTCCTTATACCCTTTAAGAAAGCAATACGGAAATTATAAGGTAATAATATAACACTTAACTAAGTGCTTCTTACTATAGATATTTTAATTAAGCATATAGATAGGGCTCTTATACGTCTATTCTTATTTTTTATTTACAAAAACTAACGCTATAATAGAAACTATATTGTGGCAATAAAGTCTTTGTTTTTAGAATTATATATTACTAGGTAAAGTTTAATAAGTACTATACGGAAACTAATAAGTCGCCTCTTTATACAGCTGCTCTTATTCTTTACCTAAAGCGTTATATAAATTATATTAAGAGATATTGGCTAAAGAAGTAGTAGAAGAATACCCTATTAAGGGTTAAGAAGCTTTAGGAGAAGCATTAAGATAAGTATTTAGTTTCTATATTATATAAGAAGGAGCCTAAATCCAAAGTATAGGAAGAATAGCTTGACTTGTTTAATTGTATTAAGCGGGATATTAATAATAAGTATACTCGTCTAGTAAGTTAGGATAAGTATAAGAATTACTATTCTGGAGAGCTGTATAACCCTAAGGTTTCTGCAATTTAGTAGTAGGCGTAAGAGCAGCAATAAAAGCGTTAGCTATGGCTTTTAGCATTTGCATTTAAAGTTCTATTAATTTCTACAATAAGTGATAAGCTAGAGAGAGTTTTTTCTAATGGGCGTCGTATAATATTATGGGAAAGAATACAGCTTAGAGTAAAGACAGTTAAAAAAACTAAGTGCTTAAAGAGCTAGTATCTAAAGTAAAGCTTATAGAATACTATCTGGGCGTGTCTCCTGCTATATTCTGCCATATTAACCACATTCTGCTATTTTCTGCCTATAATGGTACTAGGGCAGGTTACCTCTTACATATTACCGCATTATGCCGTATTATGCCGTATTCTGCTATATTTCTGCTATATTCTGCCATATTTCTGCTATATTCTGCTATATTCTGCCATATTCTGTGTCACGGGACGGGGCAGTGGCTACAAGACGTATGTATTCGAGGAGTCTACAAGACGTTGCGCGATCGATTGTAAGGGTCGAGGGCGTAAGGAGGTGATATACCTACGCGTAGCTGACATAAGCTGTACGTAAGGTGTACGCGAGAGCACGGGGCTCTCCTATGGAGGCCCCTGCGGTGGGGTTCCGTAACACTACCCCCCCTCCTATAGAGGTGGAGCTCTAGCGACGCTATGGTTACTATATACATGTAGAAGGGACACTTAGGGTATAGAAAAGAAGAAAGGGGGGGTATCGCTAAAGGCTTAAAACAACGTTATGTGATAAGGCTTGGCATCTAAGAATCCGACTAATTAGATAACTTTAACCGCTGGTTAAAGTTCCTAGACATCTTAACAATATTCCGGTTACGTAATTACACTTTGCCGCAATCTAACGGCAATTTACCCCTACGTAGTAATATATAACGGTTTAACTCTATAAGGGCTCCTATAGAGGATTAGGTATAAAATTTCTGCTTAGGCCCAGTTTCTATAGGTTTATGTAGTAAAAGTCGCTAATTAGATTCTTTACATTTTTAAAGTCTTCCTATAGTTGCTATTCTGGCTAGTTTATATTAAATCCTATATATATAGCTCTGTAGTAGAGCCGTCGTCCTCTACCTTTACTAAAGTATTTAAAGTCAATAATTCGTTTAACGGTCTACTCCTTATGGTTTTTGTCTTCGTTCTTGTCTCGGATTAGTATTAGTAGGGGTTTAGGCTATATCTGCCCTAATAAAGGGTTAGGCTAGTAAAGGTATAGTAGCTATAGGTAAAATATAGGCTATATCCCATAGGTAGCTAGGGTAGGCAGAAGCTCTAGCTCGTATACGGCTCCCCTATTAATAACTTATTTAATTAGGTAGGGGCTAAGGTTCTTATAATCGAGTGACTTTATAGGCCTCTGCGTAGAGATATTATATATATCTAGCTATACCCAGTCGCCAACACGCATCTCTAGTGGTGGCGTTCTATAATAGTCAGCGAAGTAGGCCTACTTTGCTTAAGCCCAGGCCATTTCTCCCTTATAGTAGTTAAGTAGATTTTTTATATAGTCTATATGCTGGTTAGTAAGTAGCATCTTAAGGCGTTTTCTATATAGCAGTTTCTTATTAATAGGTTCTAGTGGTTCTATGCCGGATTAGGGGTAATATCCCTTATTCGCGAAGAACGGGGTAAGTCCTATAGTAGTTAAGACGTAGTTATTCGCTGCGAATTCACCTAGTAGAAGGTAATCTACCTAGTTATCTTAACTATAGGCGACTACCTATTATAGGTACGCTTTTATACTAGCATTAGCGTTTTCCGGTTGCCTAGCAGTTTTATAGTAAAAGGATGTAGATATCTTAATAGAGATGCTAAGGTGTTAGTAGATTCGTCTCTATATATCAGAGCCGAACTATATACCTTAGTCGGATATAATTAAGTTAGGTAACCTATATAATTAGTAAATTTCGCAGAAAAAGGCGTTAGTAACGTCACTAACGGCTATACCTTTAGTTAGGACGTAGTGGCGCTCTTTTATAAGTCGGCATATTATTATAAGGATATTCTTATAGGTACGGCCATGTCGCTTACAGGGTAGTAGGTTAATAATAAAATCTATAGCGATATCTACCCATCGTTATATAGGTACTGGTAGAGGGTATAGTAGTCCTTAGTACTTTATATTAAAGGCCTTAGCGCGCTTATAACTATAGCAGGCGCCTATAAAGCGTTTAACTAAGTCTATTATTTTAGGCCAGAAGTAGTATTGGCTAAGAAGCTTATAGGTTCCTCCTCTGCCTAAGTAGCCGCTTAATTAGAGGTCGTAGGCCATTTAGATTAGTTGCCGTTATAAATTTTCTAAGTTAGGGATAAATAGACGGCCTCTATAATAGAGCCTATTCTCTTTTACTTCTAAGGCTGCTATATTAATCTAGCCTAAGCTTTAAAGTTTAGTTAGTAGCGTACGGGCGCTAGCGGTCTTTGCGGTAATAAGTTAATATAATAATAGGTTAACAGAGGTGTTATATGCCGTAGTAATAAGCTTATTAATTTTAAGAGGTAATTCTAGTTCTGTGGTATAGAGCTAAGGTATAGTTGGCTTTATTATAGGTAGTATACCTAGGGCCAAATTCCGTGCTTTTAGGATCGTCTATTATTAGAACTAGTTATAGGGGTTATCTTTAGACTAAGGAAGGTCTTATAAGCGGCGTATTAGGCTATTAGGCTTAGTACCTTATACTCCTAGCCTATATATAATTTTAAAGTTAAAACTAGAGAGGAACTCGTTCCAGCGTACTTAGCATTAGTTTAGCTATTTCGTAGTTATAAAGTACTTAAGGTTGCAATAATCTATAAGGACTTTAGTTAGCTAGTTAGGTTCTACTAAGGAGAGTTCCGGTTAGAATTTCTTAAACGCTTATATAATTATAAGAAGTTCCTTATTATAGATCTTATAATTATATTCTTATAGTATAAGCTTAGATAAATAGAATACAACTAGGTAGAGGAAACTGTTATCGCCCATCTAGGAAAGAACGCCTACGTTAATATAGTCTAAGGAGTTAGTCTTAAGATAGAGTTATCGTCCTAGTATAAAGTAAGCTAGAATAGGTGCTTTAGTAAAAGCATCTTTAAGGTCTTAGAACGCCTTCTCGCATTTAAGCGTCCAGATAAAATGTAAATATATTTTTCTTCCTTTTACAAAAAGGCCCTTTGTTTACATTATTGCTATAAGTAGTGCTATAACACCCGAGAAGTTATATATAAATTTTTAATAAAAGTTAGTGAAACTGAGGAAAGCTTATACGTCTTTAATACAGTTAGGGGTTTACTATTTGGTAATTATACGTACCTTCTCGGGGTCTATACAGACACCCTTAGTAGTAACGATTAGTCTAAGGTATTTTACTTCTATAACTAAGAATTTGCACTTCTTTAAATTAATATAAAGTCTTACGTCCCTAAGGCGCTATAAGACCTTTTAAACGTGCTCGGTATACTTAGAAGGGTTATCGCTATAAATAAGTATATCGTCTAGGTACGCAGAGCAGAAGTCATTAAGGTAGTCCTATAAGGTGTTATTAATATAGCTTTAAAAGCTGCCTAGGCCGTTATATACGCTAAAGGGCATAATAGTATATTTAAATTGGCCAAAGCGCGATATAAATGCGGTTTTCTATTCGTTACCTTCTTGTATTTAGAGGCAGTTAAAGGCAGCGATAATATTAAGCTTAGTATAGATTTTGGCTTAACTAAGCCGCTTAAAAGTCTTATGTATAAGCGGTACGGGGTATCGGTTCTTAATTATAATAGCGTTAAGTTCTCTATAGTTAACGTAGAATTAAATACCTCCTTCTAGCTTCTTAGCAAGGAAGATAGGGGCGGCTACTAGGAATATGCTAGGGCAAATAAACCCTTTGTTAAGGTATTCGTTGATATACTTTTTAATAACTAAAAGTTCGTCTTTTAATATTAGGTAGGGTCTCTTATAGGGTGGCATTTTTCCTTATTTAATATTAATGGTATAGTCATTAGGTTAATATAGGGGTAGTATATCTACGCTCTTTTATAAGCACACGTTAATAAAGTTATAGTACCTCTTAGGGAGGAGCTTACGGAGTTCCTTATTGGTAAGTCCTTTTTTAAGCTTTATAAACTTCTTAAAGTCTAAAGGTAAAAGTCCGTAGAGTTCTGCGGGGGCATTATTTTTTAAAAGGTTAACTATATTTATCCTATTACTATAAAGGACGTGGTCCTGTTCTTTATTAAGCTTATATAGTTATAATTAGGAGGCTGCGGTAACGGTCTAGCCTTTCCTACATACTATGCGGTAGAAGGCCGCGGCACTTATATAGTAGTAGTTAGTTATAGGTAGGGTAATAAGGGGTTCCTTAGGTTAGTATCCTAGGGAGTAGATAAAGGCGGCTAGGCTATATCCTAGGTAGGTCTCTCTACAGTATTTAAAGTTAAAGGTTACTTCTCTCTTTTTCCAGTTAATAGTGGGGTTATATTATTCGAGCTAGTTTATTCTAAGGATAATAGGGTAGTTAGCAAGTGGTATAATATAGGCCTAGAGTTCTTCCTAGTGCCCATTTATATCTAGGTAGAGTTATGCTATATAGGTAATCTTCTATACGGTATAACTACCGTTAGCAAGTTATAGGGCGCGGGCTTTAGTAAGGGGTAAAGTAGGTAAGTTATAAGTACGCACGAATTAGGTATCTATAAATTTATTAGTAGCTCCGCAATTAATTATAGAACGGCTTTTATATTATTTTTTAGCAGTAGTTCCTATTACGGGTAAAACTATCTATTTCCATTTATTTATCTTTACTAAGTTATCTATTAAGTAGGCCGATATATAAATCCCCTTATTATTAGGGCGTCCCAACCTATAACTTAGGGCTAGGACTTGGCGTTTTCCGTTTCCGTATCTAACTCTACCGCTATTACTATATCTTTATCTTATACAGTAGTAGCACGTAATAACGTATTTAGTATTCAAGGTACTAGGTTAGGTATTAGGCGGCAGCTGCTAAACCTAGCCATTAGGCAGTTTAAGCTATAGCTATAATAGCCTTCTTAACAACATCTATAGCAACGCTTTAGCTTCCAGAGTAGCTCGTATTCTCTATTTAATAGCTTCTACGGAAAGGTTAGTATGGAAAGGTTAATATTAGGACTAGTAGTGTTACTTAGGGTAGTAGGCGTTAGTAGTTTAGTAGGTCCGGAGGGCTTCTATAAGGAGGTCTTTAGGTAAGGGTTTATAGTAGCGATCTAATTTAGTCGTCATTTAATCTTCTATATAGCTACTACTATATTATAAACATCATTATAGTTATAGCTGGCGGCTGCGTAACTAAGGCAATAAGTAACTTTTTTAAGGAGATCTTTTTAGTCTTTAGTATCGTCTTAGGCGAGGGCTCCGGTATATTCCTAGAATTTAACATAAAACTTATTAAATAATTTAGTGGGGCTTATCTTTAGGGCACGTAGTTTAGCTTAGTTAGTAGCTAGTAGGTCATAGTTATAGTATATTAGGTTAAGATCGTTAAGGACTTCTTAGTAGGACTACTACTTCTAGGGGCTATTAGTCTCCTATTAGGCGAAGAGTCTATTAAACGGTATACCCTTTATTCGCCCAATAATATAGCCAATCTTAGTATCTTCCGTAGGAAAAAGGCAGGCGCTTTAAGTTAGTTTCTTGCGGATTTGCATCTTCTAGTAGCTATATTCTTTACAGTCTCCCTAAAAAACTAGGGGATTAGGGTAACGTATATTAGACCCTATAATAGCAGCTTAGGTTCGGTCGTTATAGCTTTCGTTATCACTTTAGTAGGGGTTCCCGTTAGGTAAGGCTGCTCGGCGCTAACCCTCTATTAAATATTAAGTAGGTAAAGTTGCTAGGGGCGTAAAGACTTAAGTGGCGTTATATACAGTAGAGAGGTATCTAGCGTTATTACAAATATGCTCGTTAAGCTAAGATTATAGGTATTTAATTATACCTTTTCTTTTAGTAACCGTAGCAATAAGTACAATCTCAGCCTTCTTTAACTATTAGACGTCGCGTTTAGATACGCGGAGGTTATCTTTAGTTTCTTAACGTATGTTATTAGTAAGCGCCTTACAAGCTTATAGGTCTTAGATAATATCGCGATCTTAAATAGTACGTATCTTAGCTCGTATAAGCTTTAGGTAGTAGTTCTATAGAAGGCGGTAGTATTTATCGGGTTCTTATGCTACCATTTTTATAAATGTCTCGGCGTCTTATATTTTAATTTTAATAGGTAGTAGCCCTTCCACTTACTTATCTGTAGTTATATAGTTAATAAAAGATAAGACATTATCGGTGTCCATCTCCTTAGGGGTTAAGGCTAGGGCTAATAAATCAAATTCTCCTGGGATTAATTGGCGTTATAGGTTAAGTATAGGTATTAGATTGTTCTTTAGGTTTAATATAATAGCTAATAAGAAATATTATCTTACTATTATGGGTTCCTTAGAAGTATAAAGTAAGGTAACTTATAGGCACACTGCTTTTAGCAGCGCCTATAGTATTATAGAGACGTAGAATTGGTTATAGGCTAGGTATTAGTGGTAAAAAGGCGCAACGTAATGTTATGGGACGGGGCAGTGGCTATAAGACGTATATATTCAAGGAGTCTATAAGATGTTACGCGATCAATCGTAAGGGTTGAGGGCGTAAGGAGGTAATATACCTACGCGTAGCTGACATAAGCTGTACGTGAGGTGTACGCGAGAGCACGGGGCTCTCCTATAGAGGCCCCTGCGGTGGGGTTCCGTGACATTCTACCACCCTACTATTAGCTTACTTACTACTTATTACGGCATAGGCAGAAAACGGCAGTTGTGGTGGAACTTAGTAGATAGTTGCGGTGGAACTTAGTGGATAGTTACGGTAGAACTTGGTGGACAGTTACGGTAGAAGTTGGTGGACAGTTGCGGTGGAACTTAGTAGATAGTTGCGGTGGAAGTAGGTAGATAGTTGCGGTGGAAATAGGTGGACAGTTGTGGTGGAACTTGGTGGATAGTTGCGGTAGAACTTAGTAAACAGTTACGGTGGAAATTGGTAGACAGTTACGGTGGAAGTTAGTAGATAGTTATAGTGGAACCTAGTAGACAAGTTATAGTGGAACTTAGTAATATACTATTGATGTACGTTATACGGCTTAGCGATTTTTACTGATATTTTCGGAATAACTATAGGACCGGTAGAATATAGCAGAATGCGGTAATATGGCAATGTAGTAGGTAATATACCCTAGCACCATTATATAGAGGCCTAAGTAACGCAATAAGATTAGAAATACAGATATTATTATAATTAAATTAATTAATAATAATCAATAATGATTAATAATGATAATTGTATTATTAATTATTGTATTATTACTGACCACACTGCAAGGCTCTGGTATCTTAGGTAAGTCGTGCGTGGCAAGTGCGGCACAATGCTCCGAGAAGTGGATGACAAGTATTAGTGTTCTTATCCATATTCAATATCAATATAAGGGCGTATTGATATTGATATTGAATTGATAACTCATATTGAAAGAATATTGAATATTGAATATTAAATACAATAGAGAGAGCTTTAGTATAGTGTTCTTATTAAAATTAAGCCCTACAGAGCTTTAAAATTAGCTGATCTTTTACTAAAATTGAAATTATTAATCTGGTGATCTTTGGCTTGGTATTATAGTTAACTGCTCTATTAGTACTCCGTGATTAAGAGCCTCATCTACTATATCTATAGCCACAAGTCTACTACTAGCTGTGATATTACTTCTTAACCAACTCTTTAAGCACTCCGTACGTTTAATATTTGCACTACCAAGTAGCATGCAGTCCTATGTAATTATTCGGCGGCTACCTAAAAAGATTCGCTCGGCTTCTGCTAATATAGACGGTATAGATAATATATTAATAGCCATCTAAGAGAGCCGTGGGTAATCAGCTCTACGAGTTAGATTAAGCTACTACTATAGAGCCGTGCCTTAAATCGAGGTAGGCTTTGCTTTGGTAAAGTCTTTATATTCGTCCTCTACGCTACCAGTGACGTTAAGCATGCGCATATAGAGCTCGGTTTCGGAAGGCTTAGTAGAGTAATTAGTAGAGGTGGCTTTTGGTTCAACTTTGCGATGTATATACTGCTCCTCCTAAAGCTTCCTTACTGCATCGAATAACGCCTTATACCACTTCTTATTCCAGTGCTTTATAATATAGGTTTTGCAACACAACGGATATAGGAGGATTAACACCGCGTACGCGGAAGTCTCGTTAGTAAGCTTATAGTATTTATTAAAGGCGTACCAGCTAGTAATAATAGCAGAGAGAAGTCGTTAATTTAGGCGATATTAATCCTATAACATCATTAATTAGCTAGGGCTTAATTTTATTAGAAAATCCTACCTTTAATTACTCGTAGTGCTTAATTAGTATATCCATAGTATAGAGCGTTTAATTAATTAATAAGAAGTCACCCTAGTTTATTAATGTAATCTTGTAAAACGGCTTTAGGAAGGCATACGTCTCCTTAATAATGGTCCAATCATTAGGCGCGTAAGGAAGTCGTCTTTTACTTCCTTATACTACTTCGTCGCGTACGCGTTAATTGCTAATTAAACGTTCTATATTCTAATAACTATAAGTATAAAAAACTACGAGTTCTAACAAGTATTATTATCTAAAGGAATAGATCTTCTGTAGAGAGCTTTAAAGTCGTTCTAGCGAGTCTCTAAAGCTTATATATATATAATAAGGTTATAAACTTTACCTAGTGTACTAATCTCTCTCCACCCTGCTGCTTAAGCTTTCTTTATCTTTTCTACAAGATTCTTATTAATTATTAAGTTCTTATTAAGTTCTAGCTATTGGACAGCTTTATTAATCGCGTTATTATCTTTAAGGTAGAGAAAGGTTTAGAGGGTAAGGTTAACGATATAGCCGCTATATCGAATTTAGTAGTGGGTAGAATTCCAATCTAGTAGTCTTTTGGCCTTAAGGCCTTCTAATATAAGGCGATATATCTTATTATTTAAGCCGTGATTATTACCGTATATATAGCCAATATTACCTAAAATATTATATCGCTCGGCAACTTAAAGGAAGGTAGCGGCTTAATCTTTACTACTATATAAGGGGAGCTCTAGTAGAGTAAGTAGAGCCTTTTATAACTCCTATATATCTATATTAATAAAATAGGCAACTATTACTTAGAAAGCTTAATAATTTAGTAACACCTATATATTAATTAAGAAGTGGATCTTTAAGAGAGAGCGATAAAGCTTTAATTTTAGTATTTCGCGATGCACCATAAAGGATTGCTTAATTACTACTTCCTCTATAGTATAATTAACCGTTATAAGTAACGTATAAAGCTCTGGCTAGGTAGCTGCATTATATAGCAAGTTTTAAAGGGTAATTAGTTGTACAAGAGCCTTATTAAAGGCTTTATAATTAACTGCTCCTTAAAGGATCTTTTCTTTCTGCTCTTTATATACCACTTGCTTTAGAGCCACTAACTTATTTATAATATTTAAGAGGCGCTCTTGCTAGAGCTTCTTTGCCTTTACCTCCCTAGCTTATACTTAAATACCGTATTTCTTACCCAGGTAGGTATAAGCGGATGTTAAGGATAAGGTGTCCTATTCGCATATAGAACAGTACTAGATTTTATTCTTGCCGTCGCGGATAGCCTTATGTAGAAGTAGTTCGCGAGAGAGAGCCTAGGTAGAGGTAGCAGTAAGCTTCCGCTTTTTACGAGGCTGAGGAGTAGATAGAGTAGATAGATTTGATGAGCTTATGGTAGAGTTGTTAGCGGCGTTATTACTAGTAGAAGTGGTAAACTAATCTGAATTAAGCTTAAAAAGGATAGAGGAGGTCTTATTGTTATTATTAGTAATATTAGTAGATAAGGAAGGCATGGTGGTAATAGAATCTTAAGCGTATTAGGAGTTTAAAATTTAAAGATGTTGTGTGTAACGACTCGTAATGTTTAGATATTTTAGATTTGTATAGGGCTCTCTACCAAATTGGAAAGATATACGTATTATTAAAGGGCCAAAGAGACATCTACTAAGAACTTAGGAGTGTACTTGGCACTTTATATGCGAAAAGCTTTAATATTTAATATATTGAATATTGCCACTTTTTGTATTGATATTGATATTGAACGTTAATACGCGATATTCAATAATCGTTAATCAATATTGATTATGGATAAGAACACTGGAGGACGTTGGATAAGGATAATGTTGATTCTTTGTTTTCGAAGTTGTAGCATAGTGTTGAACGGACGATCAGGGATGAGAACCCTGTTTATTAAATGCGGCTCTAGGGCCTCTATATATACATGGGGTAGATGTATGCAACTGAGACAGGTGGTAAGACTTATGAGGGTAAGCAGCTGAGTGGTGAGATATACGAGAGTAAGCAGCTGAAAATAGTAAGCAAGTCCTATTTGGGTCGACACATAGTGTCGTACTGCTCGGCCAATACTCATTTGAGGATGATAGTGTGCGAATGAGTTTCTGCGTCGTAAGTAGCGCAAGGAAGCTCAGCCTCATCGGCATCGTATGCTTGCACAAGTGACCAAACGTCTGGTTTATCTTCAGTGTTTAGTTTCGCTAGGCCAAAGCGATGGAATACACCATCCTTCTTATCAACGCATTTCAGAAGAAGCATGTCATGCCACGGAGACACGTCTCCGTTGGTGAATGGATCGTCAGACGTACCCCATGGGCCTCCCATCGACATGATGAAGAGTTCCTGTAATCGATTGGATTCGTGGAAGTCGACGTGCGGTATGTCAAGCTCAAGGACAATCGCAATCCGTTCCCAGGGTTTGAGGCCTTCACGGGAGGATTCGAGATCTGTTCCGCCAACGGTCAACATCCACATACCGGGCATGTCAACGTTCACACCTTCTTCCACGGGTACAAACAGTGTCTGTACTTGCAGACGTCTCAATCGTCCCTTCAATTTGAGAGAACCATCCACAATAAGTCCGGTAGTGTCCTCATTGCGATACTTCAAATCTAACTCAAGGACTTCAGCACAAAGACCGTCCCGAAGACATCTTCCAGGATTGATCTTCCCATCCACGGATAGCCATGACCATGTCGGCGCGCGGTACGGAAATGATCTCGTTGATGGCCGGAAATCCGCTTGCCTCGTGCCGTCTACAGACCACAAGAGCTGGGCTTCCAAGCACCGTCGCCATAGTCCTGCGACATATTCATCCTTGAAGGTGTTACGCATGACCTTCGCTATACCAGACAAAGCGATGGCCTTATCACTCTTGAAAGTCAATTGTGTTTCAGAGTATGCTCTGACAACATTCGACCAAAGATGGAAGATCACTAAGTCGCTATTCTTCCCCTGTGGCACTTCACTGATCATCATCCCCGGTTTATTCGACTTTCGATTCGCCATGTCAAAGCTTTTAAACTTCGTGCTAGTCAATCTTGCCATAAAGTCCGGCAGACTGTCAGGAAATCTCTCACAGAGTACGCCTCTTCGACATTCCCAGAAGAGCTGTCCCGATCCAAAGTGCAGAACACGAGGGGAAAGAAGGCGTTCCTGGAGTACCCAGCCACGCCGGTTGAGTGGCGCGCCCATCAGCTCGTGCTCGAGGAAGAGGATGTTGCTCATGATGAAATCCTGGGCTGGACCCGGTTCTCGAGAATCGGTGAGCGTTGTTGAGCATGGGATTTCGATTTGTTTCAATTCATAGTCGGGATCTCGGAATACGAAGAGTCCTTGTGAACTATCCTCGGCTCTTGTTGCGGCGATGTTGAGAAAGGTGTTGGAATACACTTTATCCATCAAAGCTGCTTCTCTGAGCCAATCAGACTTGTCATCTTCATCTTGGAAGATGCAAAGTGAGTCAATCCAGATATGTTGCTTTTGCAGACGCCTAGCGACTTCGGCGGCTTGTTGAAATGACAGAGGAAGAGTGCTCAAAGGAATTCCGGACCTGAGGTTTGGAGCACTGCTTTTGGTCAATTTAACTATCGCAGCGTCTCCCCAGCGGTGACTGAGTGTCACATAGCCTCCTTTGGGTTGGAAATCGGCTGTGGTCACTACTTTGACAGGATCGCTTGCGTTGGACCCTATGTCAAGAAGTCTTGTTGGATACCATGAAGGCTCTTCGGGAACGAAACACTCGGAATGTTCGGAATTGCATTTCTGGAGCCATCTAAGAGCAGTCTCCCAGGCTTCCCGAGATCCCGTTGATGTTGACGTGTTCGTGGAGCTGTAATGTTTTTCCAAGTCTTCCAGCCTGATCAGCCTTGTAGCGTACGAATTGAGTAATAACGCACATATTGAACCTACCTCTCCTATCCTGCAACAAAAAAATCAGAACAGACCCATGCTCCATCCCATCAACCGTCGTAGCCTCATCATTGAGATACGCCGCCAATTCATAGGATCTCTCCACTCCAAAACTTTCGGGAGGTTGGAGCAGCAAGAACGTGAGAGGTTGCTTGTCGCTTGCCTTGTATGGGATCTTTGACTGTAAAGGCTCCAATTGTAACCAGAGTGGTCTGCAAATGGGGCAATTTGCAGTTGCGGAGTCTTGAAGCGTCTGAGACTGGAAATGGTGGAAGAACATTAGGGAGCCAGGGGAGTTTTCGAGCGTTTGCAGGCCTTGGTGGTGGCTGAGGCATGCGATGCACGTTGGGCAGAGAGATGTGGGTGACATTGTGGAGGATTTTATTGGGAATTCAGCTTGGTTTGATCCACGATCTCGGGAAGAAGACATGTTGAACGAGGGTACAACGATCAGGCTGAGAATGAAGAATCTTTTCGGAAATATGACGTCAATGGATACCTGGGGAGCCTAGTTAGTGAGTCTTTGCAACTCCCTAATCTGCATTTAGTTGCGAGACTGATAAGCTAAGCCGGTTTCTAATTGAGCTTCTTAGTAAGCAATCCTGAGCTCTATCACATATCAGGGGGGTCATTTGGCGCGGTGACCCGAGGTACGAGTGGTCTATATTTTCGGGTCCCAGATTTCAAACCCCCGCCAAGCCAGCTTTTGATTGGTCTAAAAAAAAGTCGCAGGCGGTATCTACCTGCAGAATACACGTGACGAACATCAAAATATTTAAAATCCTACTATTAACAAACTAATCTTTTTATTTATATCTCTATTAATACTACTATACGCGTCTTAACTATAGTAGAACCTACTTTAATTAAGTGTAGCAAGTGCTATTTAATACAACCCCGTATTAATTTTATTAAAAACGGCCCATCTACTAAGCTTTTAAAGCAATGTCAATCGTATTAGTTAAAGGCGCGTTTTCCCTATATTTTACTTTTACTTTTACTTTTACTTACTTTTCTAGGGCTCTAAATATAGTTTAAATAGGCGGAAAGCAGAGCTTGGTTTAACTAAGATTCGTCCTATAAAGCGCCAGCAAAATGCTTTACCTAAAACCGATACTAAGGACGTCTTCTTACCTTACAGCTAGAATAGTTAAGATACCCCTAAAATAACTAAACGGTGGAAGATAATTAGGGTAATATAATAGAAGTACTATATTCTTAATCGGTAGGGTAAAGCTTACTTACCTACTTCTCCGCTATATACTATAGATAAAGCTCTATATAGCAAAAAAGGCACTCTAAATAGCCTAAATATATCCTTACCGGAACTAACTCCTATGCCTACTTTACCGCTAATACCTACTCTACCGCCAATACTACCTTTCTCGCGGTAAGCTCTGACTATAGCTATACTACTACCTATTTTGGTTATTAATTGGGAGCGAATTAAGAAGTTTAGGAGTATACTATAGGTGTTAGGCTATAGAGACGTACTTACCGTAACCAGCTTAGCGTAGGCTTAGCGCAGGCTTGGCGCAGGCTTGGCGCCTATATAAAGTTAGTCGTCCCGTACTAGAGAATAGTAGAATTTAGTTCTATAGTTCTACTTTATTAAGAACCAAATACTTATTACATTCCGCTACTATTATTACGTTACTATATACTTTAAGGGCCTTAGCGCCCCAATAGTTCTAAATTCTCCTCCCTTTTTAGGGGTAGCGGCCTAGTAATATAGCGGTCTGCTAAGGTTACGACTATATAGCGGCAGCCCTCTATTAAAAAGACAACCTATATTTATTAACTATATTATAGCCTATTAACCTAATAGCGAGATGCAGGCGTAATACTAGCGTAGTACGTAGTACTAAGTCTAGGAGCTGGCCTAGAACGATATAGGTAAACCTATATCCTAGATAGAACTAGAAGCTATAGGTAAGAATACTATATAAAAAGAAATACGACAGCTATAGAACGAGAAGCTATAACTCCTAGAGTAAGAAAAACTATAGTTGCTTAGGGAAGAGGTAGAAATACTAAGATAGTATTAACGCGGCGAGGTACGTTAGGAAAAAATTTACCAGCATTTTTGCAGCATTTGGTAGTATATTGCGGCCAAATGCGCATTCCGCGCACTTGTAACAAAGCCTTATAGGAAATACTACGGTAGACTTGTTAATGGGCTAAGTATATAGGTATAGAATAGTCAACAACGTAAATATAACTAGTGGAGTGGTTGCCTAATAGATTAACTCTAATTATATTCTAAGATTTACTATAAAAAGGAGAACTATCTAAGTAGGGACTGTAGTCCTTTAAATATATAATACTGCGCCTAAGAAATGTACTAAGTACGTTAGTATATTAATACGTTAGTACGTTACGTTTCTATATTCCTATATTTTTATATTCCGAACTTATAATATAACTAGCTACGTAACTTAGCTACCCCTTATCCTATAGTGCGACTAGTTCTAGCACCTCCTATACTTCCACCACTAGTCTATTTATATCTCTTTTTAGTAGTGCTACTACTACTAATATAAGGTCCGTAACACTATCCCCCTCCTCTTTATCTTTATCTTTAAAGATATCTCCTATCTCTAAGTCGTCTATTAGAGGTATAGCATTCCCGTCTTTAGTTTAATAACCTTTATTATTATTAATACCTTCTACTAAATCCTCTATATCTAATCGTTGTAATTAGCTAGTAACGTTAATTTTTTTACTTAGTAAAGTTATGCTATCCTATTCTCGCTATATAGAGAAAAAGTTAATATATATTGCGATCGCGGCTCTATCTAGTCGCTAACCTTCTTTATATACTAAGTATACACAAGCGAATATACGATTATCCTATAATGTTTAATCTGTCTTTAACGCTAAATATATACGTTTTATTATTCTTTATAACCGTCTAGTTCCTTATCTAATCTATCTTAGGGTTTTGCGTATTAATAATAGCTAAAAGACTAAAGAGTAAGCTAGCTAAGGCCTTTACTAAGGTTTAGCGTTATTCTAATAAGGCGACTTAGGCTCTAAAAGCTTAACTAAATACTTATACTTACTTAAGCCGTTTAATAAAAGGTTATAAAAAGGTATGCTTAAAAGAGCTACGTTTAGTAAAGTAAAGTCTATTTAAACTTAAGGCTAAGGAGGCTAAAAAGAATTCTAGTTAAGAAGAGGCGGAAATAACTAATACGCTAGTAGTAGACTCCCTAGATAATCCGGCTTGTTTATTACCTTTAACTAATCCCTTTATCTTTAGCTCCTTCTTAATATTACCTAACCCGTTCTCTTTTAATACTCCTATACCTTTCTTATAGCATTTTTTTAAAAATTTTATAGTAGTTCCTAAGTAGTCTTATTATAGTCTATCCACTTAACCCTATACTATATTTTATTATCTACGTCCTTATAACTAATAATCTTTAAAACTTACTATTTATCTTCTTCTTACCCTCTATATATATCTGCTTTATAGATTAATAGCTTAATATCTCCGTATACTAGCTCTAGTACTATAATATACTATATAGGGAAGATCTTAATTTTGGCTAGTAGGTTTAACTTAAATATAACTAGTGAAATCCTCTATATAATTTTAAAAGGTCTTAGTCTAATATAGTTTAATTTCTTACTTAGTTATTAACACTTAAAATTTTTATATAGTAGCTATATTTTATCCCCCTCCTTAAGATCTGGTCCCTTAGATCTCTTAATATTATAGTACCTTTTTATTCTCTCTTATACCTTTTTTACTAATTCTATAAGGTCTATATAAAGATTTATTAATACCTTTATCCTTTCCTCAGCTATATTACTTATTTTCTTTACTTATTATAGTAATAACAATATTCTTAGCTTATATCCGTAATTTGCCTTAAATAGTAATATACCTATTCCTTTCTATAGTATTGCATTATATATAAACTACGTAACTAGTAATAGCAATACCCAATTATTCTATATGTAATTAATATAATATCTTAAATACTATTCTAGCGTCTAATTTAATCTTTCTATCTATTTATCTGCCTATAGATAATATATAGTAAAAGTTACTGCTCTAACCCCTTATTCCGCTAAAAATACTTCCTAAAATACTACTATAAACCTTAGATCTCTGTTTAATATAATTTTACTTAATACTCTATATCTTATAAATACTTCTTTAATATAAATTCTAGCAATATCTTCCGCTAAGATTTCTTCTATATATGCTATAAAGTAACCCTATTTAGTTAACTTATCTACTATTATAAGAATTATATTATACTTCTATCCGGTAATAGGATCTTTTAACTTTAGTTACTTAATAATAAAGTTCTATAATATAACTTCCCATAGTCTTTCTAGTATTTTAATAGGTTATAGCCCTCTATATAGCTTATACCTTATTAGTTTATTCCTTTAGTAATCTAAATACTCCTTTATTACTTTTTTTTAGCTATGCCCTAAATTCCATTAATAATATATTCCTCCTAAAGTCTTAACACTAAGCCTATTACTCCGTTATATTCTTAAGTTATTCCCTTATAAAAACCTTTACAAAATACTCTACTATGCTCTTTAGGATATACTTTACTTTTTAATTTTTGTATATATCTATCTGTAGATCTTCTAGCTATACTTTTAGAATTCTTTATATCTAAAAGCTCTCTAGTGTCTTATAGACTCTTTCTAGTTCTTTATCCTCTTAAGTTGCTATTAGCTTAGGATAATTATACCTAATTAATCCGTTATTATCTCTGCGTAGTATTACTCCTAATAGTTTCTTATTATTCTATAATTTAGCCTTTCTACTTAATACGTCTACTCTTACATTCTTAGTTCCTTTAGTGTGCTAAATCTTGAAATAGTATTCTATAAGCATCTCTGCCTATTTAACTTATCTATAATTAAGTTCTTTTATTATTAGGAACCCCATTAGGTTCTTATAGTCCATCTTAACTATAAATAGTTTCTCTACGCCTTATAAGAATGCTATTTATTCCTTAAGTTCTATAACTATACCTAATAACTTCTTATTATAGATATTATAGTTTAACTCTAGTAGTATTATTTTCTAACTATAGCATATTACTAGGCGCTATATGTTCCTATACTTTTATAGTAAATATACTCCTAGTATAAAGTCTAATATATCTAGTTCTAGTTAATAGATCTTAAGAATTAGCTCCTAGGTAAATGGTTCTTTAAGTTCCTTAAATAGCTTCTTCTACTTATTTCCTTATACCTATAGTTCCTCCTTCTTTATAAGCCTAGTAAAGGGTTTAATATTCTTTAACTATTATGCTAAAAACCTCCTATAGTAGTTACAGAACCCCAAAATTAACCTTAACTATATTACGTTTTTTAGTTCCTACTAACTTACTATAGCTTTAATCTTCTTTAGGTCTATATTAATATAACCTAGTTTAATAATAAATCTAATAAAATTAGTTTTCTTAGTAAAGAACTAGCATTTCTTAATTGCTACTAGTATTTATTCTTTTTATAGTCTCCTTAAAACCCATTTACATCGGCAAAATATGGTACCCTTTTAATGGCCTCAATGGCTGGTGGTTGACGCAATTGGCGCGCAGTTGAGGTCATTTGGCAACTCGACCGACTAGCCTATGTCGTGTTTTTTTGACACGCAGCCTGCGCGCAGCCTGCGCGCAACCTGCCAGTAATCTGCGCATTTGGCAACCATAATTATATTTACCTCTTTTATACTAATAGCATATTTTAAATAAATAAAAGCTATTTTAAAGCTATTTATAAGGCTAGCAAAATAAATATTATTATTTTAGATAATTTAATATAATATAGCGATGGTTCTCTTCTACCTATCTACCTATTGACTTATCTACCTGCCTATCTACCTACCTGCCTACATCGCCTACCTGTCTGCATTGCCTACCTATCTGCATTACCTACCTGTCTACATCGCCTACCTATTTGCATCTACCTACCTATCTATATCTGCCTACCCGTTAGTATTTACCTACCTATCTACATCTACCTACCTATCTGCATCTGCTTGCCTATCTGCATCTACTTACCTATCTGTATCTGCCTGCCTATCTATATCTACTTATCTATCTGCATCTGCCTACCTGTCTATATCTACCTACCCGTTAGCATCTACCTGTTTATGCCTACCTGTCTGTGCTACCTTAATTCGATCAATCGATCGAATCATTTATAGTGTTCGCTGGCTAGTCGTTGTCGTCTGGCTCTGGCGACAGTCGTCTAGTTCTGGCGACGGTCGTCTGGTTCTGGCGACGGTCGTCTGGTTCTGGTAACGGTCGTCTGGCTCTGGTAACGGTCGTCTAGTTCTGGCGACGGTCGTCTGGTTCTAGCGACGGTTATCTGGTTCTGGCGACGGTCGTCTGGCTCTAGCGACGGTCGTCTGGTTTTGGCGACAGTTGTTAACTCTGGAGACGGTCGTCTGGTTCTGGCAACGGTCGTCTGGCTCTAGCGACAGTCGTCTGGCTCTAGCGACGGTCGTCTGGTTCTGGTAACGGTCGTCTGGTTCTGGCGACGGTCGTCTGATTCTAGCGACAGTTGTCTGGCTCTGGGCGATAGTTCGTCTGGCTCTAACGACGGTGGTCGTCTGGTTTCTGGCGACGGTCGGTCGTCTGGCCTCTGGCGACGGTCGTCTGGTTCTGGTAACGGTCGTCTGGTTGTCTGGTGGTAAACGGTCGTCTGGTTCTGGCGACGGTCGTCTGGTTCTAGCGATAGTAGTTATCTAGTGTTCTAGCAACGGTTCCTCTGCTGGCCTGCCGTTCTACGTGGCCTCCCTAGGTTTAGGGAGGATGTAAGGAAGGAAGGGGAAAGGTAAAAAATAAGGCGGCTACATAGGGCAGAGACACGTGTAGAAGCTATCGGGAATATAGGCGGGGGACCCGATGCAGAGCTTCGTGTAGAGCCTCCGTACGGCAGAGCTTCGCGCAGAGGCCTTGTGCAGGAGCCTCTGTACGTAGAGAGCTTCGTATCTCCCTTAAACCCGCGCTGATTCTGGCTCTCAGTTATCGATAAGGATTAGCCAATTAGAGGCCTGATTCTTGGCCACTGTGATAAGAACTGCAGCGACATAAGGTCATTCAAATCCGTGGTTTCTATGTATATATATATTTATAGGCTAGTCCTTAGAGGAGCTTTGCCAGGTGTTCCTCCCAACAGGGCCCTGTCGTGCAGAACGGAATCCTACACACGGAACGGCCCCATCTTGTTCTCGGTGTTTGGTGCACGGTGCAGCTTGGCATTGCAGTCAGCGGGTTAAGGGATAGAGCTTCGTGTAGAGCTTCGCGCAGAGCCTCGTGCAGAGCTTCGTGTAGAGCCTCCGTACGCAGAGCTTCGCGCAGAGCCTCGTGCAGAGCTTCGTGCAGAGCTTCGTAGAGCTTCGTGCAGAGCTTCGTGCAGAGCTTCGTGCAGAGCTTCGTGCAGAGCTTCGTGCAGAGCTTCGTGCAGAGCTTCGTGCAGAGCCTCTGTACGTAGAGCTTCGTGTAGAGCTTCGTGTAGAGCTTCGTGTAGAGCTTCGTGTAGAGCTTCGTGTAGAGCTTCGTGTAGAGCTTCGTGTAGAGCCTTATGCAGAGCCTCTAAGTAATAAAACTGTGTAAAAATTTATTTGCGTAATTAGTATATAACTTTACCTTAATTGCATATCAAGGAATATACATTTAAAGTTGTTAAATAGGTTAACTGCGTGTTAAGGAATATATAGTTAGCTATTAAGTAGGTTAACTGCGTGTCAAGGAATATATAGTTAGCTTTTAAAGTTGTTAAATAGGTCAACTGCGTGTTATTTGACTTTTGGATATGTCAAATTGGTCAATTGCGTGTCAAGTTGGTTAATTGCGTGTCGAGTTGGTCAAATTGCATGTCAATTACGCGAAACGCGAAAACCAAAGTCTACTTGAATCTCATCCTGCGAATATTTTCCCGATGTAACGTATTCTCCGTATTCTTCTTTAGTTATTAAGTAAATAATAATATCGTTAAGGTATACTCCTAACACACTATTAATTCTCTTTTAAAATATTACTAATGTATTTATTAACCCAAACTATATAACTAATAGTTTATATAGTCCTTCCTTTAACCTAAAGGCTGCCTTCTATTTATCGCCTTCTTTAATTCTTATCTAGTAGTATACCTATCTTAGATCTATCTTTATAAAGATTTATACATTACCTATTTAATCCTAGATCTCGCTAATTAAGGGTAAAAGATATCTATCCTTCTAAGTAATACTATTTAACTATCTATAGTTAATGCATAGCCTAAGTTTCCGTTCTTCTTTAGTATAAACAATACTAGATATTCTACTAATAACTATAATAGTCTAATATATCCCTTTTGTAAGTTTTTCTAAACAAACTCTTTAAGTGCCATTAATTCCTCTTAAATAAGCTTATAGGTTAAAAAAAACCTTAAACTTATTCCTAGTTCTAACTCTATTTTATAATCCTATATTATATAATTTACTAGCTTTTTACTTTTTAGGCTCTATAATTTCTTACTATATTTATAGTATTTCTTTAGTATATAACTTAAGCCTTACTCGGTCTCCTTATATATTACTCTAACTTAATACTATACTAACTTAGTCTATTATCGCGTCTTATGTTATTAAGTATTTTTAATATTAATATAACCTATAACGTATTCCACCACCAAGCCGGCAGAACCACCGAGCCGGCAAGTCCATTTCCCCACCAAAAATCGTAAAAATCACAATATAATATCTTAACAACCACTTAATAATAAATTCTAATAATTTAGATTTAGACTTTCATATACACTCTATAGCTTCTATTAAAGTTGCATAGTAAATAGGTTAGTAGTTTTTAAGGTATTAAAATTTAGGGGCCAAAATATAGCCAAATTACTATATCTTAAAAACTACTAAACTATTTACTATATAACTTTAATAGAAGCTATAGAGTGTATATAAAAGTCTAAATCTAAATTATTAGAATTTATTATTTAGTGGTTGTTAAGATATTATATTGTGATTTTTACGATTTTTGGTGGGGAAATGGACTTGCCGGCTCGGTGGTTCTGCTGGCTTGGTGGTGGAATACATTAACCTAATTAATCTTTATATTATATTTCTATAACTAAGGCATCCCTAGTACTACCTTATCCCGTCCTAATAGTAGGATATTAAAAGATATCTTAATTTATCTCCCTTTAATTGTTATCTAAATCGGTCCTATTTTAAGATTAATAATACCTCCTCTATAGGCTATTAGATCTCCTAAAATTATAACTAATAAGTAAAATTACTTCTTTTATCTATAAGGCAATCCCATTCTCTTAACTGCTATTAGTAAAATATAGTTCCTTATTACTCTACTATTTATTAGCGCTTTAAACTATTAATCTTACTAATTAACTTATAAATTTAGGTGTTATTTTTAAATCCCCTTAAGGGTCTAAGGCTCTACTACTAGCTCCCTTTAGTCCTATAGGCCTCTACTTTTCCTAACTATTAGCTACTTAATCCTATTATACTTAGCTCGCTCTTTAGCTAATACCTAGTTCGCTTCTTATTCTTTATATACTATAAATACGTATTTTCTAGGCATTCCTACTACTATTATTTATTTAAGCATTCTTCCGTAAAGAATCTTTCTAGTTAAAGTATTAAATCTCCTAACTCCTAAACTTCTATTAAATACTATCTATATATATACTTAGCATTTCTATATTATTACTTATCTAGCGCCTAATATATCCTTATAGGGTATTTCTAGTTTTTCTCTTTTGGATTTTTATGTATCTTATATATATTATCTATATATATAATCCACAATAGCATATAATATGCTAGGTGCTTTAGGTTAACTCTTAATTAATTTTTATCTTTAAGTTTAAACCTCTATTATATTAATCTAAACGTTATAACTTTATTCGCGGGTACTAAAATTTATCTCTTACTTCTCTAGTCCTCTAATTATTCCTCTAGATCCTTTAACGTTATAATTAAGGCTCCCTTAATATAACTTATAGCTTTTTCCGTAATAGGGTGGTCTTAGATAACTCGCTTATCCAACTATATATAGAAATCTTCCCACTTGTCGTTATATCGCTGCCTATACCACTTTTAGAACAGCTATTAAAGTATATACGGCTTATCCGTAAGGAAGTATCTTTTTATTACTATATTATAATAGCCCTTTATATATTATTCTTTAAACCTAATAAGGATCCCTAGATTCTCTTCTTATTTTAATTTAGTAAGCTACTTAGCTCTTAGCATGCCTGCCCTAGGCCTATTAGTAATTCTTTATATAAGTGCTCTATCCCTAATACACCCTTATCAGGAAAATATTCGCAGGATGAGATTTAAGTAGACTTTAGTTTTCGCGTTTCGCGTAATTGACATGCAATTTAACCAACTCGACACGCAATTGACTAACTTAACACGCAGTTGACCTACTTAACATACAATTTAACCAACTCGACACGCAGCTGACTTACTTAACATGCAATTTAATTAACTTAACACGCAGTTAACCTATTTAACATGCAATTTAACTAACTTAACACGTAGTTAACCTACTTAACATACAATTTAACTAACTTAATATGCAGTTAACCTACTTAACAACTTTAGGGGCTAACTGTATATCCTTTAACACGCAGTTAACCTACTTAATAACTTTAAAAGCTAACTGTATATTTCTTAACGTGCGATTAAGGTAAAGTTATATACTATATATTTAACTATTATATATAATCTTATACAATCTTATACAATCTTATACAATCTTATAGTCTTATTACTTAGAGGCTCTGCACAAGGCTCTACACGAAGCTTTGCGTACAGAGGCTCTGCACGAAGCTCTGCGCATAGAGGCTCTATACGAAGCTCTACACGAAGCTCTGCGTATAGAGGCTCTGCACGAAGCTCTGCGCATAGAGGCTCTGCATAAAGCTCTGCACGAAGCTTCGTATAAGGCTCTACACGAGGCTCTACACGAAGCTCTGCGTACAGAGGCTCTGCACGAAGCTCTGCGCATAGAGGCTCTGCACAAAGCTCTGCACGAAGCTTCGCATAAGGCTCTACACGAGGCTCTACACGAAGCTCTGCGTACAGAGGCTCTGCACGAAGCTCTGCACGAAGCTCTGCACGAGGGTCTGCGCGAGGGTCTGCGCGAGGGTCTGCGCGAAGCTCTGCGTACAGAGGCTCTGCACGAGGCTCTGCGAGAAGCTCTGCGTACAGAGGCTCTGCACGAGGCTCTGCGCGAAGCTCTGCGTACAGAGGCTCTACACGAAGCTCTGCATCGGGTCCCGCTATATCCCGATAGCCTCTACACGTGCCTCTACCCTATGTAGCCACCTTATTTTTTACCCTTCCTTCTTTTATATCCTCCCTACCTAGGGAGGCACCAGAACGGCAGCCGGCAAGGACCGTTGCTAGAACTAGACGACCGTCGCCAGAACCAGATGACCGTTACCAGAACCAGACGACCATCGCCAGCCAGACGACCGTCGCCAGAACCAGACGACCGTTGCCAGAGCCAGACGATCGTCGCCAGAACCAGACGACCGTCGCCAGCCAGACGACCGTTACCAGAACCAGACGACCGTTACCAGAACCAGACGACTGTCGCCAGACCAGACGACCGTCGCCAGCCAGACGACCGTTACCAGAACCAGACGACCGTCGCCAGAACCAGACGACTGTCGCCAGAACCAGACGACCGTTACCAGAACCAGACGACCGTTGCCAGAACCAGACGACCGTCGCCAGAACCAGACGACCGTCGCCAGAACCAGACAACCGTCGCCAGAGCCAGACGACAACGACTAGCCAGCCAACACTATAAACGATTCGATCGATTGATTGAATTAAGGTAGCACAGACAGGTAGGCATAAATAGGTAGATGCTAATAGGTAGGTAGATATAGACAGGTAGGTAAATGCAGATAGGTAAGCAGATATAGATAGGTAGGCAGATATAAATAGGTAAGTAGATGCAGATAGGCAAGCAGATATAGATAGGTAGGTAGATGCTAACGGGTAGGTAGATATAGATAGGTAGGCAGATATAGATAAGTAGATATAAATAGGTAGGTAGATATAGATAGGTAAGTAGATATAAATAGGTAGGTAGATGCTAATAGGTAGGTAAATATAGATAGGTAGGCAGATATAAATAGGTAGGNAGATATANATAGGTAGGTAAATATAGATAGGTAGGCAAATATAAACAGGTAGATGTAGATAGGTAGGCGATATAAATAGGTAGGCGATGCAGGNAGGTAGGTAAGTTAATAGGTAGATAGGTAGAAGAGAACCATCGCTATATTATATTAAATTATCTAAAATAATAATATTTATTTTGCTAGCCTTATAAATAGCTTTAAAATAGCTTTTATTTATTTAAAATATATTATTAGTATAAAAGAGGTAAATATAATTATGGTTACCAAATGCGTAGATTGCTAGTAGGTTGCGCGTAGGTTGCGCACAGGCTACGCGCAGGCTACGTATTAAAAAAACACGACATAGGCTAGTCGGTCGAGTTGCTAAATGCCCTCAACTGCGCGCTAATTGCGTCAACCACTAACCATTGAGGCCATTTAAAGGGTACTATATTTTGCCGATGAGACTTTTGCTTTAAGTCCCTACTTATATTATACTATAAGTGCCTTATTATTTCATTTAACTTATATAGCTAATATCTAGAACTATATTATATACTTAATTACTAAAGTCCATTATATTAAGTTTTAAAGCTTTTATTTTACTATAGTAGTTACTTTTAGGTTTCTAAATATTTATATAAGGCGTTCTATAAACACGTTCTGTCATAGTACTACAATAAAGTAGACTAAATAACTACGTTATAGTATAAAGAGGGGAAGAAGGTAGAAAGGGGGTATTATATATAAATAGTAGGGCCGGCCGCCAAGTCGCTAGTAGTGGGCTAGTTAATAGTAGGAAATAGTATAAGATAGTATAAAACAGTATACGTTAGGTCAGTGCCGTAATATATTCTAACTAGTAAATATATATTACACTTCTTAGTTAGTAGTTACTATACTACTTTCCTATACCTCTATAAGGTAAGGTTTAAACTACTTAAATACTCTTCCCATTAAAAACAATTCTATATAGGCTATTTAATCTATAGGTATTGCTAGCTTTACTTCTTATATAACCTTAAAATGCATTTATATAAAAAATTCTTTAAGTTTTAACTTCTTACCTAAGAATCGCTTAATAGATAGTAGCTTAATCTTCACTACTCCTATCCCATTAATTCTTCCTTTAAGTATCCTATTATTGTCTGTTAATTAATTAACTATTACTTATAGTTATCCAACCGTAACTAGCTAAGAGTTAGTATCTACTATACTAGTGTCATTACCTAATCCTAAGGTAGTTACTGCCGTTAACGATATTATAACTACTACTTTTAGTAGTATATTATTTAACTTCTTTTACTATAACCTTAGTAGTAAATATATAACGAAGCCTTATAGAAAATACTACGGTAGACTTATTAATGGGCTAGGTATATAGGTATAGAATAGTTAACAATATAAATATAACTAGTGGAGTAGTTATCTAATAAATTAACTTTAATTATATTTTAAGATTTACTATAAAGAAAAGAACTATTTAAGTAGGGACTATAGTCCTTTAAATACACAATACTGCGCCTAAGAAATGTACTAAGTATGTTGGTACGTTAGTATATTGGTACGTATAAGGGGATCTTATAGACAGGGGGCTATAAGGACATGATTGGAATAGGATAAATTGGTAAGAGAGACGAATCCTTAAGGAGGTAAGGCCTCTAGGATTGTGGAGACTATATACTACGGGCACGTGCCTTTAGCACGTGACTGGCGACTATTTAAGGGGCATTCGGGGGTTGTCCTAAGGGCAACCCGAGGTGTCCGCAATAATATCCCTTATATTACCCCCCCCTTCTTACGGTTGGCCCCTGATCGCTATTACCTTGCGGTAGGGAGATTATAAGGGCTCGTCCTAAAAGAGGTTTAGAGAGATATTAGAGAGGTATTGGTATACCGCTGTATATTATCTATCTATCTAACCCCTGCTTTAAACTCCTAAAAAACCTTAATAAGGAAAAAACATAACTGGAGAAAAGACGTAAGGATTACTAGGAGACCTATTAGAAGCCTACTAGAAGTATACCGGTAACTACCTAGGCTAATATAGGGATTTTTATACAACTCTGCTTCTAAGCCTTTATGCCGGTCTATAATTAATTATAAGTATTATAGGTAATTTAGTGTTCTAGTATAGTTCCGTAGAACCTTTTGGTATAGGATTTAATATATAGAGCCTTGGCTTGCCGTTATCTTTAACTACTAAGATATAGTTTATAATTCTTTCTTATAATCCTTTTTTTATAATCCTTTGCGTTACTAATATATTACTCCCACATTTGCCCTTAGGCTATTAGATGCGGTTAAGGTATTAATTAGTTAGTTAAAGAGACTTATCTCTTAAGATTTAGTGTATATGCTTTTAAATCTAGTGGTCCTATACTGTATATTTAGTGTAGCTCTACTGCCTAGTAAATAGGGACATTTCGTAATAGTAATTGTAGCTATTATACGATTGTTAAGAACGTCTATAACGTTGTTCTTTAATACTATAGTATCGTTTTAGGTCTAATTTAACCTATATACGTCTTTAATTTAACGTCTTAATTGCCTTCCCCTAGCCGCGTAGTCAGTTTTTATAAGGAAGTGATGGTTAAATAACTTATACGCGTGTTTTCTTCCTTCTAAATAGCGCTATTATAACGGAGTTATATTGGTAAGGTTGCGGCTATTTACTAGAAGGGTATTAGATAGTGAAGTATAAAAACACTTTACTTATTAAGCTTGATCCTTTTCCTTAACACCTTACTTCCTATTATTAACCTTCGTCTAATTTAGACGTATCTTTAATATATTATTAAGATTTTCTTCTTTTTTATTATTAATTTAATATGCCTCTTTATTCTTCTGCTAACTGCTCTTTTAAGCAAATTCCACAGCGTATCCTAGCCCTGCCTTTATATATAGAACCCTAACCTCTACTAACCCGCAACTGGTGCTGGTCCTACCTAAATGATTTTGCCTGTACGTCTTTAAAAGACCAGAAATCTAATAATAGGATTCTAGAGGCTTATAATAAGACGCACTGCGTTAGATCTAATACCTTTAGTCCTTATAATTAATGCATGCGTACTAAGAGCGGTAGTTGCGTTAAGGTAAACTTTTCTATCCTTAATAGATATCCATTACTAACTTTAATAGCCTGGGCCTAAGTGGCGACGTTCCTTTAATGTCCTTAACTACTATATCGCCCGGGCTCTCTCCTATTTAAGCGCTAATGCTAAATATCTAGGTTAAATTTAAGACTATGCCATAGCTATTTATACTACCTATAATTCCTAGCAAGCTAGCTAGTAACGCCTAATATAAGAGCAAGGTTGGTATACTAAGGATAGGGTAAAGGATAGGGGTGATAAGAAGAAGGTCGCTGTCTACTATAGGAAGGAGTTCGCACATACGTGTTAAGTTTTAAAAGAGCATAACATAATACGGTATTAGGTAGGTTACCCTTCGGGTACCTAGCGGATAGGTAACTAACAGTTGCCGTAGTAAGGTCTTGGTGGTTCTAGACTATACCAGCTAGCTAACGTCTCTGTTTATTCTGGGCTTAAGTGTGTCTTTATTAACTATAAGCTTACGCCGCAAGAGCTTTATTAGTATTGGCTTGGACCTAATATTAGTGTTAAGCGTTTAAGAGTCTCTGTTTTAGCTATACCTTATCATCCTACCCCTGTTTTTATGCCTACTTATATACCTACTAAGGCATCTAGATCCCATTCTTGTTAGCCATCACTTAGTGGCCCAATAGATACTAATCCTACTCCTAATAATAATAAGGCGTAGTGGCTTTTTAGATTAGGTATTTATGGTTTAGACTTTTAGGATTCGTTCTTATATATAGTAGCAATTGAGGACCTTAATTAGGTGCTTGGGAAGGCCTTAGAAGGCTTTTAGAAATGGCTTAAGAGCTCTAAAAATAGTGTTCCTAGTATAGATTAATTAATAGGTATACAATTTTAGCAAAATACCCTATTAATTCTATGCTATATACGTAAAAAGGCTAAGGACCCGTTCTGCCTTAGGCCGTAGCCCTATCCCTATGGTTTCCGGAGCCTATCCGTTCTATATCCGATTTAACCTATTTACTCTTTTTACGAGCTTTCTTCATAGGTCGCGATAACACCGTAGTATTAGAGCGCTTTTTATAACTTGTAGATTGTGGACCTTAGTCCTAATATTCTTTTAGAATATCTTCGCAATAATTAAGGTAATCCTCTGGTTCCTATATAGAGTCCTTAGCGGGCTAGCCTAGCCATTTAACTTTAAATTAAAGCTTGTTCTTAATAAACTTATAGTATAGTATAGCTTTAACCTCGTACCGCTTGCCCACTACTTTAGGGTGTTTAATTGGACCTAGATAGAAGTTCTTTTTTAATAGTAGTCTATGCTATAGCTCTAGTAGGTTTATGTAAAACACTAGATGTATATAGGCTATAGATAGGGGTAGCTGGAGACGATAGGCTAGCTTGCTAATTTGTTCCTTAACTTAAAAGGGACCTAGGTATCTTATATTAAGCTTCTTTAATAGTTAACGGGTTTTAATATTTGTTGAACGTAATAGAACCTTATCGCCTACTCTAAAATGCTTATCCTGGTGTTTATAGTTATACTAAAGTCTCTGCTGCTTTTAGGCATCTTATAAGCTCTGCTTTATATACTTCTATTACTCCTCCCATTTCTAGAGGTATTCTTATACTCTTTAGTGGATGTCCTTAGACTTTCTAGTAGGATCCTATAACTAATTATGCGGCCTTAGCTAGTGATTATTAGGTATACTATTAAACCCAAATAGTTAGACACTATAGGCAATCTAGATTGGTGCATACTTATATAATGCGTATTGCTTTAAATTATAAGCGTACTCCGCGTACGGAAGTAGCTTATACTAGTTGTCTTACTAGTAGTTTAAATATATCTGTAGGTAAGACTCTAGTTCCTAGTTCTAGCGTTCCATTTGCCTATCTATCTACGGGTAAAAAGCAGTACTATAACGGTGATCTATCTTTAAATAGAAGTATAGATCTGACTAGTACTAACTTATAAAGACGCTGCCCCTATTAGTAATAATAGAGTGCGGCTAATCTACTTTAAGAAAGCATTTTTAAGAAAGCATTTCTCCTTAATTAGGTTAGTAAGCTCTTATACGTTAATCGTCTTATTAACGGGAAGGTATTAAACGTACTTTAAAAACCTATTAATAAGTATAAGGACCGAATCATATGTTTGTCCTTGGCTATTTTTAGATAGCAAGAGATCCGTAATGAAGTTTATGGCGTAATGTCGCTATAGCTTACTAGCGGGGGGAACTAATTTAAGTAGACCTTATAGCTTGTGCCTATAGATCTTGTATACTTAATACTTCTTACAATAGCTAATATACTCCTTTACTTCCTGATTAAGCCTTAGCCAATAGTATTTATATTAAAGTAATTCCACTATCTTTGCTTAACTATAGTGGCCGCCTAAAGGATCATTATAATTCTTTATAAAAATCTTCTGTTATAGATTTGCTTTTTATAGCACCTAAACCTTACTACCTCTACGTAGTAGGCCTATCGGGTCTAGTTCCTAATGGTAGCGCCTAGTAGCTTCCTTTCTGTTACGTTTCCGGTCTACTTCCGCATTAAGGATAGTATAGGAAGCGTCCCTCCATTATACCTTATGGATAAGATCTATTAACCTTTCAGATAGTTCCTAGGTAAAGCTATTTTGTCCTATACTGCTTTAAGTATAAGACTAGATGGTACTATAGATCTTATAACTCTTTAATGCGTATATATTAGGAAGACCGCTATAAGGTTAAAGTCCTTTAGTTATTATAGGGCTCCGAGTTCCAATTACTCTATAGCTTCGCTATTAGTTTAAAGGGATAGCTTAGCAATTAGGGATGGTATATTACTAGGTTCTAAGAATATATTAGGGACGTCCTGTTTAGGTATATTTGGACACTTATTAATAACAGACCGGGTACTAGCTAGAACATTAGTAGAAACTAATAGGGCTTATACTGCCTAAGACTTAGTGTATAGAGCTATAGGTACTTAAGCATCCTATACCCAGAGCTTATTCTATAATATAGGGAGTAAGATATTTATTATCTGTTTTCCTTCTCCTGTTTTAAAGCCTTTAGTATAGTCTAGCCGTTATAACAGTCTATTGGTAGGGTTGTTTTCCCCTAGCTTATATTTAATCTTAAAATTAAATCACGTAAGCTCCTTTACCTATCTGGCTTGTCGAGGTGTAAGCTCCTTTATAGTTATAAAGTAGTATAGATTATAGTGATCTGAGAGTATACAAGTGGTATAGCTCGCGTGCTTAAGGTAGTATTGCCACTATTTAAAGCAGTCGACTATAGCCAGCAGTTCCTTATTGTGGGTATAATACCTAACTTTAGGTCCCTGGAATTTTCTGCTATAGAATGCTACTAGTCTCTAATGGAGCTGGGTAGCGTTTAGGTGCCTATTAGGTTATAGTAGGATACTAATAAGGGCAAAATTTAATATATTAGTAATTATTATTAATAGCTAATCTAGGTCAAAATGCTATAGCAATAAAGCTTTTATAAACTTTACGCGAAGTTTCTAAAAAGCCTTTTAAACCTTTCCGGGCCATAACCATGGCTTATACTATTTAGTTAGTCCCTTCTTAGTTTTCTTCCTTACCGCCTTTAAGCTTTTTACTCCTTAGGTTAGGTCTTAGGAAGCTTCCGTAATATAGTTAAATAGGTATTAGGTAACGTCCGAGTAGTTATAGATAAAGCGCCTATAGAAATTGGTAAAGCCTAGGAATACTTAAATATCCTAGTAGCTCTCTAGCTTCGGCCACTCCTAGATCGTCTACACCCGTATTAGGTTTATAACTACACCTATAGGCGTTATAATATAACCTAGGAACTTAACCTACTTAGTATTAAAGATATACTTTAACGCCTTAGCGTAGAGGCCCTAATTATCTAAACGTTTTAGCACTTCGCGGATGTGTTGCTTGTATTAATCCTCGTCTTCTAAGTAGATTAAGATGTTATCTAAATAAATAACGTATGTGCGGTTAACTAGTCCCCCTAAGGCTCTGTAAATATACAATTAGAATGTTGTAGGCGTATTGGCTAGCCTAAAAGGCATTACTAAATATTTAAAGTGGCCGTATTGGGTCTTAAAAGTGATTTTTTACTTATCCCCTTCTTTGATACGGAGCCTATAATAGGCGTCTTATAGATTTAGCTTTGTAAAGATCTTCGCCCTAAATAGTTAATCTAGCATTTTACTAACTAGTAGTAGTAGGTAATGGTTCTTAATTGTAATCTTGTTAAGACCGCGATAGTTTACGTATAGCCTTATAGTTCTATCTAGTTTTGGGACGAAGAGGATTAGTACGCCTAATGGCGACTTACTAGGCTAGATCTACCCCTTTTCTAGTAACCTATTAAGGTACTCCTATAAGATCTTAAGCTCTTTACGCGAGAGGTTATAGATAGGAAGATTTAGCGGTTATTTACCTTCTTCTAGATTAATTATATAATCGTACTCCAAGTTCTACGGTAGGACTTTAGCTCTCCTGCCCGAAAATACCCTTAGTAAGTCCCTTAGGCCTACTGGAATATTTAATAAATTAGGGTCGCGTTTATCCTCCGCGTTATTATTAGGTAGGTCCTAGAGCTCCCTTAAAATGCTTACGGGCAGCGTTATACGCTATAGTAGTTACTTATATATAGTTGCTACTATATATTAAACCGTTTTATGCGGTAGCTAGTAGAGGGTAGGGAACTCCTTAACGCAGCGTTTGAGGTGCCGTAGCATACTTTCCGTATATTGCTTAAGCTAGAGTAACCTATAGCGGTTAAAGTATCTTATAAAATCCTTAAGATCGCCGCCTCCCTATAATGTCTCTATAACCTATCTAGCAGTTCCCTATAGGGTCTCCATTATAGAGGGGTTATTACCTATACTAGGCTCTATACCTATCTTGCTATTAAATAGGGGTTAGATTTAATACTCCTTTGGGTATAGAGCGTATACTATTTTATTTAGGGCTATATTCTCTAGGATATTCTTTAAACTTATTAGTAATATACGCCCTTCTAAATCTTTATTATTCTACTATTTAAAGGCTCTAGTTTTAAAGCGTATCTTAGGATCTGCTTCTGCTAGCTAAGGGTATCTAAGGATAAGGTTATAACCTACAAAGTTAGCCGCCTAAAAGGGTTGCGGGCTAATTACCTTAGTGCGGTTATATATATTGGCCACTAATACTATAAGCTTATGGGCACTATATAGCTTAATCCAATGCTTATTTAGGAAGCCTATAATAGGTTTCTACTACCTTTATAATAGGATAAGTTTATACTCTTTTACTAAATTATATTATATAAGATTGATTTCAGCGCCGCTATTATATAGTACTTAGAACTGTTATACCTTACCTATAGGGAGTATTATTTCTAGCTTAACAGTAATACGGAGAGTCTCTTCTTCCGTATCTTGCCCTAGTTATAACTAGGAGAGGTCTGCAACTAGGGCTTTTCTTTTTTTAGATTATTAGTACGGTTATCACCCTATTTGTTTTTCCAATAAAATCTACCTCTGGAGTTTTTTTTTAACTTCTTAAAGTGTTCCTATAAAGGTGCTAAATGGGTATTAGGTTAACCCTAGAAGTCTTTCCCGTTATTTAAGGTTCCTAATTTTAACCCTTTTAAAGTTCTCTTTAAGAACGGCTTCTTTAAAGGTTGGGTCTGCCCTATATTATTACTAAAGTGCCCGCGCTTTTAGTAACCCTTTAGCTTTCTACTAGAAGAGGTCTAGTTCCTTACCGTATCTTTAGCGTTTAGAACTGCTCGTTCGAAATCCGTATATATAGTAATCCGTAATAGGGCTCCTACGCGCTTTATCTTATCACGAATTGCTAGCTTAATTCTAGCCTAGATAAACCCAATCTTCTCCTTTTTACAGATGCTACCGTTCTTATTTTTAAAGGGCTCTAGATCTATTTACTAAGTATAAGTTTCTATAAAGTTTATAAACTAGTAGAAGTTATAGCGGTCTAGCTGTATCTCATTCTAAAATAGCTATATATTATTATATTATATAATATACGGATCTTAAGTCCATTTCTTTAAGAAGGTTTACAGCTGTGGCTATATAATAATTTACTCTTTATTAAGCTAATTAAGCGCGATTTAGTTTAGTAATTGGTCTTTAATCTTACTAATAATCCAGCGTATACGCTCTTTAGTATTATCTCGTATCATTAGCATCTTAAAGAAGTTGTCTACCTTATAAACCCAATCATCTAACTGCTGGGCGTTAGGTCTATAGCGGAGTTCTAAACTACTAAAGGCCTTAGCCAGTCGGTCTATGTCCTTTTTCCATTTATAGCGTAAATAACTCTCTAAGTCTTCTATACCTCCTTAGGTAGGTACTAGGTAGCTTCTAGGAAGCCTTTAGCCTTAACTAGGTTATAAAAAAATTTATCTAGCTTAGATTAGACCCTACTAGATCTAGATTTGCCCTTAAAGGGTTCTAATATATTTATTAGTGGCTTCCTCCTATATGGCTTCCGAGAGCCTTGCGATAGCTTCCCAATATCTATCTTAAAGGAGATTAGTATAGGGCTTTTAACCTTCTAAACTTAGGCCTAGAGAGGCTCCTGTTATAGAGGTAGTGTTAGTACTAGTAGCTAGTATAGGCTTCCTAACGAGGCTTAGGTCTTAAGTTAGTAATTAGCTTAAATTACCTAAAGGGGTAGGCCCGCTTGGCTTATAAGCAGTCTATATACCGCCACTATGCCAATTATAGGCCGATGGTCTTCCGGAAGGGTTCCGGTTAGTTCCCTAGTTAGATATATTAATATATTCCTCTAGCATTTCTAGCTTAGGGGAAGATCTTAGAGTTACCTCTAGCGCTTAATCTTCTAATTAGCCTAGGTAGGGCTAGAGGGGTTTTAGTTGCTTTTTAGCAGCGTTATAACCGTCGTAAAGGGTATTTATATTTTCCTTAGCGTTACTAGTAACCGTAGGTATATAAGAGTCTTTAAGCTCCTAAAGCATCTAGGTATTAGGGCTCGTTTAGCCGTCTTGCCTAGAGGGTTATATTATCGCAATCTCTCGCTATTAGAGGGACCTTCCTGCCTTTACGCGACGGCTTTCTATAAGGTATCCGTGGAGTTTCTGTTTAGGTTATTACGAGATTTTAAGGGAGAATAGTGGTTATAAATAAAAGATATAAACAAATAATCTGGTCCTTAAAGCCGACTACCCTTCTAAAAAAGAGTAGGAAGGATTTGAATATAAGGGGATCTTATAGATAGGGGGCTATAAGGACACAATTGGAACAGGATAGATTAGTGAAAGAGACGAATCCTTAAGGAGGTAAGGCCTCTAGGATCGTGGAGACTATATACTACAGGCACGTGCCTTCGGCATGTAACCGGCGACTATCTAAGGGGCGTCCGGGGGTTGTCCTAAGGGCAACCCAAGGTGTCCGCAATAATATCCCTTACAGTACGTTATATTCCGATATTCTTACGTTTCTACATTCTAAACTTATAATGTAACTAGCTATATATTACGGCACTGACCTAACGCGTTGTTATGGCTTGTATACGCGTATGCATAAGCACGGACCTAACCCCTAAGCGACATATATATACCGCCTTACCTCTATACATAGATCCTTACATAATATCGTTTGTCAATAATATATAGTCACCTCGTACATCGTACCTTGATAGTCCGCACGTACTATAACACCACGTAACTCGGCTACCCCTTATTCTATGGTTTAACTAGTTCTAGTACATTCTGTACTTTTACCACTAGTCCGTTTATATCTCTCTTTAATAGTACTACTACTGCCAATATAAGGTCCGTAATAGCACTGTAATATATAGCGTATAGTATTAACTAAGGTGCGGTATACTGCCGCATTTAATAGAAACTAATAACATAGTGCAGCTAATTGCGCATTTATAGCTACCTAGGTAAATAGTGCCTTTAATATATAATGCCCTCCTCGTAAATTTTATATATCTTGCTTATTTTAAGCAATAAATAAGTATTACTTTTCCTGCGTAGTTATTATTAAGTACTTATCCTATACACTTAATAGTATTTGCTTAGTCTATATAGTTAGTATAAAATAAAATATTTTATTTTAGATAATTTAATATAATATAGCGACGGTTTTTTTTTACCTGCCTATTTACTAACCTATTTACATACCTACCTACCTATCTACCTACCTATCTACCTACCTATTTACCTACCTGCCTGCCTATCTATCTATCTATACCTACCTATACCTACCTATCTATAACTACTGTTTATACTTACCTGTCTATACCTACCTATCTATGCCTACCGTCTATATATACTATTTATACATACTGTTTATACCTACCTATCTATGCCTATCTATCTATATATACCGTTTACGCTACCTATTTATACCTACCTATCTATAATTTAAGGGAAGGGCCGGCCCGATTTGTAACGGAGCCTTATAGTAAGAACTACGGTGGACTTGTTAATGGGCTAGGTATATAAGTATTGCAAGTAAGTCAATAACGTAATAATAACTAGTGGAGTGGTTGCCTAATAGATTAACTCTAATTGTATTCTGAGAATTACTACAAGGAAAGAACTATTTAGGTAAGGACTGCGGGCCCTTAAATACACAACCGTACTCCTAAGAAAGTTATTGCTTTATCTGCTCTATCTACTCTGTTTACTCTATTATAGATCTTGCAGATTATACAGATTATATAGATTATATTACGTGACTCTGCTTACTATTCCTCGTTATATAGTTCTATGGGTTCTATTCTAAACTATGCCTATATTAACCAACTAGCTTCTTCCAACTCCTCTCTAAGTAGTCGTAATATTGTACTTAAAGCGTTCGTAACACTATCTCCCTCCTTTCTATCTTCGTTCTTAAAGATACCTAGCATCTCTAAGTTGTTTACTAGAGGTATAATATCCATCTAATTAATTTAGTTAATATTATTACTTATAATGCCTAAAGCACCTTCTTTTTCCTTAACTCTTTATTATACGCGTACAGTCTCTTCTATATTATCGCTTGGTAAAGTAATACTATCTCCATATTCTCGTTATGCGAAAGAGGGGTTAGTTTATGTTGCGTTAGTAAGTCCTTTATCTCGGCAACCTTTCTCTTATTTAAAGTGCACTAAAGTAAACATTTAATTGTCTTATAATATTCGCTTAGTTTCTAACGCTAAGTATACGCGTCCTATAACTCTTAATAATCTTTAAGTTCCCTAAGTAATTTGTTATAGGGTTTTGTGTTTAATTTGCTGCTATAAAGCTTAATAATAAGTTATCTGTCGCTTTGGCGGAACTTTATTATTCGCGTAATGCTAAGAAAGAGGCTGCTAATGCTTAACAATAGGCTCTTAATTCTTATCTTGCTGCGTCTACTTAACTAATTTGTCTTAAGAAAGTTCGCAAGAAAGTTTATTCTAAGGAGTAGAAGCTTATAGAATAAGGTCTTTAGGAACTAGGTAATAAAAGAACGGGTCCTCTTTTAATAGAGAAGAAAACAACTCTAAGTAGTTTAGCAGTCGCTCTTCCTAGGTCCCCCTTAGGTAACTCATTCTTTAATAATTTTTCTTTATTAATATTGCCTAACCTTTTCTCTTTTAATACTCCTATACCTTTTCTATAGCGTTCTTTAGGTTCTTTAGTAGTTCCTAGGTAGTCTTATTATAGCCTATCCACTTTACTTTATACTATATTTTATCGTCTACGTCCTTATAACTAACAATCTTTAAAACTTACTATTTGTCTTCTTCTTATCCTCTATACGTGTCTGCCTTATAAATTAGTAGCTTAATATTCCTATATACTGGCTCTAGTATTACAATATACTATATAGGGTAGATCTTTATTCTAGCTAGTAGGTTTAACTTAAATATAACTAATGAAATTTTCTATATAATTTTAAAAGGTCCTAGTCTGACATAGTCCAATTTCTTGCTTAGTTGTTAACTCTTAAAATTTTTATATAGTAGCTATACTTTATCTCCCTCCTTAAGATCTAGTCCCTTAGATCTCTTAGCGTCGTAGTACCTTTTTATCCTTTGCTATACTACCTTAGCTGTTTCTATAAGGTCTATATAAAGATTTATTAAACTCTTTATTCTCTATTTAGCTATACTACTTATCTTCTTTACTTAGCGTGGTAATAGTAAGGTCCTTAGCTTATATCCGTAATTTGCCTTAAATAGTAACATACCTATTCCTTCTTATAGTGTTATATTGTATACGAACTGTATAACTAGTAATAGCGATACCTAATTATTCTGTGCGTAATTAATATAATGCCTTAGATACTATTCTAGTATCTAATTTAATCTTTCTGTTTAACTATCTGTCTATAAATAATATGCGGTAGAAGTTACTGCTCAAACTCCTTATTCTACTAAGAATACCTCCTAAAATACTACTATAAATCTTAGATCTCTATTTAATATAATCTTACTTAGTGCTCTATATCTTGCAAATACTTCTTTAATATAAATTCTAGCGACATCTTCCGCTAATATTTTTTCTAAACATGCTATAAAGTATCCCCACTTTATAAGCTTGTCTATTATTACTAAGATTACATTATAATCTTATCCGGTAATAGGGTCTCTTAACTTTAGTAACTTAATAATAAAGTCCTATAATATGACCTCCTATAGTCTTTCTAGTATTTTAACAGATTGTAGTCCTTTATATAGTTTATGCCTTATAGGTTTATTCCTTTAGCAATCTAGATATTCCTTTATAACTTGCCTCACTAGTCTCTAGATCCGGTTAATAATATACTCCTCTTAAAGTCTTAATACTAAGCCTATAGCTCCGTTATGTCCTTAAGTTAGTTCTTTATAAAATGACTTAACAAACTCTTTTGCAATAGCTCTTAGTACGTACGTTGCTTCTCAATTTTCGTACTACTCTAAGTCTAGATCCTCTATTTATGCTTCTAGGATCTTTTATATCTAATCACTTTCTAATAATTTATAGGTTTTCTCTTCTCGTATTGCTATAATCTTTAGATAATTATACCTAATCAATCTATCTATATCTCTTCGCAATAAAGCCCCTAATAGCTTTTTATTATTTTATAGTTTAGCCTTTTTACTTAGAGCATCTGCTCGTGCATTCTCTGTACCCTTAGTATGCTAAATTTCGAAATAGTATTTTATAAGCATCTCTGCCCATCTAACCTATCTATAGTTAAGTTCTTTCGTTATTAGGAACCCTATTAGGTTCTTATAATCCGTTTTAACTATAAATAGTTTTTCTATACCTTGCAAGAATAACCTTTATTCCTTTAGTACTATAACTATTCCTAACAACTCCTTATTATAGATATTATAGTTCAGTTCTGGTAGTATTATCTTTTAACTATAATATGCTACTAGGTGCTATCCATCCTAATATTTCTATAGAAAGCACGCCCCTAGTGTATAGTCTAATGCATCCGTTTCGACCACTATCTCTAGCTATAGTTAGTAGATTTTAAGAATTGGCTCTTAGGTAAACAGCTGTTTAATCTTCTTAAATAGTTCCTGTTGTCCTTTTCCCCATATCTATAGTTCTTCCTTCTTTATTAATCTCGTAAGTAGCTTAATATCCTTTAACCATTAAGCTATAAACCTCCTACAGTAATTGCAGAACCCTAGGAATAACCTTAACTATATTACATTCTCTAGTTTTTACCAATTTACTATAGCCTTAATCTTCTTTAGATCTATACTGAGTTAGCCTAGTTTAATAATAAATCTAACGAAATTGGTTTTCTTGGTAAAGAACTCGCATTTCTTAATTATTACTAGTATCTGTTCTTCTTGTAGTCTTTTTAAGACCTATTTAACGTGTTCTCTATATTCTCCCTTACTTATTAAGTAGATAATAATGTTATTAAGGTATACCATAATAAATTCATCCAAATATTCTCTTAATATATTGTTAGTGCGCTTCTAGAACGTTGCTAATGCGTTTATAAGCCCGAATTGCATAACTAATAGTTTATATAATCCTTCCTTTAACCTAAAGGCTGCCTTTTATTTATTGCCTTCCTTAATCCTAATCTAATAGTACGCCTATCTTAGATCTATCTTCGTAAAGATTTACGCATTGCCGATCCTATCTTAGATTTCGCTAATTAAGGGTAAAGGATACCTATCCTTTCTAGTGATATTGTTTAACTATCTATAGTTAATATATAGTCTAAGTTTTCTATTCTTCTTTAGTACGAATAGTACTAAATATCCTATTAATAACTGCGATAGTCTAATATATCCTTTTTAAAAATTTTCCTAGACAAACTCCTTAAGTGCTTATAACTCTTTTTCTGTTAACTTATAAGTTAGGTAGAACCTTAGACTTATTTCTAGTTCTAATTCTATCTTATAGTCCTATACTATATAATTTAATAGCTTTTTACTTTCCGGTGACCATAGCTTTTTATTATACTTATAGTATCTTTTTAGTATATAGCTTAATCCTTAATTAGTCTCCTTGTATATTACTCTAACTTAGTACTATACTAACTTAGTTTATTGTCGTATCTTACGTTATTATATATCTCTAATATTAACCTAACCTATAACCTAATCGATTTTTAGATTATATTTCTGTAACTAAGGCATTTCTAATACTGCCTTATTATTCCCTAATGGTAATATATTAAAAGATATCTTAATTTATCTCCCTTTAGTGGTTATCTAAATTAGTCCTGTTTTAAGGTTAATAATACCTCCTCTATAGGCTATTGGATCTCCTAAAATTATTACTAATAGGTAAAGATATTCTTTCTGCCTGTGTGGTAACCCTATTCTTTTAACTGCTGCTAGTAAGATATAGTTCCTTATTGCTCTACTATCTATTAATGCCTTAAACTGTTAATTTTGCCACTTAATTCTTAAATTTAGGTGCCGTCCTTAAATTCCTTTAAGGGTCTAAGGCTCTACTACTGGCTGCCTCTAGTCCTGTGGGCCTCTACTTTTCCCAACTATTAGCTACTAGATCCTATTTGTACTTAGTCTAACTTAGGCTAATACTTAGTTTGCTTTTTGTCTTTAATATGCTATAGATAGGTATTCTCTAAATATTCCTACTATTGTTGTCTATCTAGGCATTCTTCTATAAGGAATTTTCCTGGTTAAAGTATTAAGTCTCCTTGTTCTTAAACTTCTACTAGGTGCTAACTATGTATATACTTAGCGTTTTAATACTTCGCCTTGTCTGTTATCTAATATATCCTTATTAGATACTTTCGATTTTTATCTTTTAGTGCTCTATATATATTACACGCATTATCCATATATGCTATCTACGATAGTGTATAATGTGCTTAATGTCTTAGATTAACTCTTAGCTTATTTTTATCCTTAAGTTTAAACCTTTTTTATGTTAATTTAAGCGTTATAACTTTATTTATGGGTACTAAGATTTATTTTTTACTTCTCTAGTCCTCTAATTGCTCCTCTAGATCCTTTAATATTATAATTAAGGCTCCCTTAATATAAGTTATAGCCTTCTCTATAATTAGGTGGTCTTGGATAACTTTTTTGTCCAACTATATATAGAAATCTTCCTACTTATTATTGTGTTATTATCTATACCACTTTTAGTATAGCTGCTTAAGTGTATACGGCTCGTTTATAAGGAAATATCTCTTTATTACTACGTTATAACAGCCCTTTATATATTGTTCTTTAAACCTAATAGAAATCCCTAGATCCTCTTCTTATTCCAGTTTAGTAAGCCACTTAGCTCTTAATATGCCTATTCTTAGCCTATTAGTGATTTTTTATACTAGCGCTCTGTCCCTTGTATATCCTAATATGCTAGATCTCTTATTTAGTTTCTATTCTTGCTATAAGGTAATTCTTGCCCTAAATTCTTTTATGGTTTCTTTTACATTACGTCTTATAAGTAGATCCTTAAAGTCTTTATACTTCTTAATCTTAGTATTAAACTCTTAATCTTTAGTTTAAATATCTTATTTAACTAGTAAGTTCTCTAGGTCTATATATCTGTCTCCTAGTCTAACTACTATTTATATTGCAGATTCTCTAGTCTATAAAGAAGCTCCTTACCTCTTATTTCTAGGTGTTTTAATTCGTACTCCGAATTCCTAATCCCTTAGATTCTTTAATCTTAAGCTTGCTTCTAACTTAAGCTTAGCTCTAGCCTTAGTTTAACTAGGCTTTACTAGTGTCCTTATCTCGTCTTAAGAGTCTTATGCCGTTAGGAACACTTATCCCGAGCTTATTTGTATATCTTTAAACTAAGCTACTGCTCTACTCTATCGGTTTCCGTCCGTTATAGGTTTTTGAGCTTGCCTTATCTCGTCTTAAGAATCTTAGTCGTCTTTTATCTTGTCTTTCGTCTTAAGAATCTTAAGCCTTTGGCCTTTTGCCTTTATTAAGTAGTAAGCTAGCACTAGCAGTTATTTGCTTGCTTAATCGTCTCTAGATATTACTTCTTCTATCTTATAAAGCAATAGATGCTGTATCTAACGGTATTATAATGCCCGTTACTGAACCTTGCTCTATAGCGGTCTTAGTCTCTACTTCTATTACATTACCGAGGTTTAGATACCCCTAGTTAGTTCCTTTACTGTCCTTATTGCTGTTAATTAATAAGTACTCTAACTCTATTATTATTATCGCTAATCTTTATCTGTATATTACTGTGACATCTTAATCTAGCTCGTAGAGTTAATTTTAATCTTTATCTAACTCTTTAGTTCCTTTAAGTCCTCTTAACTCTAGCTCTTATAGCTAATAGCTTGCACCATACTTGGCGTCTTTATAAATTCGGCATACATTGTTATAATAAAACGCAAAACTTCTAATTAAACATTCTTTTGTTCCTTATAGCGCGCTATTATCCCTCTGTACGTATGCGTTACATACTACTAGTCTAGTTCCCTTTACTACGTAATAACTCTAATTACTTCTATAGTCTCTAGTAAAATAACCCAATTTTCCGTAATTTATGCAAGCTCTATCTTTAAACCATTGTTTTTGCTATAGAGTTCGCTTAAACGTCTTCTGTTGTTAAGATCCTTAGTTTAGCCTATGCTCCTTAGTCCTATAATTACTCGATTCTTAACCTCTAGGTTTCTATAGTTTCTTACTCCATCTTCTATAGGTTTCTTTGGTACTACTTAGGTCTATTAGCTTTACGCCATACTATAGTTTTTGATTTGGCTTTGGTCGTTGCGTATTCTACGTCTTATACGATTGTGGGACTCTGTCCTGGCTGTTACGGACGCTTTAAGTACGATATTACGACTACTTGGAGAAGAGTTAGGAGAAGCTAGTTAGTTAATATAAGCACGGTCTAGGATGGAACCCGTGGAACTATGTGACGAGGAATAGTAGCCGAGGTCACATGAGGTGCTATGTAAGGAACGCGAGGAATAAAGGGAACTTACGTACCTTATGTATAATACGTACATTACGTACAAGAAGGATTTTATAGGAGTATAGTTGTGTATTTAAGGACCCTTAGTCCCTACCTAGATAGTTCCTTCCTTATAGTAATTCTTAGAATATAATTGGAGTTAATCTGTTAGGCAACTACTCCACTAGTTATTATTATGTTGTTAACTACTGTCTTTGCATTTCCTATACACCTAGCCCATTAATAGAACCTATTATAGTTCCTGCTATAAGGTTCCGTTATATAATTACTACCTAGTTATAGTATTAAATATAAAAGGTCAAACAACATGCCACCAAAAGCAGCTACTATAACGCCATTAACGGTGGCAACTACTTTAAGGTTAGGGGGTAATACTAGTATGGCGGACACTGACTTGTAATAACCTGTGACGGTAGGATAATTATAGGAAATAGTGGATTAATTAATAGAAAATAATACGGTACTTAAGAACAGACTTAATGGAATTAGAGTAGTAAAGGTTAAGTTATTATCGATCAAACAATTCTTAGGAGAAAGATTAAAGCTTAAAGGATTTCTAACGCAAATATATTTTAAAGTTATGTAAGAAGGGGCTAAGTTAGCCATAATAATGGACCAGATAGCCTACGCAGGACTATTCCTAATAGGTTAGGCACTTAAATGGTTTAAACCCTACTTAATAAAAATACAGACTAACGGAATGACTACTGCTAATTAAGAGGTACGATTTATGTTTTTTAGCTAGGTAGGATTCGTGGAATGATTAATATAGATATTTAGGGACCTAGAAGTAATAACTATAGTAGAAAGAAAGCTTTAGGACCTAATATAGTAAACTTCAGCAATTGAGTATATAATGTAGTTTTAAATACTTGCAATATAGGTTAAATGGAATGATAAGGCGCTTATAGCATAGTATAAATAAGGACTTAAGGCTAAAGTCTAAGACGTAATTATTCTGATGGAAGATGCGGACACCCTAAGGGAATTAATAGATTAAGCGATTAAGATTAATAATAGGATCTTCTAAAGGGAATAGGCTAAGAAAGGCTAGGATAGAGTTCTATAGTTGTATAAGACGTAGAGTACGTAACGACTAAAGCTAAATTAGAAACTATGGTATAGCGCGGAGCTAATAGACCTAAGTAGTACTAAAGAAGCCTATAAGAGATAGAGTAAGAAACTATAAAAACCTAGAGGTTAAGGATTTAGTAATTATAGGACTAAGGAGTAGAGGCTAAACTAGGGATTTTAACAGCAGAAGATGTTTAGGCGGACTCTATAATAAAGTTAATAGTTTAGAGACGGAGCTTATATAAATTGCGAAAAATAGGGTTACTTTATAAGGGATTGTAAAGATAGTTAGAATTACTATATAATAAAGGGAACTAAACTAATAGTATATAACATATACGTATAGAGGGATAATAGTATACTATAAGGAATAAAAGAGTGTTTAATTAAAAGTTTTACGTTTTGTTATAATAACGCATGCTAAATTTATAAAGATGCTAAGTATGGTGTAAGCTATTAGCTATAAGAGCCAGAGTTAAAAGGACTTAGAGGAACTAAAGAGTTAGATAAAGAATAAGATCGACTCTATAAGCTAGATTAAGATGTTACAGTAACATATAGATAATGATTAGTAATAATAATAATGGAGTTAGAGTACTTATTAATTAATAGTGATAAGGACAGTAAAGGAACTAACTAGGGGTATTTAAACCTTAATAACGCAATAGAAGTAGAGACTGAGACCGCTATAGAGTAAGGGTTAGTAACGGGTATTATAACACTGTTGGATACGGCGTCTATTGCTTTATAAGACGGAAGGAGTAATATTTAAGGACGATTAAGTAAGCAGACGACTGCTAGTGCTAGCTTACTACTTAATAAAGGCAAAAGGCCAAAGGCTTAAGATTCTTATAAAGAGATAAGAGATAACTAAGATTCTTAAGATAAGATAAGGTAAGCTTAAAGACCTATAACGGATAGAAACCGATGGAGTAGAGTAATAGCTTAGTTTAAAGATATACGAATAAGCTTAGGATAAGAATTCCTAACGGTATAAGATTTTTAAGACGAGATAAGTAAGATCTAGGACTCTTAAGATGAGATAAGGACACTAGTAAAGCCTAGTTAGACTAAGGCTAAAGCTAAGCTTAAGTTAGAAGTAAGCTTAGGATTAAAGAATCTAAGGAATTAAGAATTTGGAGCATAAATTAGGACACCTATAAGCAAGAGGTAAGGAGCTTCTTTATAGATTAGAGAATCTATAGCGTAAATAGCGATTAGACTAGGAGATAGATATATAGACCTAAAGGACTTACTAGGGAAATATAGTGTTTAGCCTAAAGATTAAAAAGTTAATACTAAGATTAAGAAGTATAAAGACTTTAAGGATCTACTTATAAGACGCGACGTAAAGGAAACCATAGAGGAATTTAGGGCAAGAATTACCTTATAGTAAGAATAGAAACTAAATAAAAGATCTAGCATATTAGGATGTATAAGGGATAAAGCGCTAGTACGAAGGATTATTAATAGGCCTAGAGTAGGCATATTAAGAGCTAAGTAGCTTACTAAACTGGAATAAGAAGAGGATCTAGGGATTTTTACTAGGTTTAAGGAACGACACACTAAAGGCTGTTACGACGTAGTAATAAAGAGATACTTCCTTACGGACAAGCCGTATATACTTAAGTAGCTGTACTAAAAGTGGTATAGGCAACGATATAATAATAAGTGGGAAGATTTCTATATATAGTTAGATAAAAAAGTTGTTTAAGACCACCTAATTATAAAAAAGGCTATAACTTATATTAAGGGGGCCTTAATTATAACATTAAAGGATTTAAAGGAGTAGTTAGAGGACTGAAGAAGCGAAAGGTAAATCTTAGTACCCGTAAACGAAGTTGTAACGCTTAGATTAATATAAGAAAGGTTTAAACTCTAGAATAAAGACAAGCTAAGAGTTAACCTAAGACATTAAGCATATTATATACTATCATGGATAGCATATATAGATAATGCGTGTAATATATATAGAGCATTAAAGAATAAAAATTAAAAGTATCTAATAAGGATATATTGGATAATAGACGAGGCGAAATATTAAAACGCTAAGTATATATATGGTTGGTACTTAGTAGAAGTTTAAGAATAAGGGGACTTAATACTTTAACTAGGAAGATTCCTTACGGAAGAATACCTAGATAGATAATAATGGTGGGAATATTTAGAGAATACCTGTCTATAGTATATTAAAGATAAAAAATAAACTAAGTATTAGCCTAAGTTAGACTAAGTATAAACGGGATCTAGTAGCTAGCAGTTAGGAAAAGTAGAGGCCTATAGAACTAGAGGGAGCTAGTGGTAGAGCCTTAGACCCTTAAAGGAATTTAAGGACAATACCTAAATTTATAAGTTAAATAGTAAGATTAACAGTTTAAGGTATTAATAGATAGTGGAGTAATAAGGAACTATATCTTGCTAGTAGTAGTTAAAAGAATAGGATTACTATATAGATAAAAGGAACGTCCTTACCTATTAGTGACAATTTTAGGAGATCTGATAGCCTATAGAGGAGGCATTATTAATCTTAAAATAGAACCTATTTAGTTAACTATTAAGGGAAGATAAATTAAGATGTCTTTTAATATATTACTATTAGGGATGCCTTAGTTACAGGAATATAATCTAAAGATTAATTAGATTATAGGTTAGGTTAATATTAGAGATACTTAACGCCGTAAAATGCGATAATAAACTAAGTTGGTATAGTACTAAGTAGAAGCGATCTACGAAGAAATGGAAAAAGGGCTAAGCTATATACTAAGAAGATACTATAAGTATAGTAAGAAACTATAGTTACCTAAAAGTGAAAAGCTGTTAGAATATATAGTATAGGACTATAAGATAGAATTAAAAGAAGGAATAAGTTTAAGGTTTTTTCTAATCTATAAGCTTACTAAAGAGGAAGGTAGAGCATTAAAAGAGTTTATTTAAGAGAACTTATAAAAGGGATATATTAGACTATTGTAGTTATTAGCGGGTTATCTAGTACTATTTGTACTAAAGAAGAATGGCAAACTAAGGCTGTGTATTAACTATAGACAGTTAAATAGTATTACTAGAAAGGATAGGTATCCTTTACCCTTAATTAGCGAAATTTAAGATAGAATAGGTAATGCGTAAATCTTTATAAAGATAGATCTAAGATAAGCATACTATTAGATTAGGATTAAGGAAGGCAATAAATAAAAGGCAATCTTTAGGTTAAAGGAAGAACTATATAAACTATTAGTTATATAATTTAGGCTTATAAATGTACTAGTAACGTTTTAGAAGCGTATTAATAATGTATTAAAAGAATATTTGGATAAATTTGTTATGGTATACCTTAACGATATTATTATCTACTTAATAAATAAGGAAGAGTATAGAGAATATATTAAATAGGTTTTAAAGAGACTATAGAAAGAACAAATGCTAGTAGTAATTAAGAAATGCGAGTTCTTTACTAGGAAGACCAATTTTGTTGGATTTATTATTAAACTAGGCCAACTTAGTATAGATCTAAAAAAGATTAAGGTTATAGTGAATTGGTAAGAACTAGAGAACGTTACGTAGTTAAGATTATTTTTAGGGTTTTGCAATTACTATAGAAGGTTTATAGCGCAATGGTTAAAGGATATTAAACTATTTATAAGATTAACGAAGAAAGAAGAACTATAGGTATAGGGAGAAGAATAGTAAGAACTCTTTAAAAAAGTTAAAGAGTTATTTACCTAGGAGCTAGTTCTTAAGATCTATTAACTAAGACTAGAGACGGTTATAGAAATAGATGTATTAGACTTTATACTAGGAGTATGTTTTATATAAAGGTATCTAGATAGATGGCATCCAGTAATATACTATAGTTGGAAGATAATACCACTAGAGTTAAACTATAACATTTATAATAAGGAGTTATTAGGTATAGTTATAGTACTAAAGAAATAAAGAGCATTCTTATAAGGCATAAAAAAACTATTTATAGTTAAAATAGATTATAAGAACCTAATAGGATTCTTAACAATAAAGGAACTTAACTAAAGATAGGTTAAATGGGTAGAGATGCTTATAAAATACTATTTTGAGATTTAGTATACTAAGGGTATAGATAACACGCGAGCCAATATATTAAGTCAAAAGGCTAAACTATAAAATGACGATAAGCTATTAGGGGCTTTACTATAAAAAGACACAGATAGACTAATTAGGTATAATTATCTAAAAATCGCAACAACTTAAGAAAATAAGTTAGAAAAGGTCTATAAGATACTAAAAAGCTTTTGGGTATAAAGAATTCTAAAAGTATAGCTAGAAGATCTATAGTTAGATATATACGAAAATTAAAAAGTAAAGTATATCCTAAGAAGCATAGTAGAGTAGTTTATAAAGAACTTTTATAAGGGATTAACTTAAGGACATAATGGAGCTATGGGCTTAGTGTTAAGACTCTAAGAGGAGTATATTATTAATAGAATCTAGAGGATAGTTAGAAGGGTTATTAGAGAGTATCTAAATTGCTAAAGGAATAAACTAACGAGGTATAAGCCGTATAGAGGGCTATAACCTATTAAAACACTAGAGAGACTATAGGAGGTTATATTATAGGACTTTATTATTAAGTTATTAAAGTTAAGAGATCCTATTACCGGATAAGATTATAACGCGATTTTAGTAATAGTAGACAAGCTTATAAAGTGGGGATACTTTATAGCCTATACGGAAGAAATCTTAGCGGAAGATATCGCTAGAATCTATGTTAAAGAAGTGTTTATAAGACATAGAGCACTAAGTAAAATTATATTGGATAGAAATCTAAGATTTATAGCAGTATTCTAGAAGGTATTCTTGGCGGAATAAGGAGTTTAAGCAGTAACTTCTACTGTATATTATCCGCAGATAGATAGTTAAATAGAAAGATTAAACTAGACACTAGAGTAGTATCTAAGGCATTATATTAATCACGTATAGAATAATTGGGTATTACTATTACTAGTTATATAGTTTGCATATAATATAATACCTTAAGAAGAAATAGGCATATTACTATTTAAGGCAAATTATGGATATAAGCTAAGAATATCGTTGTTACTAAAATAAGCGAAGAAAATAAGTAGCACAGCTAAAGAAAGAATAAAGACGTTAATAAATCTTTATATAGACCTTATAGAATTAGTAAAGAAGGTATAAGAGAGAATAAAAAGGTACTATAATACTAAGAGATCTAAGGGACCAGATCTTAAGGAGGGAGATAAAGTATAGCTACTATATAAAAATTTCAAGAGTTAACGACTAAGCAAGAAGTTGGACTACGTTAGACTAGGACCTTTTAAAATTATATAGAGGATTTTACTAGTTATATTTAAGTTAAACCTACTAGCTAAAATAAAGATCTACCCTATATAGTATATTGCGATGCTAGAGCCAGTATATAGGAATGTTAAGCCACTAGTCTATAAGGTAGACATATATAGAGGTTAGGAAGAAGATAAATAGTAAGTTTTAAAGATTGTTAGTTACGAGGATATTAACAATAAAATATAGTATAAGGTTAAGTAGATAGGCTATACTAAGACTACCTAGGAGCTACTAGAGAATTTAAAAAAATGCTATAGAAAAGGTATAGGAGTATTAGAAGAAAATAGGTTAGGTAATATTAATAAAGAAGGATTGTTAAAGAATAAGTCACCTAAGAGGGACCTAGAAAGAGCGACTGCTAAACTACTTGGAGTTATTCCCCTTACTATAAGAGAAGAGTTAGTTCTCTTATTATTTAGTTCCTAAAGACCCTATTCTATAAGTTTCTACTCCTTAGAATAAACCTTCTTACGTACTTTCTTAAGACAAAGTAAACGGGTAGACGCCGTAATATAAGTATCTAGAGTCTTCTATTCCGCATTCTAAAAACGCTTAAGCTTAGTAAGGGCCTACGCTAGGTCACTATTAAGCTTTATAGCAGCAGATTAAATACGAGACCCTATAATAAATTACTTAGGGAACTTAAAGATTATTAAGAGTTATAGGACGCGTATACTTAGTGTTAGAAGTAGAGCGAATATTATAAGACGATTAAATGTTTGCTTTAGTGCATTCTAAATAAAAGGAGAATTGCTAGGACAAAGGACTTGCCAACGCAATATATATAAGCCCCTCTTTTAAGCAACGAGAATATAGAGATAGCATTATTTCACTAAGTAATAATATTGCAGTAATAGTGCGAGCACAACGTTGCGCGTATAAAGAAGAAGAAGCTTTAGGTATTATAAGTAATAATATTAACTAAATTAATTAGATGGATATTATACCTCTAATAAACAACTTAAAGATGTTAGGTATCTTTAAGGACGAAGATAAAAAGAAGGGAGATAGTGTTACGGATGCTTTAAGTACAATATTATAACTACTTAGAGAAGAGTTAGGAGAAGCTAGTTAGTTAATATAAGCACGGTCTAGGATAAAACCTATAGAACTATATAATAAGGAATAGTAGTTAAGGTTATATAAGGTGCTATATAAGAAACGCGAGGAATAAAGGGAACTTACGTACCTTATATATAACACGTACATTATATATAAGAAGGATTTTATAGGAGTATAGTTGTATATTTAAGGACCCTTAGTCCCTACCTAGATAGTTCCTTCCTTATAGTGATTCTTAGAATATAATTAGAGTTAATCTATTAGGTAACCACTCTACTAGTTATTATTACGTTGTTAACTACTATCTTTGCATTTCCTACACACCTAGCCTATTAATAGAACCCATCGTAATTCCTACTATAAGGTTCCGTTACACTGGCCCCTCTTAGCCTATTCCCTTTAGAAGATCCTATTATTAATCTTAATTGCTTAATCTATTAATTCCCTTAGGGTATCCGCATCTTTTATTAGAATAATTGCGTCCTAGACTTTAACTTTAAGTCCCTATTTATACTGTGCTATAAGCGCCTTATTGTTCTACTTAAGTTATATAGCTAGCGTTTAGAATTATATTGTGTACTTAATTGTTAAAGTTCGTTGTATTAGGTCCTAAAGCTTTCTTTCCGCTATAGTTGTCGCTTCTAGGTCCCCAAACATTTATATAAGTTACTCTATAAATCTATTTTAGCTTAAAAACATAAACCGTACTTCCTGGTTTGTTGTTATTATTCTATTTACTTATATCTCTATAAGGTAAGGCTTAAACTATTTAAGTGCTCTTCCTAATAAGAACAATCCTGCATATACTACTTAATCNATAGTTATTNCNAGNTTTACTCCTTCNTNCGNAANCTTNAAGTNTATTTACGTAAGGAATCCTTTAAGCTTCGATCTTTCTCCTAAGAATCTTTTAATTGATAGTAACTTAACCTTTACTACTCCTATTCTATTAATCCTATTTTTAAGTGCCGCATTATCTCCCGTTAACTGATTAACTATTGCTTATAACTGTCTTACTGTTATAGGTTGTTATAAATTAGTGTCTGCTATACTAGTGTTGTTACCTAATCCTAACGTAGTTACCGCCGTTAATGGCGTTATAGTGGCTGCTTTTGGTAGCATATTGTTTGACTTATTAAAACTATAACTATGGTAGTAATTGTGTAACGGAGCCTTATAGTAAGAACTACGGTAGACTTGTTAATGGGCTAGGTATATAGGTATTGCAAGTAAGTTAATAACGTAATAATAACTGGTAAAGTGGTTGCTTAATAGATTAACTCTAATTATATTCTAAGAATCACTATAAGGAAAGAACTATTTAGGTAGGGACTGTGGGTCCTTAAATACACAACTATACTCCTAAGAAAGTCGTTGCTCTATCTGCTCTGTCTGCTCTATTTGCTCTATTATAGATCTCGCAGATTATATAGATTACATAGATTATATTACGTAACTCTGCTTACTATTCCTTATTATATGGTTTTACGGGTTCTATCTTAGACCGTGCCTGTATTAACCAACTAGCTTCTTCCAACTCCTCTCTAAGTAGTTATAATATTGTACTTAAAGCGTTCATAACACGATTAAAGGCTTTACCTAATTAAATTAATTAATTAATTATATTAATTCGAATCGGTCTCTACGGCCGTTCGCTAGCTATATATTTAAATAGTAGTTATTTAGGGTGCCTCCCTAGGAGGCCTTAATTTAATTTGGCGATAGGCTAATATTAAAGCTCTAGTTTAATTCAACTAATCGATTAATTAAATTGTTTATGGTGTTCGCTAGCTAGTTATTTAAACGGTAGTCGTCTAGTTCTAGCAATAGTTGTCTAGTTTTAGTAATAGTCCTCTACTAGCTGCCGTTCTAGTGCCTTTATAAGTAGGGAGGATATAAGGAAGAAAGAATAGGTAAAAAAAATAAGGTGGCTATATAGGGGGTATACCTGGTAGAGGCATATATATAGCTATTAGGAATATAGCAGGGACTTAATATAAAGCCTCTGTACGTAGAGCTTTGTATAAGGGACCATTCGGTTACAAATCGCCTCTATATTTATAATCTGTCAATCTATACGCCTTTTAGTGTCACCCGTTTTATAATTAGTGACGGCTACTACCGTAGCTTATTTAAATATATAATTAAGTCGATTATTTAGTAAGGCTCTATATAAGGCTCTATATTTAACTTTGCATAATACGTAATTGCCGTTAGTAAGCGATTTAAATAAACCTCTTTCTGCCACTAGGCCTCTATCACGACTCCCTACTTTAGTGTAGTAATAGAGCCTCCTCCTTAGCTAACGCCCTCTCTGCGATTAACGTTTCCTATATCTTTACCTACCTCCCGTACGAGCCGTAGTAGAGTTATAGTAACGCCTGCGACGCCCGCGACGCCCACGGGGCACAGAAATGCGCGTGTAAGATGGATAGACGAGATGGAGGAGGCGATGTTAGAAGGCCTTATCGAGGCCGTTCAGAAAGGATATTGTATAGATAGCTCCTATAAAGCTAACGGCTAAAAGATTGCCCTTAATTATACGCTTACTATAACCTAGTAGCCTATTACTGTTAAGCAAATTAAGAGTAAGTATAATAACTATAAGAAGGATTAGAAGCTGTGGAAGGACCTCTATAGCCTCTTTAGCTAAGGGTAAAACGAAGATAAAGGCGTATCTATTGCTAGTAAGGAAGTTATAAAGGCCTACTTTAAAGCTAATCCTACCGCTAAGAAGTTTCGTAATACGCCGCCTACCTTCCTAAATCTAATGCAGGAGCTGTTTAATGGAATTCTAGCGATAGGCAATTATATAAGGTTAATTAATAAAGTAATTAAGAGCTGTATAGACCCCGAACTTCTCTTAATAGTGGCCTCGTGTCACGGAGTGAGCATAAGCGGTGATAATATATAGCGAAGTAGGTATTATTAAGCTATGTATATAAACTGCGTAATAAAGTCAAGACGTTGCGTAAGGAAAGAAGGTAGGAAAACGGGAAGAAAGGGCATATATTGTTGACTTAGTTGCTTAGTTAACACGTATATAGGCAGAATAGGGTTTAGGTTATGGTCCTAGCAGAACTTGGCAAAATTTAGTAGAACTTAGCAGAATATGGCAGAATGCCATAGATTGCCGTTAGATTGCCATTAGATTGCCATTAAATTGTTATTTCGCGGTTAGTCTCTAATTGCTAAGTTGGTAGAAATAGGTAGACGTGTGCAAGGTGTTACGGGGGTGTCCTATAACAGTACCCCCCCTTTAAACTTAAGCTTCTGCGAGATAGGGCTATAGTAGTTCTAGGTGGAGTTTGTAAAAGTCTTCTGCGGCTTATATAAGTCCTATAGAGTTAATGGGTTCCTATAAGGACTTAGTAAAGCCTCTCCATTTCATAAGATATATATATTAGCGTTTCCGTTTATCGTACTTAATATCGTTAATTCTTTTAACAAAGTACTTGTTTTCACTATCTACTTTAACTAGTAGGGGAAGGTCTTATATTTATCTAAGTAGGGCGTCTAATATAGGGGCAGTAGGGTAGAGGACTAACGTATAGAATACGGGGTGGATTTTAACCATATTAGGGAGCTTTAGTCGGTAGGCTGTCACGGGACGGGGCAGTGGCTATAAGACGTATATATTCGAGGAGTCTACAAGACGTTACGCGATCGATCGTAAGGGTCGAGGGCGTAAGGAGGTGATATACCTACGCGTAGCTGATATAAGCTGTACGCAAGGTGTACGCGAAAGCACGGGGCTCTCCTATGGAGGCCCCTGCGGTGGGGTTCCGTAACACTACCCCCCCTCCTATAGAGGCGGAGCTCTAGCGACGCTGTAGTTACTATATATATATAGAAGGGACACTTAGGGTATAGAAAAGAAGAAAGGGGGGTATTACTAAAGGCTTAAAACAATGTTATGTAATAAGGCTTAGCATCTAAAAATCTAACTAATTAGATAACTTTAACCGCCGGTTGAAGTTCCTAGACATCTTAATAATATTCCGGTTATGTAATTATACTTTACCGCAATCTAACGGCAATTTAACGGCAATTTGCCCCTATATAGTAATGTACAACGGTTTAACTCTATAAGGGCTCCTATAGAGGATTAGGTATAAAATCTCTACTTAGGCCCGGTTTCTATAGGTTCGCGTAGTAAAAGTCGCTGATTAGATCCTTTGCATTTTTAAAGTCTTCCTATAGTTGCCATTCTAGCTAATTTATATTAAATTCTGTGTATATAGCTCTATAGTAGAGCCGTTGTCCTCTACCTTTACTAAAGTATTTAGAGTTAATAATTTGTTTAACGGTCCACTCCTTATAGTTTTCGTCTTTATTTTTGTCTTAGATTAGTACTAGTAGGGGTTTAGGCTGTGTCTGCCCCGGTAAAGGGTTAGGCTAGTAAAGGTGTAGTAGCTATAGGTAAAATACAGGCCATATTCCGTGGGTAGCTAAGGTAGGCGGGAGCTCTAGCTCGTATACGGCTCCCCTGTTAATAACTTATTTAATTAGGTAGGGGCTAAAGTTCTTATAATTAAGTGACTTTATAGGCCTCTGCGTAGAGATATTACGTATATCTAGCCATACCCAGTCACCAACACGCATCTCCAGTGGTGGCGTTTTATAACGGTTAGCGAAGTAGGCTTACTTTGCTTAAGCCTAGGCCATTTCTCCCTTATAATAGTCGAGTAGATTTTTTATACGGTCTATATGCTAGTCGGCAAGTAGCATCTTAAGGCGTTTTCTATATGGCAGTTTTTTATTAATAGGTTCTGGTAGTTCTATACCGAATTGGGGGTAATATCCCTTATTCGCGAAGAACGGGGTAAGTCCTATAGTAGTTAAGACGTAGTTATTCACTATAAATTTACCTAGTGGGAGGTAATCTATTTAGTTATCTTAACTATAGGCAACTACTTATCGTAGGTACGCTTTTATGCTAGCATTAGCGTTTTCTAATTACCTAGTAGTTTTGTAGTGGAAGGATATAAACATCTTAACGGAGATGCCAAGGCGTTAGCAGATTCGTCTCCATACATTAGAGCCGAACTATATACCTTAGTCGGATGTAATTAAGTTAGGTAACCCATGTAATCAATAGATTTTGCGGAAGAAGGCGTTAGTAACGTCGCTAACGGCTACGCCTTTAGTTGGGACGTAGTGGCGCTCTTTTATAAGTCGGCATATTATCATAAGGATATTCTTATAGGTATGGCTATATCGCTTATAGGGTGGTAGGTTAATAACGAAATCTATAGTAATATCTGCCTATTATTATATGGGTACTAGTAGAGGGTGCAGTAGTCCTTAGTACTTTATATTAAAGGCCTTAGCGCGCTTATAACTATAGCAGGCGCCTATAAAGCGTTTAACTAAGTCTATTATTTTAGGCTAGAAGTAGTATCGGCTAAGAAGCTTATAAGTTCCTCCTCTGCCTAAATGGCTGCTTAATTGGAGGTCGTGGGCTATTTAGATTAGTTGCTGTTATAGATTTTCTAAGTTAGGGATAAATAGACGGCCTTTATAATAGAGCCTGTTCTCTTTTACTTTTAAGGCTGCTATATTAATCTAGCCTAAGCTTTAGAGTTTAGTTAGCAGCGTATAGGCGCCGGCGGTCTTTGCGGTAATAAGTTAATGCAGTAATAGGTTAATAGAGGTGTTATATACCGTAGTAATAAGCTCGTTAATTTTAGGAGGTAATTTTAGTTCTATAGTGTGGAGCTAAGGTATAGTTAGCTTTATTATAGGTAGCATACCTAAGGCCAAATTCCGTACTTTTAGGATCGTTTATTATTAGAACTAATTATAGGGGTTATCTTTAGACTAAGGAAGGTCTTATAAGCGGCGTGTTAGGCTATTAGGCTTAGTACCTTATACTTCTAGCCTATATGCGATTTTAAAGTTAAAACTAGAAAGGAACTTATTCTAGCGTATTTAGTGTTAGTTTAGCTATTTTATAGTTATAAAGTACTTAAGGTTACGATAATCCGTAAGAACTTTAGTTGGCTAGTTAGGTTCTGCTAAGGAGAGTTCCGGTTAGAATTCCTTAAACGCTTATATAATTGCGAGAAGTTCCTTATTATAAATCTTGTAGTTATATTCTTATGGTATAAGCTTAAACGAATAGAATATGACTAGGTGGAGGAGACCGTCATTGCCTATCTAGGAGAGGACGCCTGCGTTAACGTAGTCTAAGGAGTTAGTCTTAAGATAGAGTTGTCGTCCTAGTATAAAGTAAGCTAGGATAGGTACTTTAGTAAAAGCATCTTTAAGGTTTTGGAACGCCTTCTTGCATTTAGGCGTCCAGATAAAATATAAATATGTTTTTCTTCCTTTCGCGAAAAGGCCCTTTGTTCGCATTATTGCTATAAGTAGTGCTATAACACCTAAGAAGTTATATATAAATTTTTAATAGAAGTTAATAAAACTAAGGAAAGCTTATACGTCTTTAATGCAGTTAGGGGTTTATTATTTAGTAATTATATATACCTTCTTAGGGTCCATATAGACACCCTTAGTAGTAATAATTAGTCTAAGGTATTTTACTTCTGTAACTAAGAATTTGCACTTCTTTAAATTAATATAAAGTCCTACGTCCCTAAGGCGCTATAGGACCTTTTAAATATGCTTAGTATACTTAAAAGGGTTATTGCTGTAAATAAGTATATCGTCTAGGTACGTAGAGCAGAAGTCATTAAGGTAGTCCTATAAGGCGTTATTAATATAGCTTTAGAAGCTGCCTGGGCCGTTATATACGCTAAAGGGTATAACGGTATATTTAAATTGGCTAAAGCGTAATACAAATGCGGTTTTCTATTTATTACCTTCTTATATTTAGAGGCGGTTAAAGGCGGCGATAATATTAAGCTTAATATAGATTTTGGCTTAGCTAAGCCGCTTAAGAGTCTTACGTATAAGCGGTATAGGGTATCGGTTCTTAATCGTAATAGCGTTAAGTCCTCTATAGTTAATACAGAATTAAATACCTCCTCCTAGCTTCTTAGTAAGGAGAATAGGGGCGGCTGCTAAGGACATACTGGGGCAAATAAACCCTTTATTAAGGTGTTCGTTGATATACTTTTTAATAACTAGAAGTTTGTCTTTTAATATTAGGTAGGGTCTTTTATAGGGTAGCGTTTTTCCTTATTTAATATTAATGGCATAGTTATTAGGTTAATGTGGGGGGAGTATATTTACGCTCTTTTGTAAGCACACGTTAATAAAGTTATAGTACCTTTTAGGGAGGAGCTTGCGGAGTTCCTTATTAGTAAGTCCTTTTTTAAGCTTTATAAACTTCTTAAAGTCTAAAGGTAAAAGTCCGTAGAGTTCTGCGGGGGCATTATTTTCTAAGAGGTTAATTATATCTATCCTATTACTGTAAAGGACGTAGTCCTATTCTTTATTAAGCTTATATAGTTGTAATTAGGAGGCTGCGGTAACGGTTTAGCCTTTCCTACGTGCTATGCGGTAAAAGGCTGCGGCACTTATATAGTGGCAGTTAGTTGTAGGTAGGGTAATAAGGGGTTCCTTAGGTTAGTATCCTAGGGAGTAGATAGAGGCGGCTAGGCTATATCCTAGGCAGGTCTCTCTATAGTATTTAGAGTTAAAGGTTACTTCTCTCTTTTTCCAGTTAATGGCGGGGTTGTGTTATTTAAGCTAGTTTATTCCGAGGATAATAGGGTAGTTAGTAAGTAGTGTAATATAGGCCCAAAGTTCTTTCTGGTGCCCATTTATATCTAGGTAAAGTTGTGCTATATAGGTAATCTTCTATACGGTATAACTACTATTAGCGAGTTATAGGGCGCGGGCTTTAGTAAGGGGTAAGGTAAGTAGGTTATAAGTGCGCACAAATTAGGTATCTATAAATTTATTAGTAGCTCCGCAATTAATTATAGAACGGCTTTTATATTGTTTTTTAGCAGTAGTTCCTATTATAGGTAAAACTATTTATTTCTGTCTATTTATCTTTACTAAGTTATTTATTAAGCAGGCCGATATATAGATCCCCTTATTATTAGGGCGTCCTAACCTGTAACTTAGGGCTAGGACTTAGCGTTTTCTATTTCCGTATCCGACTCTACTGCTATTACTGTGTCTTTATCTTATACGGTAGTGGTATATAGCAACGTATTTAGTGTTTAAGGTACTAGGTTAGGTATTAGGCGGCAGCTGCTAAACCTAGCTATTAGGCAGTTTAGGCTATAGCTGTAATAGCCTTTTTAACGACATCTATAGCAACGCTTTAGCTTTTAGAGTAGCTCGCATTCTCCATCTAGTAGCTTCTACGGGAAGGTTAGTATAGAAAGGTTAATATTAGGACTAGTAGTGTTGCTTAGGGTAGTAGGCGTTAGTGGTTTAGTAGGTCCGGAGGGCTTCTATAAGGAGGTCTTCGGGTAAAGGTTTATAGTAGCAATCTAATTTAGTTATTGTTTAATCTTCTATATAGCTGCTACTATATTATAAACATTATTGTAGTTATAGCTAGCGGCTGCGTAACTAAGGCGATAAGTAACTTTTTTAAGGAGATCTTCCTGGTCTTTAGTATCGTCTCGGGCGAGGGCTCCGGTATATTCCTGGAATTTAATATAAAACTTATTAAATAATTTAGTGGGGCTTATCTTTAGGGTATATAGTTTAGCTTAGTTGGTGGCTAGTAGGTTATAGTCGCGGTATATTAGGTTAAGATTATTAAGGACTTTTTAGTAGGACTGCCACTTCTAGGGGCTATTGGTCTCCTATTAGGCGAAGAGTCTATTAAATGGTGTACCCTTTATTCGCCTAATAATGTAGCTAATCTTAGTGTCTTCTATAGGAAAAAGGCAGGCGCTCTAAGTTAGTTTCTTACGGATTTACATTTTTTAGTAGCTGTATTCTTTACGGTTTTCCTAAAAAACTAAGGGATTAGGGTAATGTGCATTAAACCCTATAGTGGCAGCTTAGGTTCAGTCGTTATAGCTTTTATTATCGCTTTAGTAGGGGTTCCCATTAGGTAAAGCTGCTTAGCGCTAACCCTCCGTTAAGTATTAAGTAGGTAAAGTTGCCGGGGGCGTAGAGACTTAAGTGGCGTTATATATAGTAGAGAGGTGTCTAGCGTTATTATAAATATGCTTATTAAGCTAAGATTATAAGTATTTAATTATACCTTCTCTTTTAGTAACTGTAGCAATAAGTATAATCTTAGCCTTCTTTAACTGTTAGACGTCGCGTTTAGATACGTAAAAGTTATCTTCGGTTTCTTAACGCGTATTATCGGCGAGCGCCTTATAAGCTTATAGGTCTTAAATAATATCGCGATCTTAGGCAGTACGCATCTCGGCTTATATAAGCTTTAGGTGGTAGTTCTATAGAAGGCGGTAGTATTTATTAGGTTCTTGTGCTACCATTTTTACAAACGTCTTAGCGTCTCGTATTTTGATTTTAATAGGTAGTAGCCCTTCCGCTTACTTGTCCGTAGTTATATAGTTAATAAAAGATAAGATATTATTAGTGTCCATCTTCTTAGGGGTTAAGGCTAAAGCTAATAAATCGAATTCTTCTAGGATTAATTGGCGTTGTAGGTTAAGTATAGGTATTGGATTATTCTTTAGGTTTAATATAGTGGCTAGTAAGGAATATTATCTTACTATTATAGGTTCCTTAGAAGTATAAAGTAAGGTAACTTATAGGCACGCTGCTTTTAGCAGCGCCTATAGTATTACAGAGACGTAGAATTAGTTATAGGCTGGGTGTTGGTGGTAAAAAGGCGTAACGTAATATCACGGGACGGGGCAGTGGCTATAAGACGTATGTATTTAAGGAGTCTATAAGACGTTGCGCGATCGATCGTAAGGGTCGAGGGCGTAAGGAGGTGATATACCTACGCGTAGCTGACATAAGCTGTATGTGAGGTGTATGCGAGAGCACGGGGCTCTCCTATAGAGGCCCCTGCGGTGGGGTTCCGTGACATAGGCATAAGGAGAGATAACCTTTTCGACCTTATAAGGGCTAGCGTTCTTCTAATTAAGTTTCTTAGTAGGTCGTTTTATGTTTAGATTTCTTGTATTTAGCCAGATAAAATTACTAATTTAGTAGGCTGGTGCTAGGGTTTGTTTCTTATTCACTGCGGCTTTATAAATAGATTAAGCCTATATTATCTCATTAGTAAGAAACTATTATAGTTCCTCTATCTTCTCTATAAATTTATTTACTTCTATAACTTATAAGGCGTAATAAGTAGGGTAAGGAATATTACTAAAGGGTTTAAAACCCATTTATAGGTACTAGCCGTAATTAGCTAGAAATAGGGAGACTTTCGTGGTTTCCGAGACGGAATTATTTATAGTAAACTTAGTAAATGCAAGCCAGTTAATCCAGTTATCCTATAAATATGACGTGTATATTCGAATATACTATTCTATTATAGCATTTACGCGTTCCGTTTAGCTATCCGTTTTTAGGTAATATGCGGTAAATAATAGTGCTTTAATGCGGAGTTAAGTAGTTAGTTTTTTCTAGAATACCAAAACAAACTGGCTGCCTTTATTGGAGATAATCGTTTTAGGGAGTCTATGGAGTTTCTATACGTAATCTAGGAATAGTTAGGTAATAGCAGGCATTAATATATTAGGGTAGGCAATTAAGTGTCTCATTTTAAATAGTCGGTCTATAACTACCATAATATTCGTACAGCCTCTACTATTAGGAAGGTTAATAATAAAGTCAATTAAGATATCCTTCTATCTTTGGTTTGGAACAGGTAGTGGCTTTAAAAGACCGTTATACGTCTTATGTAAGGCTTTAGCTCATTAGTAGGTATAGCAGCTAGAGATATACCTTCGTATTATATTATATATATTCGGCCAATAATACTCCCATTAGAGTAATTTTAGGGTCTTTTCTTGGCCTAGGTGGCCGGCGATAGGTAAATCATATACGTGTTTAAGGAGTTTAAGCTTAAGCTTATCGTAATTAGGGATAACTAGACGGTTCTAGTAATATAAGCGGTTTCTATAGGCTTTGCATTTACTTAAAGAAATCTTTTTAAAGCGTCTAATGCTATCTTATATTAGCTTAAGCGTCTCTTAGATAAACTCATTATTTAGGTATTTATTAACTATAATCTGTTTAATTAATTAATTAGTTATTTTAAGGACGTATACCATAAGATCTTTAGTAGGAGGGTTAAATAGTTTAGGGCGAAGTAGGGTCTGATTTTGGTAAGAGCGCGCTTCTTCTAGGGCTAGCGTATCTTATAAGCGTTAGGTTAGGGTATTAGGCTTTTAACCTTAGACACCTAGGCAGTACGTAATTAAAAATTAAAAACAAAATAGATATTCTAACTAGCGGGCCTAACGATAACTTAGCTGTTTTATAGTTATGAAGTACTGTAGGTTCTTATAGTTGTTAAGGACCTTAATTAGAAATCCAGCGCCTTCTAGTTTGGGTCGCCATTATTTAAAATACCTAATAATAGCTAACAATTCCTTATTATAGATCTCGTAGTTATATTTAGCTAGGCTTAGTCATTTTAAGAAGTATGCTATAGGGTATAATACTCTATTCTTATTATATTAAGACAGAATACCTTTAGTAACGTAGTTAGATAAGTCGGCTTCTACAACACTTATTTAGTTTAGGTTAAAGTGTTAAAGCATAGGCGTAATAGTAAATATAACCTTTAGATAGGCAAAGGCCTTCTTACATTCCTTATTAAAGACAAAGACTTTATCCTTTTAGGTTAGAGCTATAAGGGGTAAAACTAGGGCGAAGAAGTTATTAATAAACCGTTAGTAGAAATTAGTAAATCCTATAAAGGCTTTTACGTCCTTAACGTTCTCAGGTTTTTACTAGTTTATAATTACTTTAACTTTTTTTAGGTCTATTTATATACCATTTATAGAAATAAGAAATCTAAGGTATAGGACTTCTATTTTATGGAACTCGTATTTATCTATATCTAATTATAAACTAGCTCCATATAGGGCTTATAAAATAAGATTAACGTGTTTTCAATATTTGGTTAGGTTATTACTGTATATTAGGATATTATTAATATAAGTAGTATAGAAGATGTCCAGGTAGGGGCGTAGAGTATTATTTATATAATGTTAAAACAAGCTTGGGGCGTTTATAAGGCCAAAGGGTGTTACTAAGTACTTAAATAGTCTATATTAGGTACGAAATGCAGTAAGCCATTTATCCCCTTTTGCAATGCGGAGACGGTTAAATATAGAGATGATATTAAGCTTTGTGTAGTAACAAGCCTTACTTAGTTAGTTTAGCGTCTCTTATATTAACGGGATCGGATATTAGTTCTTAACGGTAACGGTATTAAGAGCTTAGTAGTTTACACAGAAGTATAGACCGCCGCTGGGTTTCTTAATAAAGATTACTAGTGCGGCTATAGGCGACGAGCTTGCTCTAATAAATCCTTTGCTTAGGTTTTCGTCTAAATACTTTTATAGTACTTAGAGTTTATTTTAGGATATTCTATATAAGGGTCCAAATCTAGGCTGCTTTCCTTCTTTAAGTATAATCTTATAGTTGTATAGTTAGTATTCTAATAGCTTATCAGCTTCCTTTCATAAGAATGCATCTAGGCAATAATAATACTCTATTAGTACCTTCGTAGTAGGGTTAGTATACTTCTTTAGTGCTAAGGCCTTCTTAATATCGGCCATTATAACAGCGAAGATCGTATATTTAGGTTTCTTAGTAAGTTGCGCTAGCGGGGTAGCTCTAATTATATAGATATCTAAGGTGCCGAGCTCGCTTAGATTATCCATAGTTTCTTATTTAGGTTTAGGTTCGGTATTAGGTATAGAGTTAGTATTAGATTTAGGTTTAGGTTTTTTAAGAATCCTTTTTATGGTAAAATACTAGTCCTTTTAGTATTTTCGTGTATAGAGCTTAAGCTTTTACTTAGCTTAGGGCGGTGCAGTGCTTAGGGCCAATTTATAGAGTTCAGTGGAATTCCTAGGTTAGTGGAATCTGGTGGATTTCTTAGGCACGGGGTGGACATTAGTAGAAATCTTAGGCTAGTAGATCTTAGCGGATTTCCTAGATTTTAGTTTAGGGTTAAGGTAGTACGTTATATAATACTTCTGCTTATAATAGGAGGTAGTAAATAGAAGCTTAAGGTTGTCCTAATTAATGGTTACCTTATATAGCTTTATCTAGGGTTGTCTAAGGATTACTAGGTGACCTAGGGTAGTAATAAAAAGCTTAATTAGTTCTTTATAGTTTAGGTATTAAAGTCTTAGGGCTACTACGTGGGTAATACGGCCTAAGATAGTGCGTTTGCTATTAAATCCAAATACGTTAATATGCCGGTTAAGGGGGGTTAAGGTAAAACCATTATCTTACGCAAAGATCCTGTTAATAAATCCTATGCCGCTAGCTCCTGTATTAATTAGGATTCGAGTATTAGCCTTTTAACTATTCTGCTAAAGGCGGTAGTTAATAGTTATGCTACGGTCCTAAGAGTCGGAGTTTATAACGTTAAATGCGTTTAATAAGATCCTATAGTAGAGCTGTTCTAGAGAGCAACTTAGCTCTAGGACCTTCCTTTTAGAGGTAATTAGGGCGGGGTTTTTATAGGACGTTAGTTGGAGCTTTGTCCTTATAAGTAGTACTTACTAGACGTAGGGCTAGAACTAGATAAAGATTAGGGACGGTAACCGGAAGATTAATATAGTAAACGGCTGCCAGTGCTGGCCGTTTATAAATTGTTTTGGGGCATAGAGACAAAGTAGTAGTTTAAGAGGTGGGAGCCGCTTTTATATTTAAAGCAGAGGCCTAGCTTAATGCGTTGTTTTTATTTAGAGGACCCTAATAGGGCATATCCTAGGGTCCTAGTGTTAATATCTATGGCGTCGGGGTGCTTAGGTTAAGATAATAACTTAGTAGGCGTTTATAGGGTTGTTATATTATACTAATAAACGGGCTTTAGTGTGAGGCGTAGTATATTATTATACTATTTGTTAATAACGTTTACGTAAGCATTAAGAGTTTCTAAGAGGTCTACGCCTATTAGGGAGGTTTTTAGTTTAGGGCTTAGGGATTTAACGAGGCTATTAATTAGTACGGAGTTATTCTAGCCTATTTCCTTTGCGTAGCGGTTGAATTTGGAGAAGTATACTAGGAAACTTTTCTTTTCTTAAGTTATTTGGTTTATCTTTCTTTAAGCGGTAGCTTGGCGGTTTAGGTTACCGTATATAGCTTTAAGAAGTGTAACTAGGCTTTATACTAAGTTTAGTTAGAGAGGTTTAATAAGGTTAGCTGCGTCTCCTTTTAGTTAACTTAGGGCGTAATAGAGTTAGTTAGCTTTAGTTAGGTAGCGGTTAGTATTACCAGTTAACTTATTTTTAAGCCGGCTTAAGAATAACTAAAGCTCTTATTATTTACTGGTAAATACTAGGGGGTCTAATAGTTTCTTAGATTATTTTAGTATGGTAGTTGGCTCTATAGGGTAAGTAACTACTACTAATTTAGGGCTTGTGTTCCGCGTATTTATCTCTAGAGATAGCGTTTAGTTTTAGGGCCTTAATATAGGCATTTTAAGGATGCGGACTTCTTCTTAAAGTGCTTTAATTAATTGTTATTATCGTGCTTCTTATTCGGCTTGCTATTAAGTTAAAGTAGCTTAGTGCTATATAAGGGCGTTTATAAAGGACTTCTATATACCTACTAATTATTCTTAGAGTACGGCTATAATAGCGTTAGCCATTATAGGGGCTTTAGGGTCGTTCTGCATTTTTAGAGGGTAGTGTAAGTTTTTAACGCAATATAGTGTTACGGAGTAAGCATAAGCGGTAATAATATATAGCGAAGTAGGTATTATTAAGCTATATATATAAACTGCGTAATAAAGTTAAGACGTTATATAAGGAAAGAAGGTAAGAAAACGGGAAGAAAGGGCATATATTGTTAACTTGGTTACTTAGTTAATACATACATAGGTAGAATAGGGTTTAGGTTGTAGTCCTAGTAGAACTTAGTAGAATTTAGTAGAACTTGGCAGAATATAGCAGAATGCCGTAGATTGCCGTTAGATTGCTATTAGATTGCCGTTAAATTGCCATTTCGCAGTTAGTCTCTAATTGCTAAGTCGGTGGAAATAGGTAGATATATGCAAGGTGTTACGGGGGTGTCCCGTGACACCTCGCAGGCATTAGGTTTAACAGATAAGGAAGATAAAGAGAAAAACGAGGAGGAAGTAAATGGGGCCTCTGAGTTAGAGTTAGCTCTTAGCTCTATTAAACGCAGTTAATTAAGCTTACCTTTAGTTAAACGCCCTGGTCCTTCTAAATCTTCCTTATTAACGCTAAGTTAACCTTTTTTACTAGCTATATAAAAGCGGGCTATTAAGTAAGCTACTAAAACCACTAAATTTAGTGCGAAGCGCTAGTAAGGAAGACAGCGAGTTGCAAAGGCACTAGAGGAGACGGTAGAGAAGGTAATAAGAGAGATAAGGGCTACGAGAGAGCTAATGGCCCAGAAGTCTCCTTAAGAGAAGGCCTCTATAGAGTTTATCCATAAGTTTAGTTACCTAAATCCTATAAAGCAACTAGCTATTTTACAAGCTTTTAAAACGGAATCTACTGCTAGATTATTTTTTATAACGGCTAGGGTTATAGAGCTTCGGCGAAGCCTAATTAACGATATTTTAGCTAGTAGGGAGGAGGATATATAGGAGAGCAAGCTTTAGGTAAGATTTTAGGTAAGATCTAAGTCGCTCTTTAAAGCCTTATTATTATATTATTAATTAGAGAGCAATATATAGAGGGAAGCTATATAGATTTCTATAGTAAATACACCTAAATCTACCGTATATTCTTAATTAATTGGCCTACTAATTGCCTTATAGTAACTCCGCTATATAAGCTCCGCGATCTTATTACGTCTTTAGTTTATAGCTGTATCGCTTTCTACCTCTACAAGCCTTGCGTCTTCCTTATCTATAACCTTATCCTATACCTCTAGAAAGTAACCTAGATTATCTAAATTATTTAGATTTATAAAGTTATATACTATAGTTAAAGCGTATACTATATCTACCTATATACTTAAAGGGAGACTACACCTATTAGCCTTAAAGTACCAGAAATAATTTTTAAAAACGCCTATAATACGCTCTACTATATTTCTTAAAGCTGTATATTAAAGATTATAGAGCTCCTTAGCGTTCTATAGCTTTATATTTACCTATACCTACTTATAAAAATAATATCGTACACTATAGTAGAGAGTTAGAGTTATAGGCGTGTTAGAGTACCTAATATCTATAACATAGTATCTACCAGGTAAGGCTTTAGATCCTTTAGCCTTTGCTAGGTTAAGGGCTCTAGAGTTATAAGTAGAGCCCTCTTAACCCACTAAAACGTATAGGAAGTTTATCTAGAAATTAATAGCTATAAGAATATTCTGTAATAATCCTCCCTTCCTTTTACGCTATAGAGCTTACCTTATATACCCGCCTTTTATAAAGACTAGTAGATAAGTACCGTTAAGAGCTCTAATATAATTAGTAAAGAAAGGATATTGTTTAGGGTTATTAGCAATCTCTTCTAAAGTAAAATTTTAAGGGAGCCGAATGACTTCCTTATATAGTTTTAGGAGGCTAGGAAGGACTTTATATACGGCTCTATAAGGCAGTAAATTAGTACTAAAAGTTTAGCTAGTAGGTAAATACTTACTAGTAGATCGTTGTAGATAAGTGTTAAGTTACCTTACTTAGTAATCTATATAACGAATTATTACTAAATGTTATTAGGAATATTATTAACTTTTTAGCCGCTAATAGAAGCTTTGTGTCCTTTAAGTCGCTATATAGTTATAACTAATTAAGGAGCTTCCTAAACACCTTAGGCCTTATACAAGTTACATTTAAAAGTTGTTACTTATGGCTGTAAAGCAACTACGTCGTCCACCTTGTTCCTTGCTATATATTAGTATGCTAAGTATAAGCGCCCCCCAGAAATAAGCTTATCGCGATTATAAAGGTTAAAATAATAATATTGTATAAGGCTTGCAAATGCGACTGCAGTATTGCGATCGGGGTGTATGGAGTTGCCATATTATAAGAAGTCGTCACTTTGGCGCGTATACGGGAGCTCTATATTAATATAGAATATAGAACTAGAGCTTAAAGCTCCATTTTAAAATGGTGCCAAGAACCTCATTTTAACTACTATATACAGTATAGCTTGCAAATTTAACGCGCTTACCGATATGGAGGAGCTCCATATTTAAAAGTCGTTAGATTTACCGAACGACAACCTTATATTTAGATTTAAGCTCCATTTCGGTTAAATATAGAGCCTCTATATTAAATATGGAGTTACAACTAAACGGCCCCTAAAACTTTGTATAGAGCTTTATATAGAACTTCGTGCAGAACTTTATATAGAACTTTATACGGAGCCTTTGTACATAGAGCTTTATATAAAACTTTATGCAGAACTTTATACGGAGGCTCTACACAAAGCTTTATACGAAACTCTGCGTATAGAGGCTCTGCACATACACTTGTTAAAAAGGCAGTATTTTAATATTCTAAACTATTCTCGCAGTAAGCCTAATTAGAAAGGCGGTAGTTAATTATTATAACCCTATTACCTATATTATGCTTACTAATATTAATAAAGTACATACAAAAAATAAAACATATTAAATTTATAAAAATTATCCTTTTATATATGCTTAGTAATCTTATAGTTAGCACTTAGTAGCTAAATGCTAAGACTTAATTATAAATGCCGTATTTAGTAGCTAAATGCTAAGACTTAGTTATAAATGCCGCATTTAGCTACTAAATGCTAGAAAATGCTAAAATGGCAAAAAAGTAAAATTAAATGCTAGTAAATTTTTTCCTAATATAACGTTAACTCCTATTTCTAACCCAGATCTACTACCTTAGAGTATTCTATTAGAGTACTTAAATAGTAGCTTAATATATCTAAACCTTAAGTAGAAGGTTACTAATATAATAAGCACTTTATTAAAACAGGCCGTTAAAATAGAGAAGATTTCTCTATATAATAGTAAGACTATTTAAGAGCACTAAGACTTCCGTAATAGCTTAAAGCTAGTATTTTACTTAAAGCCCGACGCCTTCGCGAATAAAGATACTAAAGTTACGTTTACTATATAATATATAAAGGGGACTAATAAAACCCTTTAGTTATAATACAAAGATAACTATTTAGATATATAGTTTACCTAGGAGGATCTTATAGAATTCCTACTTAATTAGATTAAGAGTCCTATTAATTAAGAACTTTATATAGCCCTAACCTATATAAGGGCAAAATAGTAAACCAATTAACCTATAAACGAGTTTACTACTTACCTAACCTTCTTAAAAGTGTAAATTAACCCTCCTTATAATATAAAGTATCTAATAATATATCTATTCGCAAAGATATAGCTAAAGTTACGGCTCACTATTATTAACTATTAGGAATTCCCATAAACTTAAAAGTAGCTAGTTTCCCTAGCTATTCTATTAAAGGAAATCTAGAAAAGCGCAAGCGCCCTATAAGCTAGGAGTAATAGGCACGTCACGACCTTAAATCTAAAGACTACCCTATTAGGTAACTTAGGGAAAGCGAACTCTAAAACTACTGCTAGCGACTTAACAGCGGGGCGAAGTAATTCCACTAGGGGTTTAACCCTATTTAATAAAAACTATAAAAACTATAGTAAGCTAGGATATTAGTGGCGATAGTGCCTGGAGTAATAATAGTAATAGCTGCCTAATAGCGTAAACGCCATCTCTATATTAGGAAAAGGTAAGCGCCCTTAAAGCCCCTTATACCTATAGGATGTAAGCTGCTACTAGATTGCAAGAAAGCTATTACTATCTTAGGTAAAGTTCTATCTAAGTAGACCTAAAAGGAGGCCTTAGTAATACTTAATCTTAGCGCTAAAGTAAATATAATTAACTAGCGATTCGCTATAAAGTATAACTTTAAAACGCTAGACATAAAATTGCCTACTTACTCCTAGTTAAATAAAACTTAGGTATATTACTATAAAGCCTATAAGGTACTACTAAGAATAAAAAACAGCTAGGGTAGAATTAGGGAAGTAACTCTTATCTACTATAGGATAGCTAACGCATCCCCTACTATTATCCTAGGTATATTAGGGTTAAAGAAAGTATAACTTCTTATTAACTATAAGATAAAGACATAGTAATAGAAGCTAAACAGCTCGTCCCTATTACTATAAACCCTTAAGGTTTTTACAAAGTCTCTTTAGATAGAATTTAGGGTCTTCGCCCTAGTAATTACTAGACTAATACCTAGTATATAAAATGGCGGCGGCTTACTAGTCCTTCCCTTATAGTTAAAAAAAGTTAGTAATGTCTTCTTATATAAGGAAGTAGGGAAGCTACCTTAATACTACTAAGGCGACTATACTATTAACCTAAAAGAGGAATAGAAGGTCCTGTATAAACCGCTTTATAACCTTTTAATTAAGGAGCTAGAGGTCCTAAGGGAGTACTTAGATAACACCTTAGCTAAAGGCTAGATTTAATTAAGTACTAGTCCTACTAATATAGGAGCACCTATCCTATTTATACTTTAAAAAAATAGAAAGTTATAGCTTTATATAGACTATAGAGGCCTTAATAAGGTAACAATTAAGAATAGTCTTATACTACTATTAATTAGTAAGACCTTAGACCGCTTAGTAGGTTCTAAAATCTTTACTAAATTAGACCTAATAAATGCGTATTACCGCCTTTATATCCATTAGGTAATAAGTAAAAAGTAGCGTTTCGTACGCGTTACGGTCACTTTAAGTATTTAGTTTTACCTTTTAAGCTAACTAATAGACTAGTAACCTTTTAGAGCTATATTAATCGAGCCTTATTAGGACTAGCAGATGTCTTCTATATAGTCTACCTTAATAATATTCTAATTTCCCCTCAAAATCTAGAGGAATATTGGCGCTACGTAGTAGAAGTACTATATAGGTTATTGTAACCGACTACGGGTGCTGCCGAGACAGCCTCAACGCCACCCTATATATTGATCGCAGATCAATATTGCTTGCAGATCACTGTTCCCATTTCAGCTACCATTTCATGTATATATACCTCTTAATTTCCATAGATTTACAATCAAGTTGCTTATTCAATTCCCACACACTGCAAAGCTTATAGTTATAAGCCCGGCCTGCCTACCGTACTGCATCTGATTTATATATTTAGCGCTTACTAAGCAATCAATTGCTACCTCGTTTAAGAAGTCACTACTTCTTCCACCTTTATAAGTGTTTTGAGCTTCTTTCGGGTACCGCTCTTATACTTATAATTACCTTTATTTATTAAACGGACGGACGATTAAACATTAATTATATTAAATATTAATTAAACCGAACTGGACCTAACTATATAAACCCAACCGTATGAACCCTAACCTCCTTTAACCTAGATATATAACCAATTAACAAAGTCAACCTATCTACTATAGTATAACGACCTTATATGGCGTCTAAGTAAGAGCCTAGCTAGTGTAATAGCCCGAGCATAGAGCTAGAGTGAGATGCTAGAGCATAGAGCTAAAGTAAAATGCTAGAGCACGGAGCTAGAGTATAAGCTAGCTTGGATATACTAATAGTAAGAGATAAGGATATTAGGTAGATATAAGGAAGGTACTAAACTAACAGCAGCTAGTAAAGGACCGTTGCTAAAACTAGATAACCATTTAAACGACTAGCCAGCGAACACTAGATTAATTTAACTAGACTAAATATCGAATTAAACTAAACTAGAGCCTTAATATAGGCCTATCGCCAAATTAAATTAAGGCTTCCTAGGGAGGCACCAATACTATACTAAACGGATAATTAAACTAAGCGTATAAACCCGACCGACGAATAACAACCTATAAATTAAATTAAAAGTTTAGAACGTTAAAATAAGGTTACACTAAGACGCTAACTAGACCCTTTTTAACCCTTTTAAATTAACAGTAAACGACTTCCTATAACTAGTTATAACAGACGACTCCTAGTATTATAAGCTTATAGGGTAAACTAAATATAAGGCAATAGGCTAGACACGAGGCTTATACTAGATAGACAATTACTAAAACAGTATAGAAGGATCTAGTACTATTATAACTTAGCTAGATACTAGATAGATAGTTACTAAATAACATTTAATTAAGAGACAACTATTACTAGAGCCGTATAACGACCGTTTAAACACTAAAATAATTTAATTAATTAATTAATTAAATTGGGCTAAAGCCAATATTAATATAGAAACAATTAATTTTAATTCTAAAGCCCTAGTTAAGCCTATATTGGCACCAATCTTAACGTCTTAACGTTACTAAATTCGACGTCTTAATGTCACTAGAGTTATTAAGAGACTCGGCTAAATATAACGGCTATATCTAAAGCCTTACTATACTAAATAACGCCACCGTTGCTTAACTAGATTAAAAAGATCTACCATAAGCATGGATTAATTAACTACCTTAAATGCAAATTAAAATAGTATCCCCTAAATTAAATAATTTAGAAGAGCTTCCTATAAAGGACGCTAAACAGTTACTGGCTCCTAAACAGCCCATATTGGCACCAGTTGCGACGACCGCAACATCACCAAATTTAACGTCTTAACGTCACTAAACTCGACGTCTTAACGTCACTAGTTATAACGACCGCAACGTTACTAAATATAACGTCTATAACGTTACCAGAGCATTAATATTGGCCTATTAGCGAATCGAATTAAGCCTTACTATTACCCTACCCTATACTACTCCTAAAATTATATTTAAATTTCCTATTTTTGGTATAGTTTTCTACCTTTATTTGTCTTCTATAGCTTTAACTACACCGTTAAATCTAGGGGGGTGTATAACCAACTACGGGTACTGCCAAGACAGCCTTAACACCACCCTATATATTAATTGTGGATTAATATTGCTTGCAAATTACTATTTTTATTTTAGCCACCATTTCACGTATATATACCTCTTAATTTCCATAGATTTATAATTAAGTTGCTTATTTAATTCCTATATACTGTAAAGCTTATAGTTATAATAATACTAACTATATATAAACCTTAAGAGATATAGGCTTAGTATACAGGAAGTTAAATTCCTAAAATATATTATTAGCCCTAAAGGTATAGTAATAGATCTTAGCTAGGTAGAAGCCATTATTAAATAAAAGAGCTCTTAATCCTATAAGAATATTTAGGTCTTTTTAGGTTTTACTAACTTCTAGTACCAGTTTATCTATAAGTACTCTACTATTACGAAGTCTATTATTAATCTCCTTAAGGGAGTAAAGAACGGCCGTAAAGCTAGGCCCTTTAGTTAGCTAAAAGAGGCGGAGTAGGTAATACGCCGGCTTTATAATACCTTTATAACGGTGCCGCTTTTATAATACTATACGCCGGGCTTACTAACCCGGTTAAAGACTAATACCTTAATATAAGGCTTAGTAGTAATTATATTATAGATATTTAAAGACGGCCTTTAGTATCTAATAGCCTTTTAGTTTAGAAAGCTTTTGCTAGTAAAACATAATTATAAAACCTATAATTAAGAGCTACTAGCTATTATAGAGGCTTTTAAGTATTAGAGATACTATATTAAGGGGCTATTAAGCTACCTAGAAGTACTCTTAGATTATAATAATCTAAAGGGTTTTATAAAAGTAAAAGCCCTTAATAAATAGTAAGCTANATAAGNTATAGTATTAGCTNCCNATAACTTTATAATTAAATATAGGGCNGGAAAAANAAACCCTNTAAANGCGCTATTAAGGNAACCCCTAGGCGTAGGGGGTCCACTAAAAGAAGATACTATACTACTACTATTTTAAAAAACTTTAAAAATATAGGGCTACTAACCTAAGGTAAAAGTCCTATTAGGTATATAGGAAAGCGAGCCTTTTATAAAGGCGTTGTTTTTATAGCTATAGGCTAGCGACCTAAAGGAGGTATACCTAGGTAATATAGTATTATAGTTTAACTGGGTAACCTATATATATGCCGTTAAGTAGCGTATAATAAGGACCTAAGTTAGAGAAGTAAGTGCTTAAGAAAGTGCTTATAAGTCTAGTACGGAAATAGCTATTAAGCTTATTAAAGAGCTTTAGACTATAGATAACTTTATACTATAAAAGCGCAGTAATAGCTTAAATACGGCAAGATGCCGTTAATGCGCCCGCTTAAAGCTAGTATAGCAGTTTAATTCCGCTAGACTACTTTATTACTATAGGAGGTTATATATACCCCTAGACCTAGTACATCAGGAAATTTTTTTTTTGGCTCGTTGTTGCAGTTTGCAGCAATTTGCGGCAATTTACTGCAAACTATACGGTTGCGGTGGTCGTATATAGTCCTGTGCGGTTTACGGCGGTTTATAGTAACCCGCGCGAAGCCTATATTTTTTACGGTAGTTTACAGCAACCTGCGCGAAGCCTATATTTTTTGCGGTAATCCGCGCGAAGCCTATACGTAGCCCTTGCATTTCGCACATTTCGCATATTTTGTACATTTTATACATTTTGCACGTTTTGTACGTTTTATACGTTTTATACATTTTATACGTTTTATACATTTTATACGTTTTATACATTTCGTACGTTTCGCACGTTTTATATATTTTATATATTTTGCACATTTCCTATAAATTGCTATAATATACTTTTAAATATATTTATATTATAACTATATAAAATACTTAGAGCCTCTAAATTGTTAATTAGCCTAGTGCCTATCTACCTGCCTACCTGCCTACCTACCTACCTACCTACCTACCTATTTATCTATCTATCTGTCTATTTATACCCACCTACTTATACCTACCTATTTATACCTACTATCTGTACCTACCTGTCTATACCTACTGTCTATACCTACCTATCTATGCCTACTATCTATGCCTACCTGTTTATACCTACCGTCTATACCTATCTATTTATACTATCTCTAAACGGTAGTTATCTGGGGTGCCTCTATAGAAGGGCTTAATTTAATTTGATTTAGTAATAGACTAATAATAATACTCTAGTTTAATTCGACCGATCGAATTGTTTAGTATTTGCTAGCTGGGTTGTTTAAATAATTAGCGGTTGTCTAGCTCTAGTAATAGTCGTCTAGCTCTAGCGACGATTGTCTAGCTCTAATAATAGTCGTCTGGCTCTAGCGACGGTCGTTTAGCTCTGGCGACGGTCGTCTAGCTCTGGCAATGGTTGTCTAGCTCTAATAACAGTCGTCTAGCTCTAGCGATGATCGTCTAGCTCTGGCGACGGTCGTCTGGCTCTTGCGATAATTGTCTAGCTCTAGTGACGGTTGTCTAGATAATGACGGTTGTCTAGCTCTGACGACGGTCGTCTAGCTCTAATAACGGTTATCTAGCTCTAGCAATGGTCGTCTAGCTCTAATAATGGTCGTCTAGCTCTAGCAACGGTCGTCTGGCTCTAATAATAGTTGTTTAGCTCTGGCGACAATTGTCTAGCTCTAGTAACGGTTGTCTAGCTCTTGCGACAATCGTCTAGCTCTGGTAATGGTTGTCTAGATGATAACGGTTGTCTAGCTCTGGCGACGGTCGTCTGGCTCTTGCGACGGTCGTCTAGCTCTGGCGACGGTTGTCTAGCTTTAGGGACAGTCGTCTAGTTCTAGTGACGGTTATCTAGTTTTAGTAATGGTTGTCTGCTAGCTGCAGTTCTAGTGCCTCTCTAGGTAGGGAGGATGTAAGGAAGGAAGGGTAAAAAATAAGGTGGCTACCTATGTGTAGAGGCTATTAGGAATATAGCGGGGACCTAAAGTAATATATGTTATACGGAGCTTCGTGTAGAGCCTCCGTATATAGAGCTTTGCGTAAAGCTTTATATAGAGCCTTTATACGTAGAGCTTTATATAGAGCTTTATATAGAGCTTTATATAGAGTTTTGTGTAGAGCTTTATATAGAGCTTTATATAGAGCTTTATATAAAGCTTTATATAAAGCTTTATATAGAGTCTTAGTAGAGCTTTATATAGAGCTTTGTATAGAGCTTCGTATAGAGCTTTATATAGGACTTTATATAGAGCTTTGTATAAAGCTTTATATAGAGCCTCTATATATAGAGTTTTGTATAGAGCTTTATATAGAACTTCGTGCAGAGCTTTGTATAGAGCTTTATATAAAGCTTCGTGTAAAGCCTCGTATAGAGCTTTATATAGAGCCTCTATACGCAGAGCTTTATATAGAGCCTCTATACGCAGAGCTTTATATAGAGCCTCTATACGCAGAGCTTTATATAGAGCTTTGTGTAGAACTTCGTGCAGAACCTTATATAGAGCTTTGTATAAAGCTTTATATAGAGCTTTATGCAGAGCTTCGTGCAGAGCCTCTATACGCAGAGCTTTGTATAGAGCTTTATGTAAAACTTCGTGCAGAACCTTATATAGAGCTTTATATAGAGCTTCGTGCAGAGCCTTATACAAAGTTTTATACAGAGCCTCGTGCAGAGCTTTATACAGAGCCTCTATACGTAGAGCTTTATATAAAGCTTCGTGTAGAACTTCGTATAGAGCTTTATATAGAGCTTCGTGCAGAGCTTTATATAGAGCTTTGTGTAGAGCTTTATATAGAGCTTTATATAGAGCTTTATATAGAGCTTTATATAGAGCTTTATATAGAGCTTCGTGCAGAGCTTTATATAAAGCTTTATATAGAGCTTTATATAGAGCTTTATATAGAGCTTCATGCAGAGCTTTATATAAAGCTTTGTATAGAGCTTTATATAGAGCTTCGTGTAGAGCTTCGTGCAGAGCTTTATATAGAGCTTCGTGCGGAGCTTTATGCGGAGCTTTATGCAGAGCTGGCTTAAGTCGCGATTTTAGTAATTTGCGGTAATTTGCAGTAATTCGCACAGGCTACTTATAAGTAGCTGCGTATTTGTAGCAATTTGCGGTAATTTACAGTAATTCGTATAGGCTACTTATAAGTAGCTGCGTATTTATAGCAATTTGCATAGGCTACTTATAAGTAGCTGCGTGTTTGTAGCAAATTGCTGCGAATTGCCGCAAATCGCGACTTACGCAGGTTTTGCAGACCCGATTTTCGCTTGCAACAACGTACCTAAAAAAAATTTCCTAATGTAGTTTATATAAAACTCCTATAGATCTACTATAATAATACCCTAGCTAGGCACTTTAGTAAGAAAAAGACTCTAAGTTTACTTTTACGTAAGTACTATTAGCCTAATATAAATATAGACGTTAGGAACTAGATCTCTACCTATAACTTATATTAATATATATGTACGCCTTAATATTGCCCTTACGGCGAGTTTTAAGCGCTGCCTTACCTAGATAAGCTATAGCAGGAGATTATAATAGACTTTATTATAGGCCTACCGCCTAGTAGATAAGGTAATATATATAGTAGTTAACCGCTATACTAAAATAGCTTTATACCTACTAATAGTTAAAACTATTACTATAACCGAAATTATAGATCTATTTTTTAATAAAGTAATATACTGTTTTGGAATCTCTAGAGGGATTATATTTAATTATAGTAGTATTTTTACTAGAAAGTTTTAAGTTAGAGCTATACTTTACTATAAAGATAAAACGTAGGCTAAGTATAGCCTTTTACCTATAAATTAACGGTAAATAAAACGCTAGAGTATTACTCCGTATATTCTATAATAAAAGTAAAATAATTAGGTAGGTCTCTTATTACTAGCTAAATCGCCTATAATAATACTAAATATAGATAATTGGTATAAGCCCGTTCTATATCTACTATAGATTTTACCTACGTTTAAAATATAAAGTTAAGGCGGATAATAGTAGTTCTATCTTAGCCGTTTTTAAGAGAATTAAAAGAATATCCCTTAAACGTAAAGTATTAGCGAAACGCTAAGGAAAGCGCTACTAAGGCATAGGTAAAATATATATTAATTATTACTAACTATAGATATATAATATAGGGATTTAGTCCTACTATTAACTAAGAACCTTAAATAAAAAAGGCTAAATAAGAAGCTTATAGCACGCTTTATTAGAAAGTAAGTATACCGGCTATATCTACTTATATCTTACTATATCTACCCTATATTCTATATAGCTAATAAAGCTATATAAATAATATAAGGGTACTATTATATTAGCAAAATATGGTCCCCCTCTTAATAGCCTTAATAGTTAGTAGTTAACGTAATTGGCGCGTAGTTAAGGGTATTTAGAACTTAACCGACCTATAAGGCTTAGTTAAAAGAATAGAATCTTATAATAGCTAGTGAATAAGAATTCCAAGATAAGGACTAGAAGAAGTTAAGGAAAAGACACGTCTATATATATAGTGTTAAGGGTTAGCTAAGCTCGGCCAAGCCCCTAACTAGTGTCTATAATAGTGCCGTAATACTAACTAGCCTATATTATATTGTTTTTTTAAACACGCAGTATACGTGCAAACTGCGTATTTAGTAAACACATTATATTTAGAGCTATTTACCTCTTTTATACTAATAGTATATTTTAGATAAATAAAGCTACTTTAAAAGCTATTTATAAGGCTAGTAAATAAATTATATTATTTTAGATAATTTAATATAATAGCGATAGTTCTCTTCTACTTACCTACCTACCTACTACCTACCTACCTACCTACCTACCTACCTATCTACCTATTTACCTACCTATATTAGTGTCTAATTTAATTTAGGGAAGGGGTAGCCTAATTAAAGGCTCTAATTTATTTAAATCGTTCTCTATAGCCGTTCGCTAGCTATATATTTAAACGGTAGTTATTTAGGGCACTTCTTAAAAGGCCTTAATTTAATCTAATAATGGGCCGATATTAAAGGCTCTAGATTTAATCGATTAATTAATTAATTGTTTATAGTATTCGCTAGCTAATTATTTAAACGATTATTGTCTAGTTCTAGTAACAGTTATTCTAGTTTTAGGGCGGTTATTTAGTTCTAGCAATACTCTCTAGTTCTAGTAATAGTTGTCTAGTTTTAGCGACGTAGTTTAGTTTTGGCGATAGTCTCTAGTTCTAGCTATAGTCCTTTTTTACCTATCTACCTACCTACTTATCTACCTACTTACCTACCTACTTATTTACCTGCCTACCTGCCTACCTGCCTACCCGCCTATATTAATATCTAATTTAATTTAGGGGAGGGGTCGGCCTAATTAAAGGCTTTAATTGATTTATATTGTTCTCTATAGCCGTTTGCTAGCTATATATTTAAATAGTAGTTATTTAAGGTGTCTCCCTAAGAGGCCTTAATTTGATTTGGTAATAGGCCGATATTAAATTTAATTAATCGATTAATTAAATCGTTTATGGTATTTGCTAACTAGTTATTTAAAAGGTCGTAATTTAGTTTTAATAATCGTTATTTAGCTCTAGAACAGTTATCTAGTTTTAGTAACAGTTGTCTAGTTTTAGCAACGGGTGTCTAATTCTAGTAATAATCCTCTACTAGCTGTAATTCTAGTACCTTTCTAGGTAGGGAGGATATAAGAAAGGAAGAATGGGTAAAAAATAAGGTAACTATATAAGAGAGGCTATTAAGAATATAGTAGGGACTTAATGCAGAGCTTTATATAGAGCCTTTATATATAAAGCTTTGTATAAAGCCTTATATAGAGCCTTTATATATAGAGCTTTAAATATATTAGGAAAAAATTTACTAGTATTTAATTTTACTTTTTAGCCATTTTAGCATTTTTTAGCATTTCTAACATTTTCTAGTATTTAGCTACTAAATGCTAACTATAAGATTACTAAGCATACATAAAAGTATAAATTTTATAAATTTTATATTATATATATACTTTATTAATATTAGTAAGTATATATAAAAGTATAAAAGTATAAATTTTATTAATATTAGTAAGCATATATAAAGTATAATTTTATAATTTTATAATTTTAAATACTTTATTAATAAATATTAAAATTACTACCCCCTAAAGCTCTGTATAAAGCTCTATATAATGCTCTATATAAAGCTTTATATAAAGCTCTATATAAAGCTCTATATAAGGCTTTACGTAAAACTCTATATATAGAGGCTTTATATTAAGTCCCTACTATATTCCTAATAGCCTCTACATATACCTCTGCCAAGTATACCCCTATATAGCCACCTTATTTTTTACCTTTTCTTCCTTTCTTATATCCTCTCTACCTAAAAAGGCACTAGAATAGCAGCTAGTAGAGGACCGTTACTAAAACTAGATAACTGTCGCTAGAACTAGACAACCGTTGCTAGATTTAGACAACCGCTACTAGAGCTAGACAACCGTTTGGACGACTAGCTAACGAATACTATAAATAATTTAATCGATTAATTAAATTAAGGTAGTATAGATAGGTAGGTATAGATATATAGGTATAAATAGGTATAGACAGGTAGGCAGGCAGGTAGGTAAGTAAGAAGGTAGATAGGTAGGCAGGTAGAAAAGAACCGTTACTATATTATATTAAATTATCTAAAATAATATAATATATTTTATACTAACTATATAAACTAAGTAAATACTATTAAATACATAGGAAGAGCAACGTTTATTTATTGCTTAAAGTAAATAAGATATATAGAATGCGCAAGAAGGGCATTATATATTAATTACATATTAAGTACTATTTTTCTAGGTGGCTATAAATGCGCAATTAGCTATACTATATTATTAAATGCGGCAGTATACCGCACCTAAGTTAATACTATATACTATACGTTACAATACGCAAAATGCGTATTTGGCCGTAATATGCTACTAAATGCTGTAAAAATGCTAGTAAAAATTTTTCTAATATAAAGCTTTATATAGAGCCTTATATAGAGCCTTTAAGTAATAAGACTATATAAGACTATATAAAATTATTTAAATCCTAATATATATTATAAGCTAGCATACTATAGGCTAAGAAAATAATAAAAATTTATTTACGTAATTGGTATTATATAATTACAGCGCCTAATATACTAAACGCGTATTTAAGCGTTTAGTGTACTAACTACTTACTTATAAAGCACTAACTAATTAGGGGGGGGGCGCGTTAGTATATAGACTACGTAGTCTACCTTAATAGAATTGACAGTTACCACTATTTAAAAGAGTATACAATACTATACGTATTTCGTGCCCCTGGATATAACTTACTTATATTATTAAATTAATATAAACACTAATTAGTAAGCGCGTATAGATTAGTAATTACTTAATACCTCCCCCTAAGCGATATATAATAGTAACTACCTATTTATATCCTAGTACGACTTACTAAAAGGTTAGAAGTTAGGGATTATAGATTATATTACTATCTCTATATACTTATTTAAGTCTTAGTATAGTTTACTAGAAGTTTATAAACGCGAATATAGACCTTTATAGAACCTTTTACCCTTCTATAAACTATTATAGACCTATTAATTAATTTTATAGACTGTTATAAGACCTCCTCTACCCGCTATAAGATACTACTACCCACTATAAGCTCCTCTTAACCTGTTATAGCTTATATAAATATACTACGCTATATAATATAGCAGATATAAGCAAGTAAATTAATAAAGGTTAAAAGAAGTAGAGTTAGGGAGTTAACCTTACGTTTATAAACCGCGGTAATAACTATATTAATTTTAAAATCCTTAAATATAGACACTTTAAGCTTTTAAATAATAATCTATAGGAATAATATAAGGAAGACTTTACGGGCTTTATAGAAGCTATTTTTAAGGCTTATAACCTTATAACTACTTATAACCTATAAACCCTCTTATATAACTAAGGCGTATAGGTTAAAAAAATAAGCGAGTTATTATTATACGGTCTCTATAAAACACCCTATATAAGAAAGACCAAATAAAATAAACTAAAGAGTAGATTTTAGATTATATTAAAACTAGTAAACTCTTTACCTCTTTTAAACTTAATAGGATTTCTAGTTTTATAGATAACCTATTTAACTAAATTTGTACTATAGACTAAAGAGATCTTAGAATTAATTTTATAGGCTAAAGTATACCTAGTACTTAAGTTATAGACTATAATACCCCTATAAACTAAAATACGGACTAAAACCCTTCTATTACTTAAGTTATAGATCTGCAAACTACCTAAGTAAAGACCTATAGTAAGGAGCTAACTAACCTAGCTAAGCTCTATACTAACGAATTTAAGTATAGCGGTAAAAATAATAACTTTAACTTTAAACTAACTATCTTTATAGACCTCTGTTAGAAGGCTAATATTCTTAAATATAAGTTTAGCTAAGCCTACTCTATTATACTGCGCGGCCTAGCCCTTAACCACTATTACACTAACCTTAAGAGTAACCCCCTTAGTATTTCCTTTAATAAGCTATATAAAGCTATATATAACTACTTTAAAGGGCTAGAATATAAGCGTAATATCCTTATATAATAGAATGCGATTAAGTTATGGACTATAATTAATAAGAATACTAAAAAATCAACTATAGAGTGCCTATAAATTCTTATTAAAGACCTTTGGCACCTATAGCACGGCCTTAATACTAAGCTTTAAATAGACAACTTCCTATATAATAAACTTATTATAGCTTACTAGGAAATAAAACCCTATAAGTATACCTATTATAAGCCTATAGATACTTTAGCTAGCCTTATTAATAATTTATAGTCCTTTATTATAATATATAAAGTTTTAAACCTACTAAGTAGTACTTAAGCCTTTATTACAGACCTATAAAACCTATAAACTAACTTAAATACCTACTTTACGGACCGCTGCTACTGCTAGTAGTACCTATACTAACTAAGTCCTACCTATAACCCCTATAGCAACTCCTATATAAAAGTATACCCCTATAAATAAACCAGCTAGAAGTACTTTATATATAGTAAGAAAGGATATTAGTCTATAAGGTATACCTAGGAAGAATATAATAAGTCTAAAAAGAGATTTAATAGTCGGATTAACTAGTTTATCTTAAACTATAAAGAAAAGGAAGTAGAGGAGTCTCTTAATAAGTTAATAGAAGCCCTTATAATTAACTTTAACTTAAATACTTAGAAATAGAAGACTTTAGAAATATTTCTAACTACTTTTAAACCTTTTGCAGACGGCTAAGCTTTTAATATTATAACCGTATTAACAAAAGTAAATAAGGAGCTCTTGCTGCACCCGGCCCAAAAAGACTAAAACCAACTAAAAAAACCCTAAAAAACACCTAGAGAATCCCCCTAAGATGCATGCATCGTAGGGGAGGCACACATTAAACAACGGTGGCTCGCACTCGTGTGTGACCGCTAGAACTATACCTAGCAATAGCCCTCCATAATAAAGACGGGTGAATACCACACTATAAAGCGGAAATACCTCTATTAAGAAGGCATTTAATAAAATATAAAGCCTATTAGACGTGTCTAGTATCTAGAATTATAGGGGAGTAACCGTTAGCTATAACGAACTAATGCAGCTAGTAGAATGGCTCCGCCAGTCTAGTGAACCTTAGGCACCCTTCTAGTAAACCCTTAATTAAATCCTCTAACGGCTAAGCAAAATTAAAAATAAGTATAACCCCCCCTTACCGGCGAACCGCACTTAGGCCGCTATAGCTACGCTTTTATAGTATAGGGAACCCACCCCCCTTAAGTTAATAACTGGGTATATAATTATAATACGACTAAATATAAAATAAATAGAGGGGCTTAGGGAATAATTAGAAACAGAAGTCCTTATAAAGATATATAAAGAGGTTTATAACGCTATTATAGTCCGACACCTTAAGAGCGGAGATATTAGAGTTACCCTAAAGGACTAATAGGTAAAGGAACGAGCTATAAGGGTAGAGGATAGGCTAGGAGAACGTATTGGTATAAAAGTACTCCGTAAGGATTACCTAGTTAAAGTCTTAGCGGTTCCTATAAGCCTTAGGGTAGAAAAGGGACGCTAGGCGGATAATATAGTAATTATATAGGAGATAGTAAAACAAACGGAACGCCTTATACTAGGACTTAAAATTACCTAAATCTAATAGCTTTAACAGGAAAATGTAAACTAAGTATATAATAAGAATAATAAGAGAATATAAGGGTCGCCGGAGATTTACTAGGGAGACGCTAAACGAACGTATAGCTCCCTTATTGTTAGCATATATACACCAAAAATATAAAAACTCCTTATCTAAAAAGGAATAATTATAAATGGCCTTATATATAATATAAGGCTCTATAACCACAGACTACGCCTAGAATAATGCTATCGCTATATATAATAGGGACACACCTAATCTATATGCGCAGTATAGGTGTGCTACGGCCACTATACAGGCCCCTATAATACGAGACATTGCTTAAATTAAGACTAAATAAAATGTGTAAACTGCTACCGAAGTATATATAAGGTATAGGAGAGAGAAGACTGCATTAAATATAGGAGATAGAAGGCAAGGGCTTAACAGCTGCGGGAATAACTGTACGCTAGGTTATATAAATGGAAATAATAGGTAATAAGCTAGGGGGACGCAGGCGCCTTCCTAGCGTTTCCTACCTTTAATACTAAAGGGCTAGGCTAGCTATCCCAAGCCTTAACGGGCTAGAAGTAACGCCGCGCGATATTACTAGACTGATTAGGGATATAAGGGTTATAGGGGATATAAGGGAGAGGACGCCCCGTAGGAAGACCCCTATAGACAGTAATAGTAGGCTTAAGACTAGGATAATTAAGAATTAGACTTAATGCGGTAAATATAATATTCGCAGCCAACCTATAAAGGGTATATAGCTAACTAGTAAGAATAGGGGAAGAACTGGTAATAGTAATAGATTTAGATATAGAAGCGCTAATAGGAATATAAGATATGGGAATGGAAAGCTTTATATAAAATAAGTAGTAACTAGGGTATAGATATAAGAAACAGAAGCTCTAAATATCCTAGAGAAAGTAGAAATAGAAGAAGTAAAGAATAAAGGAGAGTCGAAGGACCCTTGCTGGGGGTCCACCACCTATCTATTATATAGTATAACTGCGGTAATATAAACCACCGCCTTATAAGGCCCCTACTAGATAGTCTAGACCTAGAGAAATACTATATCCTTACTATATAAGAACCGTATTATAATACCTTTATATAATTAATATACTGCCCCTAAGGATTTTAGCTCCTATATAAACCAAAAGCAGCCATATACGTATGCTTTATAATTAGTAAGGCTATTAGCCTATCCTTATAGTTATAGTAGGCAGTTAACTTAGATATTATAGTTATAATAATCCAAATATATAGGGGACCGGTATAAATTATTAATGTATATAACCCTAGGGTTAAAGGGGTCCTATAAATAGAGAATATTATATTAGTAATAAGCTTACTAGAAACTAAAGGTATAGAGTTTATCCTACTAGGATATATAAACCTCTACTACCCGCGGTAGGGGGGTATCTATATTGCTACAGATTAATAGTTAGAGTGCCTACTAAGAGCTATAGATATTTGGGGCCTTAAGCTAGCTACCCCCCTAGGAGCAATTATATAGCAATAAGGCACCGCTAGAAGTATAATTAACCTTATATTTATAGACGAAGGCCTATACTAGAGACTTAAAAGGTATAACCTTAAAGAAAAATGGGTACTTACCCTAGACTATATCCCTATCTAGATATAGCTAAACCTAGATACTAAAGTATAACTAAATAAAAAAAGATACGTAATAAGGAAGCTTAAGATAAATAGTTTCCTTAATATAGTTAAATAACAACTTTAAGACCTAAAAGAAATCCACCTAATACTAAACAAGTGAGGCTTATTGGCTACCCCTAAGGAAATTAACCAAAGACTAAAAAGGATCTAGGCAGCGATTAAAAATAGGCTAGAAGAGCACTGCCCAATCTTAAAACCGGGCCCCTACGCGTAATATATATAGTCTACACAATATACAGTTCTAGTTACCAGCCAATAATAAGTAAAAAGGAAATATATAAGTAGCTATAACCCTAAAGACAAGAGATAATATAAAGACATAAGAAACTAGCTAAAGAATACCCTAAAAAAAGAAGCAAGGAATAACTAGAGATAGTTTATAAATAAGTATACTTCTAACTTAAGCCTCCCCTATAATAAGGGCCTTTAGGCTATAGCAAAATAGGTAAAGAAAAAGGTAGGGCGCCTAGTAGAAGACCTATACCTACCACCCCTATAAAGAGTAGGAGAATTATAGGCTATAAATAATAATAATAAAAAGGTAAAGATCCTTATAGAAAGGTTTTTCCCCTAACCAGCTCTAGCAGACCTTAGTAATATTACGGGTAAAACACCGGTGACTTGCCTATGGGTTAACAGCGATATAATAATAGAGGAAATAGCTAGAACTATTAGCCGCCTTTTAAATAATATAGTACTAGGACTAGATAGAATTCTAAATAAGGCCCTAAAAACCTATAGGCCACTTATAGCACCTTAGCTTATAGATATAGCCAGAGTATACTTTACTATAGGCTACTACCCGCGACTTAGAAGATCTATAACAACGGTTATCTTATAAAAAGAAGGTAAAGTAGATTACTTAATCCTAGGAAGCTACCGCCCTATTGCCTTAGAAAACACCCTTAGTAAGATCTTAGAAAGGGTAATAGTGAAACATATAGTAGACATAGTAAAGAAATACGCCCTACTACTACAAAGCTAAATAGGGGCAAGAAAGAACCGCTTAATACTATTAGTACTTACGCTACTCGCTACCACCATTGAATCTGTATAGGCGATGCGAAAGGACTTTATAGTATTAATGCTTAGCCTAGATATTAATAGTGCCTATAATAATATACCCTATAAGCGTCTCCTATATATCCTTAGGGCAAAGGGCTTCCTAAAATAGATTATATAATTTATCTAAGGGTTTATAGGCCAGAAAGAAATATTATTAGTCTTTAGCGGATACTAGAGCCCCCCTATCGCAGTTATAACAGGAATACCATAAGGATTACCCCTCTTGCCTATACTCTTCCTTTTCTTTATAAGCAACCTACTTAACTCCTTTAAGGAAGGGGCGACCTAGGGGATAGGCTTCGTTAATAATATAAACCTAATTACATACGGGCTAATAGCCGTAGAAAATTACAGAACACTAGAGAAAGCTTATAACACTTATATAGAATAGGTAAAATGTTATAGAGTCCAATTCTTACCAGAGAAATACCAGCTAATCCGTTTTATAAGAAAACGCAACTAATCTGCAGATCTCTAGTATATAATTTATATTTAAGGCTTTAGGGGTTAACCAGTTTAGGGCCTAAGGGTATTAGGAGTATAGGTAGACAGCAAGCTCCGGTAGAGCGTATATGCGGTATAAGCGGCCCATAAAGGCTAAGTATAGTTTATTACTTTATCTAGGATTATTAATTCTATATAGGGTCTATACTTCTAGAGGTTACGCCTACTATATATAGTAGTTGTCCGGCCAACTATAACATATAGATCTAGTATTTGGGCCATTAGAGAAACTAAGAAGGGCCCCCCTAAATTACTCCTTAAACCACTTTAAAAGGTCTAAATAGCCTACCTTTAGAGTATTATAGGCGGGTACAAGCAAACGGCTACAGTACTACTTAAGAAGGAATCCAATATTCCCCCCCTATAGTTATATATTAAAGCCGCTGTAATATAAAGGACGCAAAATAAATATAACTCTAATGTTATAAAGTATATTAAGACACGCCTAAATAAACTATGGAGGGACCTTAGGGTGCCTTATAGAAGAATAAACTAACAACCCTAAAGTAGGGAAGAGATATTAGAGAAATAGGTAAAGAAAGTAAAAGAAGAATGGTGCCGCTTTAGGGCCTAGGCCTATATAGAGGAGAAAGGGAGACGTATAAGAGGTTAGTAAAGATAATAGTAAGATAGAAAAAGGAGCCAAAGTAGAATATATAAGAACGCTAGGAAACCATCTACCGTAATATAATACTGGTTAGACTAACGCTAAAGAGGTAAATAGGAGTTAAAGGTATAGAGGCTAACTTAGGCAAGATAAACCTAAGCTATAGCATAGTTAACGCCATAGGGGGTAAATACCTAAGGGCTCTAAAAAGGCCTAACAAAGGCAGAAAATATAATAGCAACACTCTTAAGAACAGGAATAATAGGACTAAAAGATTGGCTTTACTAGGTGGGTATCTTAGTAGGTAGCCTAAGATGCGAATGTGGCTAGCTAAGACAGACACTAAAACACATAATACTGCTATGCCTCTTACGCACCAATTAAGAAATAATACTCTTAGCAGCTAGCATAGAGAACTATAATACACTGCTCTTAATATAAAAAGGCCTTAAGGCGGTTACCTAGTAGCTTATTAGTTAAAATATGCTAAATTAGTTCCGGGTTATAAGGGAAATGGTAATAGAAGGCAAGGGGGCAAGCAGTAGGTGCCCCCTAGTAACTCTACAGTAGTAGAGTAATAGTTTATAATACTAGCGCGTCTATAGGCTTATTACGGTAGCAGTGGTTCCTAAGGAGGTTAAATAGTAAGATAGTAAAGCACTATAGGCGACTTATAGGCGCTAAGTAGGCGAGTCTTAAAAGGCGGGGAGATGGATCACGGGGTTTTCTTATTTTTCTTAAATAGAGTTTTCTCCCTATATGTAAATAAGGAGTAGTCCGCGTGGGCCTAATAGGGATCCGAATCGGACGTTAAGCAATAAATTATTATTATTATTATTATTATAACCGTATTAGCCAACCGCTTCTTTATATACTTAATTATACCTAAAAACTAACCTATAAGTATACCTATTAAAACTATTATAGATATTATAGACTATAAATAGGACCTATTTGTATATATTACTATAAAACGCTATACCCCTAAAGAATTCTATAGCGTTATAATTAATATAGGTACCTTTAAGAAGTCTACTATAGGTTATAGATAATACCTTATATATAAGACCACTATAAATAATAATACGGATATTAATACTATATAAACTAGGGCCGTAAATATCTAATTTAGTATTAGCTTAACCGTATTAATTAGATTAGTTATTATATAATTATAGCACCTAGTATACTAAACGCGTAGTTACGCGTTTAATGTACTAACTACTTAAGTACTAACTAATTAGGGGGAGGCGCGTTAGTATATAGACCACATAGTCTACCTTAATAAAATTAACAGTTACTACTATCTAAAAGAGTATATAATACTATACGTATTTCGTGCCCCTAGATATAACTTATTTATATTATTAAATTAATATAAATACTAATTAGTAAGCGCGTATAGATTAGTAATTATTTAATACCTCCCCTAAGCGATATATAATAGCAACTACCCGTTTAATCCTAATACAACCTACTAAAAGGTTAGAAGTTAAGGGATTACGGACTATTACTAACTCTATATACTTATTTAAGTCTTAAAAACACCTCTAAAGCCGCAACAGCAGCGAAACCAGCCTAAAACCACTCAATAAAGCAATCCGACATCGGAATCCTACCCCCCGCACCGAGAAACCCCATAAAACCACGTCGCCCCCTATCTGCAAAGCATAGGGGACGGCGGCGGGGCGCAAGCTTCCCGCTAGAGTCGCGAAAGTTATAATATAAGGGAGCTAAACTATAAACCAGGTAGGTAATAACGCGAAAAGGATAGCTGCTAGCTTAACCAGTAATAGCAAAAACTAAAGGAAATACTTAGATAAATTAAAGACGATCTTATAAAAGAGGAGGAAGAAACTCTACGGCACTAGATACTCGCTGTCATCTAGGAGGCAATATAACGCGTTAAGGCCCTCTTAATACAACTAGCCCCCTAGACAACCTAGGAAAAGGAAACTAAGGCTTAACTTAACTGGATTAAAGCTAGCGTTAAGGAAATTTAGAAGGAAACGCGTAAAGGAGAACCCTTAGGTCTGGGAGTCCCCCTAGTATAAGGCCAGACCTAGGCAGCTGTCGCTGCGCAGGCGGCCTATATAGTAAACGCAGTCGTAACACCGCAGAGAGCAACCGTACGCGTCTGGCTTAAAGAGCCCTAGGGCTAAGAACTAGGGGAGCTCCTTAAGACTATTTAAAGGATAATACTAAGCGTATACGCCGTACGCACCCTTAATAGTAGGGATATAGATGTTTATATCCCCTCCTAAATAATAAAGGACTAAATCCTAAACGGACTAAACGCGCTAGAAATTAAGATACTAAAAAAAGACTACCTCCTAGAAGTACCTAGGGTCCCACTTAAGACCCTAATTAATAGTAGAAGGAATGTAAATAACTTAGAACTAATCTAATCTATCTGCGAAGCTATAAAGCGTCTAGTGCCTAGGGTAACTATTAGCTGGATTTAATAGCTATACAACCTTAAAGCGCAGGCGAAATGCTAGGCAAACCCTAATAGCGCCTAAAGAGAACCTAAGAAGACTAGAGGAATAATTATAATCGGCGTTTTAACTTAGGCAATTTAGCAAAAGATTATAAAAAGCGGGATAGTTATTAAATCCTAGCTTTTTAAGACTAGGTTATTTAAGAACAGCCTAATTATAAAGTAATGCTATTATTGTAATTAATAGGGATATATATAAAGCGCGTGCGGAAAGCAAATTAAATATAGGTAATATATAGGACTATATAGCACCACAAATTGCCCTAAGGAGAGGGTATCTTGCGTTAACTACGGTAAAGCCCATAAAGTATAGTAAAGAAAGGAGTGTAGGACCTTTTAGAGTTACCTTAAGGGTATCTAAATAAAGAGGATAGCCCTCTTAACGCAGTCGCTCCGTATACGAGAAGCCGCAAAAATAATACACCACCCCCTAATACTAGGAAACTTTATAATTATCACTAATAAGAAAAGAGGATGGGAAATGTCTTACCTAGGGACCTAAGAATAACCACTTAAACGGGGATTAGGTAAACTATCTTTTATTAATAAAATAAGCAGAAACAGATTATAGTTAAGGCTCCGGCTTCGCGCTAATAGAGCAATAATAATTACTAGTAAAAATAAAGAGGAATAGGATATAGATATAGACGAGCCTATATTTACTTAAAATAAGTAGGTGTATAATTATTTAGTATAACTACGGAAATGCAAACTAAGGGGCGTATCGCCCCTTCTTTAATAGCGTTACGCTGGCGGATTACTAGGTCCTCGTAGTCTAGGAGCCAGTATATAATAAGTACACTAAATTAACATACTGCCCTAGGGGATTCACGCTTATATATAACGCTCTCCCTATAATAAAGGTCTGCTTTATAATTAGCTAGAATATTAATGCCGAGTACTAGAAACGCAGATAGTACGGCCCCTTTATCGTAGCTCTTTAGTTGCGCCTAGAAGGACTAGAGACTATAATTATTAACATCTATAACCCACGCGGAAATAGCCCCTAGATTAGGACATGGCCTAAAGTTAAAACAGCTATTAAGGAAGCTAAGGGAGAAATTATACTCCTAGGCGACTTTAACGCCCACTACCTAATATAGGGTGGAAAACATATAGCTAGCAAGGAGCAGGCGGAACGCCTTTTAGCCAAAACCAACGCTAGAGGTCTTATACTCGCTATACTAAAAGGAGAACCTATATAGAAAAGAGGGCAATAGGAGAGTGTAATTAACCTCACGTTTATATTTCCAGACCTATATAGGAAAGTTAATTTTTATAGCATAGTTAAGGAATAGGCCCTTATAAGAGACTATATACCCATCCGCATCTAAATTAATAACACAGGCTATTTATAAGCAGAACGCTAGCGCCTCGCCCTTAGAAAGCTAAACTTATAAAACTTCCTCTAAAGCATCTAGGAGCTCAACTAGGCTACATCTAAAGATCCCCTCTATACCCTTTAGGAAGGGATTAAGCAAGCACTTAAAGAACACTGCCTATAAGTATAGCCCAGCTAATAGGCCCGCCGGGAATGGTTATTATAGGCTATATAGCTATACGCTAGCGCCCACTAGGCGCAACGACGGCTCTAAGCTTATAACAACCCCTAAGACCACTAAAGATACCTAGCCTTAAATAATTAGCTATAAAAAGAGACTAGGAGAGTTAGTTATAACAACTAGAGACGCTTTATCTATAAACTTACTATAGACTAGTCAAAACTATATAATAAGGGACTTTGGATTCTATTAAAATAGAGTAGAAAAGTAAGCGTAGCAAAGGCGGACCCCTATTTACTAGACCTTAGGAGGTCTACTAAGGACCCCTTAATAGACAATAACACTATAAAGGTTGATATCCTTACAGCTAAGTTCTTTTCTAAAACTGGAATAGCAGACCTTAGTAATATAGAGACAATAAGGGAATAAAATGTACTTAATATTAGTCCTACTATCTTAATAGAAGAAATTAGCAAGCTTATTAGGAGCCTTCTAAATAGAAAAGCATTAGGGCTAGATGGTATACTAAATAAGGTCCTTAAAGTAGCTAGCCTAGTTATTGTAAAAGACTTAGTAGAAGTAGCTAGTTATTACTTTACTAACGGAATAATACTAGAAAGCCTTAAAGAATCTATAACTATAGTGCTACGTAAAGAGGGAAAAAAAGACTACTCTTTCCTAGATAGCTATAGACTAATTGCCCTTAAAAATACGCTAGCAAAAGTCCTAGAAAAGTATATAGCTAATATTATATCTAAGGCTGCGGAGGAGTATAGGCTACTCCCTTAGAACTAGATAGAAGTAAGGCATAAGTAATCCACACTATTAGCGGTAGGACTGCTTAGCTCCTATGTATAAATAGCGTGGCAAACGCGCTATGGGTGCGTAGTGTTAATGCTAAGCCTAGACCTAGCAGGGGTATTTAATAACGTCTCCTATAGGAGGCTTCTCTACATCCTAAAAAAAAAAGGCTTCCTAAACTAGCTTATTAACTTTATATAAAGTTTCCTAATAGCATATAAGACCTACATTAAATTTATAGGATATAAGAATAACTAGATCTAAACACAGACAGGTATCCCCTAGGGGTCTCCCCTATCGCTAGTTCTATTTCTTTTCTTTATATTAAAGCTCCTAGAGGAATTCTAAAGCCCTAATAGCGGCACGCTAGGGTTTGGCTTTGTAGACAACATAAACCTTATTACCTAGGGGGACTCCGCAGCGGAAAACTGTCGACGATTGGAGGCTGTATATAAATGCTATACTGTATAGGCAAACCGATACGGCGCAACGTTCGCCTCCAAGAAGTACTAACTTATATATTTTACAAGGCGACGGCGCTATGCCACTATAGACCTTGCGTCTACTATATATATCGCCAGCTACGAAACAGCTCCCTAGAAAACCAGCATGCAAGTCCTAGGGATTTAGGTGGACCCTAAGCTCTAGTAGAAAGAACAGGTTAAAAAGGCGGCAAGTAAGGGCTTAGTAGCATTTAAAGTAATATTAAGGATTACCATATCTATATAGGGCCCATTAATGCGCCACTCGCGACTCTTATATACGGCCACCGTCTAACTAGCGATGCTATATAGCGCTTAAGTGTGGGGAGTATAGGATAACAGCGGAACGCCGGCGAAAAGCCTGCTTAAACCGCTATAGAAGGTCCAGAATAAGTGTCTCTATAGGATTACAGGGGCATACTAGCAAACACCAATAGCCGTAATAGAGAAGGAAGCGGCTATTCCCCTAATCTAGCTCTATATTAAAACAACAGCCCTTTAAAGAGCCGCTAAGACAGCTCCTAATAAGGTAGAAAAGGAATTAGTAGAGGCACTTAATAGTATCTAGAAAATACTAATAAAACGCCGGCGAAATGCAAGACGGCCAATAGTACTATTAAAAGCGCTTAAAGACCGTGTAAAGGACCATAAGAATAAGATATAGGGCTTCCTTATACACCAGAAGGATTATATAGAGTAGGAAGCTATAATAAACCCCCCTAGGCGTAGCTGGCGGAACGCCGGCAGAGCGTAGATAGAGCGCCGCCATTATATAGGAGGTCACTAGCACCGCTAGCGGGTAACCACCCTTATCGCGAAATAGGCAGACTTAGAATAGCGCCGATAGTAATAGGTAAAGGCTAAAGACCGCACAGAAATAACATAGAGGACCCTATAGGGGAAACCCATAATCCTATTATATAAGGACTTAACAAAGGCAGAGGCTATAGCACTATTTCTTCTCTGTATAGAGGTAATAGGGCTTAATGCATAGCTTATATCTATTAGAGTACTAGAGATTCTCCTATAGTGTAAATGTAGCTAGATAAGGTAAATAGTCCACTATATACTGTTCTAATGCCCACGCTACTAAAGAGCGGACTTTATAGAAGAATGCGCTTCCGAATACCTTTAAGAAGTTTTAAACAACAAAAGAAGCGCCTAAGTAGCTGCAAAATGGCTAATATAATTAGGTGCCTTAACCCAGTTCTAAGCTATAAAGGTAATGGATGCAGAGGATATAAGTAAATACCAGCCCTTTTAAAGTTTAGAGGACTAGTAAAAGGACTAGTAAAAGGAACAATGGCAAAAGGATAAGGGAAGAAGGGGCAGAGTAAGATTGTCCGCGAAGCGCGGCCAATAAGCTTAATATGCAGACTTATAGACAGGAAGAAGGCAAGCCGCCGGCGCTCCGATGTCGGGACACTGTCGTCTCTCCAGCGTAGCCCGTGTTTAGGTTTTCTCTAAACTAGAGTTTTTCCTATAGAAGGTATTGGCCTGCGTAGACCCACTAGGGGGACCGGGACGGGCGGTAAATTGAATTTATTATTATTTAAGTCTTAATACAGTTTACTAGAAGTTTATAAATATAAATATAGACCCTTACAAAACCCCCTATTCTTAACCCCCTTAAACCTTAAACCTCTTTAGACCTTTATAGAACTTTTTACCCTTCTATAAACTATTACAGACCTATTAATTACCTTTATAGACTACTATAAGACCTCTTAAACTATTACAGACCGTTATAAGACCTCCTTTACCCGCTATAAGCTACTATTACCTACTATAGCTTATATAGATATACTACGCTATATAATATAGTAGATATAACTAAGCAAATTAGTAAAGGTTAAAAGAAGTAAAGTTAGGGAGTTAACCTTACGTCTATAGACGGCGTTAACAACTATATTAATTTTAAAATCCTTAAATATAGATATTATAAGCTTTTAAATAACAACCTATGGAAGTAATATAAGGAAGACTTTATGGACTTCATGAAAGCTATTCTTAAGGCTTATAACCCTACTACCGTCTATAACCTACAAACCCTTTTATATTACTAAGGTGTATAGGTTAAAAAGGATAAACGAGTTACTATTATATAGTTCTTATATAATATAATATAAAAGATAAACCAAATAGAATGGACTAAAGAGGAAATCCTAAACTAGGTTAAAGCTACTAATAAACTCTTTGCTTCTCCTAAACTTAATAGCATTACTAGCCTTATACCTAACCTACTTAACTATATTTCTCCTATAAACCTAAGTAATTTTAAAATTAATTTTACGGGCTAAAGTATACCTAGTACTTAAGTTATAGACCGTAATACCCCTAAAAACTAAAATATGGACTAAAACCCTCCCGTTGCCTAAGCTATAGATTTATAACCTACCTAAGTTATAGATCTACAACCTACTTAAGTAAAGACCTATAGTAAGGAGCTAGCTAACTTAGCTAAGCTCTATACTAATAAATCTAAGTATAGCAGTAAAAACGATAACTTTAACTTTAAACTTACTATCTTTACGGACCTTTATTAGAAGGCTAATATTCCTAAATAGGAATTTAGCTAAGCCTATTCCACTATACTACGCGGCCTAACCTTTAACTACTACTATACTAACCTTAAGAGTAACCCCCTTAGTGTTTCCTTTAATAAGCTATATAAAGCTATATATAACTACTTTAAAGAACTAGAATATAGGTGTAATATCCTTACCTAATAGAATGCGACTAAGCTATAGACCGTAATTAATAAGAATACCAAAAAATTAACTATAAAGTGCCTGTAAATCCTTATTAAAGACCTTTAGCACCTATAGTACGGCCTTAATATTAAGCTTTAAACAGACAACTTTTTGTATAACAAACTTATTATGGCTTACTAGTAAGTAGAGCCCTATAAATATACCTATTATAAGCCTATAGACACCTTAACTGGCCTTATTAATAATTTACAGTCCTCTATTATAATGTATAAAGTCTTAAACCCGCTAGGTAGTACTTAAGCCTTTATTACAAACCTACAAAATCCGTAAACTAATTTAGACGCCTACTTTACGGACCGCTACTACTACTAGCAGTACCCGTACCGACTAAGCCCTACCTATAACCCCCGCAGCAACTCTTATATAAAAGTATACCCCTATAGATAAACTAGCTAGAAGTGTTTTATATATAGTAAAAAAGGATATTAGTTTATAAGGTATACCTAGGAAGAACGTAATAAGTCTAAAAAGAGATTTAACAATTAGATTAACTAGTTTATCTTAAACTATAAAGAAAAGGAGGTAGAGGAGTCTCTTAACAAGTTAATAGAAGCCCTTATAATTAACTTTAACTTAAATACTTAGGAATAAGAGATCTTAGAGACGTTTCTAACTACTTTTAGACCTTTTACGGACACCTAAGCTTTTAATATTATGACCATATTAGCCGACCGCTCCTTTATACACTTAATTACACCTAAAAACTAACCTATAAGTATACCCGTTAGACCCGTTACGGATATTATAGACTATAAATAGGACCTATTTACATATATTACTACAGAACGCTATACCCCTAAAGAATTCTATAGCGTTATAATTAATATAGGTGCCTCTAAGAAGTCTACTATAGGTTACGGATAATACCTTATATATAAGACCACTATAAATAACAATATAGATATTAATACTATGCAAACTAGGGCCGTAAACGTCTAATTCGGTATCAGCTTAACCGCATTAATTAGATTAGTTATAGTTAAGACCCTAATTAGCCCAGTTAACTTCCACGTAGTAAAAGCGGATACCCCTTTTTTACTTTATCTTACGGATATAGATAGGTTATAGGTTTACTATAATAATGTTACGGATACCCTAATTGGCCCCGTAACTGCCCTAGAAAGTAAGTATATTACCCTACTAATTATATAACGATTTAGATACCCATTTCTTATATAGGGAGAGACTTTACGGACCTATATTTAGGAATCTTTTAACTATAACCCGTGTTACCTTACTAGTACTAAAATCTACCGCCTATACTGCCGTTTTGGCTACTTATTAGCCGAAAGGCTATATAGAGTCCTTAAACGCTCTAGACATAATAACGTTAATAAGAAGGTAATTAACTACCTAACTAAATACTGTTTCTTTTACTAGAAATACGGATATTTCCTAGGCTAATTTAAGTTCACCCTTTATAAGGACCTTAATTTTAACTACTTAGTGTACGTAGATATTATATATATTAACAGCAGCCTAGTATTATATATAATTAATAAGGTAACCTACTACTAAGCCGCCTGTTAGTTGCAAAAATCTATAAAATATACTTAGGATATTTTATGGACCTGCTAGATTAACATATACGTTAAACCCCCTAAGTATATTACCTACAACGCTAATAGAAACTTTATTAGTAAGGAATTCCAATAGTACGCTACGGCTATAGCTATTTTAATAAAAGCTATTCTAGTTAAGGCGTACTAGTCCGTTAGGCTTATTAAATAAGCCTATTTAGCTTTATAAAAAGTTTACTAGATTATTATAAACGAGTATAAGGATATTTAAAAGGAACTGGCTTTATAGATAGCCGTAAAAGCCGTTAATAACACTGCTGGCCCTAATAGACTAATACTTACCCTCTTAGTTTACGGAGCTTACCTAAGGATAAGTAACCTAGGCCCTCCTACTCTATCTATTACGAAATAAGCAGCTATAATATAGAAGGTAATGGCCGAAATAGTTAAATTATGGGCCAAATAAGCTATTAACAGCGCCCTATATTACCGTAACGGACCTAATACAACCTTAGTTTATAACCTCCCGCTTAATTCTAAAGTCCTTATATAGCGTAAGAGCGGTAATTAGACTAGACCTTACTATTTATTAGCTATAAAAAACAAAATATATTATATATAACTTCCTAGCAGACTAACTAGCTTTAGAAGCATGTCCGTAAAACCCTATTTTCGGTCTAAAAACACCTATGCCGTTAAACTAGATAAACTAAAAGCACCTACTAAACTAGATAAACTAGAAGCACCCGCTAAACTAGATAAACTAAAAGCACCTCTAACTACTCTAGAAGTCCCCTATAAACTTACTAAACCTACTAAACCTACTATAAGGCGTAGTTAAGGACACCCCTAAAAGCACCCTATAACTAAGAACCCTATAATAGAGAATTACCTAACCTCTATAGGCATATCCGTAAGATAAACCCTATCTATAGATATATTAGTTCTAGTATAGGAAACCCCTTTTATAGACTTATAACGCAAAGAGATTAATAAACTACTTAAAAAGGGCGTCTTTGCGGTTATAATGGAGAAAGACGTCTTATAAGGCGTCCGTATATTTAACTTACGATTTATTAATAAAATTAAGCACCCTAGTACTAATAAAGCCTTTAAAAAATTAAGGCTTATTATATAAGCTTATAATAACTAGAGAAAGGACTTAGTCTTTATATAATTACTTATAATTTAACGGGTTAGTTAACGGATTATACTTATACTTATACCTAGGCTACAGCAAACTAAACCTATAGCCCTTTACTTACGGGATATCTTATAAGCCTATATGCAGTCTAATATCTACCTAAGTAGGAACATCTTTATATGACTACCCCTTAAGCTTAATTTATAATTAGGAATAATTTTATAGGTTATAAAACTACTTTAGGGAGTGCTAGAAGCTAGAAACTACTAGTTTAAAACGTATTACTAGTATTACGTTAGTAAACTTAAAAAAGAATAGTTAACCTATAACCCCTGCCTTCTATATACCCTATTAAATGGTTTTAGTATTATTGGACTCTAAATAGATAATACCCTCTTTTTAGCGGACTGGACTTTTGTGGATACTAAAGAGACTAAACTATAAAAGGTAAAGTTCTTAGTAAAGCTATAAGAGTAGTTAACTAAGTAGACTCTAATTAAGTTTAATAGAGGCTTAATTATATAAAAGGGCAACCTAATCTAGCTAACTTAGGAATGCTAAGCTTAAAATCTAAAGCTTATTATAGTAAAACCTACGGACCTTACTAGTTCCCGCGGAGAAACCTATAAGACCGTAAATATAAAGGACTAATACGCTATATAGCGCGTAAGAGGCGCCTATATTACTATAGTTTGTTAACCTGCCTATTAGTTGTAAAATATATCTATAAAATATACTTAGGATATTTTATAGACCTACTGGATTAATATATATGTTGGACCCCCTAAGTATATTACCTATAACGCTAATAAGAACTTTATTAGTAAGGAATTCCAATAGTATACTACGGCTATAGCTATTTTAATAAAAGCTATTCTAGTTAAGGTGTACTAGTCTATTAGGCTTATTAAGTAAGCTTACCTAGCTCTATAAAGAGCTTACTAGATTATTACGGATAAGTATAAGGATATCTAAAAGGAACTAGCTTTATAGATAGCCGTAAAAGCCACTAATAATACCGCTAGCCTTAACGGACTAGTACCTACCCTCTTAGTTTATAGAGCTTATCTAAAAATAGGTAAACTAGACCCTCCTACCCCATTTATTATAAATTAAGCAGCTATAATATAGAAGGTAATAGCTAAAATAGTTAAGTTACAGGCTAAATAAACTATTAATAGCGCTCTGCACTACTGTAATAGACTTAATATAACCTTAGTATACAACCTCCCGCTTAATTCTAAAGTCCTTATATAGTATAAGAGCGGCAATTAGACTAGACCTTATTATTTACTAGCTATAAAAGATAAAACATACTATATATAACTCCCTAGCATACTAACTAGCTTTAGAAGCATATCTATAAAACCCTATTTTCGGTTTAAAAACACCTATAATATTAAACTAGATAAACTAAAAGCACCCTTACCTACTCTAGAAATCCCCTATAAACTTACTAAACCTACTAAACCTACTATAAAGTAGGGCTAAGGATGCCTCTAAAAATACCCTATAACTAAGAACCCTATAATAAAGAATTACTTAACCTTTATAGGTATATCCGTAAGGCAACTCCTACCTATAGATATATTAGTCTTAGTCTAGAAAACCCTTTTTACGGACTTATAACGTAAAGAGATTAATAAACTACTTAAAAAGGGCATCTTTGCGGTTATAATAGAGAGAGACGTTCTATAAGGCGTCTATATATTTAACTTATACTTTATTAATAAAATTAAGCACCCTAGTACTAATAAAGCCTTTAAGAAATTAAGGCTTATTATATAAGCTTATAATAACTAAGAAAAGGACTTAGTCCTTATATAATTACCTATAATTTAATAAGTTAGTTAACGGATTATACTTATACTTATGCCTAAACTATAGTAAACTAAACCTACAGCCCTTTACTTATGGGATATCTTATAAGCCTACGTATAGTCTAATACCTACCTAAGTAGAAATATCTTTATAACTACCCCTTAAGCTTAATTTATAACTAGGAATAATTTTATAAGTTATAAAACCCCTTTACAGAGTGCTAGAAGCTAAAAACTACTAATTTAAGATATATTACTAGTATTACATCTATAAACTTAAGATGGAGCAGTTAATATATAACCCCTACCTTCTATATACCCCATTAAACGGCCTTAGTATTATTAGACTCTAAATAGATAATACTCTCTTTTTAGCGGACTAGACTTTTATAAACGTTAAAGAGATTAAACTATAAGAAGCTAAGTTCCTAGTAAAGCCATAAGAGTAGTTAACTAAGTAAACTCTAATTAAGTTTAATAGAGGTTTAATTATATAAAAGGGCAACCTAATCTAGCTAACTTAGGAACGCTAAGCTTAAAACCTAAGGCTTATTATAGTAAAGCCTATAGACCTTACTAGCTTCTATAGAGAGACCTATAAGACTATAAATATAAAGGATTAATACGTTGTATAGCGTATAAGAGGCGCCTATATTGCTATAGTCTGTTAACCTAAATCTGCCTATAATTTATCCTTTGTAGCCTAAGTAACAGATCTATAAAAAGAAAATATTAAGTAGCTTAATAAGCGTATTTAGTAGTAAATTAATAATGTAATAAAAGGACTTACTTTTATACTACTAGACCTAAATTCCCTTAGCTTACTAGTATTTACGGACGCCTCCTTTACTAATAATAGGGACCTATTATTATAAATCAGCTTTATAATTGTACTTATAGACTATAATTAGGATGTAAATATACTTTACTAGTCTTTAATTAAATATAAATAAGTAACTTATAGTATACTAGCTTCTAAACTATATATACTAGCTTATAGCTTTAATATAAGAGCTGTAATTAAGTTAATAATCCAGAAGATCCTATAATTAGAGTAATTACCCCTAGTTCTATATACCGATTTAAAGTCCCATTACGACTATATAGTTAAACTAGGTATAATATAAGAGAAGAGGCTTATAGTCGACCTAATGTGCTTATATTAGGCCTATAAACGGCGTAAGATTATAGAGGTTAAATAGATTAGTAGTAGAGATAACCTAGTAGACGCTATAACTAAGGTAAAGCTATACTAAGCTTTTAAAACCCTAATTAATATAAATAAGCTTAATCTAAAGGTTATAAAATAGGTAGAATAAGACTAACGGAGTACTTATAGTTTATTTACGGCCTATTAAAAGGTTATACGGTTTATTTTACAGACCGTAAATAGGACTTATAGCTAGCTTAGAGCACCATTTAGAAGGCAGCCTAAAAGGCACCTTAGGAGGGATTTCCTATATATTCCTTTTATATTTTATAGTTCTATCAAAGTAATTACAGGGGCTATATATAAGTAGGTCTATTTTTAAGTGCCGCTAGTATATAATTATAGCACCTAGTATACTAAACGCGTATTTACGTATTTAGTATACTAACTACTTACTTATAAAGCATTAACTAATTAGGGGGAGGGCGTGTTAGTATATAGACTACGTAGTCTACCTTAATAGAATTAACAGTTACCACTATCTAAAAGAGTATACGATACTATATATATTTTGTGCCCCTAGATATAACTTACTTATATTATTAAATTAATATAAATAGGTATATAACTTTAAAATAATATAATATATTACCTTAATTGCATATTAAGAAATATATAGTTAGCTTTTAAAGTTATTAAGTTAGTTAACTATATATTATTTAAATTTTAAATATATTAAGTTAGTTAATTATATATTAATTACGTAAAACGCGCTTAATAAACTTAACTTAAATTCTAGCTTATAAATATTTTCCTAATATAGAGACCTATTACTAGGGCCTATTAAGCTAGATAACTAAAAGGACTAAAAGACCTAGTATAAGGTAGAAGAAATATATAGAAGTAAGGGATATAACTAAACCCTATAGTACTTAGTTAAGTTAAAAGGCTAATTAAAAGAATATAACTAATAGGTTTTAGTAAAGGATATTAATAAGGATATAAAGGAGGTGTATAATAGTTACTTTACTCTTAGTAAAATAATAATAGAGAGTAAAGGGATAGAAATAAATTGTAAAATAATAGGGATAGGGGTTAGGATTTAGTTTTTCCTACTATTTTCTTATTCTCTAGTAGTTATAGTAACTTAGTATTTTATTAAGGAACTATAAACTCCTAGTTTAGGGGCTTATAAACTACTAGAATATAGCTACTAGTATATATTAAGTTGCCTAGAAAGGATTTATATATATAGAACTATAGCGCTATAGCCTAGAGGCTGTATACGTAGTATTATATATAGTATAATATAATAAATTATAAAAAAAGTTACTTTACTCTAAGGGGTAAATAGAAAAGAAAGTAGGTAGAAGGACTAAAGTAATTAAATTATAATATAGATTACGCCCCGCTAGTAGGACAATAGTAAAGCAATAGTAGAGTAATAGTAAAACGCCGATAGAAATATAAATACTCTCTTTTCTCCCCTCCTTCCTCTTCCTTCTCCTTCTCCTTTCCCTCTATATCCTCCTCTACCTCCTCTTTATCCTCCTTATTTTTATCCTCCTTCTTATCCCATATAATAGGAGGTATATTAGCCTATAAGTATTATTAGTATACGCTACGCCACGTACTAAAGTATATATTATATTAAGAATCTATAACTATAGAAGAGTATAATATAGATTTCCTAATTAAATATAAGGATATCTAGTATAACTGCTTTATTTTTTAAAGAGAATAAAAACTAGAACCCTAGGTTTAAATTATAGCCTATAGAGTTCCTACCCTACCTTTTCTAAAAGAGGGAGGCTCTAAGCTTCTAAAAGAAGAAATTAAGACCTTTAATTTTATACGGATATAAGGACTACCTAGATAGATTTTATCTAGCGTAAAAAGATATAATCTATAAACTAGATTTAGCTCTATAGTTTTTACTATAGAGAATAAGGAAAAAAGATAAGAAATCCTTAAGTAAAAAGAGATATTAATTGCAGGTATAGCTACTAAGGTAGTAAAAATACCTTAAAGTCTCTCTTACTACGCAGTACACTAACTGCCAAAAATTTGGCTATATAGGAGATAGATACTCTACTAGAGCCTATAGATTCTATACGGCTGTATATTTATCTAAAGACTACTACTATCCTACCTATTTAATATTAGGCAGGCCTTATAAGCACACTACCCCTCTTTATATTAATTATAAGGAAAACCACTTTACTAATAGTAAAGACTGTAAGACTCTTTAAGTAGCTAAACTAGTATATAGTACGTAGTATTAGCGTAGAAGGTTTTATAGAAAAATAAAACAAATAGGACTTTAGAAGGAGGTAACTCCTACTAGGCTTTTAAAAGGACTATAGAGAGTAAAAGGATAGGGACAGGTATTAGAATTTCTTATAGTTTTTCTTACCGTTTTTTTATTCCCTAGTAGTTGCAGTAACTTAGTTTACTAGGAAACTATAAACTTCTAGTTTAGAGGTTTATAAACTACTAAAATATAGCTACTAGTATATATTAAGATACCTAAAAAGGATTTATATATATAAAACTATAGCGCTATAGCCTAAGGCTATATGTATAGTATTATACGTAGTATAATATAACGGATATAAAAAAATAAAAATAAAAATGTTAAGAATCCCTTTAAGGGTCTAATAAATTGCCTATAATTTTTATACTTAGAGTAAGGGGAAGTCTTTACTATTTAGACGCTAGGGGAGACTATACTTAGCGCTAGTATAGAGGTAGTAGCTAAAAGTACCTAGCCCCCCCCCTGTGTGCGCTAGCTGTTAGTAGCTTAGTATAGCGTAAGTAATGCTTAGCGCGTACTACGGGGTTGCGGCGTATATAGCTCTCCCCTTAATACTATATTCTATAAGCTTTTAAAATTTATTAAATCCTTATTATATCTTACTATTTATAATAAGTAACTTATATAACATCTATATAAGGGCTTAGGCCCTTATTATAAAGATTTACGGTAGTATAAATGCTAATATTTAAGCCGCTACTAGAATAAGCGTCTCCCGTATTAAATTGGTTATCTAAGAAGCACGAAAACGCGGCTTTAATGAGGCCAAAAGCTGTATAATTCTTAATATCTACCTTAGAGATACACCTTAATTAGGTTACCTAACTAAACGTATATCTGCTAAGATTTAAGAAGTTATAGAGAAGGTCTATCGTAACTACTATAGCAGAGAAAAGAGTACTAAATAACTTGCTTTTAACACTAATATTAGCGCCAGAACTATATAGCGAATCCTTAGGTCGCAGGATTTCTATAAGACTAAGCCTACTGTAACCGACTACCGGACCTTGTATATTACCCTAGTTACTAGCGTTAGCACTACTCTTGTATACCTTATATTACCCCGTTTTAACTACGTATTAGTCTCCCCTTTTATTTTATTTCTTATACCGTCTTTATATATATATACCACTTAATTTCCATAGATTTATAATTAAGTTGCTCGTTTAATTCCTATATACTGCAAAGCTTATAGTTATAAGCCCGGCCTACCTACCGTACTATATCTGATCTATACATTCAGCGCTTATTAAGCAATTAATTGCTACCTCGTTTAAGAAGTTACTACTTCTTTTACCTTTATAAGTGTTTTAAGCTTCTTCTAGGTACCGCTCTTATACTTATAATTACCTTTATTTACTAAACAGATGGACAATTAAATATTAATTAAACCGAACTGGACCTAACCGTATAAACCCAACCGTATAAACCCTAACCTTTTTTAACCTAGATATATAACTAATTAATAAAGTCAACCTATCTACTATAGCGTAATAACCTTATATGGCGTCTAAGTAAAAGCCTAGCTAGTATAATAGCCCAAGTATAAAGCTAGAGTGAGATGCTAGAGTATAGAGCTAGAGCGAGATATTAGAGTATAAAGCTAGAGTATAAGCTAGCTTAAATATACTAATAGTAAGAGATAAGGATATTAGGTAGATATAAGGAAGGCATTAAACTAACGGCAGCTAGTAAAGGACTGTTGCTAAAACTAGACAACCGTTTAAATGACTAGCTAGCAAATACTAGATTAATTTAACTGAACTAAATATTAAATTAAACCAAACTAGAGCCTTAATATAGGCCTATCGCTAAATTAAATTAAGGCTTCCTAGGGAGGTACTAATACTACATTAAACGGATAATTAAACTAAGCGTACGAACCTAACTAACGAACGACAACCTATAAATTAAATTAAAAGTTTGGAATGTTAAAATAAGGTTATACTAAGACGCTAACTGGACCCTTTTTAACCCTTTTAAATTAATAGCGAATAACCTCCTATAACTAGTTATAATAGACGACTTCTAGTACTATAAGCTTATAGGGCAAACTAGATATAAGGTAATGGGCTAGATACGAGGCTTATACTAGATAGATAATTACTAAAATAGTATAGAAGGATCTAGTACTACTACGACTTAGCTAGATACTAGATAGACAGTTACTAAATAATATTTAATTAAGAGATAACTATTACCAGAGCCGTATAACGACCGTTTAAACACTAAAACAATTTAATTAATTAATTAATTAAATTGGGCTAAAGCCAATATTAATACAGGAATAATTAATTTTAATTCCAAAGTACCAGTTAAGCCTACATTAGCACTAATCTTAACATCTTAACGTTACTAAATTCAATGTCTTAACGTCACCAGAGTTATTAAGAGACTTAATTAAATATAACGGCTATATCTAAAGCCTTACTATACTAAACGACGCCACCGTCACTTAACCAGATTAAAAAGACCTACCTCTATATCTACCTTAACTATATATTAAAAGGATCTACTATAAGTACGGATTAATTAACTGCCTTAAATACAGATTAAAATGGTATCTCCTAAATTAAATGATTTAGAAGAGCTTCCTATAAAGGACACTAAATAGTTACCAACTCCTAAACAGCCTATATTGGCACTAGTTGCGATAACCGCAACGTTACCAAATTTAACGTCTTAACGTCACCAAACTTAATGTCTTAACGTCACTAGTTGTAATAACCGCAACATTACTAAATATAACGTCTATAACGTTACCAGAGCATTAATATCGGCCTATTAGTGAATTAAATTAAGCCTTACTATTACCCTACCCTATACTACTCCTAAAATTGTATCTAAATTTCCTATTTTTAGTACAGTTTTCTACCTTTATTTGTCTTCTATAGCTTTAACTACACTATTAAATTTAGGGGGGTGTATAACCAACTACGGGTGCTACCGAGATAGCCTTAACGCTACCCTATATATTAATCGCAGATCAATATTACTTGCAGATTACTGTTCCTATTTTAGCTACCATTTTATATATATATACCTCTTAATTTCCATAGATTTATAATTAAGTTGCTTATTTAATTCCTATATACTGTAAAGCTTATAGTTATAATAATACTAACTATATATAAACCTTAAGAGATATAGGCTTAGTATACAGGAAGTTAAATTCCTAAAATATATTATTAGCCCTAAAGGTATAGTAATAGATTTTAGCTAGGTAGAAGCTATTATTAAATAAAAGAGCTCTTAATCCTATAAGAATATTTAGGTCTTTTTAGGTTTTACTAACTTCTATTACTAGTTTATTTATAAGTACTTTACTATTACAAAGCCTATTACTAATCTCCTTAAGGGAGTAAAGAACGGCCGTAAAGCTAGGCCCTTTAGTTAGCTAAAAGAGGCGGAGTAGGTAATACGCCGGCTTTATAATACCTTTATAACGGTGCCGCTTTTATAATACTATACGCCGGGCTTACTAACCCGGTTAAAGACTAATACCTTAATATAAGGCCTAGTAGTAATTATATTACAGATATTTAAAGACGGCCTTTAGTATCTAATAGCCATTTAGTTTAGAAAGCTTTTGCTAGTAAAGTATAATTATAAAACCTATAATTAAGAGCTACTAGCTATTATAGAGGCTTTTAAGTATTAGAGATACTATATTAAGGGGCTATTAAGCTACCTAGAAGTACTCTTAGATTATAATAATCTAAAGGGTTTTATAAAAGTAAAAGCCCTTAATAAATAGTAAGCTANATAAGNTATAGTATTAGCTNCCNATAACTTTATAATTAAATATAGGGCNGGAAAAANAAACCCTNTAAANGCGCTATTAAGGNAACCCCTAGGCGTAGGGGGTCCACTAAAAGAAGATACTATACTACTACTATTTTAAAAAACTTTAAAAATATAGGGCTACTAACCTAAGGTAAAAGTCCTATTAGGTATATAGGAAAGCGAGCCTTTTATAAAGGCGTTGTTTTTATAGCTATAGGCTAGCGACCTAAAGGAGGCACGCCTAGGTAATATAGTATTATAGTTTAACTGGGTAACCTATATATATGCCATTAAGTAGCATATAATAAGGACCTAAGTTAGAGAAGTAAGTGCTTAAGAAAGTGCTTATAAGTCTAGTATAAAAATAGTTATTAAGCTTATTAAAGAGCTTTATACTATAAAAGCGCAGTAACAGCTTAAATATAGCAAGATGCCGTTAATACGCCCGCTTAAAGCTAGTATAGCAGTTTAATTCCGCTAGACTACTTTATTACTATAGGAGGTTATATATACCCCTAGACCTAGTAGTTTATATAAAACTCCTATAGATCTACTATAATAATGCCCTAGCTAGGTACTTTAGTAAGAAAAGACTCTAAGTTTACTTTTATATAAGTACTATTAGCCTAATATAAATATAGATGTTAGGAACTAGATCTCTACCTATAACTTATATTAATATATATATACGCCTTAATATTGCCCTTACGGCGAGTTTTAAGCGCTGCCTTACCTAGATAAGCTGTAGCAGGAGATTATAATAGACTTTATTATAGGCCTACCGCCTAGTAGATAAGGTGATATATATAGTAGTTAACCGCTATACTAAAATAGCTTTATACCTACTAATAGTTAAAACTATTACTATAACCGAAATTATAGATCTATTTTTTAATAAAGTAATATACTGTTTTGGAATCTCTAGAGGGATTATATTTAATTATAGTAGTATTTTTACTAGAAAGTTNTAGTTAGAGCTATACTTTACTATAAAGATAAAACGTAGGCTAAGTATAGCCTTTTACCCATAAATTAACGGGTAAATAAAACGCTAGAGTATTACCTCCGTATATTCTATAATAAAAGTAAAATAATTAGGTAGGTCTCTTATTACTAGCTGAATTCGCCTATAATAATACTAAATATAGTATAATAGATATAAGCCCGTTCTATATCTACTATAGATTTTACCTACGTTTAAAATATAAAATTAAGGCAGATAATAGTAGTTCTATTTTAGCCGTCTCTAAGAGAATTAAAAGAATATCCCTTAAACGTAAAGCATTGGCGAAACGCTAGGAAAGCGCTACTAAGGCATAGGCGAAATACTATAATTATTATTACTAACTATAGATATATAATATAGGGGATTTAGTCCTACTATTAACTAAGAACCTTAAATAAAAAAGGCTAAATAAGAAGCTTATAGCACGCTTTATTAGAAAGTATATCGGCTATATCTACCCTATATTCTATATTAGCTTAATAAAGCTATATAAATAATATAAGGGTACTATTATATCGGCAAAATATAGTCCCCTCTCGATAGCCTTAATAGTTAGTAGTTAACGTAATTGGCGCATAGTTAAGGGTATTTAGTAACTTGACTGACTATAAAGGCTTAGTTAAAAGAATAGAATCTATTAGTAGCTAGTAAATAAGAATTCTAAGATAAGAACTAGAAGAAGGTTAAGGAAAGGACACGTCTATATATATAGTGCTAAGGGTTGGCTAGGCTTAGCTAAGCCCCTAGCTAGGGTCTATAATAGTGCCGTAATACTAACTAGCCTATATTATATGTTTTTTTTAAACACGCAGTATACGTACAAACTGCGTATTTAGTAACTATAATTATATTTAGAGCTATTTACCTCTTTTATACTAATAGTATATTTTAGATAAATAAAAGCTACTTTAAAGCTATTTATAAGGCTAGTAAAATAAATTATATTATTTTAGATAATTTAATATAATAGCGATAGTTCTCTTCTACTTACCTACCTACCTACCTACCTACTTATCTACCTGCCTACCTGCCTACCTACCTACCCGCCTATATTAATATCTAATTTAATTTAGGGGAGGGGTCGGCCTAATTAAAGGCTTTAATTGATTTATATTGTTCTCTATAGCCGTTTGCTAGCTATATATTTAAATAGTAGTTATTTAAGGTGTTTTCCTAAGAGGCCTTAATTTGATTTGGTAATAGGCCGATATTAAATTTAATTAATCGATTAATTAAATCGTTTATAGTATTTGCTAACTAGTTATTTAAAAGGTCGTAATTTAGTTCTAGTAATGGTTATTTAGCTCTAGAACAGTTATCTAGTTTTAGTAATAGTTGTCTAGTTTTAGCAACGGGTGTCTAATTCTAGTAATAATCCTCTACTAGCTGCAATTCTAGTACCTTTCTAGGTAGGGAGGATATAAGGAAGAATGGGTAAAAAATAAGGTAACTATATAAGAGAGGCTATTAAGAATATAATAGGGACTTAATGCAGAGCTTTATATAGAGCCTTTATATATAGAGCTTTAAATATATTAGGAAAAAATTTACTAGTATTTAATTTTACTTTTTAGCCATTTTAGCATTTTTTTAGCATTTCTAACATTTTCTAGCATTTAGCTACTAAATGCTAACTATAAGATTACTAAGTGTATAATTACAGCACCTGTTATACTAACTACGTGCTTACGCGTTCGGTATACCAGGTATGCGTTTACGCGTTTAGTGCACCAACCACTCGCTTACGCGTCTGGTGCACTTATAAAGCACTAACTAATTAGGGGGGAGGTGTATTAGTATATAGACCACGTAGTCTGCTTCATATAATCGACAGTTACCACTATCCAAACGAGCATACAATACTATACGTATTTTGTGCCCCTAGATCTAACTCACTCGTGCTATTAAATCAGTATAAATACTGATTAGTAAGCGCGCATAGATTAGCAATCACTCAATACCTCCCCCTAAGCGATACTTGACAGCGACCACCCGTTTAGACTCCTAGTACAACCTACTAGAAGGTTGGAAGTTGGGGATTGCGGACTTATTACTAACTCTATATACTTATTTAAGTCTTAGTACGGTTTACCGGAAGTATAATAGACGCGAATACAGACCTATACGGAACCCCCTACCCTTAACCTCCGTTAAGCCTTAAACCCCCTATCCTTAAACCTCGAACCCCTACCCCTACTATACCCTCCCTTAGTACCCTAACCCCTTTTCGGACCCCTTACGGAAGCCTCTTACCCTCCTATAAACTATTACGGATATTAACCGCCTTTACGGACCACTATAAGACCTCTTCCACCTACTACGTACTACACTACACTATATAATATGGCAGACCTAAGGAAGCAAGTTAATAAAGGCTAGGAAAAGTAGAGGTAGGGAGCTAACCTTACGTCTATACCTGACGTTAACAACTACATTAAATTTAAAGTCCTTAAATATAAATATTTTAAACTTATAAACGTTAACCTATAGAAGCAATACTAGGAAGACTTCGCGGACTTTACGGAAGCTATCTTTAAAGCATGCAACCCTACTACTATCCATAACCTACAGACCCTCTTACGTAACTAAGGTATATAGGTTAAAAGGAATAAATAAGTCACTATTATATAGTCCTTATATAACACAATATACGAGAAGGACTAAACGGAATAGACTAAAGAGGAAATCCTAGACCAGTTCTAAAAAACTAAGGAACTCTTTACTTCTTCTAAACTTAATATAATCGCTAGCCTTATACCTAACCTACTTAACTAAATTCGTCCTATAAACCTAAGCGATTTCGGAATTAATCTTACGGGCTAAAGTATACCTAGTACTTAAGCTACGGACCGCAATACCCCTGTAACCCAAATTATGGACCGCAATACCCCCGCAAATTAAATTACGGACTAAACCCCTTCCGTTATTTAAGTTATAAGTCCGTAAACTACCTAAGTAAAGACCTACGGTAAGGAGCTAGCTAACCTAGCTAAGCTCTATACCAACGAATCTAAGTACAGCAGTAAAAATAATAACTTTAACTTTAAACTAACTATCTTTACGGACCTCTGTTAGAAGGCCGATATTCCTAAACAGGAGTTTAGCCAAGCCTACTCTACCATGCTACGCGGCCTAGCACTTAACCACTACTATACTAACCTTAAGAGCAACCCCCTTGGTGTTCCCTTTAATAAGCTATATAAAGCCACACGCAACTACTTTAAAGGACCAGAATATAAGCGTAATATCCTTACCTAATAAAATGCGACTAAGCTACAGACCGTAATTAATAAGAATACCAAAAAATCGACTATAGAGTATCTGCAAATCCTTATTAAAGACCTCCGGCACCTACAGCATAGCCTTAACGCTAAGCTTTAAATAAACGACTTCCTGTATAACAAACTTATTACGGCTTACTAGGAAGTAGAGCCCTATAAGTATACCTACTATAAGCCTATAGATACCTTAGCTGGCCTTATTAATAATCTACGCTCCTCTATTATAATGTACAAAGTCTTAAACCCGCTAGGCAGCACTTAAGCCTTTACTACGGATATTTAATATCCGTAAATAGACTTAGACGTCTACTTTACGGACCGCCGTTACCGCTAGCAGCACCCGTACCAACTAAGTCCCACTTATAACCCCCGTAGCAACCCCTATACGAAAATATACCCCCGCAGACAAACTAGCCAGAAGTGCTTTATATGTGGTAAGGAAGGATATTAGTCTATAAGGCATACCTAGAAAAAACGTAACAAGTCTAGAAAGAGACTTAACAGCTGTATTAGCCAGTTCATTCTGGAATACGAAGGAGAGGAAGTAGAAGAGCCCCCTAATAAGTTAATAGAAGCCCTTATAATTAACTTTAACTTAGACGCTTAGGAACAGAGGACCTTAGAGACATTCCTAACCACTTTCGGACCCTTTACGGACAGCTAAGCCTTTAATACTATAACTGCATTAGCCGACCACTCCTTTGTACACTTAATTGCGCCTAAAAACCATTTTATAAGTACCCCTATTATGGATATTACGGACCATAAATAGGACCTATTTGCATATATCACCACAGAACGCTATACCCCTAAGGAATTCTACGGTGTTATAGTCGACACAGGTGCCTCTAAGAAGTCTACCGTAGGTTACGGACAATACCTTATATATAAGACCACCGTAAATAATAATACGGACATTAATACTACGCAAACTGGGGCCGTAAACGTCTAATTCGGCATCGGCTTAACCATATTAATTAGATTAGTTATAGTTAAGACCCCAATTAGCCTAGTTAACTTCTACGTAGTAAAAGCGGACACCCCTTTTCTACTCTGTCTTGCAGACATGGATAGGCTATAGGTCTACTATAATAATGTTATAGACACCGTAATTAGCCCTATAACTGCCCTAGAAAGCAAGCATATTACCCTACCAATTATACGACAATTTAGACACCCGTTCCTTATATAGGGAGAGACTTTATAGACCTATATTTAGGAATCTTTTAACTATAACCCGTGCTACCTTACTAGTACGGAAATCCACCGCCTGTACTGCCGTTTCGGCCACCTATTAGCCGGAAAGCTATATAGAGTCCTTAAACGCTTTGGATATAACGACGTTAATAGAAAGGCAATTAACCACCTAACTAAATACTACTCCTTTTGCCAGAAATACGGACGTTCCCTAGGCCGATTTAAGTTCACCCTTTATAAGGATCTTAATTTCAACCACTTAGTGTACGTAGATATTATATATATTAACGGCAGCCTAGTATTACATATAATTAATAAGGCAACCCACTACTAAGCCGCCCGTTAGTTGCAAAATATATCCGCAAAATATACTTAGGACATTTTACGGACCTACTGGATTAATATATACCTTAGACCTCCTAAGTATATTACCCACAACGCTAGTAGAAACTTTATTAGCAAGGAATTCCAACAGTATGCTACAGCTATAGCTATTTTAATAAAAGCCGTTCCAGTTAAGGCGTATTAATCCGTTAGACTTATTAAGTGAGCTTACCTAGCTTTATAAAGAGCTTACCAGATTATTACGGACGAATGCAAGGACATCTAAAAGGAACTAGCTCTACAGATGGCCGTAAAAGCCGTTAACGACACCACTGACCTGGATGGACTAGTACTTACCCTTTTGGTCTATGGAGCCTACCTAAGGATAAGTAATTTAGGCCCTCCTACCCCATCTATTACGGAATGAGCAGCTACAATACGGAAGGCAATAGCCGAAATAGTCAAATTACGGGCCAAATAAGCTGTTAATAGCGCCCTATATTACCGTAACGGACCTAACACAACCTTAATATATAACCTCCCACTTAATTTTAAAGTTCTTATATAGCGTAAGAGCGGCAATTAAATAGGACCTTATTATTTACTAGCTATAAAAAATAAGACGTGCTACGTATAGCTTCCTAGCGGGCTAACTAGCTTTAGAAGCATATCCGTAAAACCCTACTTTCGGCCTAAAAACACCTATGACGTTAAGCTAGACAAACTAAAAGCAACCACTAAACTAGAAAAACCAGAAGCGACTACCGAATTAAATAAACTAGAAGCACCCTTACCTACCCCAAAAATCCCCTAGAAACCCACTAAACCTACTAAACCTACCGTAAAGCGTAGTTAAGGACGCCCCTAAAAGCACCCCGTAACTAAGAACCCCATAATAAAGAATTACCTAACCTCCGCAGAAATATCCGCAAGACAATCTCCGCCTACGGATATATTAGTTTTAGTATAGGAAACCCCTTTTATGGACTTATAACACAAAGAGATCAACAGACTACTTAAAAAGGGCGTCTTTACGGTTATAACGGAGAGAGACGTTCCGCAAGACGTCCGTATATTTAACTTACGCTTCGTTAACAAGATTAAGCACCCTAATACTAATAAAGCCTTTAAGAAATTAAGGCTCGTTATACAAGCTTATAACAACTAGGGAAAGGGCTTAGTCCTTACGCAATCGCCTACAATTTAACAAGTCAGCCAATGGATTATACTTATACTTACGCCTAGACTACAGCAAACCAAGCCCGTAGCCCTCTACTTACGGGATATCTTATAAGCCTATATGCAGTTTAATACCTACCTAAGTAGGGATATCTTTATACGACCACCCTATAAGCTTAACCTATAACTAAGAACAATTTTATAGGTTATAAAACCTCTTTACAGAGTACCAGAAGCCGGAAACTATTGGTTTAAGATATACCACTAGCACTATGTTAGTAAACTTAAAATGGAACAGTCGACCTACGACCCTTACCTCCTATACAGCCCATTAAATGGCCTTAGTATTATTAGACTCTAAATAAACAATACCCTATTCCTAGTAGACTAGACCTTTACGGACGCTAAAGAAACTAAACTATAAAAGGCCAAGTTCTTAGTAAAGCCGTAAGAGCAGTTAACTAAGTAGAATCCAATTAAGTTTAATAAAGGCCTAATTATATAAAAGGGTAACCTAATTAAGCTAACTTAGAAACGCTAAGCTTAAAACCTAAAGCCTGTTATAGTAAAGCCTACGGACCTTACTAGCTCCCATAGAGAGACCTATAAGACCATAAATATAAAGGACTAATACGCTATATAGCGTGCAAGAGGCGCCTATATTACTATAGTCTGTTAACCCAAATCTACCTATAATTTGTCCTTTACAGCCTAGGCAGTAGATCTATAAGAAGAAAATATCAAGCAGCTTAATAAGCGCATTCAGTAACAAATTAACAATATAGTAAGGGGACTTACTTTTATACCACTAGACCTAAGTTCCCTTAGCTTACTAGTATTTATAAACGCCTCCTTTACCAATAATAAAGACCTATTATCACAAATCGGCTTTGTAATTGTACTTACGGACTATAATTAAGACGTAAATATACTATACTAGTCCTTAATTAAATACAAACAAGTAACCTACAGCGTACTAGCTTCCGAACTATACGTATTAGCTTATAGCTTTAATATAGCAGCCGCAATCAAATTAACGGTCCAGAAGATTCTACAACTAAAGTAGTTACCCCTAGTTTTATACACTAATTTAAAGTCCCTCTATAACTGCCTAGTTAAACTAAGTACGACACAAGAGAAAAGGCTTATAATCAACCTAATGTGCTTACGTTAGGCCTATAAACAACGTAAAATTATAGAGGTTAAATAGATTAGCGGCGGAAATAACCCAGCAGACGCCATAACTAAGGCGAAACCGTGTTAAGCCTTTAAAACCCTAATTAACACGAATAAGCTCAACCTAAAAGTTATAAAATAGGTAGAACGAGACTAACGGAGCACTTACGGTTCATTTACAGCCCGCTAGAAGGCCGTACGGCTTATTATACGGCCTATTCTACGGACTATAAGCTATTAGGTAGAAAACGGTAGAAAGCTACAGTAGAACTTAGTAGACTTACATAACCTACCAAATTCTGCCATATTCTGCCACGGTGGTCAAATCAACTAATTACGATTTTCCATACCGGGCACGGAAAATCGCCATTGGCTCGCTTAGCACTAGCGCCTTGGCGGCCCTTAAGATCTAACTTACGGCTAGCTCAAAGCACCGTTTAGAAGGCAGCCTAGACGGCACCTTAGGGGAGATTTCTTATGTATTTTCCTTTGTGTTTTATAGTTTTATTAAAGCAATTACGGAGGTTATATATAGGTGGTTTCATTTTTTAAGTACCGCCAGTGTATAATTACAGCACCTGTTGTACTAACTGCGTGCTTACGCGTTCGGTACACTAGGTACGCGTTTACGCGTTTAGTGCACCAACCACTCGCTTACGCGTCTGGTGCACTAACTAATTAGGGGGGAGGTGCATCAGTATATAGACCACGTAGTCTGCTTTATACAATTGATAGTTACCACTATCTAAACGAGCATACAATACTATATATATTTCGTGCCCCTAGATCTAACTCACTCGTGCTATTAAATTAGTACGAACACTAAGCATATATAAAAGTATAAATTTTATAAATTTTATATTTTATATATACTTTATTAATATTAGTAAGCATATATAAAAGTATAAAAGTATAAATTTTATTAATATTAGTAAGCATATATAAAGTATAATTTTATAATTTTATAATTTTAAATACTTTATTAATAAATATTAAAATTACTACCCCCTAAAGCTTTATATATAAAGGCTCTATATAAGGCTTTACGCAAAACTCTACGTACAGAGGCTTTATATTAAGTCCCTACTATATTCCTAATAGCCTCTATATATACCTCTACCAAGTATACCCCTATATAGCCACCTTATTTTTTACCTTTTTTTTCTTTCTTATATCCTCCCTACCTAAAAAGGCACCAGAATAGCAGCTAGTATAGGACCGTTACTAAAACTAGATAACTGTCGCTAGAACTAGACGACCGTCGCTAGATCTAGACAACCGCTGCTAAAGCTAGACAACTGTTTGGACGACTAGCCAGCGAATACTATAAATAATTTAATTGATTAATCAAACCAAGGTAGTATAGATAGGTAGGTATAGATATATAGGTATAGATACGTAAATATAGATAGGTAGGTATAGATATATAGGTATAAATAGGTAGGTATAGGTAGACAGGTAGGCAGGCAGGTAGGTAAGTAAGAAGGTAGATAGGTAGGTAGGTAGAAAAGAACCGTTACTATATTATATTAAATTATCTAAAATAATATAATATATTTTATACTAACTGTGTAAACTAAGTAAATACTATTAAATACATAGGAAGAGTAATGCTTATTTATTGCTTAAAGTAAATAAGATATATAGAATGCGCGAGGAGGCATTATATTTTTTTTTTTTTTTTTTTTTTATATCCGTTGTATTATACTACGTACAATACTGCGCATGCAGCCTCTAGGCTATGGCGCTATAGTTCTATATACATGAATCCTTCCTAGGCAGCTTAATATGTACTAGGTAGCTAAGTGGACACTCTGGCCCCGTTTTAAAATGCTAGGGGAGCTCTAGCGACTGGTGTTTTTTTTTGTTCTGGTATTTTGCTTACTATGGTCCAGTTTACACCAAGAAAAGGAAATCCTGGCTCTTTTATCTATTTCTGCCGTATTCTGCCGTTCCTAGAGTAGAAAAAGCGCTCTAAAAAGAAAGATTTTTATTAAATAGTTTTGCACTTAAGAATAAGAGGCGTTACAATAGCTTGCTAGCTTAGAAGCAGCTACCAATTACCCCTAAAGCGACTTTTTATCCTGTACCCTATCTCTTCTCCTTGCTAAAGAAATGGGTAGGGAATTAGTAATTAATAGGTACTCTCCCCAAAAATAACCTACTAATGGTATTTTATAAGGGCGAACCTCGTTTACATAAACCCACTCCCCATAGGAAAATTTTCACGAAGTTGTCTTGTATAGGGGTATAAACACCAATTCGCCTTATACACCTTAGATTTAACGTGCTAAAGTAACACGGGCCGGTCCCTTCCCCTCCCCTACTATAGCCACCCCTATCTGCGCATCTGCGGTACGCCTATAGTGCGGTATTGTATGGTATGTTGTGGCGGTGGGTGCGGTTGTGGTAGAGGTCGTCTGCAGCGCGATGGCCGTAGACAGGTTGTGGGAGGTCGTCTGCAGCGCGATGGCTGTAGACAGGTTGTGGAGGTCGTCTGCAGCGCGATGGCTGTAGACAGGTTGTGGAGGTCGTCTGCAGCGCGATGGCTGTAGACAGGTTGTGGAGAGGTCGTCTGCAGCGCGATGGCCGTAGACAGGTTGTGGAGGTCGTCTGCAGCGCGATGGCTGTAGACAGGTTGTGGAGGTCGTCTGCAGCGCGATGGCTGTAGACAGGTTGGGAGAGGTCGTCTGCAGCGCGATGGCCGTAGACAGGTTGTGGAGAGGTCGTCTGCAGCGTGATGGCCGTAGACAGGTTGTGGAGAGGTCTGCAGCGTGATGGCCGTAGACAGGTTGTGAGAGGTCGTCTGCAGCGTGATGGCCGTAGACAGGTTGGAGAGGGGTCGTCTGCAGCGTGATGGCCGTAGACAGGTTGGAGAGGGGTCGTCTGCAGCGTGATGGCCGTAGACAGGTTGGAGAGGGGTCGTCTGCAGCGTGATGGCTGTAGACTAGTTGTGGTGGAGGTTGCGTCCGGTGACGTGTCTTTAGGGGCTATATAGCCTGCGGCGCCATAGCGGCGACGACGGAGGAGCGAAGGGGGAGACGACGACAATTTGAAATCTCGCAGCGCTCGCCAAAGAAGCTGGTCGTGCGAGGGCATTATATATTAATTACGCATTAAGTACTATTTGCCTAGGTGGCTATAAATGCGCAATTAGCTGTACTATATTATTAAATGCGGCAGTATACCGCACCTAAGTTAATACTATATACTATACGTTATAATGCGTAAAATGCGCATTTGGCCGCAATATGCTGCTAAATACTGTAAAAATGCTAGTAAAATTTTTCCTAATATAAAGCTTTATATAGAGCCTTATATAGAGCCTCTAAGTAATAAGACTATATAAGACTATATAAAATTATTTAAAATTATTTAAATCCTAATATATATTATAAACTAGCATACTATAGGCTAAGAAAATAATAAAAATTTATTTACGTAATTGGTATTATATAATTATAGCACCTAATATACTAAACGCGTATTTAAGCGTTTGGTGTACTAACTACTTACTTATAAAGCACTAACTAATTAGGGGGGGGGGGCGTGTTAGTATATAGACTATGTAGTCTACCTTAATAGAATTGACAGTTACCACTATTTAAAAGAGTATACGATACTATACGTATTTCGTGCCCCTGGATATAACTTACTTATATTATTAAATTAATATAAACACTAATTAGTAAGCGCGTATAGATTAGTAATTACTTAATACCTCCCCCTAAGCGATATATAATAGTAACTACCTATTTATATCCTAGTACGACCTACTAAAAGGTTAGAAGTTAGGGATTACGGACTATATTACTATCTCTATATACTTATTTAAGTCTTAGTATAGTTTACTAGAAGTTTATAAACGCGAATATAGACCTTTATAGAACCTTTTACCCTTCTATAAACTATTATAGACCTATTAATTAATTTTATAGACTGTTATAAGACCTCCTCTACCCGCTATAAGATACTACTACCCGCTATAAGCTCCTCTTAACCTATTACAGCTTATATAAATATACTACGCTATATAATATAGTAGATATAAGCAAGTAAATTAATAAAGGTTAAAAGAAGTAGAGTTAGGGAGTTAACCTTACGTCTATAAACCGCGGTAATAACTATATTAATTTTAAAATTCTTAAATATAGATACTTTAAGCTTCTAAATAATAATCTATAGGAATAATATAAGGAAGACTTTACGGGCTTTATAGAAGCTATTTTTAAGGCTTATAACCTTATAACTACTTATAACCTATAAACCCTCTTATATAACTAAGGCGTATAGGTTAAAAAGAATAAGCGAGTTACTATTACGTGGTCTCTATATAATACCCTATATAAGGAGAACCAAATAAAATAGACTAAAGAGTAGATTTTAGATTATATTAAAACCAGTAAACTCTTTACCTCTTTTAAACTTAATAGGATTTCTAGTCTTATAGACAACCTATTTAACTAAATTTGCACTATATATTACGAACGCTTTAAGTACAATATTACGACTACTTGGAGAAGAGTTAGAAGAAGCTAGTTAGTTAATATAGGTACGGTCTAGGATGGAACCCATAGAACCATATAACGAGGAATGGTAAGCAAGTCATATAATATTATACGCAGTATACGCGGTATACGCCTACGTATAACACGTATAACACGTATATTACGTATAAGGAGGATTTTATAGGAGTACGGTTATGTATTTAAGGACCCTCAGTCCCTACCTAGATAGTTCCTTCCTTATAGTAATTCTTAGAATATAATTAAAGTTAATCTGTTAGGCAACCACTCCACTAGTTATTATTACGTTATTAACTTACTTGCAATACCTATATACCTAGCCTATTAATAAGTTTATCGTAGTTCCTGCTATAAGGCTCCGTTATATAATTACTACCATAGTTATAGTTTTAATAAGTTGAATAATATGCCACTAAAAGCAGCTACTATAACGCTATTAACGGCGGCAACTACGTCAGGATTAGGTAACGACACTAGTATAGTAGACACTAATTTATAATAACCTATAATAGTAGGATAGTTATAAGCGATAGTTGACCAGTTAACGAGAGATAACGTAGTACTTAAAAATAGGATTAATAGGATAGGAGTAGCAAAGGTTAAGTTACTACTAATTAAAAGATTTTTAGGGGAGAGATTAAAGCTTAAAGGATTCCTTATATAAATACACTTTAAGGTTACGTAAAAGGGAGTAAAGCTAGTAATAATTATAGATTAAGTAGTATACGCAGGATTGTTCTTATTAGGAAGAGCACTTAAATAGTTTAAGCCTTACCTTATAAAGATATAAGTAAATAGAATAATAATAACGAACCAAGAGGTACGGTTTATATTCTTAAGTTAGGGAGGGTTCGCAGAGCGACTTATATAAATATTTAGAGATCCAGAGGCAATAACTATAGCAGAAAGAAAACTCTAAGACATTACGCAATAAACCTTAGCAATTAAGTATATAATATAGTTCTAAACGCTAGTAATATAAGTTAAGTGGAATAATAAGGCGCTTATAGTATAATATAAATAGGGACTTAAGGCTAAAGTCTAGGACGCAATTATTCTAATAGAAGATGCGGACACCTTAAGGGAACTAATAGATTAAGTAATAAAGATCGATAATAGGATCTACTAAAGGGAATAGGCTAAGAAGGGCTAGAATAGAGTTCTATAGTTATATAAGACGTAAAGTACGCAATAACCTAAGCTAAATTAGAAAATATAGTATAGCGCAGAGCTAATAGACCTAAGTAGTACTAAAGAAACCCATAAAAAATAGAGTAAAAAACTATGGAAACCTAGAGGTTAAGGATTAAGTAATTATAGAACTAAGAAGTATAGGCTAAACTAAGGATCTTAGTAATAGAAGATGTTTAAGCGGACTCTATAATAAAAACAATGGTTTACAGAGGGAGCTTATATAAATTATAGAAAATAGGGTTATTTTGCTAGAGACTATAAAAGTAGTTAGAGTTATTACATAGTAAAGGGAACTAGACTAGTAGTATATAATATAAACATATAAAGGGATAATAATATACTATAAGGAACAAAAGAATATTTAATTAGAAGTTTTACGTTTTATTATAATAATGTATACTAAATTTATAAAGACGCTAAGTATAGTGTAAGCTATTGGCCATAAGAGCCAGAGTTAAGAGGACTTAAAGGAACTAAAGAGTTAGATAAAGAATAAGATTAACTCTATAAGCTAAATTAAGATATTATAGTAACGTGTAGATAATAATTAGTAACAATAACAATGGAGTTAGAGTACTTATTAATTAACAGTAACGAGAATAGTAAAGGAACTAACTAGGGGTATTTAAACCTTAATAACGCAATAAAAGTAGAGACTAAGACCGCTATAGAGCAAGGTTTAGTAACGGGTATTATAACACTATTAGATACAGCATCTATCGCTTTATAAGACGGAAGGAGTAATATTAAAAGATAATTAAGCAAGTAGACAACTACTAGTGCTAGCTTACCACTTAATAAAGGTAAAAGGCTAAAGGCTTAAGATTCTTAAGACGAGATAAGAGATAACTAAGATTTTAAGATAAAATAAGGCATACTTAAGAACCCACAACGGATGAAAAACCGATAGGATAGAGCAATAGCTTAGTTTAGTAATATACAAATAAACTTAAGACGAAGTTTCCTAAAGGTATAAGACTTTTAAGACAAGATAAGTAAGATTTAGGACTTTTAAGATAAGACGAGGACACTAGTAAAGCCTAGTTAGACTAAGGCTAAAGCGCAGCTTAAGAAAGAAGCAAGCTTAGGGTTAAAGAATCCAAGGGGTTAAGAATTTGGAGTATGAATAAGGACACCTATAAGAAAAAAGTAAGAGACTTCGCTATAGATTAGGGAATCTATAGTATAAACAGTAGTTAGATTAGGAGATAGATATATAGACCTAGAAGACTTACTAGGTAAACGTAGTATTTAACCTAAAGATTAAAAAGTTAATATAGTGATTAAAAAGTAAGAGAACTTTAAGGATTTAATTACAAGACGTAAATAATAAGAAACTATAGACGAGTTTAGAGCAAGAATTATCGTATAGTAAGAAAAAAAACTAGATATAAGATCTAGTATACTAGGTTATATAAGGGATAGAGCACCTATATAAAGAATTACTAATAGGCCAAGAATAGGCATACTAAGAGCTAAGTAGCTTACTAAACTGGAAAATAAAGAGGATCTAGGGATTCCTACTAGGTTTAAAGAACGATATATAAAAGGCTATTATAACGCAGTAATAAGAAGATACTTCTTTACGGATAGACCGTATACACTTTAGCAGCTATACCAAAAGTGGTATAGGCAACGATATAATAATAAGTAGGAAGATTTCTATATATAGTTAGATAAAAAAGTTATCTAAGACTACCTAATTACGGAAAAAGCAATAAATTATATCAAGGGAGCCTTAATTACAACATTAAAGGATTTAGAGGAACGATTAGAGAACTAGAGAAATAAGAGGCGCGTCTTAGTACCTATAAATAAAGTTACAATATTTAAATTAGTGCGATAGAGGTTTAAACTTAAGGATAAAAATAAGTTAAGAGTTAACCTAAAGCACCTAGCACACTATACGCTATTATGGATTGTATATATAGATAATATATATAAGATATATAAGAATCCAAAGGAAAAAAACCGGAAATACCCTATAAGGATATACTAGATAATAGATAAATAATAGTATAGGAATGCTAAGTATATATACAGCTAGCATCCAGCAAAAGTCTAAAAGGAAGGAAGTTTAATACTTTAACTAGAAAGGTTCCTTACGGAAGAATGCTTAAATAGATAATAATAGTAGGAATGTTTAAAGAACACCTATCTATAGTATATTAAAGATAAAAAGTAAACTAGGTATTAGCTAAAGAATAAGCTAAGTATAATAGGATTAAGCAGCTAATAGTTAGGAAAAGTAGAGGCCTATAGGACTAGAGGGAGCTAGTAATAGAGCCTTAAACCCTTAAAGGAATTTAAGGATAATACCTAAATCTAAGAGTTAATTAGCAAGATTAACAGTTTAAAGCGTTAGTAGATAGTAGAGTAATACGAAACTATATCTTACTAATAGTAGTTAAAAGAATAGGGCTATCATATAGGCAAAAAGAGCACCCTTATCTATTAGTAATAATTTTAGGAGATCTAATAGCCTATAGAGGAGGCATTATTAATCTTAAAATAGGACTAATTTAGATAACCATTAAAGGAAGATAAGTTAAGATATCTTTTAATATATTACCATTAGGGAATAATAAGGCAGTATTAGGAATGCCTTAGTTATAGGAATATAATCTAAAGATTAATTAGGTTATAGGTTAGGTTGATATTAGAGATATACAATAACACAAGATGCGATAATAAACTAAGTTAGTATAGTACTAAGTTAGAGTAATATATAAGGAGACCAATTAAGGATTAAGCTATATACTAAAGAGATACCACAAATATAGCAAGAAGCTATAGTCACCAGAAAGTCAAAAGCTATTAGATTATATAGCATAGGACTATAAGATAGAGCTAGAACTAGGAATAAGCCTAAGGTTCTACCCAACTTATAAGTTAATAGAAAAAGAGTTATAGGCACTTAAGGAGTTTATTTAGGAAAATCTTTAAAAAGGATATATTAGACTATCGCAGTTATTAGTGGGATATTTAGTACTATTCGTACTAAAGAAGAATAGAAAACTTAGGCTATATATTAACTACAAATAGTTAAACAGCATTACTAGGAAGGATAGGTATCTTTTACCCTTAATTAGTAAAATCTAAGATAGGATTAGTAACGCGTAAATCTTTATAAAGATAAATCTAAAATAGGCGTACTATTAGATTAGAATTAAGGAAGGTAATAAATAAAGGGCAGTTTTTAGGTTAAAAAAAGGACTATATAAACCACTAGTTATATAATTTAGGCTTATAAATATACTAGCAACGTTTTAGAAGCGTATTAATAATATATTAAGAGAACACTTAGATAAATTTATTATAGTATACCTTAACAATATTATTATCTACTTAATAAGTAAGGAAGAATATAGAGAATATATTAAATAGGTTTTAAAGAGACTATAAAAAGAACAGATACTAGTAACAATTAAAAAATACGAGTTCTTTACTAAAAAGACAGATTTTATTAAATTTATTATTAAACTAGGCTAACTTAGTATAGATCTAAAGAAGATTAAGGCTATAATAAATTAATAAGAACTAGAAAATGTAATATAGTTAAGGTTATTTTTAGGGTTCTGTAACTACTATAGAAGATTTATAGCTTAATAGTTAAAGAATATTAAGCCACTTATAAAATTAATAAAAAAGGAAGAACTATAGGTATAGGGAGAGGAATAAAAGGAACTATTTAAAAAAATTAAATAGTTATTTACCTAGGAGCTAGTTTTTAAAATCTATTAACTATAGTTAGAGACAGTAGTTAAAACGGATATATTAGACTATATACTAAAAGCGTGCTTTTTATAGAAATATAAAGATAAATAGCACCTAGTGGTATACTACAGTTAAAAAATAATACCACTAGAACTAAACTATAACATCTATAATAAGGAGTTATTAGGTATAGTTACAGCACTAAAAAAATAGAGGTTATTCTTATAAGGTATAGAAAAACCATTTATAGTTAAAATAGATTATAAGAACCTAACGGGGTTCCTAATAACAAAAGAACTTAATTATAGATAAGTTAGATAGGCGGAGATGCTTATAGAATACTATTTTAAGATTTAGTATACTAAGGGTACAGAGAATGCACGAGTAGACGCTCTAAGTAGAAAGGCTAAACTATAAAACAATAAAAAGCCGTTAGGGGCTTTATTGCGAAGGGATATAAATAAATTAATTAGGTATAATTATCTAAAGATCGCAGCAACATAAGAAGAAAAGACCTACGAATTACTAGAAAGTAATTAGATATAAAAAATCCTAGACGCATAAATAGAGGATCTAGACTTAGAGTGGTATAAAAATTAAAAAGTAATATATATACTAAGATCTATTACAAAGGAGTTTATTAAGTTATTTTATAAAGGACTAACTTAAGGATATAATAGAGCTACAGGCTTAGTATTAAGACTTTAAAAGAAGTATATTATTAATAGAATCTAGGGACTAGCTAGGTAAGTTATAAAAGAATATTTAGATTGCTAAAGGAATAAACTAATAAGGTATAAGCTATATAGAGAGCTATAACCTATTAAAATACCAGAGAGACTATAAGAGGTTATATTATAGGACTTTATTATTAAGTTACTAAAATTAAGAGATTCTATTACTAGATAAGATTATAATATAATCTTAGTAATAATAGATAAGCTTATAAAGTAGGGATACTTTATAGCATATTTAGAAGAAATATTAGCAGAAGATATCGCTATAATCTATATTAAAGAAGTGTTTATAAGATATAAAGCACTAAGCAAGATTATATCGGATAGAGATCTAAGATTTATAGCAGTATTCTAAGAAGTATTCTTAGCAGAGTAAGAAGTTTAAGTAGCAACTTCTACTATATATTATCCATAAACAGACAGTTAAACGGAAAGATTAAATTAGACACTAAAACAATATCTAAGGCATTATATTAATTATATATAGAATAATTAGATATCGCTATTACTAGTTATATAGTTTATATATAATATAATACCATAAGAAGGAATAGGCATGTTACTATTTAAGGTAAATTATAAATATAAGCCAAGGACCTTATTATCGCTACATTAAGTAAAAAAAATAAGTAGTATAGCTAAGTAAAGAATAAAGAGTTTAATAAATCTTTATATAGACCTTACGGAAATAGCTAAGGCGGTATAATAAAGGATAAAAAAGTACTATAATACTAAGAAATCTAAGGGACCAGATCTTAAGGAGGGAGATAAAGTATAGCTACTATATAAAAATTTTAAGAGTTAATAATTAAGTAAGAAGTTAGACCATGTCAGACTAGGACCTTTTAAAATTATATAAAAAATTTTATTAGTTATATTTAAGTTAAACCTACCAGCCAGGATAAAGATCTACCCTATATAGTATATTATAATACTAGAGCTAGTATATAGGAGTATTAAGCCACTAGTTTATAAAGCAGATATATATAGAGAATAAAAGGAAGACAAATAGTAAGTTTTAAAGATTGTTAGTTATAAGGATATAGATAATAAAATATAGTATAAAGTAAAGTAAATAGGCTATAATAAGACTACCTAGAAGCTACTAGAAAACTTAAAAAACGCTATAGGAAAGGTATAGGAGTATTAAAAGAAAAAAGGTCAGGTAATATTAATAAAGAGAAATCGCTAAAGAATAAGTTACCTAAAGGGGACCTAGAAAGAGCAACTGCTAAACTACTTAGAGTTATTTCCTTCTCTATTAGAAGAGAATCCGTTCTTTTATTATTAAGTTCCTATAAACCTTATTTTATAAGTTTCTACTCCTTAAAATAAACCTTCTTACAAACTTTTTTAAGATAAATTAACTAAGTAAATATAGCAAGACGAGAATTAAGAGCCCGTTATTAAGCATTAGTAGCCTTCTTTTTAGCGTTACGTAAATAACGAAGTTCCGCTAAGGCAATAGATAGTTTATTATTAAGCTTTATAGCAGCAAATTAAATACAAGACCCTATAACAAATTACTTAAGAAACTTAAAGACTATTAAGAGTTATAGGACGCGTATACTTAGCGTTAGAAGTAAAGCAAACATTATAGGATAATTAAATGTTTGCTTTAGTGCACTCTAAGTAGGAAGAGGGTTATTAAGATAAAGGACTCGCTATCGCAATATATACTAACCCTGCCTTTAAATAGCAAGAATACGGAGATAGTATAATCTTACTAAGCGATAGTATTATAGCAACAGTGTGGGCACGACGTTGCGCTTATAAGGAAGAAGAGGCTTTAGGTATTATAAGTAATAATATTAACTAAATTAATTAGACGGATATTATACCTCTAGTAAACAACTTAGAGATACTAGGTATCTATTAGACTCACAAGGGGATATTACATAGCTACGGTTCGTAGATAGTATAATGGTTGTTCTGTGTGTTCTTAATAGGAATAAGGAAAGGGGTAAGGAACCTAAGGTTCCTCACTACGCTAGGGCCACGTTAACACGTGACGACCGCTTGCCTCATTCCCGACACTGGCAACTCTTCTTTTATAGTTGCCATCTATATACACTTATGGATTGCCACTATATAAAGATACAAAGCTAAGGAAAAGAAGAAGATAAAGAAGGACGTTAGGTTTAATAAGAATATAAAGGGAGTCGCTAAGGCGCTAGTAGTAAGTGAGCCAATAGCGATTTTCTATCCCGGGGATGGAAAATCCTAATTAGTTGGCAAAAGTTAGGGTCGGCAGAATATGGCAGAATTTGGTAGGTAGTACGCCCTAGGAAACTGTGTTATTAAAATAGGGTTACGGAGCTAGCGGAGCGTAACTAGATACGGCTAGCTTAAGTAAATGGGAACAACAGTTAACCAATAGGAATGCTCTTAAATTGCCTTTGTTATCGCATCTGCCGGGTTATCTTGGCCATTAATCTATTGAATTTTAAATAGTTCTTGATGCTCTATAAGGACCTCCACGAGGACCTCTACGAGAGCCTCTACGAGGACCTCTACGAGAGTCTCCACGAGAACCTCTCTGAGGACCTCTATGAGGACCTCTATGAGAACCTCTGCGAGGACCTCCATAAGGACCTCTACCAGGACCTCTACCAGGACCTCTACGAGGACCTCTGCGAGGACCTCCATGAGGATCTCTATAAGGGTCTCCACGAGAACCTCTATAAGGGTCTCCACGAGAACCTCTATAAGGGTCTCCACGAGAACCTCTATAAGGGTCTCCACGAGAACCTCCATTAGTGCTTTATAGCCGATATTAATCGTACCCTCTACCGTATTCCAATTCCCTGCTAAACTTCTCCTAATCTTGCGGTAGTAACGTAGATCTAGGTTATTGCGGAGGTTATTACGGATATTGCTACGGAGGTTACTGCGGAGATTGCTGCGGATATTACTGCGGAGGTTGCTGCGGAGATTACTGCGGAGGCTACTGCGATGGATATAGAACTAAAGATAGAGGTGGATACTAGGGAACTAAAGACGGAGGTAGAAGCGATAGATACTGGGAAACTAAAGATAGAGGTTAAAGTGATAGATGCGGAACGGAGGAACTTATGCTTAAATTTCATTGTAAGCTAAGCTTCTTTTAGTGCTTAATCTCTTATAAAGTCTATTTGTGCTCTTCTTCTGCGTTAAGGACTTGCTTCTAAATATTGTTTCTAATAATACCCCTATCTATAGGGATAAATACTCTACTCTCCCGAAGAAAGTCTTAAAAATTCTTAATAATATTAATATTGCTAAGCGCCTAGGTGTCGGCGGTCTATCCTATAAAATCCTCCCTAAAATATTCCCATAGTTGTAAATCGGCGTAGTATCTACTTTGGTAGAATAAAATCCGGTATAAGAGAAAGCTATTAACTTATTATGCGGTATAAGTTGTTATATTAAAGGCAAATTTATCCTAATCTTTATTAATGAGTTCCGCGTATATAGCTACCCCTAGTAGTAAGGAGTCTCTCTAGTTATTTATAGCCATGTTTTCAGAGGAAGGGAAGTATTATTTGGTACGCGTTTATGATATATATTTGTGATTATAGGGCTCAAAACCAGTTCTGGCCTTAAATCGCGAAGACTTATAAAGCGTGTTGTTCTGCGTAATAAACGCAAGAATCTGTAATCTAGGGAAGGCTTAGGACCAGTTCTAGCCTTTAGATCCTTAGATTCGTGGAAGAGTTCTATTTAAGGTTTAGGACTAGTTCTGACCTTAAAAGACAGCTTCCTCTAGCACGAGTAGTACTGGTATAGTGGCTTGTCTCTTCTTAGTAAAAACCTTACTATTCTATAGTATAACAGTAAAGTTAACTACTAATCAGTATTAGACTTATAAGGGGATATTACGTAGCTACGGTTCGTAGATAGTATAATAGTTATTCTATATATTTTTAATAGGAATAAGGAAAGGGGTAAGGAACCTAAGGTTCCTCACTACGCTAGGGCCACGTTAATACGTAACGACCGCTTACCTTATTCCCAACTGTCGGGAATAAGGCAAGTTGCCGCCACGTACGGCAAACTGCCGTCACGTAATAGCAAGTTGCCATTACGTGTCGCCGCGGTACTAGCGTGGCGAGGAGCCTTAAGTTCCTCGCCTTCCCTTATTCCAATTAATAAGCTTTATTAACCAATATCACTATAACCCTACTCAAGTAATTGTTATTGGTGAGTCACCCTATATAACTAATACTAATTAGTGGTTAAATATATAGTTAACTATAAAGTAGCTAGGTTTTTAAATAGAAGAGACAGTCTTATATAGGGGTGCTATATACGCTTATATGGAATAGATCCCGGCAATATTATGCTACTTTAGACTTACGGAAAACTAGTAATAGAAGTATTACTAAGTACTAGAAGATACCAAGTTGCGTCTATTATATAGAACAACCGCGTTTACAAAGATTTGGTTAAGTACTTTAGGTTAGAAGTGTCACTAAACCTAAGGTCCTAAGTTAACGTCTAAAACGCATTAAACAACATCTTAAATTGCCTACCTTTTGACAGCAAACCTACGAGATTCTATAAAACCAAAAATCCTACCTACCTTTAACATACGACACCCCGTCGATCTTCTTACCTACTATAGCATTAACCTACCCAAAGAAGTATAAGGAAGATATTAACCTAAAGATATAAAATAAAGCTATAATTAACCTTGCAAACGCTAATAAATAAGACTTAAATGGATTTTTATTATACCGTATAGTATATTATAAGGACAGTAAATATAATAATACCGCGCTATAGGAATGTATAAAGGAGGACTTTGTTAGATAGATAAAGGAAATATAGGCTCCTGTGAATAAGGATATCGTATAGGACTTTCGTAACTTCCTTTAGGAGAATAGAGTATTTGTCCCTAAGGACGGGGGTATTATTAGAGACAATATTTAGGAGTAAGTTATTAATATAAAAGAAGAGCATAAATGGACTCCATAAGAGATTAAGCACTAACTACGCACTATAAGGAAGCTTAACTTATAATAGAACCTAAGTAATATACCTCTAAAGACAAACCTACCTCTGCCTTTAACTCCTTTATATCTAATTTAACCCATAACCTTAACATCGGATACTATACCCTAATAAGAGCAGGTATAGAATCCTATTACTTTATAATTTAACGACCTTTAGACTCTACCAACTAAACCTATGTCCCTACTACAGCCTATAATACAACTCCTACCTCCTCTACCTTAATTTTAAATTGGAGGTAGTTTAAAATTGCTTATAAAGCTTACGAAGCTCTACTCAGATTAGGAAAAGAAGTTTGGTGGGGAATTATATAATATTCTTAATTCGAAACTACGTATCTTTTATAACTGTTACTAGAAAATAGGAATAGAGTCTAATTAATACTATAACGCCTATTCCGTTATGCTTAAGGGCTAAGCTAATACCTTCTATTATAATTATTTAGCAGGAAAAGGATATAATTTTAACCGCATAATATATATATTAAGATGCCACTTTAAAACAGAAGAGAATAAGTAGCAGTATATATTAGAATAGAGAGAGACTACCTTTCTAAGGATTATTGCTACAAACCTAGGTGTCCCTTAGCTTAATTATCTTTAAAAGCTCTTTAATTAACTTTAGATAATTTAGTGTGGTTTATCCGAATTATATTAAAAGGATTTTAGCCTACGTAATTAAGTTATTAGCATATATTAAGGCGTTAAAGAATATAACCTTACTCTCTTTAATCCTGTAAATACTTACAAAGGAGTATATACTTAATTAAGATCTTCTATTAGCACCGCTCTATATTCTTAAAAAGTATAATAATTTAACGCCCAACTCTAACCTACTTTAATTAACCCGCCTGGCTAATATAATTATAATTAGACTAATTAAATATACGGTGGCCATGGTGGGCAATACAGCAAAGGGTATAATTAATAACTATAAGGCAAAGGTGGAGGTCCTTATAGAGGTTTATTTTGAAGTAATCGCTAGAAGAAGTACTATATTTATAAGAAACTAAATTACTAGTTAACTAGGCATTCTCTTAATAAGCGAAAGGAGGTATATAATAAGTTTCGCTAGAGTATAAAAAACGTTGGAAATTGTAAGGCTACTACGGCTTACTTTTAAAGCTTTCTAGTTTAATATAAAGGCGTAGAAGATCTTAAGGGTAAGGTTAATAAGGCTAAATAGCTCCTTATAGATATAGAAATTAAGGACTACTCTCCTAACTAATACTTCACTAAGTATAGTAAGGTAAATAGCACACAAACCGTTACTGTTTTTAATAACTAATCTACACTCTATTCTATTATGAAGTTAGATATCTTTAATAAGCTAAGGAAGAGTTCCGCGTTCTCCTTTAATAACAGATACTCGGTAAACGTCTTCTATAGTATTATGCTAGATACTAGAGCCGCAGGAGTATTTATAGTAGGAGAACCTTAAGTTTAAGCCCTTTAGCAGCTTAATAGCTCTGTCCAGATTAACCATTTAACGGTAGGCCAATACACGATTTGTTTTAGTAAGGGTACTATAATCTCTTTTAGCATAATTAGGGTCCAAACCCCCCTAGGGTATATCACTTTCTATATTATCCCTATAAACACCCCGTTTCTATTTTACATTAGAGATATAAATAAATTAGGTATTAAGCTTAATAACCTTAAGAATATACTTATTTAGGGAGATAATCGGGTGCCTATTATACGTAAGTAGGGTCACCCCTAGTTGCTCCTTTATTAACTAGAAAAAAGTGTTACTTAGAGCTACCTAACTAAGTTAGAGTTACGTTAACTATACCGTCGTTTTAGTCACTTATCTGTTTATTAATTGCTTAGGGTTCTTTAGTAAATAGGCTATAAAGTTAAGGTTAAGGCAATTAAGCACCTTATAAAGTACTGCTATAACTACTAAATAAACTAGAAGTCCCCTAGCCGATTTAAGTTCACCTTTAAAGATAACTATAACTTTAACTTCTGTATTATTGTCGACGTTATATATCTTAGCAGCAAGCTAGTACTCTAAGTTGTTAACTTCTTAACCTCCTTTTAAGCCGCACGTTTTTTAAAGAATATATTAGCTAGGAACACATAGGATACCCTTTAACTATACTGGATTAATGTCTACCTAGGACCCCCTAATTAAATTGTCTACGACGTAGGAAAGAACTTCTTATCTATGGAGTTTTGATAATAAATAAAGGCAATAGTAATTAAGGTTAAGGAAGTCCCTATTAAGGTATATAATAGTATTAAAAAAGTAAAACGATATTACGCGCTATTATGCCGCGTATATAAGATTATCTCTTTAGAACTAGAGGACGCTAGCAAAGAACTTACCTTATAAATGGCTGTTAAAGCTATTAACGATTCCGCTGGCCCGGATAGACTCGTACCTATATTGCTAGTCTTTAGCGCCTACCCTTAAATGACTAATAATTCTCTACTATCTCCCTTTATCATATAATAAGCTAAGGCTATTTATAAGGCAATAAAGGAGGTATAATATCTCTACGCTATACGCCAGGTTAACGACGTACTAGAAATAAGAAATGGCCTAAATACCTTAACTACGCTTAACCTGCTACTCTAGTCTAAGGTATATATATAGCGTAAAAAGGGAGGATAGTTAGGCCTATATTAACTTATTATAATTAATGGTTAGACTTATACTATTTAGATGCCTTATAGACCTACTTAATTCCGTTTAACTGTTATTAAGCCTTACTATAAAGATAACAGTTCCGAGCCTTTATAGGATACTATAAAAAATGCCCTAAAGGAGAGCCACGATTAATATGCTCTAGAAGGCGATAACGATTCTAATATAATTATAGTAGATACGCCGCAACTATAACGCGGTAGAGGTCGCCTAAAGGGATCACAAAACCGCTAACATCTTATTAATTTTAAAAAGTAATTTATTGCCGCTATTAAGAACGGAATCGAGCTGTTAATGGCCTTTATAATAACTAAGGAAAAGGCTAACTTTAAGCTTGCAAAATAGCTCTAAAAGGAAGGTTATATTATAACTCTAGGAGCTCCTTTTTAAGTATCTAATAAGTAGGAGATTGATAGTCTTATTATAAGAGGAGTCTTTAAATTCGAGAAGTATAACTATACTAAGTTTAATAGAGTTTACATCTTTAAGTTAAGAATAGTTAACGAGATTAAGGGTAAAGCTACTAATGCCCTATTTAAGAAATTAAGGCTTATTATCTAAGGCTATAACAATAATAGTAAGGAGGTAATTCTTATATAATCTCCTATAATTTAACAAGCTAGTTAGCAAGTTATTATTGCGCTAGCTTCCTCCTTAATAAAGAATAGAATGGCGGTTTATTTATAAGATATTACTTAGGCCTACACCTAATTAGAAACGCACCTTTAGCGCTTAATATTAGCATACCTTTTAGAGCAAATTCGCTACTAATATCCTAAGGATACGATTATGGTTGTGCTTAAGCCATTATATAGAATCGCAGAGGTAGGAACCCATTAGTAGGCTACCTATAGCAAGCACTATAAAGAGAAACTTTTAATAACTACTTCTATATTCGATCTATACTTCCTTATTATAACTATAGGAACCCTATTTAGAATTATNGGNATANAAACTAATNATATAATTATNTTAGGAGACGACNNATTCTTANCNCTTAAAGAAGATAAGCTAGTAAGGGCAAATCTTATAGTAAAGCTAAAGAAAAAGCTTAATTTAATAACACTATTACTTTTTAATAAATGCATCCTCTCCCTAAATAAGGATTTTATTGCTTTACGCCAGAAGGGTTAAGGTAAGAAGATTAACGTTATTAATATTAATTTCCTAAAGCAAGGATACGTGGAGCAACGCGCTTACGGAGCTTATATTGCTTCTATCTATTAACCTAAGGCTTTATTTAATCTCTCTGTTGCTACTTAATACTAAGAACTAACTAAGGATGACGTTCTTGCCCTAAATAAACGTCTTTCCTGGCAAATAAACTATCTTAATTAGGGACTACTTTATATGCCTATTAGTCTTCCTACCACTAAACTCTTTGTATTTATTAATAGATCGTTTATAAATAATAAAGATTTTAGCTCCTAGTTAGGATATAAGATTATTATTATAAATAAATCTACTAGAGAAAACAACTTTATGATCTACGGCAACCTTATCTATTAAAGCTTAACTAAGAGTAAGTATGTTACTTAAAGCGTTCTGGCGTTAGAGATATATAGAATAGTTAGCGGAGTTAATATGGCAATTATAATTAGAACTACCCTAAAGATAATTATAGATTAACTCGAACTTCCTGTTATCCCTATAATTGTATATACCAACTTATACTCCCTCTATAAGTATTTAGTTAAGCTTAGTACTATAAAGGAGAAGCGCCTTATAATTAACATTATAGCACTTTATTAATCCTACAAACGTTAAAAACTCTTTAAGATTTAATGGATTAATGGCTAAAATAACCCAGTAGATGTAATAACGAAGGCGAACCTAAATAAGGCACTAGAGACGTTTGTTAACACGAATACTCTATATATATAAGTTAAAGGTTAGGTAAAAAGAGAGTCCCTAGAAATGTCTTAGTTATATAAGGCCTTAAGATATCCAGAAACTTTAACTGGCGGTCAAAGTTATCTAATTAGTCAGATTCTATAGACCCTAACTTAAACCAGCTAATTAGGATTTTCCATCCCTAGGATAAAAAATCGCTATTGGCTTGCTTATAGCTAGTGCCTTGGCGGCCCTAACGGCCCTAACATAATATCTACCTATAACTCCTTAGTAAGAAAGCACCGCGTGCTAAGAGGTAAATTTTGGGACAGCGAGACTTATACTATAATGGCAATAGTAAGCGAGGAGGGTTTATATTTATTACGATAGTTAAGCAGTATTTGTATATAGATGGCAACCACAAAAGAAGAGTTACTAGTGTTAGGAATAAGGCAAGTTGCCGCCACGTACGGCAAACTGCCGTCACATAATGGCAAGTTGCCATTACGTGTCGCCGCGGTACTAGCGTAGCGAGGAGCCTTAAGTTCCTCGCCCTCCCTCATTCCAATTAATAAGCTTTATTAACCAACATCACTGTAACCCTACTCGAGTAGTCGTTATTGGTGAGTCACCCTGTGTGACCAACAATATTAATAATAAGTTATTACTTAGAGGCAAATTTGATAACTAGACCGCCAAAAAAGGTATTACAGTAGAGTACTTAGCTTTAAGTATACTAAAATAGAACGGTCCTACAAAATATTTTAGGGGGGTAATTATAACGAAGTCTTAATGTATGCGAATTAAAGCACAACTACTAGAGGAACTCTGGCCTAAAGTTTTTAAAGTAGTAACGTATATAACGAATAGGACACTAAGCCAATAGCTTAACTAGAAGACGCCCTTTAAAAAGCTTTAGTTAGCAATAGGTCTCTTATTAGCTAAGCCAAATATAGCTTACTTATATACCTACAGCTATAGAGCCTATCTACTTAAATATAACATTCTACGCACTTAAAAACTTACTTCTAGAGCCTATATTAGGTATCTAGTGGGGTATAATTTAATAAATATCTTTTAAATATATATACCAAGCGAAAAAAAGGTAATTTAAATAAGAGACGTTACGTTTAATAAGCGACTCGTTTATAATAATAGCAAGCCAAATCTTGTAAATTTGCTTTAAAAGAAAGCCGATTAAATACTAGAGGTAATTAATATAATTAACCTTAATAGGACGCTTTAAGAAGACTTAAATAAGGACACGAATAAGGAAGATGAGATTTTTAATAAAATTCAAGTAAGTACTAATGGAAATCAATAGGTGGATTCTAGTGGAAATTAAGGATAAATCGTTGACCGTAAGCAGATAGATACTTAAGGCGATAACTTAATTATAGTAGATACCTTAAAAGATAATCCTTTACCTAGCCTTCCTACACCAGAACTAATGCCAGAACCTTAATTAAATCCTATAAATATAGGTCCCTTAAGCTCCTTAAGCACCTCCAGATCCTCCACACCCTCTACCTATTAACGCCCCGGTTTTAAATACGTTAAAATCAACCCAGAGGAGTTAAAGAAAGGAGACACAGCTAAGGTCTCTAAGGACAACATAATTAAAGGAAGAAGATTAAAGAAGCTACCTAAACGATATAGAGCTTATTTAACTTACCTTAAAGAGGTAGACACCTTCTAACTGCTTTAAGCAGCCTTTTACGTAGGGCTTAAATATTAAAGGAAAATATACTATAATAAGCTTCCACCTCTACCTAAGAACTAGAAGGAGCTTATAAGACACTAGTATAAGGCAGAATTTCTAGCAGCTGCTATAAAGGAGTATACGGATCTAGATAATCGTAAAACATTTAAAATCGTAGATAAGACTTAATCTATTAAAACGGTACCCATTACCTAGGTATTTACCTATAAGATAGATATTAACGGATATCTTACGAAGTTTAAAGCTCGACTTTATATAAGAGGTAATCTATAACAGTTAATCTATAAGGATACGTATGTAGCAACTTTAGTAGCTAAAGTCTTTAGAGCTCTCGCAGCAATTATTATAGCATTTAATTTAGATATCTGGTAGGGTAACGCTATTAACACATTCGCAAATAGCCTAATTAACGAAATTGTCTATATTAAATATCTAGATGGATTTACTATTAAGGGTAAATATCTACTACTACGTAGAGCGCTCTATAGACTTTAATAATCGCCATATCTTTAGTATAACAACTTTAGTAATTAGCTCGTTAAATTAGGGTTAAAGCCTGTTAGTGGTGAGCCGTATCTCTACTACAATAACTCACTGATCGTATTCTTCTACGTGGACGATATCTGCGTCGCCTCTACTAAAGAAAATCAATTAGAGCTCTAGAGCTTTAAGGAAGCACTAATAAAGAAGTATAAGATAAAGGATCTAGGTAACCTGTCCTAGTTCCTAGGAATTTAAATTATAAGAGACAGAACTTAAAGAAAGCTTTAGCTCTATTAAGACTCCTATATTAAAAAGATTGCTAATATATTTTACCTAACTAACATACGCTTAATTAGTACGCCTATAGGCACTAACGAGCTCCTACTTAACCTAGAGGAAGCTTTAAAATAGGATATCTACGTCTACCAAAGGATGGTCGGATTACTACTTTATATGACCTATATTACAAGACCTAATGCAGCTAGAGCTTTAGGTAAGTTATTGGAGTTCCTACGCAATCCCTTACCTCTACACAACGCCGTAGCTTAATAAGTAATTACCTACCTATATTAGCATAAGACCCTCGTAATTAAATACTTAGGTTAGAATGTAGGAAGCTAAGCTTTTACAGGAGCAAGTAACGCGGTGTTTGGAGACGATTTAATAAGCAGACGCAGTATAGAAGGATACTTATTTACCCTATTCGGAGGGGCAATTAATTGGCGCTCTACTAAGTAGATAATAGTAACAAAGTTAAGCACGGAGGCAGAGCTTACGGCTCTGTTTTATGCAGGAACGGAGTTAATCTAGTAGAGTCGCTTCTTTAAGGAAATTAAATTATCCTTAGATAAGGAACAAATAATCAGCTATAATAATCTATAGACGATTAGACTGCTTACAAAGAACGGACAAGAGCTCACTATAAAGCTTCGATACGTCGATATACACCACTACTGGCTTCGCCAAGAAGTACGTAATAGCCGAATTAAAATTAATTGGACGCCTATAGCTGCTATAGTCGCAGACGGCTTAACAAAGGCCTTACCGCGTTAGAAGCATAAGGCGTTTGTTTAATAGTTAAATCTCGTTAATATTAAGGATCTAATTTAATTCGATTTAAATAATATTAGGTAAGGTAACTATAGAGGATTTCCTTTAAAACTTAACACCAAATTGCCTATCGTGACTTTTCGTTTTATTTTCTATCCAGCTGCTCAGTCAAGACTGAGCAGCTGGGGGGGTGTGTCGACCGTTGAGGTCACTCTCAGGTATCACCTTATGACTCACCACCTTGTTCTCGTATGTCTTACTACTGTCTCGGTCAACGACTCGGTCAACGACACGGTCTACGACTCGGTTTACGACTCGGTCTACGATACGGTCAGCGAAGTAGTCTACTACCTATTTTCCTTATGTATTTATAGAGGCTCTAGAGCCACATTCAATAGACAGAGTTCTTCTCAGTGACTTGTCCGTCCGACAGCATCTCTCTCGCACCTTACTCCTAGTAAACGCCAGGCAAGTGGTTTGACTACAGTGATTGCTTCAACCGTTACTGTTGCTCTCGTTCCAGCCAGTTCTTGCCCACCCGACTACAACCCGAACGTGGCGCCGACGCCGGATTGCTTTATTGAGGCTGGACCTATTCGGGACGTGTTTGCCGCCATGGGAGATTTCTTCGGTTCAGGAATCGGGGCAGGAAAACAATGGATGGACCTTGCAGAGAAAGACCGCTGTAAGCGGGGAGATCAGTCGGTTGGCTACCAGCTTTACTTGGAGCCGAACTGGTGGTGGAACCCTCATAACCACCACGACGTGAACTATACCGCTTGCTCTGGCTCCAAATCGTCCGACATGTTCAAGGATGGTCCGGACTTTAAAGGGGAACCCCCATAGAATAGGCAGTTTGCAGCAATCTAAAACGATGCTGCCGTGCTCTGGATTGGTGGAAATGATGCTCACTTTTTCAAAACCCTGGATGGTTGCGTGTACAACTTTTATGGCCCATTTTCGATCGGCTGTACTGATGCCATAAGAGACACTCTGCTTACACTACAAACGGATGAATTCCGGCAGCATCTCACAACAGTATACGCGGAGATCCTGCAAGCAGCGAACCCGAAAGCTGAGCACTTTACGCTCTATGTATTGGGCTATCCGCGCTTCTGGAACCAGGATACCAGCGAATGCGACACTTCCCGAATGGCCTTTTGGAACTGGTACCCTGGTCCGGAACTCTTACAGGAGAATCGAAGAGACATGAACGACTTGACTCTAGAGCTCAACAACGTGATCAAAGACCTGGTCGCACGCATCGGAGCCGGGCTGGTGGGCGATTCGCGAAGGATCCGATATATAGACACTGACCCAGTGTTTGAAGGTCATCGGTTCTGCGAACCTGGATCCAAGGAGCTTAATCCAAGTAATCCGAATAACTACTTCTTCCAGCTCTATGATTTGGATCTCTCGCCAGACGGAACCCAGCAGGACAATTTGCCCTTCTGGCCTAACAGTAGCAGCACTGGGGTTGCTAGCCTACCTAACGCAGATGCGTGCAAATTTGCTCTCCAAGAACCTGGAATAAGTGAATTAGATTATGGTGAGATTGCGACGTGTGAGATATCGGTGGTCCTGCAACGGTACCCAAATGTCACCTTGGACGGTAGCGCATATAAAGCGGCTCGAGGGTCTGATTATTCGCAGGCGGCGTACGGTCGGATATTCCATCCGAAGTCGATGGGGTACACTAAGGTGAAGGATTTGATCATGGCTAAGATAAAGGCAGATGAACAAGGGTCAAGCTGAAGGTTTGGAATTTCCTACAATCAACTACTAGAATGATGATGCATCCGCTCACCGGCAAAATATTTTCGCTTACAGAAAGACTCGGGTTGGACTCCCAAAGCTCTTTAACCTTTTTTAATATAGGCTTAACCTACTTTGCTTTCCAGTTTGCCTTAATATACTTTATACGACGGTTTGGATGGGGAATAAGGGCGACGACGTAAAGGGGTAAGTCGTCCGTTTTGCTATAGTACTTATCGAAGGTCTCCCACCCCTTTCTAATTCGAGAGCTGAACTCCTTGTTAGAAGCATATTTAGACTATTATACGGTATTGATGTCGTCTAATCTAGGAGGAAGTCTACTGATAGGCGCGGCTTTAGAGTACCAAAAGGCTGGACGGAGGCTACCAACGCCGAATGGCCCGCCAAGGCTGAGTGCATGGTATAGTACGAATGGTTGATGAGAAAGTGGATCGCGAGAGGGTGAGGGACGTGACCAGACCATACCGAAATGACCGCCACGACAAGCTACGACGTTCGAGATCGCCTTGGGAGGAAGGACATGTATGGCGCTCTGCTCATGTTGATGATTGTCGGAACTGTCAGTCTTTCCCTCGCCTCCAAGGCCGCTGTAAACTACGTTAATGTCCTTGAATAGGTAGCTTCATAGTAGGTATTAACGGAGATCAGAATCGGAGAAGATAATCTATTAAGGCAAAGTAGAATGAGGTGTTAAAAATGATCACTCTGCTAACTGTTCGTTTAGTGCAGTCACAACCGTAGTATTTGTGCCTTCGCATACCAGGACGCCAAGACTTGAGCTAAATGCTAATGATAGATTTGCCCTAAGACCGCACTGTGCTCTCGAGTGGCGCAAGCTCGTGAGTGCTATGCAACGAAGTTTCGTTCCATGGCTTCCCGTGGGAAGTAACCGGGATGGTTAAATCTATCGAATCGTCCCTGAGGTATAAGATTTCATCTGAACTACTCAGATCTAAAGACCTATTGCGAGCCTATTTGGGAGAACTTCTTTGGCATATATGCAATACTGTCTGAGGGGAGCTAGAAATTGAACAGGTCCGACGGCTCAGAAATTGTGGGCTTTACTCTCTGATCAAATTGGAACACTTCGAGATTGGGTTGACTATCCTAGAAATTTGCAAAGCGAGGAGGACCTGATGTCCGACCAGATTTTGCGTGGTAATGAAATTCGACGCGAGGGGCGCCACCAACGGTCTCTACCTCATCTACGATTTCTGCCTAAATTTTGTTTGGAACCCTCGACATCTGCTGGACTGAGATACGGCAAGTTCCCTTCTACACTTCAAAAATCTTCTGAGGGCTCTTCGTTTGGCCTTGGCGTCGGATTACTTTTAAAGCAACCCCTCAATGTTCGCATGGAAAGAATGCATCATTGCCCCAGATCACACTACCTTCAGTAGCAAAATCTTGCATTTCTTTACATGTCTGGCGTGCAACGACCCAACCCTGAAGCGCTTTGCCGACCAGAAACCCTGGAACCAATAAAGCTATTAGCATCCATTTAACCCTACGCTAAGATCCTTGGGTTTTCTTTCTGAAAGGACTGCCAGCGGTCGGTTTTCCATCTTTAGAGAGGTTTTGCTGGGGAACATTCAAATGCTGGACCATTCACGTGCAGATGATGAGTGTGAAAATGGAACTCCATAGAATGTTCAGAGTTCCTCGCACTGGTGGGCTAGAAACTAACTTAATTGTATGTCCTGGCAGTGCGTAAAGGAAGAGGCAGCTGGGGTCTTCAGAAATGAGCGAGGGGAGCCGTATAAAGCAGCCGTGCTGAGCTGAGCTTACAGAAATAACTAACTAATGACTTGCGCAGTAACATGAAGTTTTGTGATTCTAGCAATTTTGTAAGGAGAGGTTTCCGGTGCTTCAATTCATCGCGCTGTCGTATGTCTGAAGGAGATCTGAGACGACGAGCAAGGCTCGAAGAAGACACTTAGCTGAATTGGTTTTACTTAGCTGAGACTCAGCCCCCAGCTCTCAGCCCCAAGGTTGCGGCTGAGAGGTTTCGTAAAATTCCTTTCTTATAAGCATGGTGTTGGTGGGCGGCTCAGCCAACCGAACGTTTCAAAGTCTTGGCTGGTCAGTGAATCTTTTGTGCCTCGCCCGCCCACAATGCTTTTCTTTCTCCACACCGTTCGTCCGCTGCAAATCCACGCGTGTCTCTTTGCGCCCTACCGCCCTCCTTCGGCAGTCCAGCTGTTGTCTCGTGCGCTGTACTGTGCCTGGAAAAGTAACCCTACAGTACACGTCATTCCGATTCTTGTCCGTTGCTCCAAGCCGAACCGCTGTCCTCAGCTGTTGAATGCCTGTGACTCGGACAAAGACCAACACCAACAACTCTAAGCTGTATATCATTCTGTGACTTTGACTAGTCATGGCTGTTCTAACCCAGTTGGCCTGTGAGTTCTGCTCGGAAGCGTCGCCTCGACCGCTTACTGATTCATGCGTGCTCCCACTAGATCGCACCTCGAAGGGCATTGGAATACTGAATGCCGCCCCAGTATACGAATCATTGTCTGCCTTTATTCGGTAATGAAATGACCCTTCAATTAAATGAGGTTTTTGATGCTCATTATACCGGTGTCACAGACCTGAAGGCAATCTCCGATGCTGCTGCTATTCTCCAGACGGTAGATACTTTGCATGGGCATCACCCGAACAGTAAGGAATAGCCAAGTCATAACAATTGTGAACATGTTTAATATTGCTGGTGGATAGGGTTTCGGTCATTGATGCCTCGGTCGGCCATATTATCACCACATTCCCTACTCCAAATGTTTACGAGCTGGGATTCTCGCCTTTGGGTACCTATATCATTACGTGGCAACGACCTGCCAAAGACGAAGATGGCAATGCCACAAAGAACCTAAAGGTTTGGAGAATTGTGACTGAAAATATTGACGAAGAAGAGCAGGTGCCTGTTGGCCAGTTTGTGCAGAAATCTCAAACTGGCTGGAACTTGCAATACACATCGGATGAGAAGCTATGTGCCCGCTCGGTAACGAATGAGGTGCAATTTTACGAACCTGGAGACTTGGGGGCTGTTTGGAACAAGCTCCATGTCGAAGGAGTAACCAATTTTGCGGTCTCGCCTGGCAAGAACCATTCAGTTGCCGTTTTTGTCCCAGAGCGAAAGGTATGGCTGGNTTCATCAGGCATTTTCTGGCATCGTGCTAACCTTACTCTCCTTCAGGGTCTCCCAGCTGCAGTCAAAGTCTTCCAGGTTCCTCAATTTAACTCGCCGATATCGCAGAAGACATTTTTCAAAGGAGATAAAGTTCAGTTAAAGTGGAACGATCTGGGCACAAGCTTAATTGTTCTTGCACAGACGGAAGTTGACAAGACAAACAAGAGTTACTACGGTGAGACGAACATGTACATTTTGAGTGCAAATGGCGGATTCGACTCTAGAATTCATCTTGGTACAACTCATCTCCTTGACGAAGTTGGGTTTGTGTTGACTTTACATTATAGACAAAGATGGTCCTATCCATGATGTGTCCTGGTCACCTAACTCGAAAGAGTTTGGTGTTGTGTATGGATATATGCCTGCTAAAACCACTATTTTCAATGCTCGCGCCGTTGCCACCCACAGCTTCAACCTTGGACCTCGCAATACTATACTTTTCTCTCCCCATGGTCGTTTTGTTCTCGTGGCCGGATTTGGAAACTTAGCAGGACAAATGGACATTTATGATCTTGAAAAAGATTACACTAAAGTCGCCACAGTTGAAGCCAGCAACGCTAGCGTGTGTGAATGGAGCCCCGACGGTAAGCATATCCTTACTGCTACTACAAGCCCGCGCCTACGCGTTGATAATGGCATCCGTATCTGGCATGTCACTTGGCGTCCTCAGTCAACACTTACTCATCCGCTGGAAAATCCACTCCATCCGGTACCTACTCCGCACGCGTCTGCTTTTGCCTACTTAGGTACAGTAAAGACGCCTTCTAAGCCGGCAGGGGCATATCGTCCACCCGGAGCTCGCGGAACAAGCACCCCACTTCACTTTAAGCGAGAGGATGAAGGTGGTGCGGCATATATCAATAATGGCATTTCATCAACAGCAGGGGGTATGTCTAATGGCTTTGGTAAACCTCGACGTCGCGAGGTTCCCGGTGCCGAAACTATTGAGTCTCTCCCATCCGGTGCGGCTCCTGGTGGAGGCGTCAGCCTCACTGGCACTGGACAAGGGGAGGAGGCGCTCTCGAAAGCAGCGCTGAAGAATAAGAAGAAGCGTGAGGCTAAGAAAGCGAAGGAGGCGGCCGAGAAGGCTGCGAGCCTAGCTGCGAACCCAGACGGGGAAACGCCACCCCCTGGAGGTGCAACACAAAATAGGAGCCCGGAAAGAAGGGGCGGAAGAGGCCATGAGAGGAGCCGTAGCAAGAATGGGGGTTTCGCGAACCAGGGTGGTCGCAGCACGAGTCAGCAGAGAGGGTATCAGGGACAAGGACATCATAACTCGCATCATCGGCATGGCTCGGGCTATGATGAGAGCCACAACCACAATCACCACCAACATCAACATCAGCATCAGAACCAGCATCACCATCGCGCGGGGTCTGGATTTTCGAAACCACAACCAGAGCAAGCCCAGCCTATCCAATTGCAGACGCAGAATCAGGCACCTACCCTAGCATTGGCACCTGATCTTACCGTCACGTCTCCTGGAGGTGGGAGCCCGCAGGATAAGAAGGTCCGTAGTTTGCTGAAAAAAATTAGGGCGATTGATGATTTGAAGATGAGGCAGGCTGGTGGTGAGAAGTTGGAGGATACCCAGGTTAAGAAGATTAGCACCGAGGATTCCATTAGGAAAGAACTAGAGGGCTTGGGGTACCAGGCATGAGTGTCAAGTAGGAGACAAGCAGGGAAGTTGTAAAGTTTAAAATTTTGGAAGGGCTTGGCAAGAAGAGTAATTTTTGCATTCCTAGGCGTGCTGGCGCGCAGGTGGCTCGTAGCGCGCGAAGCCTGGTCTGGTGCGATTTGTGATCTACTATTAGGTATTTGCATGCAGTGGAACGGGGCCAGCTGGCATCCGCAGGCGCTGTTGGATGTTGAAACCGGGTGTTTCCAGGAATGAGGTGTGTACAATGCCCTCATCGCCAATTCAATGTAGATGGTGTTAAGTAAACGAAAAAAAAAAAACAATTGGAAATACATATCATTGTTCACCACAATCGTCAATAACCAGCCGGCATGCCGGATTTCTAAATCATTCATATTGATTTGAGATGTAGCAACGTCCCATTACACTTAAGAGTCTCAAAACGACTCCAAGTGCGCCGTCACCGTCATCACGAACAGCGCTCTAAGGCGCAGCCGCTCAAGTTCCGGTAACCCTACCTGACTACCGAAGCGGCGGTAGGGTTGGGTTAGGAATGTTGCGGGCCCGCGAGAGCTATCCAGACTTGCTACTAGCCCTGAGGGACATTCGCTTATCGGCGACTACGTCGGGCAGAAAGTTTGATATATCGCGTGTAAATACTGAGCTTCAAGGAAGGAACTCGCCTTGTGCTCCACCTTGTACCGCGAAGAAAGCCGTGCTTCTTTGGAATTGCTGAAGATGATTGTAAAAGTAATATTTTAAAGGAGTGTCAGTCGGATTAACGGAACGAAACTGAATTGTACCGAACAAAGGGGTATATTGACGTTTTATTCAAAGGTCCGTAGAGCTAAAAGTTTGGAAAGAATGGACACTATTTTTACCGTGGTAGCTTGCTTGCTTACCTCATTTCTAACACTCTGTTGTCTATGCTGTGATGAGATCTCATGACGCGAAAAGGACCTTCCTAGGATTCCCCAATCCTGAAGTCTTGACATCTGCGGCGCTAGACTCCATGCTGTCAAGCAAGCGATCCATGCCTCCAAGGTCTAACTCTCCCTGGGCAAGCAGTGTCTGATCTGCCCGCCTCATATCATCCTCCTCCGCTCGATCTTTGTCAAATAGCGTTGACCCAAGGTCTCTGCCTGGCTGCGCAATCGTACTCGTTAGTATAACTAACCTGTGCTCAGCTACAACCAGCAAGTCTCTTGGTATCGCCATGCGTGCTGCGGCTGTTGTTGTATCAAATTGCTGGATGGCTGTGACAGATTCTCCGTGCAATTTTAGGCCCTGGATTCGTGCGAGACCGGGGCCGTAGAGTGAGCCTCCGCTCCCAGACGCGCTGCGCGCCCAGAACTGGCTTAGATTCGGGATTCGGTAGGCGTCAGAACCGTACCATAAGATGACGGAATCTTCAGGCGCACCGCCTGGGGTGGAATGGAGAGTTGCAACAGATATACCACCGCGTGCGATGTTGGATTGGTTGGAGGTGGAACCCTGGAAGAGGCTTTCTTCTTTCGTGCGGCGTGTATTGGGAGTCATAGGTGCTAACGAGGAGCGGTTGCCTCGAGGTTTGGCGCTTGAGGCAGTTGTAGAAATGCTGGGTGACGCATTGATGCTGACGAAGCCACGGAGGGAGAAAGCGGAAGGGTTTGCAGGAGGACTTGGGCCGGATTGGTCAACATCCCAAATCCCCCATTCGCCATCGGTCAGGATGGCAATGATGCTCCGTCCGTCAGAAGCCCACGAGGCATCAAGGATGCGTTTGCGATGTGCAAGGCCTGGTGCTGCAGGTGAAACATGTTTCGGGATTTCAAACGTGGTGTAGAAAGTAGATAGCCATGCACCCAGCTCTGCGCTAGGTTCATCTGATCTTAATCGCGAGCGATTTTGTCGTGAGGCAAGTGGATCGTACACTCTTACAATGCCCTTGGGTTCCACAACCAGAAGTTGGGAATGCCGCCTCTTTGGGTACTGAGAGGGACTGAAAGTTACATGGGAGGCTGGGGAATTGAGATATTGTGTCCTATAAGGCAGGATGGGGCTGGCCGAAACTATCCGCGTTTTGGATTCATCTGATTCAATAGGAAAACGCCAAACTCGCAGAAGTCCGCTAAGCTCCGCAGAGTGAGACGCAACTAACAAATCCCACCCATCGTTTTCACTAGTTTGTCCTGAACGAGACCGGTTACGCATCACGCGAGATGATCTGCTATCTCGACATGCATGCTCGTCTTCATCATCATCAGGCGCCTCTTCCTCAGAGTCGTCCACGAGTGTTGATTGTGTCCTCGAGGTCCATGTCATTGTGATTCCACTTGGTATGCTTTGGTGCCCTGTTTGGCTCTTGATCTCTATTATTTCCTCTCCCCACCGGTACTGGTGCTTTCCCGCAGCTAGCTTTGCCTTTGTTGCGGCGGAGGGAGGGCTCAACGGTAGTGTGATGATTCGGACACTGTAGTCTACACATGCGACTGAGATTACAATCTTCTCACTAAATATCCGCGGTATTGTATCGGACGGTCGCAATGGGGTGGCTGGAGGTACTCGTGGAACAGCGATGTGCAGGGTTTCGGTGTTGAGCGACACGTCAATTTGTTGTATTATTGATGGATATGGCTCCTCAGGGTCGAGCTCCTCATCTTCAGATTCGAACTCAGCTTCGTCTGAGGGTTGGTGATTGGCAGCTTGCGCAGGGGGCTCCTCATCATCGGAATCAATGATCATGATGCTGTCGTTGCCCGTGCCGTTGACCTGAGGCGGCTTTGGCTGGTTTTTAGACTGAACATTCTGCTTGATTGGCCGCCCCCCCCTCCATAGTATTCGAATCCCACTATCATGGCCATATACTACAATAGTGGAGCCATTAGGAGCTTTGACGGGGTATATTTTAGAGTCATGAACTCGGTGCGGGAGCTCATAGCTGTGTGGAGATAACTAGTAGTTAGTAAACCTTCCGCTAAGCTGGAGATGGCTGGGACTAGACCTAAGCTGAGTTGCCTTTCCTTTCCTAGATACTGCGGGCTTCATCTGAACCATGTAGTCTTTGTTAGAGGTCATGTGAAATGGATTGGTTAATTTTGTGGTAGAAGTGGTTATGATGGAGACAAGCCAAGCTCTAATGGTCAATTTGTTTGCGAAACGAATCAACGCGTCGACCCGCGATTTCTTTCGTCGAGTCCGCCGACCCGCCCACGAAGCTCTACAAAAACAAATAATTGTAACCAGCCTCCTCCCCATGTCACGACGAACAGATAAATGGCATCTCTACGGTCACTGGGCGTCCACAAGCCCTCCGCGCTCTCATACCTAGTCGCCGAGTCTATTCTCTCCGAAGATGCAACCGAGGAACACTATACCTGGGAAACTTTTAACGATGATGAGTCGGAGGATTATGGGGAAGAGGAGGTGGTCACAACTGACTACTACGTAGTCTGGTCCCGTGGTGGTGTTGTGCGGAAAGTTTTCAATTTCGAAGTTGAAGAAGAGAAGGTCGTTCAAGCTATTCTCACCTGGTTTCCCTCTGATGAAGCTCCTACGTCTGGTACTCGGGTCCAGAAGGGAATAATAAATGGAAGCAATGAGAAATTGAGGACATCTCTTGCCCAGGGAACACAGCCCGCTACCAATCCAAACGATACAGGCCATTATGCGTCTTCTCAAGGATCAGCGGAGTGTCGCTCTCGAGCTTTAGTCGTTCTTCTCAAATCTCAAGCACACGTATTCTTTCTGTCAGGGTCCACTCATATTGTTAACCTTCCTTTTGAAGTAGAGAGGGCATTTCCAGCTCCCCGTGGCTTGATCCTGCAGCGGAAAATTCCCCAATCAGAAATTGTTTCTCCAACGCCAGTCCTCCCACCAGCTCCCCAGAACTCGTTTCTCTCTTCTCAATCCTTTTCTCAACCTCATCGTCGATTCGGGTCATCCTTTACCACCGTGAGGCAAACCAAATCTCTGAAACCGGGGACACCAAATGCGCTCTTTCTGAAGGATCTCATCAAGAATTCTACTTCTCCAGCAATGGATGGTCTTCCTCGGCTCTTCTCCTTCACAGATCCGTTATCAGAGCTAGGATTGGTCGTCAATGTTGTCTCTTCTCCAGAACGAAGTTCTCTGCTGGCCATCAATAGCTCTGGTCATCGAAGTCTGGAGCCAGTTGAGAAAACCGAGGAATTGGTATATGTCTCCGCACAAAATGAGGTTTCTTTCGATAGAGAGAGTGGGGATAAACCATTGATTTTGGTTATAACGGCAAACTACGAAACAAACTTTTATACAATGTGGACCGCATCCTACATCGAGCTCAAGTCTATATCATCCGTAGGCCGGCGTCGCCAATCTACTTTACCAGTTAGCAAAGTAAGACGTCGTAGCTCTTATGGCCCTACTGCTCCGGGTACGGGCGCCACAACACCTGCTCTGAGGGCTCGTGATGGAATGAGGGAAAGCTTTGGAGGCGTTGCTAGGAGCAAGACTGTTCCTGCATCGTTCAACGCGAGCACTAACCAGAACAAAGATAAGGCCTCTGATCAGACGGCAGAAGATGCACTGGCTTCGCAACTAGACCCCGATTTTGATCTTTCAAGACAGCCGAAGGAGTCTAGGCGCGTGAGCTCTCTCCTTTCGAGAGCCGAACTTTCCACAAGCTTTGACAGATCAGCGTTCCAAGATCTTGCGACCCATCGAACCAGCATGGGTGCGAGCTTTGGCGCAAATTCTCGTAGAGGACCGTCATTTGGAGGCTATGCCGATAGAAATAGCTTCGGAGGTCCGTCGCAAATACGAAATAGGGTGTCAACACCAGGAAGTATATCTCGATTGAGTTTTGGAGGTGCGTCCATTGACGACACTCTTGAAGGTATCATGGATGAGGACAGTTATGACACACTTGACGACTATGACGAATTGGATGATATGTTTGCTGGTGGAGGCTATGGGGGTGCATTCGAACAAGGTCCTATGAATGGGTTGAGAAAAGAACTTGTTATGAGTAAAATTGCTGAAATACCTATTGGCGACCACCGCTCGAAAGCCAGTGCACCAACGTACAATGGCACTGATTCCGCAAAGGTAGACAATTCTCCATTTAGCCAATCTAAGGCACTTCATAGTAACCTCAACCTAACCTGAATTGTTAATGAATAGGACTGCCTGAGGATTTTCACGTTACCAGCACCTTGCAACTCTGGCGCAATACATGAACGTAGACTTTTCGTTCATATTGTAAACGGAAAAACCCAGAGCCATATAGAATGCGAGTTTTCCGTTTTGCGAAAGCGGTTACCTACGTCAACCTTCATCTCTAGACCTCACAGTAAAGATGTTGTTCCCCGACATGCTCTGATTCCAACCCTTCTAAATTCGCGGCGGCTGCCGAAAAATGTCGACGCACTGAAAATATCTGACCGAGGAATTGAACGAGTGTTATGCTTGAGTCGAGAAGAATCTGGCGAATCTGTAATTTCACTCTATACAGGTTGGGGTCAACATCTACCTATGAGATTTGCTCTAGGTCCCCTCAAGCTCTTTAACCCTTACAAAATCGAGAGCGATTCGCCGTCATCTAGGAAATCAGCGGGGCAAAAGAGAACATTGAGTGCTCCCCGAGACCTGCAGAAGCTGCTTTCCCCTGGACTAAGCGGTACCTTTGACGTTTTAGACGGTGAATGCAGTAGGCATCGACTCCAGTTGCAGCTCGCTCCGCGCACAGTACCTGTTTCAAAAACATTTGAAATCTGTTTAGCTGTCCTTCCAAATAACGTTGGTGATTTACTTATCGGAATTTGGTGGAGCGTTTGCAAATCGTTACTAAAGAATCAAGTTCTGAACGTCGAGTGGACAGCATTAGTAGTTTCTCTATTTAGCCTAGCAGTCCCTTTCATTGATCAAAGCTCAGTAAAACTAACAGACACCAATAAACTGTCTCAGAAGGCGACCAACTCACGTCAAACGACTTCTCAGGCCAAGGCAACTAAACTCTCTTATCCTTCCGCATGGGACACGATGTGGAACCATGAAACCACTCGACCTATTGCAAAGAGTTGGGAAGCTGCATCCTGGTCATGGATAAGGCAACCTAAACCGCTGTCTTCCTTGATGATTCCACCAAAGCCTTGCTCGTCCACTCGATCTTCGTCGGACTCTGAGATAATCCCCCAGCAATCACGGGGCAAGAGTGATTTTATTCCTTTTTGTGCGAGTTTCGCACGCAAATTTACACAATCTCCCATTGGCAAAGCTGCTAACGATCACTGGAGACGAATTTCTGCCCCAGAAAATCAAGATATGAGATGTTTTTATCTGCCAAAATTGTTGGTAGCACTTCATCTGCTGCGGGAAGAACGGAAACTTGAAATTCTTTCCCAAGACTACTCCACGACCGATGTAGGGAACCTTACCCCAGTCCTTGCGCAATTGGGCCACTGGATTCAGTGGGATTCTTGGAATTGGAGTCGAGGGGACTATTACGACCTTGACGGAGGAGGGGCTGATCAGTGGATCTTTGAGGAATGTACGTCAACTTTGGAATACCTAGGTCCCAGCGCATCTGGGCATGATAAATATTCCCTTGGATTTCTCGTCTTACACATTTCATCGTAATCCTTATTTCTTTTTCTTATTATGTTGGATGTGGGTGAGTGGAAGCTGAGCCGTATAGCAATTATGAAAGCCGACGTTATTTCCGCACCATGGGAAACGCCTCCCTCCATTTTTGAATGGCTCAACAGGGCAGTACACCCAGAGCTTTCTCCGCAATTTCCAACCCTCGCTTTGCTCATGAGACAGCCAAAGAGCTCTCCTCGCCCGCAACCGGATATCGAACAATATGTGTCTACGATTACTCCAAGAACGATTGCTCTTGGGAAATATCTCAGGAACGTCCGTTCCAACTCAGATTCCTCCGTCAAGGCTGTCGAGTTCATGGCACAGTCTGGTATAAGCATTAGAATGCTAGAGACATTGCCCGAAGCTGCAATGGCCCCATTACGAGAAGCCATCGTGAGATGTCAGACCAGTCCACCCACTATATGGACAAGCTCGCTCCTCAAGCTTGTTCAAAGAGAGGATCTTGATCTCCATTCAACATTTTCGGCAGAGTCAATGCTTGACATGCAGCAGGCCTCGACTAATATAATTGGCGTTCAATCGAATCTCCCATCAGGAACGCGAGATGTTCATTCCGTTTGTCAAACCACCGAACAGCCGGAGCCACTTCAGTCTGCAGCTGAAGTGGAAAGGCATTTGATAACCCGCCTCATATTCTCCGAGGATCGTCGTTTCTTTGAGGCCTACAAACTGCTTGAACCACTGAAGCAAGCGGTAGCCGAATGTATACCAGATAGTCGATCGGAAGAAGCGGCTGTCCTGGACGCGCAAAAGAATCTCATGCAGTGGGTCATGGTGCGGACCTTTTCGCTGCCTTCTGGAAGTGCTATGATTAAGTATAATAGTAAAAAGCCTTTACTGACTGAGAAATACCCGCTTTATGGCTTCACGACTTCCTGTCTGATGAAACCGATGAACAACGTTGTAACTGCAGACCGGTCGAATTATACGGAAGAGAAATTTGGCTGGGCTTTCTTCCACGCAGGAGTTGCTGCTGGCCTAAGTATCTCACGTGAAGCTCAAGGTATCGACACATCTTGGATCATGTATAACAAGCCCGCTGAACTTACAAATAAGCACGCGGGCCTCCTATTGGGCCTTGGCCTCAATGGTCACCTGAAGACGATTGCCAAATGGCTTTCGTTCAAATATCTTACTCCCAAGCATACCATGACCTCCGTAGGCTTGCTGCTGGGACTATCGGCATCCTATTTGGGGACCATGGATACACTTGTAACCCGATTATTGTCAGTACATGTTACTCGTATGCTGCCCCCTGGCGCAGCGGAATTGAACCTTTCACCTTATACTGAAACAACCGGTCTTATGGGTATCGGACTCTTATATTACAACACTCAACACCGCCGCATGAGCGAGATAATGCTGTCTGAAATTGAACATGTTGATCATCCTGATCCTTCAGAATCTCCCGACACTCTTCGCGACGAAGGCTATAGGCTTGCAGCAGGTTTTGCTTTGGGTTTCATTAACCTAGGCAAAGGCAAAGACTTGAGAGGCCTTCATGATATGCGCCTTGTTGAGCGCCTCTTAGCAGTTGCGGTTGGCCCAAAGCCCGTTGATATCGTTCACATCCTTGACCAAGCCACAGCTGGTGCTGTCATAGCAATTGCACTGATATTCATGAAAACCCACGACGAAGCTGTGGCGCGCAAAGTCGACATCCCGGACACACTCCCACAGTTTGACTACGTCCGACCTGACATATTCCTCCTCCGCACCCTTGCCAAACACCTTATCATGTGGGACAGCATCCGCGCGGAGTACCGATGGATTGTTAAAAACCTGCCTCCAGAACACCGGAATGACCACCAATTAAAGAACATTAAAGTTCTTCGCAGCGAGTACATGCCCTTTTTTAATATAATTGCTGGCCTATTATGGAGTATCAGTCTCAAGTATGCCGGAAGTGGCGATACCAAGGTTCGAGATTTCCTCGTTAAATACCTCGATCAATTCATGCGCATTTACCGCTTGCCCGCGTTGAGATACGATGCTAAGCTCACACGAAACGCTGTAAGAAATTGTCAAGATTTAGTAGCGCTCGCTTCTGCCACCGTCATGGCCGGGACAGGAGATCTGGACGTTTTCAGAAGGTTGCGATCACTTCATGGCCGTGTCGGTCCGGATACGCCCTACGGTTCTCACGTGGCGGACCACATGGCATTTGGAGCTCTATTTATCGCTGGAGGAACACACACGTTCAGCACATCTAACAAGGCCATCGCCTCTCTGATATGCGCCTTCTACCCCCTTTTCCCGATGGATGTTCAAGATAACAAGGCCCACCTGCAAGCTTTCCGCCACTTTTGGGTTCTAGCTGCGGAGCCCCGTTGTCTTGTGATTCGCGACGTCGACACGCACCGCGCGGTATCAGTCCCCATCGCAGTTAGGCTGAAAAACGGTAGCGAGAAAGCACTTGTCGCGCCCTGCCTCGTGCCTGAGCTCGACACTATCGCTAGCATCAAGACGGCCAACCCGGAATACTGGGAGGCAACACTCGATTTTACAAACAACCTCTTCCATCTCGCGAGTTTCAAGGTCAACCAGACTATGCGCGTGCGCCGCCGCTCAGCGCATGATATGCACAGCTCCACCTTCAGCACGATCCTTGTTGCGCTCAATGATGCACAGGCTGCCCGCACGGCGCGCATTATGTGGGATTGGCTGTTTGCGCTGCCGGCACTTAACGAATTTGAGAAGGCGGATGTGGGCTTCATCATCCCGCTGGATCCGAACAGTAGCGTTCACACAGATATGAATGGTACGGTCGTGGATGAGAGGTTGGTGTTGAGGGCACAGGCAAGAAGCTGGCGCAGGGATGACCTATGGGATTTGCGGGTGCTATTTGAGTGGGCAGAGAGGGCACAAGAAAGCAGCGGAAAATTGAGATGGTTGGGAAGGGAGGTTGTGGAAAGATTAAGGGCTGTAGTTTTGGAGAGGGGAAGGGGGGTTGGAGAAGTGAACTAGGGGATAGGTTTGGGATTGGAGCTGGTGGTAGGACGTTTCTACGTGATCAGCAATTAAGCAGTGACGACGACAGTGGCTTGAGCGACAGCGATTGTGATTCCCATAGCGACGAAGAGATGTTCGAGCGAAGATGAGCTAGGGCGGTCCAGTATAAGGATGAATATCAAATGGGAACCTCTAGATGAGCAGCGCTTGCTGACATACAAGAAAGAGGGTAAATCTTGGGAGTGGATCTTTGACTTGTGCCTGACTGCTTGGGGTATTTGTGATGGAAGGATTCACTCACTTTCAAGCCATCCGATTTAAGACGGCCGGGACCAGCCAAAGAGACGGTGTCGTTAAACCCCAAAGCAGAAATCCGGTGAACCGCATTTTCCTATGAGGTCTATTGTATATGTTTGAGCCATGTATATTAACGAGAAAATTCTATTTGTACCTCTGCAGCACTCCCTGATATCCTTCAGCTTGTCCAATCTCCCTAAAAAATCCCCTTAAAAGTTCCCAGAGAGTATCTGCAAACCTGCGCTGCTTTTGATCCCTTGTGTCTCTTGGAATTTCTGCATGATGAAAGTGGAAGGAGGATGTGGTGGAGAGTGGGAAAGACGGAAAGAGACGCAAGGAGAAAAAAGTCAAGCGTAGGTTTAGAAAGACTTTATTCTGAGCAATCAAATGGGATAGAATGGACCAAAATCTGTTGTTTGTAATGTTCTTCTGGGAGGGTGATCTCCATCCAAAATCTGAGGCGTTCCTAATATCGACGGTGTCTCTTCAAAAATGGCTTGTGTCTGCTTCGAATTCATGTTCAAGTCAAAAATGGAGAGTGCATACTTATACTACTAATATTTCAATGGAACTGGCAGACCAAAGGTGTAGTACTCGTTGGTTGAAGATGATATATGAAGGTTCACCGGGATAATCCAAAATTAGCCTGAAGTGGCTTCTGGCTGCGAAATTTTAAATTCGGTACGCGCATCCAGTCTCGCTTGTAATCGAAGCGAACGGCTGTGGCTACGCGCAAGGACCTTTTTGGTTGCCCTGGAAGACGTACACTTCCTCTTCTCCCCCTTAACTACACCTCCGCTGTGGCCGCCAAAACGCGAATACAGCGCTGTCTCCGCAGAGAGGTCGATGAAATGTGGCAATATCGTACAGGTGGAAACCTTACGACATTTAACAAAGATTACGGCACTGCGGAGGAAGGCCGATTGCGAAGGTTCTTGCAGCTAAGCATACGGCTTCGCTACAATTACTATAACGTAATCCACCCCCAAGCTGGCCATACCTTATCTCGGTCCCAGACGATCAGCCAATCATAAGCTGCTTACATAACAGATTAATCATCTTATGTTATTGTCGTCTGGTACACGGTTCGGAAATTTATTAGTCCCTCGCGCCGATTTATATATAATTCTTATATAAACTTATACGCCATACTATTTTTTTAGCTACTAATTAACAACAAACCAATATCTTTATAAATAATTAGCAAACGTTACGTTCTAGAACTTTATAGGGCGATTCTAACGCTACTAAAATTATTGTAAACGGCCTAGTGGTTACCGCTACGTTTCGCCTTAAATATTACCGCCAAAACAGTAAATATTTAGCTAGAGCCATCAACCATCACCAATCCTTAACGTTTGACCTCCTATATCAATATTTATAGTAGATAAATACCTAAATAGCTAATATATTGTATCTAGATTAATTCTGTACCTTATTACCTGCTTTATTGCTCCTCCGCTGCCTGCACTACCCAAACATTAACCTACAAACCCTATATCGACTCTATGTTTACTAATAAGCTACATAGCGCCGTTTAGTATAAAGAAACGATTAAAGGCCTTAATGAGGAGGCTAAGAGCTAGACATGCGCCCAGTATAGTACGCAACTATCCTTGTATTACTAGCGAGGTAGTAAATAATACTATTAGTGTAGTAAACGTCTTTAAAAAGCAACGCTCTAATAATAAGGTGTTTTAGTTACCGGTAGTAGATAATAAAGCTCCTTAGTTACTGCGGATAGATCTATAAATATCTTAACTCTCTACTAGCTTAGCTAGCTAGGATACACCTTAACTCTCTACTAGCTTAGCCAGTTAGAATATACTAAAGATACGTATAGCTAGAGCTTAGAGAAAAATCTAAGATAAGAAGAAGCCTAATATAATAACTTAAGCACGAGATAACGCAATTTAAGGTACTATATTACTGCTATACGGCGACGAATTCTATATAAAAAATAAGTAGGTAACCTATATTCGGAGGCTAATCTATAATCGTATTAACGTTATCCTTATTATATAAACTGGCTTTGGTAAAAGCCTTATTATATAAGTAATTTTAATCCTTTATAAAAATACTACATTGCTAGTGTTTCTTCCTCTAAACAAAATTGCAAAAGAGCAAGTTTAAAAGGTTAATCAGATTAGTAGTAATGCGCTACTCCTTAACGCCGACGTTAAGGATATAGATAAAGCGCTTAAGAATATAAGAGCCGGCCTATATACCTATATCTTTATTAGTCCTAAGCTTACCAGTATACTATCTTTCTAAGATCTACTTAAAGACCCCAAGTTTAAGAAGCGATTGGCCTTGGTTATTGTTAATAAAGCCTATCTTGTTATATAATAGGGCAAGAAGTTTCGCCCTAAGTATACGCAGCTACGCTATATACGCAATCTAATTAGAAGCTCGGTTCTATGGTTTACCTATTCTATAACTTTTAATTTAGAAATATTAAAAACAGTAAAGAAGTCTTTAGGCTTTAATAATACTAATATATACTTTAAGTAAACTTCTATTTCCTATAGAGAGCTTATCTTTTGTCTTAGCTAAATACTAAAGAATATAATTACTAAATATACCTCGCTCCGCTTCCTTTTTAATAAGGCTATTAATCCTCCAACTATTAAAATATATATTAATCCTGCCGTCTTTTAGGGAGGGAGCTGCTTAGCTACTCCGCATAAGATTCTAAAGACTATTATATTCTTTAATACTAGAGCCTAAGCTATAGAGGCGCATAGAAGTATATCTAAGTACCTATAGCAGCTATATACAGCTTAATATACTAAAAATATCACCTACTTAATTATAGCCGTATTCTATTAAACAACCTTATTATTTAGTAAGAAGTTAATACTAGATAAGTTTAGGAAACCAGCAAAATCTTCTAAGATTTAAATTATTTTTGCTATAGAGGCTATTAGGCTTAGTATTAATCTTTTAGACGTCCGTAAAGCGGTTATATATATAATACCAGCGCTTAAATAACATTTCTCTCCTCTTCTATAGCGTGGTAGTCGAGCTAGTCGCAATAGTAGAAGGGCTAAAGTAATCTTTCTATTTAAATACTAGTGCTTTAGTAAATAAGACCTACTCCTATAGCTAAAGCCGAAGGCAGTATACCGTTTAAATGCTCGCCGACAGCAACAGTTCTGCGTACTATTATCCTACCCTTTTTCTACCTCTTAACTATTACTATTACACAGATCCTAATTACCGTTAGTTAATTCTATAAACTTAGATAACTTATTAGCCAGTAACACTATCTAGTTAAAGTAAGGAGGTAAAAAGGAAGATAAGCAGAAGCGTATAGAGATAAGAGATAAGTTTTTCTAGCTATATAACGATTACAAGTATATTAAGGAAACACTATATAAGTATTTCGCTAAGCCTAATGCTTTAATTGCTGCAAATACTAATAAAGACTCCTACTGTAGTTACTATAATGACTCCCTTTAGTTAAGAACGCCTAAACGTAAAATATATAATAAAAAGGGGGCAAATCTAGATGCTAAAAAAAATTATATCTTTAAGAGACTTTAGATATGGGCTTAAACATTAGCAGTACCTATAGCTATTAGTAGATCTGCTCTATTTCTAATATATTACACTATTGCCGTTTTATATACTATACTATATTAAATAGTATATTAATTCCACCTAATTACTATATATAAATACCTTAACAACTATATAAACGAATAAAAGCACGCAGATCTACTATCTAAAAGTCTATAGTAGGAGCTGCGTGCAGCCGGTCTTAAATATAATTATATACTATACCCTTCTTTATAGGGTATAGATGCGATATTTAGGATTTCTAGTATTAATCCAACGCCGAGCCAGAGTTAAACTTTATTAATTAACTCCCTATTTAATGCTATTATATCTACTACTACCACCAGTTAAGCTATATTAGTTGCTACTATATCCGCTATATAACCGCGACTCTCTTTAAGCCTACCCCCGCGCTAGCCTCCCCTGCGTAATACTTAGGTGCTATTACCTATAAGATATAGCCTATTAAGCTTACGAAGCCTAAATATATAATATATCCAAAATATACCAGATATAAGGAAGAGAAAAAGGCTTTAGTTATTATCGCGGTTATAAAGGGAAGGTAAGCTGTTACTATTCTAATAATATTTTTACACTCTATATATATTCTGCTAAGCCCTATTACTAATAAGCTGTTTAATATATATATAGTAGTATATAGGAAACTTTAGTTTTATAGCCGGATTAATATTACTACCGTTATAGGTAGTATAGAGGGGCAAAGCCTAACACTAAAAGGTAATACTTAATTAAGTATTATAAATAAAAGAATGGAATGACTTAAGTTATACTAGAGAAGTCGTTAATTAATAGAGGGTAGAGGAGAAATTATATTAAGTTAAGGTAAGGTAAGGTTAAAACCTAAGCTCTTTCTGTAATATATAACCCTAAGCCTTATATATATAATAAGAAAACAAACTAAAATAACTAAGGGGCATTTAATACTACTATATTACCTCCCCTACCTAAAAGGTTATCCCCTAACGTTTCCTTATATCTCCCTTAGTAGGTAATAAATGCCCTAAAAAAGAAGACACCCTAACGCCTAACGCTCCTCCAACTTCTCTAAAGCTGCCTACACTTCCTCCTTAATTATCGCCTCCGCTTCTTCCGTATTATCCCTATCCATAATACCTTCTACTTTAAGTTCTATACTTATATCCTCTTATATCCTCTTATATATTAATAGCATTAGCCTAAAGGCTTAAAGACACTCTTTCCTAAGCAGTAGCTATTTTTACTTAGATTGTCTTTTATGTAGGAGATTATAGAACGCTAGAATTAATTACCTGCTCTTCTAAAGCAGCACCCCTTTCCGAAATTAGTAAAGGCGTTAGGCGGTATAATGCTGCTAGTTTATTAGTGTCTTCTAAGGTACTAATAACCGTTAATAATTATTTAGGGGCAGCATCCCAGAGGCTATCTCCCTTAGGCTTACTTAGATCCTTTAGTTTACGGCCAATCTCTATAGGCACTACTTTATTATTAAAGATATTAGGACTAAGGTTTAGAGTAGTAGTCCTAGCGCCTTAAGGTGTAATAGCCCTATCCTTACCTTTAGTATAGCCTTTAGAACTATACTTAGTTAATAGGGGAGCGCTAGAAGTTATACCCTTATTTTCTAAATCTAAACTTAGGTCTTTAGGGTATTCTAAGTTATCTACGGGACGCCTATATCCTTATTCTTCTACTAAAAAGTAAGACTTCGCCCTAAATACTTCTTACTTAAATTCCTCTAGCTCCTTAAAGCTATCCTAAATAGCCTCTATAATACGCACCCTATATCTTTCTTAAAATGCTTCGTATTTATTATTTAAGGTAGGATCTAGGATTATCCGCTATTCTACCCTTACTTAAGGATTATCCTATAAAAGTCTTCCAACCAAAGCATTTAAAAGGGCACTCTTTACCTGCAGTTATATATAGGCCGGGAATTTATAGAGAGAAATACTAGTAATAGGTTCGCTAGTAGGAGTTAATACCAGGGGAAGACCAGTTAGATTTATCTATATAACCTCCTATTAGCTCTTAAGCCTAGGGATTTCTAATTTCCTAGTATTTAGTAGGATTGTAATTAAGTCTAAAGTAATAATTAAGTGGCTTAATATTGCTTAAGATGCTCCTTATATAATAGTAGCTTTTATAAACTATACTTCTCTAGTTTTTAACACAATGGGTATCTAGTTAAGCTTAAACTTTTTAGCATTAGCCTTAGTCCAGGCCGTCTCCATATTCTTAATACACCCCTTATTATTAAGTTCTCCGCGCTCTTAAAGCAAGCCTACCTATTCTAGTATATACTAATATATTCCGGGTAGGAGTTCTATATAAGACTAACTCCCCTCCTTAATTAAGGAAATATAAGAATAAAGCCAGCTATCTCTAAAATCTAGCCCTCCTTTATATACCCGGAGAAGATTAATTTCTAAGTTTTATTTTTTAGGAAGATAGCTATTAAGAAACTAGAGCGCGTAGCTTAGATATATAATAAAATAAGTAGTATTATTAGTGTGTAAAGCTACGGTGTGTTTATAGTGCTCTAAATCTATATAAACTACCTATTATAGTGTCACGGAGTAAGCACAAGCGGTGATAATATATAGCGAAGTAGGTATTATTAAGCTATGTACATGAACTGCGTAATAAAGTCAAGACGTTGCGTAAGGAAAGAAGGTAGGAAAACGGGAAGAAAGGGCATATATCGTTAACTTGGTTGCTTGGTTAACACGTATATAGGTAGAATAGGGTTTAGGTTGTGGTCCTGGCAGAACTTAGCAGAATTTGGTGGAACTTAGTAGAATATGGCAGAATGCCGTAGATTGCCGTTAGATTGCCATTAGATTACCGTTAAATTACTATTTCGCGGTTAGTCTCTAATTACTAAGTTAGTGGAAATAGGTAGATGTGTGCAAGGTGTTACGGGGGTGTCCCGTAATAGTACCCCCCCTTTAAACTTAAGCTTCTGCGAGATGGGGCTGTAGTAGTTCTAGGTAGAGTTTATAAAAGTCTTCTGCGGCTTATATAAGTCCTATAGAGTTAACGGGTTCCTATAAGGACTTAGTAAAGCCTCTCCATTTTATAAGATATATATATTGGCGTTTCCGTTTATTATATTTAATATTATTAATTCTTTTAACAAAGTACTTGTTCTCACCATCCACTTTAACTAGTAGGGGAGGGTCTTATATTTATTTAGGCAGGGCGTCTAATATGGGGGCAGTAGGGTGGAGGACTAACGTATAGAATACGGGGTGGATTTTAACCGTATTAGGGAGCTTCAGTTAGTAGGCATAAGGAGAGATAACCTTTTTAACCTTATAAGGGCCAGCGTTCTTCTAATTAAGTTTCTTAATAGGTTGTTTTGTGTTTAGATTTCTTATATTTAGCTAGACGAAATCGCCAATTTAGTAGGCTAGTGCTAGGGTTCGTTTCTTATTTACTACGGCTTTATAAATAGATTAAGCCCATATTATCTTATTAGTAAGGAACTATTATAGTTCCTCTATTTTCTTTATGAATTTATTTGCTTCTATAACTTATAAGGCGTAATAAGCAGGATAAGGAATATTACTAAAGGGTTTAAAACCCATTTATAGGTGCTGGCCGTAATTAGCTAGGAATAGGGAGACTTTTGTGGTTTCTAAGACGGAATTATTTATAGTAAACTTAGTAAATGTGAGCTAGTTAATCCAGTTATCCTGTAAATATGACGTGTATATCCGAATATACTGTTCTATTATAGCATTTACGCGTTCCATTTAGCTATCCGTTTCTAGGTAATACGCGATAAATAATAGTGCTTTAATATAGAGTTAAGTAGTTAGTTCTTTTTAGAATGCTAAGACAAACTAGCTGCTTTTATCGGAGATAATTGTTTTAGGGAGTCTATGGAGTTTCCATATATAATTTAGAAATAGTTAGGCAACAGCAGGCGTTAATATATTAGGGTAGGCAATTAAGTGTCTTATTTTAGATAGTTAGTCTATAACTACTATAATATTTATACAGCCTCTACTATTAGGAAGGTTAATAATAAAGTTAATTAAGATATCCTTCTATCTTCGGTCTAAAACAGGTAGCGGCTTTAAAAGACCGTTATACGTCTTATATAAGGCTTTAGCTCGTTAGTAGGTATAGCAGCTAGAGACGTACCTTTATATCGTATTATGTATATTCGGCTAATAATACTCCCATTAGAGTAGTTCTAGGGTCTTTTTTTAGCCTAGGTGGCCGGCGACAGGTAGATCGTATACGTGTTTAAGAAGTTTAAGCTTAAGCTTATTATAATTAGGGATAACTAGACGGTTCTAGTAATACAAGCGGTTTCCACAGGCTTTATATTTACTTAGAGAAATCTTTTTAGAGCGTCTAATGCTATTTTGTATTAGCTTAAGCGTCTCTTAGATAAACTTGTTATTTAGGTATTTATTAACTATAATCTGTTTAATTGATTAATTAGTTATTTTAAGGACGTGTACCGTAAGATCTTTAGTAGGAGGGTTAAATAGTTTAGGGCGAAGCAGGGTCTAATTTTAGTAAGAGCGCGCTTCTTCTAGGGCTGGCGCGTCTTGCGAGCGTTAGGTTAGGGCATTAGGCTTCTAACCTTAGACGCCTAGGCGGTACGTAATTAAGAATCGGAAATAAGACAGATATTCTAACTAGCGGGCCTAACAATAACTCAGCTGTTTTATAGTCGTGAAGTACTATAGGTTCTTATAGTCGCTAAGGACCTTAATTAGAAATCCAGCGCCTTCTAGTTTAGGTTGCTATTATTTAAAACACCTAATAATAGCTAACAATTCCTTATTGTAGATCTCGTAGTTATATTTAGCTAGGCTTAGTTATTTTAAGAAGTATACTATAGGGTATAATACTCTATCTTCGTTATATTAAGATAAAATGCCTCCAGTAATATAGTTAGATAAGTTGGCTTTTATAACACTTATTCGGTTTAGGTCAAAGTGTTAGAGTATAGGCGCAGTAGTAAATATAACCTTTAAATAGGTAAAGGCCTTCTTATATTCCTTGTTAAAGATAAAAACTTTATCCTTTTAGGTTAGAGCTATAAGGGGTAAAACCAGGGTAAAGAAGTTATTAATAAACCGTTAGTAGAAATTAGCAAATCCTATAAAGGCTCTTACGTCCTTAACGTTCTCGGGTTTTTGCCAGTTTATAATTGCTTTAACTTTCTTTAGGTCCATTTATATACCATTTATAGAAATAAGGAGTCTAAGGTATAGAACTTCCATTTTATAAAACTTATATTTATCTACATCTAATTATAGACTAGCTCCGTACAGGGCTTATAGGATAAGGTTAACGTATTTCCGATATTCGGTCAGGTTATTACTATATATTAAGATGTTGTTAATATAAGCAGTATAGAAGATATTCAGGTAGGGGCATAGGGTATTATTTATATAATGTTGAAACGAGCTTAGAGCGTTTGCGAGGCCGAAGGGTGTTACTAAGTACTTAAATAGTCTATATTGGGTACGAAATACAATAAGCTATTTATCCCCTTTTATAATACGGAGACGGTTAAATACAGAGATAATATCGAGCTTTATATAGTAACGAGCCTTACTTAGTTAGTTTAGTATCTCTTATATTAGCGGGATCGGATATCAGTTCTTAACGGTAACGGCATTAAGAGCTTAGTAGTCTACACAGAAGCATAGACCGCCGCTAGGTTTCTTAACAAAGATTACTAGTACGGCTATAGGCGACGAGCTTACTCTAATAAATCCTTTGCTTAGGTTTTTGTCTAAATACTTTCGTAGCACTTAGAGTTTATTTTAGGATATCCCGTATAAGGGTCTAAATCTAGGCTGCTTTTCTTTTTTAAGTATAATCTTATAGTTGTATAGTTAGTGTTCTAGTAGCTTATTAGCTTCCTTTTATAAGAATGCATCTAGGCAATAATAATACTCTATTGGTACCTTTATGGTAGGGTTAGTATGCTTCTTTAGTACTAAGGCCTTCTTAATATCGGCTATTATAATAGCGAAGATTATATATTCGGGTTTCTTAGTAAGTTGCGCTAGTAGGGTAGCTCTAATTATACGGATATCTAGGGTGCTAAGCTTGCTTAGATTGTCTATAGTTTCTTATTTAGGTTTAGGTTTAGTATTAGGTATAGAGTTAGTATTAGATTTAGGTTCGGGTTCTTTAAGAATCCTTTTTATAGTGGAATACTAGTCCTTCTAGTATTTTTATATATGGAGCTTAAGCTTTTGCTTAGCTTAGGGCGGTATAGTGCTTAGGGCTAATTTGTGGAGTTTAGTGGAATTCCCGGATCCTTAATAGATATTAGTGGAAATCTTACGCTGGTGGAATTCGGTGGAATTCCTAGGTTAGTGGAATTTAGTGGATTCCTTAGGCGTAGGGTAGACATTAGTAGAAATCTTAGGCTAGTGGATCTTAGCGGATTTCCTAGATTTTAGTTTGGGGTTAAGGCGGTATATTATATAACACTTCTACTTGCAATAAAAGGCGGTAAATAGAAGCTTAAGGTTATCTTAATTAATAGTTACCTTATATAGCTTTATCTAGGGTTGTTTAAGGATTACTAGGTAACCTAGGGTAGTAATAAAAAGCTTAATCAGTTCTTTATAGTTTAGGTATTAGAGTCTTAGGGCTACCACGTGGGTAATACAGCCTAAGACAGTACGTTTGCTATTAAATCCAAATACGTTAATATGCCGGTTAAGGGGGGTTAAGGTAAAACTATTATTTTGCGTAAAGATCCTGTTAATAAATCCTATGCCGCTAGCTCCTGTATTAATTAGAATTTAAGCGTTAGCCTTTTAACCATTCTGCTAAAGGCGGTAGTTAATAGTTATGCTACGGTCCTAAGAGTCGGAGTTTATAACATTAAATGCGTTTAATGAGATCCTGTAGTAGAGCCGTCCTAGAGAGCGACTTAGCTCTAAGACCTTCCTTTTAGAGGCAATTAGGGCGGGGTTCTTATAGGATATTAGTTAGAGCTTTATCCTTATAAGTAGTGCTTATTAAACGTAGGGCTAGAACTAGATAAAGATTAGGGACGGTAACCGGAAGATTAATATGGTAAACGGCTGCTAGTGCTAGCCATTTATAAATTGTTTTGGGGTATAGGGACAAAGCAGTAGTTTAAGAGGTAGGAGCCGCTTCTATATTTAAAGCAGAGGCCTAGCTTAATGCGTTATTCTTATTTAAAGGACCCTAATAGGGCGTATCCTAGGGTCTTAGTATTAATATCTATGGCGTTAGGGTGCTTAGGTTAAGATAATAACTTAGTAGGCGTTTATAAGGTTATCGTATTATACTAATAAATGGGCTTCAGTATAAGGCGTAGTATATTATTATACCGTTTATTAATAACGTTTACGCAGGCGTTAAGAGTTTCTAAGAGGTCTACGCCTATTAGGGAGGTTTTTAGTTTAGGGCTTAGGGATTTAATAAGGCTGTTAATTAGTATAGAGTTATTCTAGCCTATTTCCTTTACGTAGCGGTTAAATTTGGAGAAGTATACTAGGAAACTTTTCTTTTCTTAAGTTATTTAGTTTATCTTTCTTTAAGCGGTAGCTTAGCGGTTTAGGTTACCGTATATAGCTTTAAGAAGTGTAACTAGGCTTTATACTAAGTTTGGTTGGAAAGGTTTAATAAGGTTAGCTACGTCTCCTTTTAGTTAACTTAAGGCGTAATAGAGTCAGTTAGCTTTAGTTAGGTAGCAGTTAGCATTACCAGTTAGCTTATTCTTAAGCCGGCTTAAAAATAACTAAAGCTTTTGTCGTTTACTAGTAAATACTAGGGGGTTTAGTAGTTTCTTAGATTGTTTTAGTGCGGTAATTAGCTCTATAGGGTAAGTAACTACTACTAATTTAGGGCTTGTATTCCGCGTATTTATCTCCAAAGATAGCGTTTAGTCTTAGGGCCTTAATATAGGCATCTTAAGGATACGGACTTCTTCTTAAAGTGCTTTAATTAATTATTATTATTGTGCTTCTTGTTTAGCTTACTATTAAGTTAAAGTGGCTTAGTGCTGTGCAAGGGCGTCTATAAAGGACTTCTGTATACCTACTAATTATTCTTAAAGTGCGGCTATAATAGCGTCGGCTATTACGGGGGCTTTAGGGTCGTTCTACATTTTTAGAGGGTAGTGTAAGTTTTTAACGTAACGTAGTATTACGGAGTAAGTATAAGCGGTAATAATATATAGTAAAGTAGGTATTATTAAGCTATGTATATAAACTGCGTGATAAAGTTAAGACGTTATATAAGGAAAGAAGGTAGGAAAACGGGAAGAAAGGGCATATATTGTTAACTTGGTTGCTTAGTTAATACGTACATAGGCAGAATAGGGTTTAGGTCGTAGTCCTGGCAGAACTTAGCAGAATTTGGTAGAACTTAGTAGAATATAGCAGAATGCCATAGATTGCCGTTAGATTGCCATTTCGCAGTTAGTCTTTAATTGCTAAGTCGGTGGAAATAGGTGGACGTGTGCAAGGTGTTATAGGGGTGTCCCGTAATATATAGTAAGGAATAATATATAGTCCGGAGGATACCATTTTTCTCTTCCCTAGCAGTCTTTTATAAATAGTGCGCGTATATATTAAACTCTTCCTTAAAAATGCCTAGAATTCCAATATCTTCCCACTATTTAAATAAATCGGCATAGTAGATTCCAAGCAGGTCCTATTTAAGGTCCCCTCTTAAGCCTAATATAAGCTTTCTTAATCCTACGTAGTTAACTAGATAATTGCTAGGCTATATAATAGAATATACGTAAATTCTAAGGTTATCGTTTGCATACTTTAAGCGATTATTCTTTTTAAACTAGAAATAGGAGCTTTTAGCCGTCCGGAGAATGTTAATAGTATTATAGTTCTTAGAGACTAAGCAGATTCGTAAATATAAATTAGTAGAAGAAACGCTAGTATCTAATTCTAACAACCCTACTATTTTTTAAAGATGCATCTAGTATAACGCGCGGACTTCTATTCTATTTCCCTACTAGGCTATAATAAATTAATGCAAGATAGAAAAGATACCATTTTTTAGCTCTTTCTTAGAATTAAGGGCCTTAATTAATTTAGCTGGCGTTTTAGAATAATATAAGCATTTTATTTTCCGCTTCGGCTATACTTTCCTAATAATTACCTCTCCTTTAGTAATTATTGCTGCTTTTCCCTTCTGCCTATTAGCTCTACTAGAAGCTAGAGGTTCCGCAGGTCCTATCTTTAGCTTCTTTCTTAGGGATTTCTTAGAAGCTTTCCTAGCCCTGCGTTTCTATAGGGAGCCGGTAACAAAGTCATCCTCTAAAGGCGTAGATTTATTAGATTTAGAGTCTTCTCCTTACGCTTTAGGTACCTTACCTCTAAACAGAAATAAGCTACGCAGCATTCTTACGTTTAAGCCTTTAACCTCCTTAAAAGGTAATAATAGAGGCGCTGAAGTAACTAGCTCTAGTACAGATTCCTCTTTAGTTTTAATAGTTAAGGCTAGTATTAAAAGCTTATAGCCCTAGCTTAGATAATAAACGAGCTTCTATTTCTTAATTAACTCCTTATTAACTACCGATCTAAATTTATAGGCGGTAAGAAAGTCTAAGGGTGTTAGGTATAGAGTCCTTAAGATCCTAGCCTTTAATAGTTTTAGGCGGCTTAGTATTGTATTATTAATTATTTCTAACGCATCCTTCCTAGAGATCTAACTTCTTTTTACCTAATTAATAAAGATACGGATGCTTTTTAGTGCGTAATACGTGTAGAAGAGCTTATAAGGACCTTTTAAAAGTTCCTCTCCCCACTCCTTCTTAATTGTATTTTGCACCGCCTTAGTCTTATTAATTTTATAGGTAATCTTAGAGAGCTTTCTAATGTCCATAAAGGCGTTTTCCTAATCTTTATTTCCCAAATTTCCCTTAAGCTCGTTATCCTTCTTAATCTCAACTATTGTATTTTTCGCAGCCTTAACTATATTATGCTCCTAGTTTATAATAGCCTATATTAAACTATAATAGATATTTACGCGCTAATTAACTAGGTGGCTTTAGGCGGCCCTAAGGATAACCTCTATTGTTTATGCCTTTCCTTAGTATATAAGGACCATTAACCGAATAGTAGGAGGTAGAGGCGTAGGAGGCAGAGGCGTAGGAGGTAGAGTCGTAGGAGGTAGAGGTGGCGGCTTTCCTTTTAAGCGGAGTTCTATAGTTCTAGATATTTTTATAGTAATATTTCGTGTGCGTAATAGGCGTATAGGTAGTATTTTAATACAAGAGTTATAATAGTATCTTTTTAATATAAGAGAAAAGTAAATAGGCGCGTATAATTAAATAAGACGAGATAACAAGAAATTAAAATAAAGGCCTTATAGTATTTTCTAGAAAAAGGTGAATTAAAAAGGACCGTCACGTAAATTATTAATATGTTAAGAAACTTCGACCGACAGTTAAAGTTATTTAATTAGTTAGATTTTCCTTACTAAGGCTTTTATATGGCAATAACATTATAGTAAAGCCGCGTTTTAACGTTATCTTGGTATACCGTTTATCTATAGTATACTAGTTAATAGCTAGGAACAGTTGATTTTACTATAAGGCATATAAGGCTTTATATTTAAATTTGATACGCCGTTACGTTTAAAGCTCTCTTATATAAGAACGGTATAACGCGAGCTATTATAGTGTTAGAAACCCTATTTTTAGAGCTGATTTAGGCGCCTAATAGGAGGTTAACTATATATATCTACTTTATTAATCTATAGATTATTATAGGGGTGGTTTAAATTCCATCTCTACTAGGCGTAATTTAGCGCTATATATTAACCCCTTGCTCTTAAGCCTATAAACCAGCACCGCTGCCATTAATATTTATTAATTTAACACCCCTTTTGCCCTATATAATAGCGAAGTCTAAGGACCTTAAGCGCCTTTACCGCTATAGTGTTTTAGAGTATAAAAGGTAGTAGATCTAGGTATACTGCTATAAGAACCCTAGAAAACCTTAGAGACACTACTTACTTTTTTACTAATTAATTTTAACACCCTCTTTAATAGTCTATTATATTAGACTTCTTAAAGCCTAAATATAAGTACCTTAATTTACTCGTCCTTTAACATAGCTAGGAGGGCTTTAAGAGGTATAGAGCTCCTAATAATCCTAAGCTTAAAAAAGCGCTATTTAAATGGTAATAGTAAATGTAGGTTACTAATATATTTATTACCGGCGACCTTATATAGGCTATAGCAATAAAGCTTTAAAATATAATGGCGTATTATTAGGGTTAATAATAGCCTAGCTTCTTAAGCGGTTAGGTTAATAACTTTAAAAAAAGGAATTAAATATTAAAACAGAAGCTATATAGTAAGGCTAGGTTAGTAGATATAGAGGCGCTAAGGAGCGTATATAGGAGTTTAGGGTTATTATAGATGCGTACCTAAATTAAGATGTTTATAATATAGATAAGGCAGGGCTTTTCTATAAGGCTATGCTAGATATAGGATTTATAAATATAGGGTAATTAGGTATTAAAAAGCAGAAGAAGCGTATTATAACTATTACGGCTCTATAATAAAATACGGATATTACTACAGGGAGCCTAGTTAGGGGCTCGCTTACCAACTTGGCGCTATATATATAGACATACCCTTTCTTCCACCTCCTTCTACTCCTTAGCTTAATATCCTTATTATAGGACAATCCAATTATACAGGTTTATACGCCCCGTTATGCCGTACCTATAGCCTTAATTAACTAAGTTTGTAATAATAACCGTCTACTATAGCAATACAGACGGCAGCTATATTATACCTCTATAGATTATTAAAAGAGCGAAAAATCCTTAATATTTTAGTACGCAGTATAGTAACCTAAGGGGCCTTAACTTTGCCTAGAGGTTTAATAAAAAGGCATAGATAACAGCGTTAATATTCCTTAATTATATTAAGTGGTTTAACAGCTTAATAGGCGGTAAAAAGGTCCTCCTACTTATTAATTCCGCTCCTAGCTATACTAGGGGTATGCTTATAATATTAGAGTACGCTAACTTACTTAATACTAGGGTTAAATTCCTACCTAAAAACATTACTTCTCTTTATTAGCCTCTAGATTAGGGTATAATTTAAACATTTAAAGCCTATTACCGCCGCTACTAGCTATCCTATATAGTAGGTTAAGTAAAATAAGATAGGAGCCCCCTTAAGATAATAAACGTACTTAGGGCCGTTTAATAGGCTATTATAGTATAGTATAAAATTAGCCCTTAAACCGTAATAAATTGCTTTATATATTTAATAATCTTTAGACCCTATAAGGGCCCCTAGAGTACACTAAGCAGGTATAGTAAGCCTTAGCTTAAGGCTAAATTAGAGGTATATTTATAGCGGCTTAGCTAGGTAGGGCAAATCAGTTAATTAATAGCTATTAGTAATTTTATTAATCTAAATAGGGAGGATAGAGCCTAAGGCCTCCTTATTACAGGAAGTAATTAAGGCCTTAATTATAGCTTTATATAATACGCCAGATAATAAGAAAAGCAATAATAAGGTTAAGCTATAAGTTATTAAGCTTAATAAGGCTTTAGATGTACTAGAGTGCCTTAAGCTCTATAAGGGGCAGTAAGAAAAGGGTAATAACTCTAATTATAGCTCTTATAAAGGCAGAGAGAGTAATTTAAGGCTGTTAAGTTATGTAAGTAAAGCAGACAACTATTATAAGCTTCTTTAAGTAGTTATAGATAAAGAGAAGAGTTAATTTAGCCCCTTGCGGCAATTAATAAGTAAGCTCGTAATATAACGTTTCTATATAGTATAACGTTTAAACCCCCTACTACCAAGCTAAATGGTATAATAAGGTTTTATTATAGTACTAGAAATTTCAAAAGAGTAACTAAGAATTGAATAATACTTGACTAAGGTTTCTTAAAAGGAAATAAAAATGCTAAATTGAAAATTGTAGAGCGTAAAAATATAAAATACTTGTAAGAGATAGTTACTAGTAACGAGGATAAAAGGAAGAAGACTACTTCCTTATAGTATTCCTCGCTATCTACTACTCTTTATAATAGTATATTCTTCTAAATAGGAGTCGTTCCTTAATCTTAAATTTAACTGCCTTGCGTTTAAAGCTTTTAAACTCTTTTGTGTTTATTTCTTAAGGTCTTTAGAGTGTTAATAGCCATTATATAATCTTCTAGTATTCTTTAGAGTATATATTATTAAGCAGGCTAATATTTAGATCCTTATTTCGCAGCACTATCTAGTTTATTATATATGTAATACGCCTAAGTTCTAAATTTATAAAGTCTTCTAGGTCCTTAGGCTTATCTTTTAACTCTTTTTCTTGCGTAGGTCGCTGGGACAAGCTATCTACTATACTATTCTTCTTTCTAGGTATATATTATATATTAAAGTCCTATAACTAAATCCACGCTAACTAATAAATTATTAGTAATCTAGGTAGATCTATTACTAACCTATTAAGCTAGGATACTAGGGTATTAGTATCTGTTTTAACTATAAATTATACTTTATATAGCTAGACTTAAAACTTCTTAAGCGTGTAGAGTAAAGCCCTGCATTTAAGCTTTCTAAAGTTGTACTTCTGTTCCCCCTTTAACTATATTATACAAAAACGTTAGGATATATAGTAGGTGGGTATAGCTCTAAATTTAAGATATCTATATAGGGGCAGCAATAACACTAAAGGCTCTACCCCTTCTACTGCTTTTACCCTTCTTCCTACCTATCTTACCACCTACTGCTCTATCTACCCTACCTTTTCCACAGCTAGTATAACTTAGGTAAGGCTTAAGAGCCTATATAGGCAAGGCATATACTTAGTTAGCTAAGCGGCACTTACTATACGTGTGCCTAAGACTTCTATTAGTATAAAAGGCTAAATAATACTACACACTAACCCCCACATAGTATACTAGGCATAAGCCGCCGGGGCTAGCTCGCTGTATAGACCATTTATTATATAGACGTAAGCCCCTCACTATAGTAAGACTCTAGGCTATTCTATAAAGCCTAGCCCTAGTAACTAAACTATCCGGCAGCGGCATTAATAGTAGTAGTATTTGTTAAGTTAAGTTAATGCTATATAGGGGACGGGAGGCTAGTAGTAGTAGTAGTAGGAGTTAGCGTAGGGCCAGAGAGAGGAGTAATAGTGGTAGTAGTAGTAGTAGCAGTGGCTCTAGAAGTATAATTAATAGTAAAACGCTAGTGTTAATATAATATAATATACCTAAGCCCGCTAGCAGGCCCGCTGCGTTTAAGATTCTTCTTATCTAAGAAGGAATATCCTATACGTCTCTAGAGCTAGCTACTTAGTAAGAGCGTAAGGAGCGAGATAAGCGGCCAGACAATGCTAGCGTAGAGAATAGTAGTTACGGAGGCTGTTGCGGAGGCCGCTATAAAGGTAGTAGAGGAAGCGGTAGAAGCTATAGTGGAAGCTAAGAAAGAGGAGTGGATTTAAAAATCTTATTAAGAATATTATTAAAGTTAAACTAAGTATCTAATATTTTAATAAGCTTATAGGTAAAGCTATAGGTTAATTAGATCTAGCTACTTTTTAAAAGGGAAGGTAATATATAGACACTAATCTAATTATAGTAGTGAATAATAGAGAGCTAGTGTGGAAGGGCAAAGCCTAACTCTAAAAGATAATATTTAATTAAGCATTATAAGGGGAATAAAACTAGATAAGTTATACTAGAGAGGTAGAAGAATAACTAGAGGGTAAGTTAGATTTTTTTTAGAATAAGGTTAAAGCCTAGGTTCCTTCTATAATATATATAACCCTAAGCCCCCTATATATAATAAAAAATAAACTAAAATAACTAAGGAGCGTTCTATACTATTACATTACTACCCCTACCTAAAACGTTGTCCCCTAACGTTTCTTTATAGACCCTATTTAGTAAGTAAGGAACGCTTAAGGATAAAAAAAAATAACCTAATACCTAGTACCCCTTTAACTCCTCCAAAGCTGCCTACACCTCTTCCTTAATTATCGCCTCTATTTTCGTCTACATTATCTACGCCTTCCGCCTTAAGCTCTATATTTATATTATCTTATATATTAATAATACTAACCTAGAGTTTCAAAGACACCTTTTTACGGATAGTATCTATTTCCGCTTATATTGTCTTCTATATAGGAGGTTAGAGAACACTAGAATTAATTATCTGTTCTTTTAAAGCAGTACCCTTTTTTAAAATTAGTAAAGGCGTTAGGTAGTGTAATACTGCTAGCTTATTAGTATTCTCTAGAGCATTAATAAATGCCGGTAAATGTTTAGAAGCAGCATTTTAGAAGCTATCTTCTTTAAGCTTACTTATATCCTTTAGCTCCTAGTTAATTTCCATAGGCGCTACCTCATTATTAAAGATATTAGGACTAAGGTTAAGCATAGTAGTCCTAGCGCCCTAGGGCGTAATAGCCCTAGCCTCGCCTTTAGAATAGCCTTTAAAACTATAATCGGTTAGTGGGGGAGCGCTAGAAGTTATACTAGTTAGGTTATTTTCATATTCTAAATCCGAAACTAAGTCTTTAGAATATTCTAGGTTATCTACAGAACGCTTACGCCCTTATTCTTTTGCTAAAAAGTAAGACTTTACCCTAAATACCTCCCGCTTAAATTCCTCTAGCTCCCTAAAGCTCTTACAAACAGCCTCAGCAATACGCGTCCTATATCTTTCCTAAAATACTTTATATTTATTATTTAATAAAGAATCTAGGATTAACTATTACTTTCTTCTTACTTAAGGGTTGTCCTATAAAAGTCTCCCAACTAAAGCATTTAAAAGAGCGCTCTTTACCTGCAGCTATATATAGGCTGGAAACTTATATAGAGGAGTATTAGAAATAGGTTTGCTAATAAGAGTTAAAACCGGGGGAAAAGCGTCTAGATTTATCTATATAATGGCCTACTAGCTCTTAAGCCCAGGAATCTCTAATCTCTTAGTATTTAGTAGGATTGCGATTAAGTCTATTATAATAATTAAGCGACTTAATATTGCTTAAGAGGCTCCTTATATAATAGTAACTTTCGTAAACTGCACTTCACTAGTCCTTAACGTAATAGGCATCTAGTTAAGCTTAAACTTCTTAGTATTAGCTTTAGTCTAGGCAGTTTCCATATTCTTAATACGCCCTTTACTATTAAGTTCCCTACGTTTTTAAAGTAAGCCTACCTATTCTGGTATATACTAATATATACTAGGTAGGAACTCTATATAAAACTAACTCCCCTTATTAATTAAGGAGATATAAGAACGAAGCCAGCTTTCTTTAAAATTTAGCCCTCCTTTACGCATTTAGAGAAGGTCAATTTCTAAGTTCCACTTTTTAAGGAGATAGCTATTAAGGAACTAGAGCGTATAGCTTAAATATACAATAAAACAAGTAGCCCTATTAGCGCGTAAAGCCACTATATACTAGTAGTGCTCCAGATCTATCCAAACTACCTACTATAGTAGAGAATAGCATATAGTCTAAAGGATACCGCTACTTTCCTCTCTAGCGGTCTTACGTAAATGATACGCGTATATATTAAACTCCTCTTTAAAAATGTCTAGAATCTTAGTATCTTTTTACTATTTAAATAAATTGGCCAGGTAGATTCTAAGCAAGTCCTATTCTATTTCCCCTTTTAAGCCTAATATAAGCTTCCTTAACCCTATATAATCTACTTAATAATTACTAGGTTATATAGTAAAATAAGCGTAAATCCTAAGACCATCGTTCGCATACTTAGGACGACTATCCCTTTTAAACTAAAAATAAGAGCTTTTAGCTGTCCGGAGAATATTAATAGCATTATAATTCTTAGAGATTAAGTGAATTTGTAAATATAAATTTATAGAAGAAGTACTAGTATCTAGTCCTAGCAATCCTACTATTTTTTAAAGATATATCCAGTATAACGCGCGGACTTCTATCCTATTTCCTTACTAGGCTATAATAAACTATTATAAGATAAAAGAGACACCGCCTTTTAGTTCTTTCTTTAAATTAAGAGCCTTTATTAATTTAACTGGCGTTTTAAAATGGCATGAGTATTTTATTTTTTATTTCGGCCGTAGTTTCCTAATAATTACCTCTTTATTAGCTTTAGCAATTATAACTACCTTTTCCTTTTATTTATTGGATTTACTAAAAGCTAAAGGTTCTACAGGTCCTATTTTTAGATTCTTTCTAGGAGATTTCTTAGAAGCTTTTCCGGCCTTACGTTTCTACAAGGAGCTAGTAATAAAGACATCCTCTAAAGACGTAGATTTATTAGATTTAGAGTCCTCTCTATTAGCTTTAGAAACCTTACCTCTAAACAAAAACGTACTATATAGTATCTTTACATTTAAGCCTTTAACCTCTTTAAAAGGTACTAATAGAGGTCCTAAAGTAGCTAGCTCTAGTACAGATCCCTCTCCTTTAACTTTAACGGTTAAGGCTAGCACTAAAAGCTTATAGCCCTAGCTTAAATAATAGGCGAGCCTCTATTTCTTAACTAGCTCCTTATTAACTTTTAGTCTAAATTTATAAGCATTAAGGAAATCTAAAGGTATTAGGTATAGAGTCCTTAAGATCCCAGCCTTTAAGAGTTCTAGGCGGTTTAGCATTATATTATTAACTATCTTTAACGCATCCTTTCTGGCAATCTTACTCTTTTTAGCTTAATTAATAAGGATATTGTCGGGAATGAGGCAAGCGGTTATTATATAACGCCGCGGCACTAGCGTGGCGAGGAGCCTTAAGCTCCTCGCCCTCCCTTATTTTAATCAATAAGCTTTATTAACCAATATCACTGTAACCTACTTAAGTATTCGTTATTAGTAAGTCACCCTATATAACTAATACTAATTAGTGGTTGAATATATAGTTAACTATAGAGTAGCTAGGTTTTTAAACAGAAGAGATAGTCTTATATAGGGGTGCTATATACGCTTATATGGAATGGATCCCGGCGATACTATACTACCTTAAACTTATAGAAAATTAGTAACAAAAGTATTACTAAGTACTAGGAGATACTAAGTTGCGTCTATTATATAGAACAACCGCGTTTATAAAGATTTAGTTAAGTACTTTAGGTTAGAAGTGTTACTAAACCTAAGGTCCCAAGTTAACGTCTAAAACGCGTTAAACGACGTCTAAAACGCGTTAAACAATATCTTAAATTGCCTACCTCTTAACAGCAAACCTACAAGATCTTATAAAACCGAAAATCCTACCTACCTTTGACGTACGACACCCCGTTAATTCTATACCTATTATAGCGTTAACCTATTCAAAGAAGTATGAGAAGGATATCAACCCGGAAATATGGAATACCGATATAATTAACTTTATAAACGCTAAGCAACAGGACCTAAACAGATTCTTATTATACTGTATAGCATACTACAAAGATAGCGAATATAATAACACTATACTATAGTACTATATAAGGGAGGACTTTATTAGATGGATAAAGGAAATATAGACTCCTATAAAGAAGGATATTATATAAGACTTCTATAACTTCTTGCGGGAGTATAGAGTATTTATACCTATAGATGGGGGTACTATTAGAGATAATATTTAGGAGCAGGTTATTAACGCAAAAGAAAAGCACGAATAGACTCTATAAGAGATTAAGCACTAACTACGCACTATAAGGAAGCTTAACTTACGATAGAACCTAAGTAATACACCTCTAAAGACAAACCTACCTCCGCCTTTAACTCCTCTGTATCTAATTTAACCCATAACCTTAACGTTAGATACTATACCCTAATAAGAGTAGGTATAGGACCCTATTGCTTTACAATTTAATAACCTTTAGACTTTACCGACCAGACCTACGTCCCTACTATAGCCTATAATATAACCCCTACCTCCTCTATCTTAATCTTAAATTAGAGGTAGTTTAAAATTGCTTATAAAGCTTACAAAGCTCTATTTAGATTAGGAGAAGAAGTTTAGCGGGGAATTATATAATATTCTTAACTTAAAACTATATATCTTCTATAACTATTGCTAAAAGGTAGAAATAGAGTCTAATTAATACTATAACGCCTATTCCGTTATGCTTAAGGGCCGAGCTAGTACCTTCTATTATAATTAGTTAGTAGGAAAAGAATATAATTTCAACCGCATAATATATAAGTTAAGATGCTACTTTAAAATAGAAGAGAATAAATAGCAGTATATGTTAGAATGGAGAGAGACTACCTTTTTAAGGATTATTGCTATAAACCTAGGCGTCCCCCGGCTTAATTGTCTTTAAAAGCTCTTTAATTAACTTTAAATAATTTAGCGTGGTTTATCCGAATTATATTAAGAGGACTTTAGCCTATATAATTAAGTTATTAGCATATGCTAAGGTGTTAAAGAATATAACCTTACTCTCTTTAATCCTATAAATACTTATAAAGGAGTATATGCTTAATTAAGATCTTCTATTAGTACCACTCTACGCTCTTAAAAAGTATAGCAATTTAACGCCCAACTCTAACCTACTTTAATCGACCCGCCCAACTAATATAATTATAACTAAACTAATTAAATATATAGTAGCCGGGGTAGGCAATACGGTAGAGGGTATAATTAACGACTATAAGGTAAAGATAGAGGTCCTTATAGAGGTTTATTTCGAAGTAATTACTAAAAGAAGTGCTATATTTATAAGAAACTAAATTGCTAGTTAACTAGGCATTCTCTTAATAAGCAAAAGGAGGTATATAATAAGTTTCGCTAAAGTATAAGAAATGTTGGAAATTATAAGGTTACTATAGCCTACTTTTAAAGCTTCCTAGTTTAATATAAAGGTGTAAAAGATCTTAAGGGTAAGGTTAATAAGGTCAAACAGCTCCTTATAGATATAGAAATTAAGAACTACTCTCCTAACCAATACTTTACTAAATATAGTAAGGTAAATAGTATATAAACCGTTACTATTCTTAATAACTAATCTATGCTCCATTTTATTACGAAGTTAGATATCTTTAATAAGCTAAGGGAGAGTTCCGCGTTCTCCTTTAATAATAGATACTCGGCGAATATCTTCTATAGTATTATGCCGGATACTAGAGCCGTAGGAGTATCTACAGCAGGAGAACCTTAAGTTTAAGCCCTTTAGTAGCTTAATAGCTCTGTTTAGATTGACTACTTAACGGCAGGCCAATATACGATTTGTTTTGGCAAGGGTACTATAATCTTTCTTAGTATAATTAGGGTCCAAACCCCCTTAGGGTATATTACTTTCCACGTTGTTCCTATAAATACTCTATTTCTATTTTATATTAGAGATATAGATAAATTAGGCATTAAGCTTAATAACCTTAAGAATATACTTATACAGGGAGATAATCGGGTGCCTATTATGCGCAAGTAGGGTTACCCCTAGTTGCTCCTTTATTAACTAGAAAAGAGTGTTGCTTAAAGCTATTTAACTAAGTTAGAGTTACGTTAACTACACCGTTGTTTTAGCTACCTATCCGTTTATTAACTGCTTAGAGTTCTTTAGCGAGTAGGCTATAAAGTTAAGGTTAAGGCAATTAAGCACCTTATAAAATACTATTATTACTACTAAATAAACCAGAAGTCCCCTGGCCGATTTAAGTTTACCCTTAAAAATAACTACGACTTTAACTTCTGTATTATCGTTGATGTTATATATCTTAGCGGTAAGCCAGTACTCTAAGTTATTAACTTCTTAACCTCCTTCTAAGCCGCACGATTTTTAAAGGATATATTAGCTAAGAACGCATAGGATACCCTTTAATTATACTAGATTAATGTCTACCTAGGACCCCCTAATTAAATTATCTATAATGTAGGAAAGAACTTCTTATTTATAGAGTTTTAATAATAGATAAAGGTAATGGCAATTAAGGTTAAGGAAGTCCCTATTAAGGCATATAATAGTATTAAAAAAGTAGAGTAATACTATACGCCATTACACCGCGTATATAAGATTATCTCCTTAAAACTAGAGGACGCTAGCGAAGAACTTACCTTATAAATAGCTATTAAAGCCGTTAATAATTCCGCTAGCCTGAATAGACTTATACCTATATTACTAGTCTTTAGCGCCTACCCTTAAATAACTAACAATTCTCTACCGTCTCCCTCTATTATATAATAAGCTGAGGCTATTTATAAGGCAATAAAGGAGGTATAACGTCTCTACGCTACACGCTAGGTTAATAACGTACTAGGAATAAGAAATGGTCTAAATACCTTAACTACGCTTAATCTACTACTCTAGTCTAAGGTACGCGTATAGCGTAAAAAGAGAGAATAGTTAGGCCCACATTAACTTATTGTAATTAATAGTTAGACCTATACTATTTAGATACCTTACGGACCCACTTAATTCCATTTAACTGTTATTAAGCCTTATTATAAAGATAGTAGCTTTAAGCCTTTATAGGATGCTATAGAAAATGTCCTAAAGGAGAGCTATAATTAACGTGCTCTAGAAGGCAACTATAATCCTAATATAATTATAGTAGATACGCCGCAATTATAACGCGGTAAAGGTTACCTAAAGGGATTACGAAATTACTAACATCTTATTAATTTTAAAGAGTAATTTATTGCCGCTATTAAGAATAGAGTTAAGCTGTTAATGGCCTTTATAACAGCTAAGGAGAAGGCTAACTTTAAACTCGCAAAACAGCTCTAAAAGGAAGGTTATATTATAACTCTAGGAGCTCCTTTTTAAGTATCTAATAAGTAGGAGATCGATAGCCTTATTACAAGAGGAGTCTTTAAATTTAAGAAATATGACCCTACTAAGTTTAATAAAGTTTGTATCTTTAAGTTAAGAATAGTTAATAAGATTAAGGGTAAAGCTACTAATACCCTATTTAAGAAATTAAGGCTTATTATCTAAGGCTATAACGATAATAGTAAGGAGGTAATTTTTACGCAATCTCCTATAATTTAACAAGCTAGTTAGCGAGTTATTATTACACTAGCTCCCTCCTTAATAAAGAATAGAATAGCGGTTTATTTATAAAATATTACTTAGGCCTATACCTAATTAGAGACGTACCTTTAGCGCTTAATATTGGCATACCTTCTAGAGTAAATTCGTTACCAATATCCTAAGGATATAATTATAGTTATGCTTAAGCCATTATATAGCATCGTAGAGGTAAGAACTTATTAGTAGGCTACCTATAGCAAGCACTATAAAGAGAAGCTTTTAATAACTATATCTATATTTAATCCCTACTTCCTTATTATAACTATAGGATCTCCGTTCGGAATCGTTGGCATATAAACTAACAATATAATTATCTTAGGAGACAACTAATTCTTAGCTCTTAAAGAAGATAAGCTAGTAAAGGCAAATCTTATAGCAAAGCTAAAAGAAAAGCTTAATTTAATAACACTATTACTCTTTAATAGATATATCCTCTCCCTAAATGAGGATTTTATTGCTTTACGCCAAAAGGGTTAAGGTAAGAAGATCAACGTTATTAACGTTAATTTTCTAAAGTAAGGATACGTGGAGCAACGTGCTCGCGGAGCTTATATTGCTTCTATTTATTAACCTAAGGCTTTATTTAATCTCTCTGTTACCGCTTAATATTAGGAACCTACTAAGGATAACGTTCTTGCCCTAAATAAGCGTCTTTTCTAGTAAATAAACCATCTTAATTAGGGACTACTCTACGTGCCTATTAATCTTCCTACCGCTAAGCTCTTTATATTTATTAATAGATCGTTCGCAAATAATAAAGATTTTAGCTCCTAGTTAGGATATAAGATTATTATCGCAAATAAATTTACTAGAGAGAATGACTTTATAATCTATGGCAATTTTATCTATTAGAGCTTAACTAAGAGCAAGCGCATTACCTAAAGTATTTTAGCGTTAGAGATATATAGAATAGTTAGCGGAGTTAATATAGCAATTACAATTAGAACTACCCTAAAGATAATTATAGATCGACTCGAACTTCCTATTATCCCTATAATTATATATACCAACTTATATTCCCTCTATAAGTGTTTAGTTAAGCTTAGTACTATAAAGGAGAAGCGCCTTATAATCGATATTATAGCACTTTAGCAATCCTATAAGCGTTAAGAACTCTTTAAATTTTAATAGATTAATAGCTAAAATAACCTAGTAAATGTAATAACGAAGGCGAACCCAAATAAGGCACTAGAGACGTTTGTTAATACAAATACTCTATATATATAAGTTAAAGGTTAGGTTAAAAGGGAGTCCCTAAAAATTTCTTAGTTACGTAAGGTCTTAAGATATCTAGGAACTTTAACCACCGGTTAAAGTTGTCTAATTAGTTAGATTCTATAGACCCTAACTTAACCTAGCTAATTAGGATTTTCTATCCCTAGAATAGAAAATTGCTATTAGCTCGCTTATAACTAGCGCCTTAGCGGCCCTAATATAATATACACTTACAACTCTAAGTAAGAAAGCACTACGTGCTAAAAGGCAAATTTTAGGATAGTGAGACTTATATTACAATAGCAATAGTAAGTAAAGAGGATTGGTATTTGTTACGCTGGTTAAGCAGTATTTATATATAGATGGCAACCATAAAAGAAGAGTTGCTAGTGTCAGGAATAAGGCAAGCGGTTATTACATAACGCCGCGGCACTAGTGTGGCGAGGAGCCTTAAGCTTCTCGCCCTCCCTTATTCCAATCAATAAGCTTTATTAACCAATATCACTATAACCTACTCGAGTAGTCGTTATTAGTAAGTCACCCTATATAACCAACAGATATAAATACTTTTTAGTGCGTAATATATATAGAAGAGCTTGCAGGGACCTTCTAAAAGCTCCTCTCCCTACTCCTTCTTAATTATATCCTATACCGTCTTAATCTTATTAATCTTATAAGTAATCTTAAAAAGCCTCCTAATATCTATAAAGGCATTTTCCTACTCTTTACTTTCTAAGTTTCGTTTAAGCTCTCCATCCTTTTCAATCTTAATTATAGCATTTTTCGCAGCCTTAACTATATTATACTCCTAGTTTAAAATAACCTGCGTTAAACTATAATAAATATTTACGCGCTAATTGACTAGGTGGCTTTAGGCAGCTTTAAGGATAACCTCTATTATCTACGCCTTTCCTTAGTATACAAGGGCTATTAACCAAATAGTAGGAGGTAGAGGCGTAGGAGGCAGAGGCGTGGGAGGTAGAGGCGGCGGCTTTTCTTTTAAGCGGAGTTCTATAGTTCTAGGCATTTTTACAGTGAAATTCCGCGCGCGTAACGGGCAATTTAAGAGAAGAGTAATAATAGTGCCTCCTTAACGCGAAGAAAGGTAAATAGGCGTATATAATTAAATAAGATAGGATAATAGGATAATAAGAAGTCAAAATAAAGATCTTATAGTATTTACTAAAAAGGTAAATTAAAATAGTTGTTACATAAAATCTTAAAATATTAAGGAACTTTAACCGCCGGTTAAAGTTATTTAATTAGTTAGATTTTCCTTACTAAGGCTTTTATATAGCAATAATATTAATATTAATAATTTTTTAAAAGAATAAATGAGACTTAAATAATGCTTAACTCTAACCTCCGGTATACTTAACCAAAACTTCTTAAAGTAAAGTAGCTCTTCTCTTAACTTAAAAGGAAACTAAAATGTTAATTTAAAAATTGTAGAATATAAAAATATAAAATACTTATAAGAGATAGTTATTGGTAATAAAGGTAGAAGGAAGAAGATTATATATATAGTTATTCCTTATAAGAGTAGTTGTTAAAATAGAGGATTTAAAACCAGCTTTAAAGAGCTAAATTCTTTTCCTAATTCCTCGTGGCAGTAGGATAAGGTAGGAGTGTAGTAGAAGACGCTAATCCTTATAGTTACTTTACGTGTTTATTATAGAGGTAGAGAAAAGAAAGTAAATAAGTTACTGCTTATAATAATAGGTGTCCTAAGTAATAGCCTATTTATAGAAGAATCTTTATAGAAAACTACCTTTTTAGTAGGGTTATATAATCTTTAAGATACGGTAAGATTGTGGTATAGTTAGAAGGAAGGGACGTATATAAAGGACAGGTGTAAAGAAACTCTTTTATAAGTAGTAACGATTAAATTGCTTAAATAAGAGGGTAGGAGGGCTTTATAGACGAGAACCTAGCTAATTCTTCTTAAAGAACACCTTTCCTAACAGCTAATATCACTTTATACTATACCAAAGTTTAGCCTAACTTTGCTTTTTATAGGATATAGAGTAAGTTCCCTTCCCCTACCTAAGAATTCAACTATCCCCTAGTTAAAGCGTTTATACTCACTACTATTAAATATTAACGGCTTAGTTATTACTACCTTTTATATTAACCTCCTTCTTTATAAGGCTTTATCTAGTTCTTATACTCACTTTTACGCCCACGTCTATTATAATAGTAGTTTAGTTATTAATTTCTCTACTTATGCCACAGCCTCCTCTTTAGGTACTTCTTCTTCTGTAAAGACTTCTTCTATATTATAGTTGCTTTTATTTATATAGTCTTCTAGTTTAATCCCCTTAGGATCTTATACACAAAACTATTTCAACCAATTCCTATATAGGGTGCCTCCTATTTTAGTGCTATTAAGGTCCTTAATTTTATAGAACCCTTTTTCTAACGACCCTTTAATCTAAAAGGGGCCCTACTATTTTAGCTGCGGCTTTTACTATCGCGACGTATCCTTTACCTTCTTTGCATCCTATACTGGTATAAGCTCTCTAAGCTTAAGCTTACTTTTACAGGTATTTTTTATCTTATTAAAGTACTCTTTATTAGCTAGATAATAGCGGCGTACCCTCTTCTAAGCTTCTTTGTTATTTATTTCTTATCGTTTAAACTATTTTATTCTTAAAATAATTAGTTTCTCTATTATTTTTATCTTATTTTATAGAAGTGTCTGCTATATAGGGAGGCAAAGGTTAATTAGGAGCACATATTCTTATCTATAGAGCATTTACGCTAGCGTTATTCCCGTTATCCCCTTAACCGTTATTTAGTTAGCTTAAAGCGCTTTTATTAAATTCTGTACCTAGTTACCTCCGTACTTTACTAACGCTACTATTAGAGGTTAATGTCCTCTCTTAATTAGGCCTTGTCTTTATAGATAGTAGGCTAATATAACCACTTAATAAATTCCGTATACTTTTATAAAAGCGGTTACTATATCCTTATTCTTTAGTTATTTATTAATAGAATATTATCCAAATACCCCCTATCTACAGATAACCTCTTCCTATAGGAATTTTGCTACCGCTTTAGATATTATATTTATTAGAGCTCTTACTTCCAGCTAGCCTAAAAGGTACTCTCTAACTACTACCAGATACTGCTTCCCTAATTTAGCCGTTAGTATATATATAATATCCATTAAGACCTATTCCTAAAGGGCGCTATCTAGGTTAGATATAAGGCCTCCTTTTTTTGCCTAGATAAGTACTTCTAGCACTTAAAACACTCTCTTATATATTTCTTAACCGTTTTATAGAGTTTAGGCCACTAATATCGTGCTAATACCTTTATAATGTTCCTTTCTTCCCTTAATACCTGTTCTTATTATATATCTCTTATACTACTTTCTTCTAGTATTTCTTACTATCTACTACTTTTTATAATAGTATATTCTTGCTTATTTTTCTAAATAGGAGCTAATTCTTAGTCTTAAATTTAACTGCCTTGCGTTTAAAGCTTTAAACTCCTTTATAGTTATTTTTTAAAGTCTTTAAAGCGTTAATAGCCATTATATAATCTTCTAGTATTCTTTAAAGTACGTATTATTAAGCGGGCTAACGTTTAGATCTTTATTTCGTAGTATTATTAAATTTATCGCATATATAATATACCCGAGCTTCTAATCTATAAAGTCTTCTAGGTCCTCCTTAGGCTTATCCTTTAGTTCTCCTTTTTATATGGGTTGCCGGGATAAACTATCTACTACGCTATTCTTCTTTTCGGGTATATATTGTATATTAAAATCCTATAGCTAAATCCACGCTAACTAATAGGTTATTAATGATCCTAGTAGATCTATTGCTAACCTATTAAGCTAGGCCACTAGGGTATTAGCATCTATTTTAACTATAAATTGTGCTCCGTATAGCTAGACTTAAAACTTCTTAAGTATATAAAGTAAAGCTCTACACTTAAGCTTTCCAGAGTCGTACTTCCGTTCTCCCTTTAACTATATTCCGCTCTTAAACCTATATAGGTAGCTTCTATCTTCTTTATTAAGTTAGTTTAACGTTACTCCCTATTTAGTACCGCTTAAGTCTACCATTAATATAATTTCTCCTGCCCTAGGCGAATAGTCAATTTGGATTAGCGCTGGCGCTATAGTAGTGGCTGTCTTTAAAGTTACTATTACTTATAGCTACTCTAGTCCCTAGTAAAATACTATGCCTTCCCTAAGCAACCGAAATAGAGGCTCCGCCGTAATAAAAAAGTTAAATAGTTATATATTAATTAGTGTTATACCTTATAAGTAAATAGTTAACTTACTAATTAAATAGAATACTAGAACTAGATAGGAAGTCTATAAGATTAGGTATTAAGTGTAGCTCTATTAAGTAAGGTAGTAATTAGTGTTATCTTAGGCTTATCTACGTCAATATTATTAAGGCCTTCTACTACAGTAATACGCCCTTACAGCTTTGCATTAAAGCTATTAATAAGCGAGTTATAGTAAGCTAGTCGCTTTGGGATTCTTTACTTTCTAGCTCTAGAAGATTCTAATTATAATAAGGTTAATTTAAAAGGTAGCTTTATAGGCTGTCCTTCCTTTAAACCCCTAGAAAGCCTTTAAGTTCTAATATTAACAATATCCTTACAGCTAAGGTAACTCTTTTGTCCGCTAGGCCGCCTTATAATAGTAGTTAATAGCTTAAGCGCAAGATAATATATATTAGTAGCTGCGTTAGCTAGTATATAATATATGCTGTTAAACTAGCTAAACGCGTCCTCTATAGTATACCGCAGCTCTAGGCAGTAACTAGCGGTAAGTAATACTTAAGTAAATAACTTAGTCACATCTGAACTAGTTCGCCGTCGGCTTTAAAGAAGAAGCTTAAGAACAAGATTGTAATATTTGTTAAGTTAATTAATTTTAAACCAACTATTTTGTTAGCCTCTACAATTAACTAATATACTAGTAAGTAATGATCTTTAGAGGATTTAATCCGCGGCTTTAGTTACAAGCAATTTAGTAAGGTATAAAGCTAACTATATATATTAACTCTTTGCACTACTAGTAAAGAGAATATAATAATAAATAATCACCCGTTTAATAAGCCTAATATTAGCGTACTTAATAGCAAACTTTAATATAAGGTAGACCTCTATATCTTATATAAATCGAACATAGTTTTAGAACACCTTATTAACTGGTTTATTACTATAGGACCGTTAGCTAGGCGAGAAGAACTCCTCTTAAATGCGCTATAAGGTAGCAAGGAATCTTACTCTTACTATTACCGTTTTATTACCTCTTCCAATATCTTATCCGGTAATTTAATTATTAACCCCCTTATTACCCTAGTCCTTAATATTTTAAGAAAGAAGATTAAGGAAGTAGGTAGTAATTTAGGCGTTAAAGGACTTAATTACGACCTCCTCTTTATAATAGAATGGCGTCCTATAACCCTAATGCGTGCTAAAATAGACCTTACTATAATCTAACAATTTAAAGCAGTTAGATGGTCCGCGGTAAATGTTGTGTATTATATCCATATAGTTAGTTCGCTAATAAAACAATCCAGCCATAGGAAAAAACCATTTTAGCTATTTATAGTGACGCTCTTTAAGATAGCGCTCTTACTATATAGATTGGAGGAGGCCTATAGTCTTCTAATCGCCATTAATTAAGACTAATTCACTATTATTAAAGGATTTATCCTTATACCCTAGCTAGCCCTCTTAAAACCCGCATTTACTATTATCGCTACTAAATATATTTCTAAGAACACCACACGTACCCTCTAGAGTGCCCTTATTTTTTAGAATTAGACCTAATATAAAGTAGCGTAGCTTTTGTGGAAGGAGACAATCTATAATAGGCATACTAGGCTAGAAGTCTGCGGCAATATTAAGCTCTTTAACTTTTAGTATTATATATATAATAGCCTTAGCAATCTACCTAATTGCTAAGATAATTAAAGATTACGCTATAAGTAAGCTGTTTTATAGGTTTAAGTATAAAAGTATAAAGACCGTTATACGGAAACTAAAGGTTAAGTATAAGCTTAGAAGTAGTAGTAGAGAGGTACTTATTAGTGTTTAATATAGTCTTATATTAAACCCTTTTATTCTAATTAAAGTTATTATATACAACCGTTAGCTGGTTCCGGTTCTTTAAAGTAGTTGCCTTAATTATACGCTATAAGAAAATTACTATTTATTATACCAGCAGTAACTAAGACGCCTTAAGTACGCGATCTATAGCTAAGATACCTTAACTATACCCTCCGCTTGTAGTGACGGAGGCGTTTTATCTAAACCCTTAAGTATGGAAGTATATACCCTGCTAACTTCCTCTAGTTCCTTTTATATTTTGGCAAGACCGGTATATAATATTATAACTCCTAACTTATAAAGAAGCGTAATATACCTTTATTTAATACCTATATTATATAAATAAACCCCTAAAGCAGTATGGAACTAGTAGCTAGCTTAAGGGGCTTATACATTTGCTAGGATTACGCATACTATAAAGAGCTTATTATAGTAAGGCGTAATATTACAAGAATTGGTATATAGCCTTTGCTAAACTAAAGCTATAAGGAAGCTCTATAGCGTTAGAGCAAGGCGCTATACGTCGGCAGTAATTATATTAAGCTCGAGCTTTTTAACTAGTTCTTTAGCGTTAAATTATCTAAGCCTACTAGGAATAATAACTCCGTTCTCTTTTTTTAGGCGCATAAAATCCTCTAACTCTTACTCTATCTGCTTATATAGAGGTTCTTAATAGAGCCTTTCTAGCTAGTGATTACTATATACTATAAGCCGTTCCTTAACTTCTAGCTCTTTAAATATTACCTTCTATAGCCTATTTACATGTTACTCTAGCGTATTATAATTAAAAGGGCCAGAAGCGGTTATATAATACTTAATAAAAATTATAATGCCCTAGCGGTACTTATACAGCTGTTCTAATATTAAATTAACTCTTTTGCGTTCTAAATAAAAGACTTATAGTCCTTAATTGTTATTTAAAGCTAGCTTATCAGTTTAGGTACTCTAGCTACAGTAGGAAGAGGGCGGCGGTAGTTGTGGGAGAGGTGCGGCTGCTATAACTTGGGGGTATTAGACGTGACGACAAGATAATAAATTAGAATTAGGCAAATCGGGCAACGTAGCCTTCTTCGCCAGGTTTAATTTAGTAATTCTAGCCATTAGGAATAGCTTAGGGAGTTATAAAAGTTAAGATAATTTGGCTTAAAATAGGTGTATATAGGCCTAAATACCCCACGCGGGACTAATAAAAATCTAAACCGTGTACTAGACCTTCTAACAAAGGTCTTGCCAAAAGCGGCTAGCGGCTTGGCAAGGTAAGCCTTGGCAAGAAGGTCTAGAAACAAGATAAGCTTTACCCCTAAGCTGGCCACCCCACCTAAAACGCGACGCGTTACTTAGCTACTACCTTAATGGCTATACCACAATAACAAGAAGCCCTTTTTCAAGAGGGTAGAATTAATCTAGCTATCTAGGCGTATAAGTAGAGCCAAATTCTAAGTTTTCGAGTAGCTACTACTACCTATAATATGCCCCGAAGTACCGCCTAACTACGCGTTAAAGGCATTAAATTAAAACGCGATTTTATACCCAAAAATTAACTCCTTACACCCCTATAAGAAGAGGCTCTTAAGTAGTGGATTCTATTAATAGATTAACGCGGTATACCGCCCTAGATTGCGACTATAGGGCAGATAGGTGCTATTCTAGCTACCTAGAACGCGTCGCTAGCTACTCTACAACCTATTAGTAAGAATTAGGCATAGAAATATATCAACCGCCATAATAGCCTAAAGTCGCAGTTTAATCGCAAGTATAACTACCAGCGTGCTAAGTGCGAAGATCCTATGCTTATTTGCGCCTAGTTTAAGCATATTTAAGATATAAAGATCTAATAAGGCATTCTTAATAAAGATATCTAGAATTTTAATAAAACTAGCTTTTAGATAGGCGTTATTATAACTATAAGAGTTATTATAGGAACTAATAGGGCTAGCTGGCCTCGAATAATACAGCCAGGCAATTAAGAGTGGTTATAATTATTAAGTGCATTAACGCGTTAGGGGATATAATTCTACTACTTATTATCTTTAAGGCCGTAATATACTAAGCTGCTTAGTATAATATTATTCTATATAACTGGTTAATTAGTATTAGCAAGAATGGATAGATAATAAATGAAATAGGCCTTACCTTGCTTACTAAGGTGTTCTATAAGTATATAAAGGATCGCATAGTTAGCGCGCATCGGCTACTTATGCTAGATGGCCACGGCAGCCACGTTAACCCCGAATTTAATTAATTCTACATAGATTATTAGATAGTCGTCCTTTGCATACTAGCGTATTCGTTATATCTACTACAGCCGCTAGATGTAGGCTGTTTTTTAGCGCTAAAGTAAGCCTATAGACGTGGCGTTAAATAGATAATAGCTAGCGGCGTTAATTATATTAATAAACACGAATTCCTACCGCTGTATATATAGGCTAGGTAAACGGCACTATATTAAAATAATATATAGGCAGGATTTGCAGCCACTGGCCTTGTTCCATATAACCCTAATTGCGTACTAGCATAGCTACATGCCGAATATCAGACACTACCGCCCCGTCCACTATTAAATGTATCTTAGGCAGCCGAAACACTATATAATATTGCTAAATTGCAGCAGCAAATAGTCTTGCTAAAGCGCTATCTTAAGCGCCGTACATATAGCCCACTAAGTCTAACAGAATAAGCCCTTAGCCAGCTTATAAAGGGGTGCGAAATAGCAATGTTGAGCGCTGTGCTGCTTATAAGCGAAAATGAGAAGCTATCCCATAAGCTAGTAGAGGCCACCTCGAAATGTGGCCCGTGCGCAAACACTAAAATATTGACAATCGGCCCAACTAAATACACCAACAAAGCTTCATAAGCTAAAATACAACTACTATGGGCCGCAATCGTGTTTCTAATGATGTGGATTTTGTCCAACTTAATCAATACATTATTCCACCAAACAGGAAGGTAAAGCAGCCGCCGCCCGACCCAAAACCTTTACCCTATTTCGAGCCTCTGCACATTAAAAGTCCGTACATTGGTGGAGCGCCTAATCTTCCACCTGATGTCAATCCTACCGATCCCTATGCCTTATTTAGGCTTATATTTACAGAGAAGTTGCTTAAGGAGCTTGTTGCTTATATAAATGAGTATATAAAGCTTTATCTAACAAAAAAGAAGAATGCGACAAAAATTCGCCCATGGACGAACACGACGACGATAGAGCTCTTAGCGTACTTTGCAGTGATAATTTATATAGGCATACACATAGAACCTGACATCGCTAATTACTAGAAGTAGACCCGGCGGCAGGGGACGAAGCATTTTCTAGTTTATAAGCATATATCGTTAGTGCGCTTCCAGTAACTTAATCGAATATTTTATATATTAAAACTAAAGCCTACTAACGATCCTAGGAAGGAAGACCCGTTTAACAAGATAGCTACACTTAGTAAGCACGTACGCTAGCGCTTTCAACTATTTTGGAAGCCTAGAACCCACCTTACTGTTAATAAGATAATTACACGATTTACTAGGCGCGCATTTAAGCTAGTTAATATACTAAGCAAACCGATGCCTAAGGGCTTCAAAATATGGGCTTTGGCCAATAAGGGCTATATATTAGACTGGCTGTTCTATACCAAAGGTGACAAGAACAGCCCTATTAATTTGGATACATACTAGATAAAAGAGGAACACTTTTTAAAGACGCAGGCAGTAGTGCTAGATCTCCTTATACAGGAAGATAAGGTAACTGGGTAGCGCTACATTCAGCTAAATAAGCATATTATTTAGCTAGATAATCTGTTTATAAGTGTTAAGCTTTTATCTCAGCTTTATAACAAAGGGATTAGAGCAGCAGAAACCGTATAAACGACTAAAATAAGATATAAGGTTATTGATAAGGATTTCAGCCCTACTATAGGGCTAAGGAAATATACACCAAAAATTAATCCTCCTAAGCAGATCGACAACTCGTTAGCGGAGCTTAAATTAACCTATAACAGCTAAATTACATAGGGCAAACTCTACGGAGCGCTCTTAAAGGACGGTACCGTAATGCAGTTCGCTTAGAAGGACGCTAATATAGTGCTTTTTATAAGTACTATATTAAATGGTAAGATTCTTACCTCTAGATAAGGCTCTATTACTAATAACGTTATATATCACTAGGTCGAGTTTAAGTTAATTAATTACAATAACGTCCTACTACGACTGCCACAGGCGCTGCATAGACTTAAAAGGTCTTCGGGGACTAAGCTGTAAAGGAGCTATTAATACTAGAGTTTATTAATATATATAATCACTTTATAGAAGGGGTTAATTGGGCGGATTAACTAAGGTTATATTATAACACCTAGCGGGTATATAATAAGTCTTAGAAGCCTCTATAGCACTTCCTTATTAATATAAGCCTTATAAACTGCTACAAGCTATCGTCCTAATCCTCCCCTAGCCACTAGCCCACTTATAGCGCCCATAAAGCCTTTTAATTAGAGCTTATTAAGTTACTATTTAATTACTTAGTAAGGCTTACAAAACAGAAGAAGCTACCCGCTATAATAGAGGATAAGGATATATATAAGGCACCGGCTAAGGAGTATAGGTAAGGACCTGTTCTACTATTTAGGAACTACAAAAGCTACGCAGCTTATATTGCAGCCGGTAGGAAGTTAAGCAATACTAAATACCCAAGGAAGCCTCTTATAAAGCTTTCAATAAACACTATAAAGAAGCCTCGTAATAGTAAGGATTAGAAGAGACCTAAGCGTCCTCTAAGGACTAGAAACGGCTGCCCTCTATATAAAATACCGCTTTGCACAAAAGGAACCTGCTAGTAGTTTTAAGATTTATAATACTTCCTCTATAGGCTATTAAATTTCCTAAAATTATAGCTAATAGGTAAGGTCTTTCTTTCTACCTATATAGTAATCCTATTTTTTATACTATTACTAGTAAAATATAGTTCCTTATTACTCTACTATCTATTAGCGCTTTAAACTGCTAATCTTACTACTTAATTTATAAATTTAGTTACTATCCTTAAATTCCTTTAAGGGTTTAAGGCTTTACTACTAGCTCCCTTTAGTCCTATAGGCCTTACCTTTTCTTAATTATTAGCTTAATCCTACTATACTTAGCTTCCTTATTAGCTAATATCTAGTTTACTTCTTATCTTTAATATACTATAGATATATATTCTCTAAGTAGTCTTACTACTATTATCTATCTAGGCATTCTTATATTAGGAATCTTCCTAATTATAATACTGAATTATTTAATTCTGGTCCTTCTACTAAATACTAGCTATATATATACTTAGCATTTCTATACTTTTATTTATCTAGTACTTAATATATCCTTATAAGGTACATCTAATATTTTATCTTTAGCGCTTTATATATATTATACTAATTATCTATATATATAATCTATACTAATATATAATATACTAGGTACTTTAGGTTAACTCTAAGCTTATCTTCCTCTTTAAGTTTAAACCTCTACCTAGGTAATCTAAACGCTAGTCTATTATTTATAGGTACTAAAATTTACCTTTTACTTCTCTAGTCCTCTAATCTTCCCTCTAAGTCCTTTAATATTATAATTAATACCCCTTTAATATAACTTATACGTTTTTTAGTAATTAATATATTCTAAATAATCTTTTTATCTAACTATATATAGAAGTCTTCCTACTTATTATTACATTATTACCTATACTACTTTTAGTATAGCTATATAAGTATATATAGCTTATCTATAAGGAAGTATCTTATTATTACTATATTATAATAACCTTTTATATATCTTTTTTTAAACCTAATAAGAATCCCTAGATCCTCTTCTTATTTTAGTTTTTTAAGTTACTTAGCCCTAGGTATTCCTCCTCTAGACCTATTTATAATTCTATATATAGATATCCTATTTCTAAGTCCTTTTAATATTCTAAACTCCTAATATCCTTTTTATTCCTACTATTGCTTAATTTAGCTCTTAAATCCTATTTAGTTTTTGTTTAGCTCATACCTAGTAATTAAACTTTCTAAGTCCTTAAACTTTATAATTTTAGCATTAATATTTTAACCCTTAGACTAAATACTCTATTTATCTCTTATTAGAGTTATTACTTATTCTCTATATTTATCTTTAGGGATAAAGGAGCTCTTGCTGCACCTAGCCTAAAAAGACTAAAACTAACCAAAAAGAACCCTAAAAAATACCTAGAGAATCCCCCTAAGATGCATGCATTGCAGGGGAGGCACACGTCAACCGATGGTAGCTCGCACTCGCGCGTAACCGCTAGATCCACGCCTAATAACGGCCCTCTATAACAAAGACGGGCGAATACCACACTATAAAGTGGAAATACCTCTATTATAAAGGTATCTAATAAAATATAAAGCTTACTAAACGCGTCTAGTATCTAGAATTATAGGGGAGTAACTATTATCTATAATAAACTAATATAGCTAGCAGAATAGCTCCGCTAGTTTAGCAAACCTTAGGCGCCCCTCTAGTAAACCCTTAATTAAATCCTCTAACGGCTAAGTAAAATTAAAAATAAATAAAAAACCCCCTTACTGGTAAACCGCACCTAGGCCACTATAGCTATACTTTTATAGCATAGGGAACCTACCCCCCTTAAGACAATAACTGGGCATATAATTATAATATAACTAAATATAGAAAAAGTAGAGGGGCTTAGGGGATAATTAGAAACAAAAGTCCTTATAAAGATTTATAAAGAGGTTTATAACATAGTTATAGTCCAATACCTTAGGAGTGGAGATATTAGAGTTACCCTAAAGGACTAATAGGTAAAGGAATAAGCTATAAGGGTAGGGGATAGGCTAGGAGAATATATTAGCATAAAAGTGCTCTACAAAAATTACTTAGTTAAAGTCCTAGCGGTTCCTATAAGCCTTAGGGTAGAAAAGGGATGCTAGGTAGATAATATAGTAAAATATATAGAACGCCTTATACTAGGCCTTAAGATTACCTAAATCTAATAGCTTTAATAGGAAAATATAAACTAAGTAAATAATAAGAATAATAAGAGGATATAAGGGCCGCTAGAGACTTGCTAGGGAGACGCTAGTTAAATATATAGCTCCCTTATTATTAGCACGTATATACTAGGAATATAAAAACTCCTTATCTAAAAAGGAATAATTAGAAATAGCCTTATATATAACGTAAGGCTCTATAACTATAGACTACGCCTAGAATAATGCTACTATTATATATAATAAGGATATACCTAATCTATATACGCAGTATAGGTATGCTACGGCCACTATATAGGCCCCTACAATATAAGACACTGCCTAAATTAAGACTAAATAAAATATATAAACTACCACTAAAGTATATATAAGACGTAGAAGAGAGACGACTATATTAAATATAGGAGGCGAAAGGTAAGGGCTTAATAGTTGCGGGAATAACTATATACTAGGTTATATAAATAGAAATAATAAGTAATAAGCTAGGAGGACGTAGGTGCCTTTTTAGCGTTTCCTACCTTTAGTATTAGGGGGCTAGGCTAGCTATCCTAAACCTTAACGGGCTAGAAGTAGCGCCGCGCGATATTACTAAACCGTATAGGGATATAAGGGTCACAGGGGATATAAAGGAAAGGACGCCCTATAGGAAGACCCCTATAGATAGCTATAGTAAGCTTAAAACCAGGACAATTAAGAATGAGATTTAACGCGGTAAATATAATATTTATAGCTAACCTATAAAGGGCATATAACCAGCTAGTAAGAATAGGGGAGGAATTAGAGATAATAATAGATTTAGATATAAAAGCGCTAGTAGGAACATAAGACATAGAAATAAAAAGCTCTATATAAAATAAGTAGCAACTAGGGTATAAATATAAGAGAAGTTCTAAATATTCTAAAGAAAGTAAAAATAGAAGAAGTAAGAAATAAAGGAAAGGCGAAGGACCCTCACTAGGGGTCCGCTACCTATCTATTATATAGTATAACTACGGCAATATAAACCACTATCTTATAAGGCCTTTACTAGATAGTCTAAACCTAGAGAAATACTATATCCTTACTATATAAGAGCCGTACTATAATACCTATATATAATTAATATACTGCCCCTAAGGATTTTAGCTCCTATATAAACCAAAAGCAGCTATATGCGTATACTTTATAATTAGCAAGGCTATTAGCCTATCCTTATAAATATAGCAGGCAGTTAACCTAGATATTACAGTTATAATAATCCAGACATATAGGGGACTGGTATAAATTATTAATATATATAACCCTAGGGTTAAAGGGGTCCTATAAATAGAGAACATTATATTAATAATAAGCTTACTAAAAACTAAAGGTATAGAGTCCATCTTACTAGGAGATATAAACCTCTACTACCCGCGGTAAGGGGGTATCTATATTACTGCTAATTAATAGGTAAAGTGCCTACTAAGAGCTATAGATACCTAGGGCCTTAAGTTAGCTACCCTTTTAGATACAACTATATAGTAATAAGGAACCTCTAAAAGTATAATTGACCTTATATTTATAGACGAAGGCCTATACTAAAGACTTAAAAGGTGTAACCCTAAAGAAGAATAAGCACTCGCCTTAAACTATATCCCCATCTAAATATAGCTAGATTTAGATATTAAGGCGCAACTAAATAGTAAAAGATACGTAATAAAAAAGCTTAAAATAAATAGTTTCCTTAATACAGTTAAACAACAACTTTAAGACCTAGAAGAAATCTACCCAATTCTAAATAAGTAAGGCTTATTAGCTACCCATAAGGAAATCGATTAAAGACCGGAAAGGATCTAGGCAGCAATTAAAAATAAGCTAAAAAAGCACTGCCTAGTCTTAAAACTGGGCCCCTATACACAATATATATGGTCTATATAATATATAGTTTTTATTACTAGCTAATAATAAGCAAGAAGAAAATATATAAGTAACTATAACCCTAAAGATAAGAGATAATATAAAGATATAAGAAACCAGTTAAAGAATACCCTAAAGAAAGAAGTAAGGAATAACTAAAAACGGTTTATAAACGAGCACACTTTTAATCTAAGCCTCCCCTATAATAAGGGCCTTTAGGCTATAGCAAAATAGGTAAAGAAAAAGGCAAGGCGCCTAATAGAAGACCTATACCTACTACCCCTATAAAGAGTAGGGGAATTATAGGCTACTAATAACAATAATAAGAAGGTAAAAATCCTTATAAAAAGGTTCTTCCCCTAACCGGCTCTAGCAGACCTTAGTGACATTATAGGTAAAACATTGGTAACTCGCCTAAGGGTTAACAGCGATATAATAATAGAGGAAATGGCTAGAACTATTAGCCGCCTTTTAAATAATATAGTATTAGGACTAGATAGGATTCTAAATAAGGCCTTAAAAACCTATAAACTACTTATAGCACCCTAGCTTACAGATATAGCCAGAGCTTACTTTACCGTAGGTTACTACCCACGACTTAGAAGATCTATAATAACGGTTATTCTATAAAAAGAATGTAAAGCAGATTACTTAATCCTAGGAAGCTACCGCCCTATTGCCTTAAAAAACACCCTTAGTAAGATCTTAGAAAAGGTAATAGCGGACCGTATAGTAAATATGGCTAAGGAATACGACCTACTACTATAAAGCCAAATAGGGGCAAGAAAGAACCGCTTAACACTATCAGCACTTACGCTACTCGCTACCACTATTAAATCCGCATAGGCGATGCGAAGGGACTTTGTAGTATTAATACTCAGCCTATATATTAGCGGCACCTACAATAACGTACCCTATAAGCGTCTCCTATATATCCTTAGGGTAAAAGGCTTCCTAGAATAGATTATATAATTTATTTAAGAGTTTATAGGTTAAAAAGAAATATTACTAGTCTTCAGCAAATACTAGAGCCCCCCTATTATAGTTATAACAGGAATACTATAAGAATTACCCCTCTCGCCTATACTCTTCCTTTTCTTTATAAGTAACTTACTTAACTTCTTTAAGGAAGGGGCGACCTAAAAAATAGGCTTTATTAATAATATAAACCTAATTATATACGGGCTAATAGCCGTAAAGAATTGCAGAATACTAAAGAAAGCTTATAACACCTATATAAAATAGGCAAGATAATATAGAGTCCAATTCTCACTAGAGAAATACCAGCTAATCTACTTTATAAGAAAACGTAACCAATCTACAGATCTTTAGCATATAATTTACATCTAAGGCTTTAGGGGTTAACTAGTTTAGGGCCTAAGGGTATTAGGAGTATAGGTAGATAATAAGCTCCGGTAGAGCGCATATGCGGTATAAACGGCCCGTAAGGGCTAAGTATAGTATATTACATTATCTAGGATCGTTAATTCTATATAGGGTCTATGCTTCTAGAGGTCACGCCTACTATATATAGTAGTTATCCGGCCAACTATAACATATAGGTCCAGTATTTAGGCCATTAGAGAATCTAAGAAAGGCCCCCCTAATTCACTCCTTAAACTACTCTAAAAGGTCTAAATAGCCTGCCTCTAGAGTATAATAGGCAGATATAAGCAAACGGCTACAGCACTGCTTAAAAAGGAAGCCAATATTCCCCCCCTATAACTATATATTAAAGCCGCTATAATATAAAGGGCGTAAAATAAACGCAACTCTAATATTATAAAGTATATTAAGACACGCCTAAGTAAACTATAGAGGGACCTTAGGGCGCCCTATAGGAGAACAAACTAATAACCCTAAAGTAGGGAAGACATATTAGAGAAACAGGTAAAGAAAGTAAAAGAAAAATAGTACTGCTTTAGGGCCTAGGCCTATATAGAGGAGAAAGGGAGACGCGTAAAAGGCTAGTAAAGATAACAGTAAGAGAGAGAAAGGAGCTAAAGTAGAGTATAAAAAAACGCTAGGAAACCATCTACCGCAATATAATACTGGCTAGACTAACGCTAGAGAGGTATATAGAAGTCAAAGGTATAAAGGCTAACTAAGGCAAGAGGAACCTAAGCCGTAGCATAGTTAACGCTATAGGGGGTAAATACTTTAGGGCTCTAAGAAGGCCTAACAAAAGCAAAAAATATAATAGCAACACTCTTAAGAATAGGAATAATAGGACTAAAAGACTAGCTCTACTAGGTGGGTATCCTAGTAGGTAGCCTAAGATACAAATATAGCTAGCCAAGATAGACACCAAAACATATAATACTGTTATACCCCTTATACACTAACCAAAAAGCAATGCTTTTAGTAGCTAGCATAGAGAACTATAATATACTACTCTTAATATAAAAAGGCCTTAAGGCGGTTACCTAGTAGCTTATTAGCTAAAATATACTAAACCAGTTCCGGGTTATAAAGGAAATAGCAATAAAGGGTAGGGGGAGCGAGTAATGGGCGCCCCCTAATGACTCTACAGTAGTAGAGTAAAGTTTACAATACTAGCGCGTCTATAGGCTTGTTATAGCAGCAGTAGTTCCTAAGAAGGTTAAAAAGTAAGGTAGTAAAGCACCATAGGTAACTTATAGGCGCCTTGTAGGCGCCTTATAGGCGAGTCCTAAAAGGTAGAAAGATAGATTACGGGGTTTTCTTAAATAGAGTTTTCTCCCTATATGTATATAAGGAGTAGTCCGCGTAAGCCCAATAGGGATTTAAATTAGACGTTAAGCAATAAATAATAATAATAATAATATTTATCTTTAGGAAGTCTTTATCCTATATTTATTTATTTATCTTTATACTAAGCTATTACTTATAGCTATTAATTTTTGTCTATTATTAGTCCTTAAGCTATCCTTATCTTATCTTAAGAGTCTTAAGTTTATCTTATCTTATTTTAAAAATCTTAAGTATCTCTTATCTTATCTTAAGAATCTTAATCCTATAGCCTTTTATCTTTATTAAGTAGTAAGGTAGTAATAGTAAATAGTTATCTACTAAGTTTACTCTAAAATATTCTTCTTTTCCTATCTTATAAAGTAATAGATATTATATCTAATAGAGTATTAATAACTATTACTAATTTAGTTTCTATTTCTAAACTAGCCTCTACCTTAATTATTATATCTTTAAGGCTTATATACTCCTAGTAAGCCGCCTTTATTATCTTATTATTACTACTAATAGTCTAATTATCTTAATCTTTAGATCTTACTACTTAGTAGAATTAGTATATAAGAACTTTCTCTACTAACTACTAGCTATATATACTATCTATATTTATACCTAAATATATTAAGAAAAGAGGAGCTCTTGCTATACCCGGCCTAAAAAGACTAAAGCTAACTAAAAGAACCCTAAAAAACACCTAGAGAATACCCCTAAGATATATATATTATAGGGGAGGTATATATTAAATAATAGTGGTTTGCACTTATGCGCGACCACTAGAACTACGCCTAGTAATGGCACTCTATAATAAAGATAAGCGAATACTATACTATAAAGTGGAAATACCTTTATTAAGAAGGCATCTAATAAAATATAAAGCCTATTAGACGTGTCTAGTATCTAGAATTATAGGGGAGTAACTATTAGCTATAATAATCTAATATAGCTAGTAGAATGGCTTCGCTAGTCTAGTAAACCTTAGGCGCCCCTCTAGTAAACCCTTAATTAAATCCTCTAACGGCTAAGTAAAATTAAAAATAAATAAAACCCCTCCTTATTGGTAAACCGCACCTAGGCCACTATAGCTACACTTCTATAGTATAGGGAACTTAATCCCCTTAAAATAATAACCGGGTATATAATTATAATACAACTAAATATAGAAAAAGTAGAGGGATTTAGGGGATAATTAGAAACAGAAGTCCTTATAAAGATTTATAAAAAGGTTTATAACGCTATTACAGTCTAATACCTTAAAAGTAGAGATATTAGAGTTACCCTAAAGGACTAATAGGTAAAGGAACGAGTTATAAGAGTATATTAGGAAAAAATTTACCAGCATCTAATTTTACTTTTTTACTATTTTAGCATTTTCTAGCATTTAGCAGCTAAATGTGGCATTTATTACTAGGTACTAGCATTTAGCCGCCAAAGGCCGCATTTGTAATTAAGTATTAGCATTTAGCTGCTAAATGCAGCATTTATTACTAAGTACTAGCATTTAACCGCTAAATGCCGCATTTATAATTAAGTATTAGCATTTAGCTACTAAATGCTAGAAAATGCTAAAATAGCAAAAAAGTAAAATTAGATACTAGTAAATTTTTTCCTAATATAAAGGCTCCGTACGAAGTTCCGTATAAAGCTCTATATAAAGCTCTACACGAAGCTCTATATAAAGCTCTATACCCCCTATATACACCTAGGTAACTACCTTATTTTTTACCCTTTCTTATATTCTCCCTACCTAAGAAGATACTAGAACAACAGCTAGCAAACAACTATTACTAGAGCTAGACGACCGTTAGAGCTAGATAACCGTCGTTAAAGCTAGACGATTGTCGCTAGAGCTAGACAACCGTTGTTAGAGCTAGACGACCGTTGCCAGAGCTAGACGACCGTCATTATCGCTATATAACCGTCGCTAGAGTCATATAATAACCGTTTAAATAACTAGCTAGCGAACACGATAAACGATTTAATTAATTGATTTAATTAAGGTAATATAGATAGGTAGGCACAAACAGGTAGGCATAAATAGATAGATATAAATGGGTAGGTATAGATAAATAGATAGATAGACAGACAGACAGACAGACAGGTAGGTAGGTAGGTAGGTAGGTAGATAGGTAAGTAGGTAGGTAGGCAGGTAGGTAGGTAGGTAGGTAGGTAGGTAGGTAGGTAAGCAGATAGGTAGGTAAGTAGGTAGGTAGGTAGGCAGGTAGGCAGGTAGGCAGGTAGGCAGGTAGGCAGGTAGGTAGATAGGTTAGTAAGTAGGCAGGTAAAAGAGAACCGTCGCTATATTATATTAAATTATCTAAAATAATATAATTTTTTTGCACCAACTGCGTAGGAAAAGTAATACTTATTTATTGCTTAAATTAAGTAAGATATATAGAATACGTAAGAAGGGTATTATATATAGAATGTATAAGGAGGGCATTATATATAGAATACGCGAGGAGGGCATTACATATTAATTGCGCATTAAGTGTAAAATACGTAATTAGCTGCACTGTATTATTAAATATAGTAGTATACCGCACTATATTATTAAATATAGCAGTATACCGCACTGTATTGTTAAATATAGCAGTATATAATAGTATACCGTACTGCATTATTAAATATAGCAGTATGCCGTACCTTAGTTAATACTATACGCTACACATATAACGGCGTTATTGTATATTACCTACCAAATTCTACCATATTCTGCCGACCTATAATTAGCCCGCCCAAAGCTAGCGCCTTAGCAGCTTACCCTATATATTTATTTACATTGGTCCTAGCAACCCCTTTTCCTTCTCTTTAGCTTAGTATCTTTATAATATAGTATTCTACAAGCTTTAGTTTAGAGGCATTTATACAAGCCGTAATATTATACTAAGCTCTCCCTACCTTGCCTGGGAAGGCTTTAATAATATCCTACCCTAAAGAAACTTTATCTGCAATGACGCACTAACGCGCTATACTTAGACACTAAAACAACTCTATATTGCCTGGGAAGGCCTAGATAATATTTCACCTTATAAGCTAAATAGGACTAGACCTATACCCCTAGAATTAAAACTAAAGCGTATAATACTAATAAACTTTAGGAAGCTAACAATAGCACCTAAAGCAAGTTTATTTAAGAGAGCTACCTCTACCTAAAAGGAACCCGAGATCTAATTAGGATTAGAAATTAAAGATAATAATAACGTCGTAGACATACGCGAGTAGATTTGCACCCTTGTAGCCAGCTAAGAAGCTAATTATCTTAAAGCAAGAAATATATAAGAGACCCTATAAGAGATCTTAGAAAGCCTTACGGCTCTATAAAATAGCCTAGCTTCCCCTTCTTAAAGCCCTAGCCGACCTATTTACTCTACTGAATATAATATACTAGGGAGTATAGATATAATAACAAAGCAATTAAAGTCCGTTAAGCTCCCTAACCCCCTACTACTATCTAATGGGATAGACCCTACCTTTAAGAATTAGAGGATTTAAGTACGAGAAAAGCTCTATATTAACTACAACTATTTCCTTTCTAAAGAAGCCAAAATGCTCTATGTTTTTAGTTAAACCACTAGGGACGCCTAACGGCACCTTTAAGCTAAGTTTAAGGATAACTCCCCTATTTAATTTATATCTATTAATAAGATAATACGGCACCTAGCGGCTATCTATATTAACCTAAATAAAGTACGGGATACCTGTTATAACTATAATCGCCTAATAATAAAACTAAACTAACCCTTTACTAAATTCTAAACTTAATTCCTATACCTTACAGGAGAAGGCTAGGTTCCCCTTAAGAACTACTAATTAGACCTATATAATAAGCTAACAATCCGGCTATAAGAAAAAATCGCTATAACCTTAGATAACCTCCAACCTATAAAAGACTCGCAGCTTATTACTTATTATTAGACTTAAAACTAAAGCAGATTAATACCCGCCCTAATTAGCAGAAGTAACTCTATAACGATTAGAACTTACTAGCTACGCCTATAAGAGCTAGAGCAGGAAGATAAGTTATAACTACTCTTATACTAAAGGCGGTTATAACTATATACCAACAAGCCTCGCCTAACCAGTTACGTACCATACTATTAACTAGTATTCGCCGCAATACTCCAATTAACCCTGCTTCGGCTATATGCTTTAACTATAATAAGTAGAGCTACTTTACCTTATCCTACCCGGAGCTAAAGGATATAGGCGATATTAAGGAGATAAAGGAAGGAGAAACGTCTAATAAGTTAGGAAAAGAAGAACTCTAGGGAAAGACTTCCCCCTAGGGTACCCTATCGATCTTAAAGAGATTAATCTTAGTTAGTTAATGGGTGGAAAGTATTTTATAGTTCTATATATAGTATCTTAAAATAGATATAGAGTTAATATAACCGCCCTTATTAACACTAAAGTAAATAGCTTTACCTTTATAAATACTGCCTATATAAATAATGTTGCTAAGTTTTTAAATGCAGAAGCCATTCAACTAGAGAAGCCTATTTAGGTAAAAGGCTATAACGGCTAAGCCGGTTAGCCCGTTACCTACATCTTAAAGTTATATATCGCTCTTAACGGACAACGCTAATATAGTATCCCCTTTTATATCCTAGACCTAGGGTCCTATAATATAATCCTTAGACAAAAATAGATGTCCTATTTTAATATTTGGCTAAATATACAATAAAGACGGTTCGTCTAGCTGGAGGATAGACTAAAGTTGCCCTCCTTTATTAGGGAGATCCGAACTAACTATAAAACACTAGCCGTAAGGGCTAATTTTACCTACTAGCAGGATGTCCGGGCCCGTAACCTAGCCTTTACCTAAGAAAACGCCCGCCGTAAAGCTAGAAAGAACTCTATACTAATAAAAATACTCTCCTAAAGCGCTATATTTAAAAAAGACTCTATATATAGAAGTGGGACAGATAGTAATATAGATAACGCCCTAATTATATAGATCTAACCGGTATAGAAAAAAACGTATTAATAGGATATAAGGGATAATATTTAAAAGATATAATAGGAGCTAGAAGGAGTAACAATAACGCTAGTACCCTAGAAGTCTTTAAGGTTACATACGCCCCTATTATTAGGTAACCCCCCTACTATAAATATCGCCGCAATTAGCGCTATAGTATTTTACTTTAATATATACCGGAAGGATAATAAGGTCTTTATAATAAGCCTATATAAAATTAACTAAATTATTAATAATAGAGAGGAAAGGCTAACTAAGGAAACTAATAAGGAACTAGTTAAACGCCTCCTTTTTACCATTTATATAGACTATAAGGATGTATTCTTAAAAGCGGCCTTAAATAAGTTACCCCCCTACTAGATATATAATTACAAGATTTAATTAAAAGCTAATAACTCGCTAGGCTATAGCCCCCTCTACTATTAATTAATAGATAAGCTAAAAGTAATAAAGTAGTACTTAATTAATAACCTAGATAAAGGGTTTATCGAGCCAAGTTAAGCCCCTTTTACTTTCCCTATCCTATTCGTAAAAAAGCCTAATAGAGGCCTTTGTTTTTATATTGACTATTAGAAGCTAAACGCTATTACTTAAAAGGACCAGTATTCTATTCCTTTAATTAACAAAACCTTTACACGTCTAAGCTAGGCAAAGATCTTTACTAAACTTAATATCCGCTAAGCTTTCTACTAAATTAGGATAAACCCTATATCTAAAGATTTAANAACNTTCNGTANCTNTTATAGTTCCTATAAATATAAAGTTCTTCCTTTTAGACTAATAAACGGACTAGCTACGTACTAAAGGTATATAAATAATGTTCTTTTTAATTACCTTAATAAATTCTATATGGTATACCTAGATAACATCCTTATATACTTAAATAACAAACTTAAGCATTAAGTTTATATTAAGAAGGTCCTAGAGAGACTACGGAACGCGGGCTTATAAGTTAATATTAAGAAATGCGAGTTTAGGGTAAAACGTATAAAATACCTTAGGTTTATTATAACTATAGAAGGAATTAAGGTTAACCCTAAGAAGTTAAAGGTAATCCGTAACTAAAAGCCCCCTTATATAGTAAAAGGAATTTAATCCTTCTTTAGCTTTTATAACTTCTACTAATAGTTTATCTATAACTACGGAATTATAGCAAAACCTCTTATATAACTAACTAGGAAGGATACGCCTTTTATCTTTAATAATAGCTATATAAAAGCCTTTAAAAAGATAAAGGATTAGCTTATCTCTTCCTTAATCCTTTATTACTATAACCTAGACCTTAAATTAATGCTAGAAACGGACGCCTCTAATAAGGTTATAGCGGGAATCCTATTACAGTTATATCTAGACGGCAAATAGTACCTTATAGCTTTTTTCTTAAAGATAATAAACCTAGCTAAGTATAACTACGAAGTATATAATAAAAAAATACTAGCTATTATTTAATTACTCTCCTAATAGCGCGTAGAGCTTAAAGGTACGAACTCCCGGATTAAGATATATATAGATTATAAAGCCCTAGAGTACTTTATAACTATAAAGCAGCTTACTAAATAATAAGCCTAGTGGGCTAAAATACTCTCCTAATTCTTCTTTAAAATTATATATTGTTTTAGTAAGCAAAACTTTAAGGCTAATACCTTAACCCGAAGAGAATAAGACGTAGGACCCTAGGATAAGCTAAAGACCCAATATTAAACACGCGCCCTCCTCTATTTAGAATAGCTTAACCCACAGATCCTTAAAAAACTAAACTTTTAGCAAAACGAGCTAGTACTAATAGAGGAGTTCTTAGATAAGCTAATAGGGCTAATTAACTACCTCCTAACTATAAACCGTATAGCTAATACCCTAAGGGCCCTTCGCGAATAAGCCGTAAAAGGAGACCCTAATTTTAAGACGGAAGAAGGATTACTCCTATACTAGGAGCGGCTTATAATCCCTAACGTTAATAATCTATAGACTAAACTAATCCGTAAAGCTTATTGCTAAGTCTTTATAGTATACCCTAGTAAGAACAAAACCTATAAAATTATTAACTACCGCTATTACTAGCCGAGAATAGTTGTAAATATTAATTAATATATATGGAACTGCGAAGACTGCTAGAGAGCTATAATCCTATAGGATAAGACCCTAAGACTACTTAAGCCACTCCTAATACTAGAGCGCCCTTAGTAGTATATCTTTATAGACTTTTATAAACTACCTAGGGACCGTAACAGATATAATATAGTTATGGTTATAGTTAACCACTTTAGTAAACGCCTATTTTTAATTCCCTATTATAAGAATATTAATGCTAAAGAGGTAGCCTAGCTATATATCTATTACGTCTATTAAATCTACGGACTACTAAATACTATTATATCTAATTATAGGCTATAGTTTATATTGGCCTTCTAAAATAAGTTTACCTAGATCCTAGGCATTAAGCTAAAGCTTTTTACGGCTTATTACCCCCAGACAGACGGTTAGATAGAGATTGTAAATTAGTACTTAGACTAGAGGCTTAGGCCCTTTATTAACTATTTTTAGAACAACTGGTTTAAACTACTACCCTTAATAGACTACGCGCAAGCAACCCTACTCTATAACTCTATAGGGTTTGCTTTAATTTAGCTAAAAATAGAATACTTACCCCGTATAAGCTTTAACTAGAAAAGGCTAAAAGAACCCTAGACTATATAAGAGAAGCTATCCTATACTAAGGCCTAATAGTACGCCAAACAATTAGAGGAAGCTTAGATGGTAGCCCGTAAGAACCTAAAAAAAATCTTAAAGGTTAATAGAACAGTAGGTAAACAAATACTGTTAAGAGCCTGATTTTGCCCCTAGCGATATAGTATGGATTATAATAAGGAATTAGAAGACTAAACGACCTAGCTATAAGCTGGACTACTAGATAGCAGGACCGTATAAGGTTCTTAAAAAGATAGGCAACTTGTATAAGATAAAGCTCCCAGATTTAATTAGGATTTACCCTATCTTCTTACTAGATAAGCTACGGAAAGCTATAAATAACCTATTACCTAGATAAAAGAACAAGCCTTCCCTACTAGTTTAAGTAAACGGTGATAATAAATGGGAGGTTAATAAAATACTAGCCTATAAGATAGTACGGGGAACGCTAAAATACTATATCTAATGGAAGGGCTATAATCCTAACCTAACCTAGTACCCTATATAGAACTTTATAGGCTACCCCTAAAAGCTTAAAGAATTCTATAACTAATACCCTAATACGCCTGGACCCCCGAAATACCTAGACGAATAGATAAAATGCTAGTATAATAAAAATAATAAGTTACTAGAAGAATATAGGGATAAAAACGCCCTAAAGCCCTAATACAGCTATCTACCAAATTTTACCATATTCTGCCGTTTTCTGCCAGTACTATAAAATTTCAGATATTAAGGAACTTTAACCGCCGGTTAAAGTTGTCTAATTGGTTAGATCCGTGCTAAGACTTTTAGCGGCTACTCTTTCTAGCCTAGTGCTTCCACTTAGCCTACAATCGCCCTTTATACTTAGTCTGGACGTATTTATATCCCCTTTATCTCCTTATCTTATATTTTATAATCCTATATTTATAAGCCTAGTGCTACCCTATTTCTAACTAAGCCTAAGGGTAGGCTTTTCTTTTAAAAAGGGGGGTAATGTAACGGCGCTATCGCACGTTACCTACTAAATTCTGCCATATTTTGCCGACCTACGATTAGCCCGCCCAAAGCTAGCGCCTTAGCGGCTTACCCTATATATTTGTTTACATCGGTCCTAGCAACCCCTTTTCCTTCTCTTTAGCTTAGTATCTTCGTAATATAGCATTCTATAAGCTTTGGTTTAGAGACATTTATATAAGCTGTAATAACACGTTATAGTGCGCGGAATGCGCATTTAGCCGCTAAATGCTGCCAAATGCTGTAAAAATGCTGGTAAATTTTTTCCTGACGTAGGGGATAGGCTAGGAGAATGTATTGGCATAAAAGTACTCTATAAGGACTACCTAGTTAAAGTCCTAGTAGTTCTTATAAGCCTTAGGGTAGAAAAGGGACGCTAGGTAGATAATATAGCAATTATATAGGAGATAGTAAAATAAATAGAATACTTTATACTAGGACTTAAGATTACCTAAATCTAATAGCTTTAATAGGAAAATATAAACTAAGTAAATAATAAGAATAATAAGAGGATATAAGGGTTACTAAAGACTCGCTAGGGAGACGCCGGACGAATATATAGCTCCCTTATTATTAGTATATAATAATTCATTGCTTAACGTCCAATTCGGATCCCTATTGGGCCCACGCGGGCTACTCCTTATTTACATATAGGGAGAAAACTCTATTTAAGAAAAATGAGAAAACCCCGTGATCCATCTCCCCGCCTTTTNGNACTNGCCTNCTTAGCGCCTACNNGTNGCCTATAGTGCTCTACTACCTTACTGTTTNACCTCCTTAGGAACCACTNCTGCCGTAACAAGCCTATAGACGCGCTAGTATTATAAACTATTACTCTACTACTNTAGAGTTACTAGGGGGNACCTACTNCTNGCCCCCTTNCNTTNTATTACTATTTCCCTTANAACCCGGAACTAATTTAGCATATTTTAACTAATAAGCCACTAGGTAACCGCCTTAAGGCCTTTTTATATTAAGAGCAGTGTATTATAGTTCTCTATGCTAGCTGCTAAGAGCATTATTTCTTAATTGGTGCGTAGGGGGTATAGCAGTATTACGTATTTTAGTGTCTGTCTTAGCCAGCTATATTCACATCTTAGGCTACCTACTAGGACACCCACCTAGTAAAGCCAATCTTTTAGTCCTATTATTCCTATTCTTAAGAGTATTACTATTATATTTTCTGCCTTTATTAGGCCTTCTTAGAGCCCTTAGGTATTTACCCCCTATAGCGTTAACTATACTATAGCTTAAGTTCGTCTTACCTAAGTTAGCCTCTGTACCTTTAACTCCTATTTACTTCTCTAGCGTTAGTCCAACTAGTATTATATTGCGGTAGATGGTTTCCTAGCGTTCTTATATATTCTACTTTAGCTCCTTTCTTTGTCTTACTATTATCTTTACTAACCTCTTACGCGTCTCCCTTTCTCCTTTATATAGGCCTGGGCCCTAAAGCGGTACTATTCTTCTTCTACTTTCTTTACCTATTTCTCTAATATCTCTTCCTTACTTTAGGGTTGTTAGTTTATTCTCCTATAGGGCACCCTAGGGTCCCTCTATAGTTTACTTAGGCGTGTCTTAATATACTTTATAATATTAAAGTTGCGTTTATTTTACGTCCTTTATATTATAGCGGCTTTAATATATAACTATAGGGGGGGAATATTAGATTCCTTCTTAAGTAGTGCTGTGGCCGTTTACTTATACCCACCTATAATACTCCAAAGGCAGGCTATTTAGACCTTTTAAAGTGGTTTAAGGAGTAATTTAGGGGGGCCCTTCTTAGTTTCTCTAATGGCCTAAATACTGGATCTATATATTATGGTTAGCCGGATAACTGCTATATATAGTAGGCGTAACCTTTAGAAGTATGGACCCTATATAGAATTAATAATCCTAGATAAAGCAATAAACTATACTTAGCCTTTACGGGCCGCTTGCGCCGTATATATACTCCACTAGAGCTTGCTATCTACCTATACTCCTAATACCCTTAGGCCCTAAACTGGTTAACCCCTAAAGCCTTAAATGTGAATTATATGCTAGAGATCTGCAGATTAGTTACGTTTTCTTATAAAATGGATTAGCTGGTATTTCTCTGGTAAGAATTAGACTCTATAATGTTTTGCCTATTTTATATAAGTATTATAGGCTTTCTCTAGTGTTCTGTAATTCTTTACGGCTATTGGCCCGTATATAATTAGGTTTATATCGTTAACAAAGCCTATCCCCTAGGTCGCCCCTTTCTTAAAGGAGTTAAGTAGGTTGCTTATAAAGAAAAGGAAGAGTATAGGCGAGAGGGGTAATCCTTATGGTATTCCTATTGCAACTGCAATAGGGGGGCTCTGGTATCCGCTAAAGACCAATAATGTTTCTTTCTGGCCTGTAAACCCTTAGACAAATTATATAATCCATTCTAGAAAGCCCTTTACCCTAAGGATATGCAGGAGACGCTTGCGGGGTATATTGTCGTAGGCACCACTAATGTCTAGGCTAAGTATTGATACTACAAAGTCCTTTCGCATCGCCTATGTAGATTTAATGGTGGCAGCGAGTAGCGTAAGTGCTGATAGTGTTGAGCGGTTCTTTCTTGCCCCTATTTGGCTTTGTGGTAGTAGGGCGTGTTCCTCTACCGTGTCTGCCATGCGTTTCGCTATTACCCTTTCTAAGATCTTGCTAAGGGTGTTTTCTAAGGCAATAGGGCGGTAGCTTCCTGGGATTAAGTAATCTGCTTTGCCTTCTTTTCGTAGGACAACCGTCTATTATTAGTATATATACACTAGGAATATAAAAACTCCTTATCTAAAAAGGAATAATTATAAACGGCCTTATATATAATATAGGGCTTTATAACTACGAACTACGCCTAAAATAATACTACTGCTGCGTATAATAGGGATATACTTAATCTACATGCGTAGTATAGGTGTGCTACGGCCACTATATAGGCCTCTATAATATAAGATACTGCTTAAATTAAAATTAAATAAAATGTGTAAACTGCCACTAAAGTATATATAAGGCGTAGGAGAGAGAAGACTATATTAAATATAAGAGATAGAAGGTAAGGGCTTAATAGCTATAGGAATAACTATACGCTAGGTTATATAAATGGAAATAATAGGCAATAAGCTAGGGGGGCGTAGGTGCCTTTTTAGCGTTTCCTACCTTTAATACTAGGGGGCTAGGCTAGCTATCCTAAGCCTTAATAGGCCAGAAGCAACGCCGCGTAATATTACTAGACTATATAGGGATATAAGGGAGAGGACGCCCTATAGGAAGACCCTTATAGACAGCTATAGTAAGCTTAAGACTAGGATAATTAAGAATTAGACTTAACGCGGTAAATATAATATTTATAGCTAACTTTTAAAGGGTATATAGCTAACTAGTAAGAATAGGGGAAGAACTGGAGATAATAATAGATTTAGATATAAAAGCGCTAGTAGGAATATAAGATAAAGGAATAGAAAGCTCTATATAAAATAAGTAGTAACTAGGGTATAGATATAAGAGATAGAAGTTCTAAATATCCTAAAGAAAGTAGAAATAGAAGAAGTAAGAAATAAAGAAGAGGTAAAGGACCCTTATTAGGGGTCCGCTACCTATCTATTATATAGTATAACTACAGTAATATAAACTACTATCTTATAAGGCCTTTACTAGATAGCCTAGACCTAAAGAAATACTATATCCTTACTATATAAGAGCCGTATTATAATACCTATATATAATTAATATACTACCCCTAAGGATTTTAGCTCCTATATAAACCAAAAGCAGCTATATATATATGCTTTATAATTAGCAAGGCTATTAGCCTATCCTTATAGTTATAGCAGGTAGTTAACCTAAATATTATGGTTATAATAATCTAGATATATAGGGGACTGGTATAGATTATTAATATATATAACTCTAGGGTTAAAGGGGTCCTATAAATAGAGAATATTATATTAGTAATAAGCTTACTAAAAACTAAAAGTATAGAGTCTATCCTATTAGGAGATATAAACCTCTACTACTCGCAGTAGGGGGGTATCTATATTACTGCTAAATAATAGGTAAAGTGCCTACTAAGAGCTATAGATACCTAGGGCCTTAAGCTAGCTACCCTCCCTAGAGCAATTATATGGCAATAAGGCATTACTAAAAGTATAATTAACCTTATATTTATAGACGAAGGCCTATACTAGAGACTTAAAAGGTGTAACCCTAAAGAAGAATAGGTACTTGCTTTAGACTATATCCCTATCTAGATATAGCTAGATCTAGATATTAAGGCGTAACTAAATAGTAAAAGATATGTAATAAGAAAGCTTAAGATAAATAGCTTCCTTAATACAGTTAAATAATAACTTTAAGACCTAGAAAAAATCTACCCGATACTAAATAAGCAAGGCTTATTAGCTACCCCTAAGGAAATTAATTAGAGACTAGAAAGGATCTAGGTAGTAATTAAAAATAGGCTAAAAGAGCACTGCCTGGTTTTAAAACCGGGCCCCTATATATAATATATATGGTTTATATAATGCGCAGTTCTTATTACTAGCTAATAATAAGCAAGAAGAAAATATATAAGCAGCTATAATTCTAAAGACAAGAGATAATATAAAGATATAAGAAACTAGCTAAAGAATACTCTAAAAAAAGAAGTAAGGAATAGCTAGAGAAGGTTTATAAATAAGCATACTACTAACCTAAGCCTCCCCTATAATAAAGGTCTTTAGAGGATAGTAAAATAGGTAAAGAGAAAGGCGGGACATCTAGTAGAAGACCTATACCTTCCGCCCCTGTAAAGACTAGGTAAATTACTAGCTATAAGCAATAATAATAAGAAGGTAAAGATCCTTATAGAAAGATTTTCCCCTTAACTAGCTTTAGCAGACCTTAGTAATATTATAGGTAAAGTACTGGTAACTCGCCTAAGGGTTAACAGCGATATAACAACTAAAGAAATAGCCAAAACTATTAGCCACCTTTTAAATAATATAGCACTAGGACTAAATAGAATCCTAAATAAAGCCCTAAAGACCTACGGACTACTAATAGCACCTTAGCTTACGGATATAGCTAGAGTATACTTTATAATAGGCTACTACCTAAGACTTAGAAGAGCTATAATAACGTTTATTTTATATAAAGAAGGTAAAGCAGACTACTTATTTCTAGGGAGCTACCGCCCTATTACCTTAGAGAATACCCTTAATAAGATTTCAGAAAGGGTAATAGCAGACCATATAGTAGATATAGCTAAGGAATACGCCCTACTACTATAAAGCTAAATAGGGGTAAGAAAGAACCGCTTAACACTATTAGCACTTACGCTACTCGCTACTACTATTAAATCTATATAGGTAATGCGAAGGGACTTTATAGTATTAATACTTAGCCTAAATATTAGTAGTATATATAATAACGTACCCTATAAGTATCTCCTATATATTCTTAGGGTAAAAGGCTTCCTAAAATAGATTATATAATTTATTTAAGGGTTTATAGGTTAAAAAGAAATATTACTAGTCTTTAGCGGATACTAAAGCCCCCCTATTACAGTTGTAACAGGAATACTATAAGGATTACCCCTCTTACCTATACTCTTCCTTTTTTTTATAAGTAACCTACTTAACTCTTTTAAGGAAGGGGCGACCTAGGGGATAGGCTTTATTAATAATATAAACCTAATTATATACGGGCTAATAGCCATAGAGAATTATAGAATACTAGAGAAAGCTTATAATACCTATATAGAATAGGCAAGACAATATAGAGTCTAATTCTTACTAGAGAAATACTAGCTAATCTATTTTATAAGAAAATATAATTAATCTATAGATCTTTAGCATATAATTTATATTTAAGGCTTTAGGGGTTAACTAGTTTAGGGCCTAAGAGTATTAGGAGTATAGGTAGATAGTAAGCTCTGGTAGAGCGTATATACGGTGTAAGCGGCCTATAAGGGCTAAGTATAGTATATCGTATTATCTAGGATTGTTAATTCTATATAGGGTCTATACTTCTAGAGGTTACACCTACTATATATAGTAGTTGTCCGGCTAACTATAACATATAGGTCTAGTATTTAGGCTATTAGAGAATCTAAAAAGGGCCCCCCTAAATCGCTCCTTAAACTACTCTAAAAGGTCTAAATAGCCTGCCTTTAAAGTATAATAGGCGGATATAAGCGAATAGCTATAGTACTGCTTAAGAAGGAAGCTAATATTCCCCCCCTATAACTATATATTAAAGTTACTATAATATAAAGGGCGTAAAAGGAATATAACTCTAATAATATAAAGTATATTAAGACACGCCTAAATAAACTATAGAGGGATCCTAGGGCGCCTTATAGGAGAATAAACTAATAACCCTAAAGTAGGGGAAATATATTAAAGAAATAGGTAAAGAAAGTAAAAGAAAAATAGTACTACTTTAGGGCCTAGGCCTATATAGTGGAGAAAGGAAGACGCGTAAGAGGCTAGTAAGAATAATAGTAAGAGAGAGAAAGGAGCCAAAGTAGAGCATAAAAGAATGCTAGAAAACTATCTACTATAATATAATACTAGCTAGACTAATGCTAAAGAGGTATATAGAAGTTAAAAGTATAGAGGCTAACTAAGGTAAGAGGAACCTAAGCTATAGTATAGTTAATACTATAGGGGGTAAATACTCTAGGGCTTTAAGAAGGCCTAATAAAGGCAGAAAATATAATAGTAATACTCTTAAGAATAGGAATAATAGGACTAAAAGACTGGCTCTACTAAGTAGGTATCCTAGTAGGTAGCCTAAGATATAAATATAGCTGGCTAAGATAGATACCAAAACACGTAATACTGTTATGCCCCTTACGCACTAACTAAGAAGTAATACTCTTAGTAGCTGGCATAGAGAACTATAAGACACTACTCTTGATATAAAAAGGCCTTAAGGTAGTTACCTAGTAGCTTATTAGCTAAAATATACTAAACTAGTTCTAGGTTGTAAAGGAAATAGTAATAAAGGGCGGGGGGGCGAGTAACGGGCCCCCTCTAGTAACTCTATAGTAGTAAAGTAAAATTTATAATACTAGCGCGTCTATAGGCTTATTACGGCAGTAGTAGTTCCTAAAAAGGTTAAAAAGTAAGGTAGTAGGAGTACTATAGGTGACTCGCAGGCGCCTTATAGGCGAGTCCTAAAGGGTAAGGAGATAGATTATAGGGTTTTCTTAAATAGAGTTTTCTCCCTATATATATATAAGGAGTAGTCCGCGTGGGCCTAATAGGGATCCAAATCAGACGTTAAGCAATAAATTATTATTATATATACTATCTTCGTCCTTATTTAATTTAAAGAGTTAGTCCGCTTCTTTATCTAATTCTCTTATACTTTAGAGTCCTCTTAACTTAGGCTCTTATAGCTAATAGCTTATGCTATACTTAGTATCCTTATAAATTTAATATATATTATTATAATAAAATATAAAACTTTAGATTAAATACTCTTTTGTTCTTTATAGTATATTATTATCCCTCTATATATATATATTATCTACTAGTCTAGTTCTCTTTACTATATAGTTATTTTAACTACCTTTATAGTCTTTAGTAAAATAACCCTATTTTCTATAATTTATATAAGCTTTTTCTTTATACTACTGTATAATTATAGTACGTAGTATACCAAACGCGTAGTTACGCATTTGGTGCACTAATTACTTAGGTGCTAACTAATTAGGGGGAGGCACGTTAGTATATAGACTACGTAGTCTACCTTAATAAAATTGACAGTTACTACCATCTAAAAGAGTATACGATACTATACGTATTTCGTGCCCCTAGATATAACTCAATTGTATTATTAAATTAATACAAACACTGATTAGTGAGCGCGCATAGATTAGCAATTACTTAATACCCCCCTAAGCGATATACGACAGCGACCACCTGTTTAGACTCCTAGTACGACTTACTAGAAGGTCGGAAGTCGGGGATTATAGACTTATCACCAACTCTGTACACTTATTTAAGTCTTAGTATGGTTTACCAGAAGTTTATAGACGCGAATACAGACCTATATAGAACCCCCTATCCTTAAACCTCGAACCCCTATTCCTATTATAACCTCCCTTAAACCCTTTACGGAAACCTTTTACCCTCCTATAAACCACTATAGACCCGCTAATCGCCTTTATAGACCGTTATAAGACCTTATAGAGACCCCCTACCCTCCTATAAGCTGTTATAGACCTACTAAGTACCTTTACGGACCGTTATAAAACCTTTTACCCTTTCGCGAACTATTATAGACCTGCTAACTACCTTTATGGAACACTATAAGACCTCTTCTACCTGCTACGTACTATACGATATAATATGGTAGACATTAGCAAGCAAATTGATAAAGGTTAAGAAAAGTGGAGGTAGGGAGTTAACCTTACGTCTATAACTGATGTTAACAACTATATTAAATTTAAAATCCTTAAGTACGAATACTTTAAGCTTATAAATAACGACCTATAGGAGTAATACTAAAAAGACTTTACGGACTTTACGGAAGCTATTTTTAAAGCCTGTAACCCTACTACTATTTATAACCTATGGACCCTTTTATATAACTAAGGTGTATGGGTTAAAAGGAATAAATAAGTTACTATTATATGGTCCTTATACAATATAATATATAAAAAGGACCAAACAAAATAGACTAAAGAGGAAATCCTAGACTAGGTTAAAGAAACTAATAAACTCTTTACTTCTTCTAAACTTAAGAGGATTGCTGGCCTTATACCTAACCTACTTTACTAAATTCGTCCTATAAACCTAAGCAATTTCGGAATTAATCTTACGGGCTAAAGTATACCTAGTACTTAAGTTACGGACCATAATACCCTCGTAACCCAAATTACAGACTATAATACCCCTATAAATTAAATTACGGACTAAACCCCTTCCGTTATTTAAGTTATAGATTTATAAACCACTTAAGTAAAGACCTATAATAAGGAACTAGCTAACCTAGCTAAGCTCTACACCAACAAATCTAAGTACAGTAGTAAAAACGACAACTTTAACTTTAAACTAACTATCTTTACAGACCTCTATTAGAAGGCTAATATTCCTAAATAGAAGTTTAGCTAAGCCTACTCTACTATACTACGCGGCCTAGTACTTAACCACTACTACACTAACCTTAAGAGTAACCCCCTTAGTGTTCCCTTTAATAAGCTATGTGAAGCCATACGCAACTACTTTAAAGGACTGGAATATAAGCGTAATATCTTTACCCAATAGAATGCAACCAAGTTGTGAATTGTAATGGACAGGAACACTAAAAAATTGACTATAGAGTGCCTATAAATCCTTATTAAAGACTTCCGCCACCTATAGCACGGTCTTAATATTAAACTTTAAACGGATAACTTCCTGCATAATAAACTTATTACGGCTTATTAGGAAATGGAACCCTATAAATACGCCTATTATAAGCCCGTAGATACTATAGCTAGCCTTATTAATAATTTACAGTCCTTTATTATAATGTATAAAGCCTTAAACCTACTAGGTAGTATTTAAGCCTTTATTATAGACCTATAAAATTTATAAACTAACTTAGATGCCTACTTTACGGACCGCCGCTACCGCTAGTAGTACCCGTATTAACTAAGTCCTACCTATAACCCCCGCAGCAACTCCTATATAAAAGTATACCCCTATAGACAAACTAGTTAGAAATGCTTTATATATAGTAAGGAAGGATATTAGTCTATAAGGTATACCTAGAAAGAACGTAATAGGTTTAAAAAGAGATTTAATAAATGGATTAATTAGTTTATCTTAGAATATAAAGGAAAGGAAGTAAAGGAGTCCCTTAATAAGTTAATAGAAGCCCTTATAATTAACTTTAACTTAAACACTTAGGAATAGGAGACCTTAGAGATATTCTTAACTACTTTTAGACCTTTTACGGACAGCCAAGCCTTTAATACTATGACTGTATTAGCCAACCACTCCTTTATACACTTAATTGTACCTAAAAACTAGCCCGTAAATATACCTATTAGACCTATTACGGACGTTATAGACCGTAAATAGGACCTATTTGCATATATTATTATAGAACGCTATACCCCTAAAGAATTCTATAGCGTTATAATCAATATAGGTACCTTTAAGAAGTCTACTATAGGTTACGGACAATACCTTATATATAAGACCACCGTAAATAACAATACGGATATTAATACTACGTAAACTGGGGCTGTAAACGTCTAATTTGGTATTAGCTTAACCATATTAATTAGATTAGTTATAGTTAAGACCCTAATTAGCCTAGTTAACTTCCACGTAGTAAAAGCGGATACCCCTTTTCTACTCTATCTTACGGACATAGATAGGTTATAGGTTTACTATAATAATATTACGGATACCGTAATTAGCCCTATAACTGCCCTAGGAAGTAAGTATATTACCCTACTAATTATATAACGAGGGCTCGATGAAATCGGCCTCTGCACCTCCACGTGGTGGAGCCCGGGAACCTGGCAGCTACTATTGATGTTCCATTTGGATCGTGTCAATAGACTACCAGAGCAAACGCAGAGACGTGTATACGGCTGCGCAGCGCCTGCGCAGCGACGTGGTGGTGGTAGTGTGAAAAAAATTTTGCTGGGGGGTAAGCCCCAGCAAAAGTTTAAACATAGCTACCACGTCTCTAACGTACACGTTCGGTCATTCGAATTGATAAGCACCATCCTCCGGTGTACCCCCTCCCTCCTACGAATACTATAAACACCGCATAGCACCCGCACATATACGCATGTAATCCGCGCCCTAAGCGTAGCAGAGGCCCCCTATTTTAACATTACCCGGTAACCTAGGTATCTAGTTAATAGGGACTGGTCCCCCCTAAATACTAGAGTGTCCTCCTACACCTCACGAATAGGTGTAAGGGTCTGGGTTTAGGCCCTAGGGCAAAATCGATACCAAGTCATATACACCCCGTTATAGAAACCCTTTGATAAAGGAATAGATAAGAGACCTTAGCATATAGGCCCGGGCGGAACGCAAAAGCGTTATTATTATCAGGAGATATTCACAGGAGACTTGGAAAAGGAGCTAGGGATAGGCACACGACTTTATACAGGCAATACACAGACGTGGCAAAAACGGTTTAAATGGCAGACGGGGCAAGATAGGCATTTTGGACACTCCTATGGAGTCTCAGAGCAGTAACCTGACGGTGTTTTTCCTCTCATTGATATAGTACGGATGCTATCTGGAAGTATTACCTCTTATGTCTCCCCTAGAGGTTTTTTGTACACCTAAAAAATGGGGTTTTTCTCAGATAAGGAGGTTTTTCCCATAGGAATTAGTCTGTGTGGACCCATTAGGGGGACTAGGTCGGACGGTAAATTGAATCTATAATTAATTATATAACGATTTGGACACCTATTTCTTATATAGGGAGAGACTTTACAGACCTATATTTAGGAATCTTTTAACTATAACCCATACTACCTTACTAGTACTAAAATCTATCGCCTATACCGCCGTTTTGGCTACCTGTTAGCCGAAAAGCTATATAGAGTCCTTAAACGCTCTAAACACAACGATGTTAATAGGAAGGTAATTGACCACCTAACTAAATACTGTTCCTTTTGTTAGAAATACAGACGTTTCCTAGCCTAATTTAAGTTTACCCTTTATAAGGACCTTAACTTTAACTACTTAGTATATATAGACATTATATACATTAACGGCAGCCTAGTATTATATATAATCGACAAGGCAACCCACTATTAAGCCGCCCGTTAGTTGCAAAATATATCCGCAAAATATACTTAGGATATTTTACGGACCTATTGGATTAATATATACCTTAGACCCCTTAAGTATATTACCCATAATACTAGTAGGAACTTTATTAGCAAAGAATTTTAATAGTATACTATAACTATGGCTATTTTAATAAAAGCCGTTCCGGTTAAGGCGTACTAGTCTATTAGGCTTGTTAAGTGAGCTTACCTAGCTCTATAAAGAGCTTACCGGATTATTATAGACAAGTGTAAGAATATCTAAAGGGAACTGGCTTTACAGATGGCCGTAAAAGCCGTTAATAACACCGCTAGCCCTAATAGATTAGTACCTACCCTTTTAGTCTACGGAGCCTACCTAAGGATAAGTAAACTGGACCCTCCTGCCCCATCTATTACGGATTAAGCAGTTATAATACGGAAGGTAATAGCCGAAATAGTTAAATTATAGGCTAAACAAACTGTTAATAACGCCCTATACTACCGTAACGGACCTAATATAACCTTAGTTTATAACCTCTTACTTAATTCTAAAGTCCTTATATAGCGTAAGAGTGGTAATTAAACTGGACCTTACTGTTTACTAGCTGTAGAAGATAAGACGTGTTGTGTATAACTTCCTAGCGGACTAACTAACTTCAGAAGCACGTCCGTAAAACCCTATTTTCGGCTCAAAAATACCTATAACGTTAAGCCAGACGAACTAGAAGCACCCGCCGAATTAGATAAACTAGAAGCACCCTTACCTACTTTAGAGGTCCTCTAGAAACCTACTAAACCTACCGTAAAGTGTAGCTAAGGATGCCCCCGTAAGAACCCTATAACGGAGAATTACCTAACCTCTATAGGCACATTTGTAAAGTAATCTCCGCCTATGGATATATTAGTTCTAATATAGGAAACCCCTTTTATAGACTTATGACGCAAAGAGATTAACGGACTACTTAAGAAGGGCGTCTTTACAGTTATAACGGAAGGAGATATTCCGTAAGGCGTCCGTATATTTAACTTATACTTTATTAATAAAATTAAGCACCTTAGTACCGACAAAGCCTTTAAAAAATTAAGGCTTATTATATAAGCTTATAACGACTAGGGAAAAGACTTAGTCCTTATATAATTACCTATAATTTAACAGGTTAGTTAACGGATTATACTTATACTTACGCCGGGACTATAGTAAATAAAACCCATAGCCCTTTACTTACGGGATATCTTATAAGCCTATGTGTAGTCTAATATCTACCTAAGTAGGGATATCTTTATATAACTACCCTATGTGACGGCGCTGGGGCACCGCCCCTACGACGTCTACATGCAGCCTAGTTAGGGGCTCGCTTGGAGACTTGGCTCGTGTATATAGACCTATCCTTTCCTCAACCTTCTTCTGCTCCTCAGCTTAGTATCTTTGTAATACAGCATTCGTTCAAGCTTCGGTTTAGAGGCATTTATTCAAGCCGTAACACCCTATAAGCTTAACCTACAACTAGGAACAATTTTATAGGTTATAAAACTACTTTACGGAGTACTAGAAGCTAGAAACTACTAGTTTAAGATATATTACTAGTATTACGTTAATAAACTTAAGATAGAATAGTTAACCTATAACCTCTACCTCCTATACACCCCATTAAACGGCCTTAGTATTATTAGACTCCAAACAGATAACACCCTTTTCTTAGCGGACTGGAATTTTGCGGATGCTAAAGAGGCTAAACTATAAAAGGCTAAGTTCCTAGTAAAGCCGTAAGAGTAGTAGATATATAGTTAGGCTGCCTCTTTAGCATTAATATTTTTATAATAGGAAATTAAGAACGGGCGCTTGCCGAAGTAGTTAATTAGGATTATAACTATATTATATCCGTTATGGTTTAAAGGTAGCTTATAAAAGTCTATTAAGATATATTACTAGGGGCGGTCGGGTATTAGGAGGGGTTTTAATAGTCCTAGGGTTTTATTTTTTAGAATAATAGACTTACGGCAGTTATTGCAGTTCTATATATAGCGGTTAATATCTATAATTATTTTAGGCTAGTAGTAGCGGTCGCTAATAATCCTATAAGTCTTATTTTTTCTAGGGTAAGCCGTAGAGACCTAGGCATGTACTTCGGTAATAAGCTGAGTCTGTAAGTTCTATTCCTCTACTACTACTAGCCGTTCGCGGTGCTTAAGTAGTCCACTTTTAAGGGACTATGGGCTAGGAATATTCTTTACCTTTTCGCGGTACTCCTATAGAGAAGGGGCCGTATGGTTTACCTATAGTAGTTTATTAATAAGGTCCAGTTCCATAGAGTTAATAGGGCATATCTTAGCATCTAAAGAGTTTATATTTAGTTCTGCCTATATTTAGGAGTTAAGGTGCTTTAGTTATAGTAGCGCTTAGGTCCGTAATAAGATCTTTGCGGCTATTTAGTTATTTATATCCTATTTACGCCTTATAAGAGCGTCTGCATGGTTAATAGCGCCTAGCCTATATATAATTAAGAAGTTAAACTAAGATAGGGTGTTCGCCTAGCGCGCCTATCGGGCTATAAGAGCCTTTATTATTATAAAATATTCTAAGGCCTTATAATTAGAAACTACCTAGATAGACTTAGGGGTGCCTTTTAGTTAGGCTCGCTAGTGCTAAAGCTAGAGATAATAGCCAGCATTTCTTTATCGTAAATTGGGTAGTTTAGCTTAGTATCTACTATAGTCTTCAAATAGTAAGCAATAGGGTACTATTCTCCGTTTGTCTACTTTTAGGAGTAAACGCTAGCTATAACACTATCTAAGGTATCGGTTTCTAGCATTAAGGGCCGTTCTAGGTTAAAGTAGGTAAGTAAGGGAGTAGAGACCAGTCGTTTCTTAAGCTTATTAAAGGCCTACCTATATATAGTATTAAAGTAAAAGGGCCGGTCCTTGTAGGTAAGTAGGCTTAGTGGCTAGGCAATCCTACTATAGTTCTTAATAAAGCGTTAGTAGAAGTTACAGAACCCTAAGAATAACTGCACCCCCTTTATAGTCCTTAGGGGTACCTATTAGTTAATTACAGCTATCTTTTCTAGGTCTGCCTTAATCCTATTTATACTAATAATAAATCCTAGGTACTTTATACGCTTAACACTAAATTCTAACTTCTTAATATTAGCTTAGAGGCTAGCTTCCTAAAGCCATTATAGGATTTTATAGACATACTCTTTATATTCCAGTTTATTTTTAGAGTAGATTATAATATTATCTAAGTATACTGTATAGAAGTCGTTAAGGTAGTTAAATAGTATATTATTTATATATTGTTGGTATATAGCCAGTCCGTTAGTTAGTCCAAAAGGCAGTACTTTATATTTATACATTCCGTAATAGGTCTAAAATATAATAAGGTCTTTTAATTTAGGGTCCATCCTAATTTGGTAAAAAGCCTAGCGGATATTAAGCTTCATAAAGATCTTAGCTCTACTTATTTAGGCTAAAGTCTCATTAAGTAAAGGTAGTAAGTAGCGGTCTTTAAGGGTCAAATTATTAAGCTTATAGTAGTTAATATAAAAACGAAGTCCTCTATTTAGCTTTTTAGTAAAGAAAATAGGTAAGTTAAAAGGGGCTTAACTAGGCTTAATAAAGCCCTTATCTAGGTTATTAATAAGATACTACTTTATAGCCTATAATTTAGCAGTAGATTATTATTAAAGGGGGCTATAGCTAAGGGTAACCACCTTATCCGGCTTAATTTTAATCTTATAGTCGTACGGTCGGTAAGGCGGGAGTATATTAAACGCTACTTTAGAAAAGGTGTCTTTAAATTTCTAGTATTAATAGGGTAGTTTCTATTCTACTAGCTCCTTATTTATAAGCTCGCCTTTCTCTTAAGCTAGGGCTTCTTTTTCTTTAATTATTTAATTGATTTTATATAAGCTAGTTATAAAGGTAACGGTATTAGGCTAAACTAGGTTTTAGTAGAATCCTATAGCGCTAATATAGCAGATATTAACGGGCGGGAGGTTTATAGGTTTCTTTACGGATATTTATTAGGCCGTATTTTGCGGTATAGGGTTTATAGTCTTCCTTAGCTTACATTCTATTTTCCACAAGTTATCCTTCTAGTCTATTAGTTTAGTATATTATCTAATATCCCTAGCCTTTCTTTATGGCTGCGTAGGGCCTAAGTTCTCTATTAGGGACTTAGCTAGGCCACTATTAACTTCCTAAGTCTTTAGTGTGGGTAGTGTAATATAGGTAGTTTAGGGGCGGCGTAGTATATAGATCCGTTGCGGATTAAGCTATATATCCTTTTTAAAAGCCTAGTCCCTACGCGTCGCATTAGCCTAGTAAACGGTGTTTATCTACGGCCGTATAAGGTTTTCCATTGTAATACTAATCTCTTTTATAAAGGAAGGCGTTAGGGGTATAGTTTTGGGCTAAATAAGCTGCCTATTTTATACGTTAAGCTATAAGCCTAAATAGGCTAGCTATTTTCTCCCTAAGATTATATTATAGCTTTTAAGGTCCGTAATAAGGAAGGGGATATTATACTACCTTCGTCCGTTAACGCGGAGGTAGATCTACAAGATAGTTATAATAGGTAGTCCTATTTATCCGTTATAACCGTAAATAGGGACCAGTTTAGGCAGTTCTTTAAGGGGTGCATTTAAAAAGTCAGCCAGTTTTATAGCGCACTTTATATTAATTAAGGTAAAGGTATTTACTCCTAAATTAGCTAAAGCAGAGGTTAAAACTTAATATCTATTGCGAAATAAAGTATAAGGGATAGTGTAGCTTCTTTTACTAACTAGCTAACCTAGATTAATATATAATATATTAATCCCTTTTAACCCTAGAGAGGAGTCTTCCTTTAGGGTTCCTCTTTTTCTAGCTCTATATTATCCTTCTAAATTAATAGGACCTTATTTATCTTTGCCTTTATTAGGCAGTTCCTTATAGGGTAGCCTATTTAACTATATAAGAAGTAAGCTCCTTAATCGCTAAGGGCCTATATATAGGGGTCGCTGTATATAGGCTAGGTATATACTAGGCCTATAGTAGGGGTAGCTACGCGGCTAGCTACTAGGTTAACTATAGGAGTTGCTAATTATGCCAGGGCACTATAGGCCGTACTTATAGTACTTGCGGCTTAGTTTATAAGGTTTCTAGTTTTTAGCCAGTTGGCGCGTGCCTTAATTTAATAGAGGCCTTAGTTAATAGCTAGGTAATAGTTTATAAGTTCCTTTAACGTCTATACCATAGTATAAGCTAGTAATACGGCCCGCTATAAGTCTAGGGTAAGCTTATTAAAGAGGTCTAGTAGTAGGTCTTCTTAGGGGATCTAGGCCTATCTAGCCAGGTATAGAAAGCAGGTTTAAAAGGCCGAAAAGGTCTCCGTTATTTTTATATTTAGGCTTTTATAGCTAAGGCGGGTATTTTATACTTTAAAAGGGTCTTTATAAATAGAAGATAAGTATTTAATTATTTCTTCTTTAGAGATAAAGGGGTTTACTAAGTCTTTAGTGTATTACGGGCGTAAATACGTCTGGGCGTTTCTGTTAGTACGGCCGAAAACGTAGGCCATTCTAGCTCAGGCGTTAGGGAAGTAGTCTGTATTAACTTTAAGCTTATCCCATAATTAAAGCTTCTAATTATTAAATATAGGGTTAGTTCCGTCTGTAAGTAGCGGGGGATCTATAACCCTTACTAACCGCTTCGGTGCTATAGGGGCCTTAATAGATCTATTAAGGCGCTAGAATAGGGCCTAAAGGACTATAGTAAGTCTTTAGTTATCTAATAATAACTTATTATTAGATATAGTGGTATCTCTAGCTTTAAGCAGCTCTTATAGTTGTTTAATTTTAGTATTAATAGCCGCAAGCTCCGCCTAGGGGGTTAAAACGTTAATTATTTCTTTATCTAAAGTATTTAAGGGTCCTATAGCTACTTTACCTACTACTGTAGTTCGTGGCATAGTAGTAGGGGTATTAGGTAATTTTGGGTAATTTCTTTAGGGGTTTTGGTCTATGTGTATTTTATAGGTCCTTTCCTTAGGGTTTTATTCTTTTCTTTTAGGTCCTGTCCTTATAGTCTTAGTAGTGTCCTTAGGGTCCTATTCCGTGTTCTTATAGATATATTTAAGTTCCTTCTTAAGAAGAAAAAGTAGAGTGAGCTTTAGATAATATTAGTAACTTAATTAATCAAGATATAAGCATAGTAAAAGGGTCGCGTAAGCCTGTATAATTGGATTGTCTATAAACGAGAATCTAAAGCTAGGGAAAGGAGAGGAGAAGAAAAGTAGCGCCGTTCGGTGTTTTATAAGATCTTCGCGTCACGTGATCGCAATATGCGGCAATCTATGGCAACTTGCCGGTGCGAAGTTCTGCTAAGTTCTGCTAAGTTCTGCCAAGTTCTGCTAGTGCCGTAACACTTTTAAGACAGAGTCTACTACTAGATTATTTCTTATAATGGCTAAAGCTAGAGAGCTTTAATAAAGCTTAATTAACAATATTTTAACTAATAGGAAGGACACGTAGGAGAGTAGGTCTTGGGTAAGATTTAGGCAAGATTTAGATAAGATTTTAGATAAGATCTAAGTCACTCTTTAAAGCCTTATTATATAGGCAATTAAAGAGTAATATATAGAGGGAAAGTATATAGATTTCTATAGTAAATACATCCAAAGCTACTATATATTCTTAATTAATTGGCCTACTAATTACCTTATAGTAACTCCGCTATATAGGCTCCGCGATCTTATCGCGTCTTTAGTTTATAACTATATTACTTTCTACCTCTATAAACCTTACGTCTTCCTTATTTATAACCTTATCCTATATCTCTAAAAAGTAACCTAAATTATTAAAGTTATTTATATTTATAAAGTTATATACTATAGTTAAAGCGTATACTATATCCACCTATATATTTAAAGGGAGACTATATCTACTAGCTTTAAAGTACTAAAAACGATTCTTAAAAACGCCTATAGCACACTCTACTATATTCCTTAGAGCCGCGTATTAAAGATTAAAGAGCTCCTTTACGTTTTGTGGCCTTATATTTACCTATACCTGCTTATAAAAATAATATTATATACCGTAGTAGGGAGTTAGAGTTATAGGCGTATTAGTGTGCCTAGTATCTATAATATAGTATCTACTAGGTAAGGCTTTAAATCCTTTAGCCTTTGCTAAATTAAGGACTCTAGAGTTGTAAGTAGAGCCCTCCTAACTAGCTAGAACGTATAGGAAGTTTATCTAGAAATTAATAGCTATAAAAACGTTCTATAATAATCCTCCCTTTCTTTTATACTATAGAGCTTACCTTATATACCCGCCTCTTACAAAGACTACTAGATAAGTACTGTTAAGAGCCCTAATATAATTAGTAAAGAAAGGATATTATTTAGGGTCGTTAGTAATCTCTTCTAGAGTAGAATTCTAAGGAAGCTAAATAAGTTCCTTATATAGTTTTAGAAGACTAGAAAGGACTTTATATACAGCTCTATAAGGTAGCAAATTAGTACTAGAAGTTTATTAGCTAGCAGGTAAATACTTACTAGTAAATTATTATAGATAAGTATTAAGTTACCTTACTTAGTAATCTATATAATAAATTATTACTAAATAGTATTAGGACTATTATTAGCTTCTTAGCCACCAATAGAAGCTTTATATCCTTTAAGTTACTATATAATTATAACCAATTAAAAAGCTTCCTAAATACCTTAGGCCTTATACAAGTTATATTTTACAAGTCATTATTTATAGCCGTAGAGCAACTATATCATCCACCTTGTTCCTCGCTATATATTAGTATACTAAGTATAAGCGCCCCCTAGAAATAAGCTCGTCGTGATTATAAGGGTTAAGATAATAACATTATATAAGGCTTATAAATATAACAGCAGTATTGCGGTTGAGTTGTATAGAGTCGCCATATCACGAGAAGTCGTCACTTTGGCGCGTATGTGGGAGCTCCATATTAATATAGAATATAGAACGGGAGCTCGAAGCTACATATTAAAACAGTGCCAAGAACCTCATTTTAACTACTATATACAGTATAGCTTGCAAATTTGACGCGCTTACCGATATAGAGGAGCTTCATATTTAAAAGCCGTCATATTTACCGAACACCCACCTTATATTCAGATTTGAGCTCCATTTCGGTTACAATATGGAGCCTCCATATTGAATATGGAGGTGCAACCGAACACCCCCTAGAGCGCTACATATGATTCTATTGGTGCTGAGATTGTGGATGCGTTATCACTGTCAGTTCTCTCCGTGGCTTCAGCCACAGGACTCAGACGAATTTCCTCCATTAAAAGTGGGAATTTGACTCTAATTACTGACGTACCAAGCTGGTCATTCTCCGTTGCGAAGGCCACCTTTGATGCTAAGTGTTATCGTCATTGTATTCCAACATCTACTATACATTGTGCGTGTTGGACTGCTAATGTAAAAGGCTGGGACATGAGAGCTAGCGTAGAGTGGGCTTACATTGTTGGGAAAAGTTTGCCGCAGCTAGAGCTTACATTCCTTGAGTCGGATGATAGTGTCAGGTGGCGATAGTCTCCCCGCATTCCCTGCTTCCCGTTGGATGTGCTCCTTCGCATTGAACGCATTTTGCCGCCATGCCTGGTGGGCAGTCCCGACGCTCGTGATTGCCGGCACAGAACCCACATCGCGCCTCCTCTTTGCATACATGTGCGAGATGACCGACTCCGACACATCGGTAGCAGCGTTTCTTCTGGGTTTGATAGGGTTCGATGCTGCCAATATATCGTTGTCCAAAGACAAGCCGTTGTTGATCGTCCATTCCGCTGCCTCGGCCGAGTCAAACCACACTCCGAGAGTCGCTATATGGCCCAGTGGCTTGTCTTGCCTCTTTAGCCATGCGACCTCAACGATTCGATATCTCCTGCTTTCTAGGTCATTCTCCTCTGTGATATTCTTGATAGCCTCTAGTTGGTCCTCTGGTAGCTTGATGTTCTCAGTTGGGGTGTGGTGGGCCACTACCCCGAACCGCGGCTTGACTAGCTTTGTCCCGTTGCCTAATTCATTAAGCCATTCCGTATTGTTTCGCGCGGTTTCCGTGGATCGTTGATCTTTGAAACGGATCACGTAACCTGTTTTAGTTGTTCCAATTCTTGCCACTTGCACATCCTTCGTTGCGTTGGTGTTCAGGAGGGCGTTTCGGATGTGGGTGTTGGCTGCGTCTGTGGGTAGATATCTTGTGAAGGCTGTATCGTTGCCATCGACGGGATTCGGTCTCGGCTGCGTGCTAATTCGGAGGCAGTTCCGTTCTTTGCCTGGGTTGTCAGTGCTTCTTGTTCTTGAGGGAGTTGCGCCTGGTTCTGTCGTGCTTGGGCCGGCCGTCACCGTCGCCCATGATCGTATTGGCGAGGCCGGGCCTGCGTAGGCGTTTAGTTGCGTTCGGAGGTATCGGGTCTCTTCATGGAGTTCGGCGTTTTGGGTCTTTAGGCTTTGCTGCTGCGCCTTGAGCTCAGCAAGGTCGGTTCTGACGTCCTTAATGATGTCGTTCTGTTGTGTTACGGCCTCCTTCAGGTTCGCGATGAGCCACGCAACTTCACCTAAGTTTGTGCCTTTTCCTTCTCCTCCGCCTGAGAACTCGAAGCTAGGGGTTTTGTTGGTTCCTGTGAAGGTGACTGTGTCGTTCCTGCGTCTTTTGAGCGCTCTCGTGATTCGCCTGAACTCGGAGGGCGGCGGTGATCCTTGTTGTTGGTTCGGGGATGCGGTTGGTTAGGAGCCATTGGGCGAGCCCCCTAGAAGTCAGTGCCACCTCATGCACGGTCCCACCTCATGCACATTTTCCAATATTTTTACATTTAGAAGTCACCCTTTTAATAAGATAATCTAAAATTTAAATACAATACATCTATATATATATATATATTTAACTAATATATATACGTTCCTGAATAGAACCTTTATTAATAGAGGAAGGAAATTAAGGAGCTCTTGCTGCACCCGGCCTAAAAAGACCAAAACCAACCAAAAGAACCCTGAAAAACACCTAGAGAATACCCCTGAGATGCATGCATCGCAGGGGAGGCATACGTCAAGCGACGGTGGTTCGCACTCGCGCGCGTCCACTAGAACTACGCCTAGCAATGGACCTCTATAATAAGAATAGGCGGATACTACACTACAAAGCGGGAAGACCTCTATTAAGAAGGCATCTAATAAAATATAAAGCCTATTAGATGCGTCTAGTATCTATCCCTTAACCCGCCGGCGTCCATCTGGTAGGTGGTCCGTGCGGAACACCAGAATCAAAACTACGCGTATAGCCTATATGGATTTGATCAATACATTACCATCAACCATGCCTTCCCATCGTACTTCTAATGATATAGACCTTGTTCAGCCGACTCAATATAATGTTCGGCCAAATCGCGTAGCCAAAAAACCACCCCCGGAGCCATGGGAGCTGCCCGATTTTGAGCCTTTGCATATTGACGATTTCGACAACTATGGCACCCCAAATCTACCTCCTACCCTTGATTGAGGCGATCCATTTGCTATATTCGGTTAATTCTTTACGGATGAGATCGTAGATAAGCTAGTGGAGTGGACGAATAAATATGTAGAGCTACACCCGTTGGACGGCGAAAGGCTGCGGGTACGCCTATGGCAGCTAATATACAAGGAAGAACTCTAAGCGTATTTTGGTGTGCTTATTTATATAGGCCTTACACACAAATCATCTATTGAGGACTACTGGGGCTCTTTAGATACTACTGGCTTAGAGTATATTATTAAAAAATATATAAGCCGGGTACGATTTAAACAGCTTGATCGTTACTTTTGGTATATAGAACCATGGCCGGATAATGATCCTACACCACGATCTACATTTGACAGAGTTGATAAGCTTGCTAAACACATTCGGCTTACCTGTAGGAAGCTCTACAGCCCTGGCACGCACCTCGCTGTTAACGAGACAATTAAACGCTTTATGGGCCGCGCTCCTGAAATCGTTAATATTCCTTCTAAACTAACGCCCGAAGGCTTTAAAATATGGGTCCTGGCGAATGAGGGCTATATACTTGATTGGCTCTGGCACGTAAGAGGTGATAAGGCAGGCCCAGTTGATCTGGATGAGATATTTACTGAGGAAGGCTTTTCAAAGACGCAGGCAGTAGTGCTTAATCTACTTACTCAGCGCAATGCAGAGTTAAATAAGGCCCTTTATCCTCCAGGAAAGCACGTTATTTAGCTTAATAATCTGTTTATAAGCGTTAAGCTTCTTACACAACTTCAAGGGCTTAGTATTGGAGGAGTAGGAACCGTCCAAACTACTAAAACAGAGCGGGAGAAGAAGGGAGGAGAGGAGGGCGATATATTAGTAAATGTAGGTAGTAGGAAAAAGGTTAAGGTTGCTATAGAGTAAATTAACCAGAGGCTTGCCGACCTTAAATTAACTTATATAGCTTAAATAGAATGGGGTACACTATATGCAGTGACTTCTAAAGACGGTTAGGTCATGGAGTTTGCCTGGAAGGACGCTAATATAGTGCTTTTTATAAGTACAGTCGACGACGGTAAGTACTGTCTTATTTTGCGCCTTCTATACTAATAACGTTATATATCGCCAGGTCAATTAACGAAAGAAACTGCCTAAAAACGTCCTCCCCTTACCTAAACTGGCGCCTGAATAACTCGCAAAGTCTTTGGCGATGAGGTAGTTAAGACTCTACGCATTCCTACCTTTATATTTTACTACAATCTGTATATAGGCGGCGTGGATATTACTAATCAACTGCGGTTATATTTTAACACTTAGAGGGCGCATAGAAAGACGTAGAAACCTCTGTTTTACTTCCTACTAAATACAGTCCTTGGTAACTCCTACCTACTATCCTCCTACCGTCCTACTAATCACCGAGCAACTCGTTAAGAAGGCCATAAATAATTTAGGAGAGACCTCCGTGACGCCCTATTTGATCGCTTAACGCGAAAGCAGAAGCGAGCTTTTTAACACCCCTCGCGGCGTCCTATAAATGATATTGTGTGGCATCCTATGGAGCTGCATATACTAGAGAAGCTTTAGTTAAAGCCAAAGAACTATTCTGCATGCATATAAGCTCAAAGATCGTCTTAGGAACACTATAAACGATTGAGGAAGCCTCTATTAAAGCTTTCACCAAATACTATACAAAAACCACGAGACAGTAAAGACTGGAAGAGGCCTCTGCGAGCGCCAAGGACGCATTTTGGGTATAAAATATATCGGATTCCGTTCTGCAGAAAGGACGAGTGTTAGCTACCTTATATTGAGCGACTTAATTCTAAGGAATAAGCTATATAGATTGTTTTATATGATATTTATATAATATTTGGTGGATATCGCCAGCCTTGTATTCCTGAGCACGGCGATTTGATCCTATTGATCTGATTGGCCAAATCTTTATCGATAACAGATGGACGCAACTCGGCGGGTTAAGGGATAGTTTAGGGGAGCAACTGTTACGTCAGGAAAAAATTTACCAGCATTTCTTTTACTTTTAGCCATTTCAGCATTTCTAGCATTTCCTAGCATTTTTATTATTAAGTACTAGCATTTAGCTGCTAAATGCCGCATTTATAATTAAGTTTAGCATTTTAGCTGCATTTATTACTAAGTATTAGCATTTTAGCCGCCAAATACTGCATTTATAATTAAGTATTAGCATTTAGCTGCTACTAAATGCTTAGAAAAAATGCTAAAAATGGCAGAAAAGTAAAAATTTAAAATGCTGGCACGAAGCTCTGCACGAGTTCTGCACGAAGCTCTACACGAAGCTCTGCACGAAGTTCTACACGAAGCTCTGCACGAAGTTCTACACGAAGTTCTACACGAAGCTCTGCACGAAGTTCTACACGAAGTTCTGCACGAAGCTCTGCACGAAGCTCTACACGAAGCTCTGCACGAAGCTCTACACGAAGCTCTGCACGAAGCTCTACACGAAGCTCTACACGAAGCTCTACACGAAGCTCTACACGAAGCTCTACACGAAGCTCTGCACGAAGCTCTACGCGAAGCTCTACGCGAAGCTCTGCTCTACACAAGGCTCTACATAAAGCTCTGCGTACAGAGGCTCTGCACAAGGCTCTGCGCGAAGCTCTGCGTACGGAGGCTCTACACGAAGCTCTGCGTACGGAGGCTCTACACGAAGCTCCGCATCGGGTCCCCGCTATATTCCCGATAGCCTCTACACGTGCCTCTGCCAAGTATACCCCCTATATACACCTAGGTAGCNACCTCATTTTTTACCCTTCCTTACATCCTCCCTACCTAGGAAGACACCAGAACGACAGCCAGCAGACGACCGTCGCCGGAGCTAGACGACCGTCGCCGGAGCTAGACGACCGTCAGAGCCAGACGACCGTCGTCAGAGTTAGACGACCGTCGTCCAGAGCTGGACGACCGTCGCCGGAGCCAGATGACCGTCGCCAGAGCTAGACGACCGTCAGAGCCAGACGACCATCGTCGGAGCTAGACAACCGTCGTCAGAGCTAGACAACCGTCGTCAGAGCTAGACGACCGTCGCCGGAGCCAGATGACCGTCGCCAGAGCTAGACGACCGTCAGAGCCAGACGACCGTCGTCAGAGCTAGACGACCGTCGCCGGAGCCAGATGACCGTCGCCAGAGCTAGACGACCGTCGTCATCGCCACACGACCGTCGCCAGAGCCACACGACAACCGTTCGAACGACTAGCTAGCGAACACGATAAACGATTCGATCGATCGATCGAATCAAGGTGACATAGATAGGTAGGCATAGACGGGTAGGTATAGACAGACAGATAGATAGACAGACAGGTAGGTAGGCAGGTAGGCAGTCAGGTAGGCAGGCAGGCAGGCAGGCAGGCAGGCAGGTAGGTCGGTAGGTAGGCGGGTAGGGGAGAACCATCGCTATATTATATTAAATTATCTAAAATAATATAATTTATTTTGCACCAACTGCGTAGGAAGAGCAATACTTATTTATTGCTTAAAGTGAGCAAGATATATAGAATGTGTGAGAAGGGCATTATATACAGAATACGCGAGAAGGGCATTATATACAGAATGTATGAGGAGGGCATTATGTACAGAATGCGCAAAATGCGTAATTAGCTGCACTGCATTGTTAAATACAGCAGTATGCCGCACTGCATTATTAAATATAGCAGTATGCCGCACTATATTGTTAAATACAGCAGTACGCAGCAGTATGCCGCACTGTATTGTTAAATACAGCAGTATGCCGCACCTTAGTCGATACCATACGCTACACGTTGTAGTGCGCGGAATGCGCATTTAGCCGCCAAATGCTGCCAAATGCTGTAAAAATGCTGGTAAATTTTTTCCTGACGTAGCTATAATAAACTAATATAGCTAGTAGAATGGCTCCGCTAGTCTAATAAACCTTAGGCGCCCCTTTAGTAAACCCTTAAATAAATTCTTTAACGGCTAAGTAAAATTAAAAATAAATAAAATTCCTCTTTACTGGCGAACCGCACCTAGGCTGCTATAGCTGCGCTTTTATAGTATAGGGAACTTACCCCCCTAAAGATAATAACCGGGTATATAATTATAATATAACTAAATATAGAAAAAGTAGAGGGGCTTAGGGGATAATTAAAAATAAAAGTCCTTATAAAGATTTATAAAGAGGTTTACAACGCTATTATAGTCTAATACCTTAGGAACAGAGATATTAGAGTTACCCTAAGGGATTAATAGGTAAAGGAATAAGCCGTAAAGGTAGGGGATAGGCTAGGAGAATATATTAGCATAAAAGTGCTTTATAAAGATTACCTAGTTAAAGTCCTAGTGGTCCCCCTAAGCCTTAGGGTAAAAAAAGGACACTAGGCGGACAATATAGCAACTATATATAAGATAGTAAAATAAATAAAACGCCTTATATTAGGACTTAAGATTACCTAAATTTAATAGCTTTAATAGGAAAATATAAACTAAGTATATAATAAAAACAATAAGAGGATATAAGGGTCGCTAAAGACGCGCTAGGGAGACGCTAGTTAAATATATAGCTCCCTTATTATCAGCATATATATACTAGGAATATAAAAACTCCTTATTTAAAAAGGTATTATTATAAATGGCCTTATATATAATATAAGGCTTTATAACTATATACTCCGCCTAAAATAATATTATTACTGTATATAATAGGGACATACCTAATCCACATGCGTAGTATAGGTATACTGCGGCCATTATATAGGCCCTTATAATATAAGACACTACTTAAATTAAGACTAAATAAAATATATAAACTACTACTAAAGTATATATAAGGCGTAGGAGAGAGAAGACTATATTAAATATAGAAGACGAAAGGTAAGGGCTTAATAGCTGCGGGAATAACTATACGCTAGGTTATATAAATAGAAATAATAGGCAATAAGCTAGGGGGGCATAGGTGCCTTTCTAGCGTTTCCTACCTTTAATACTAGGGGGCTAGGCTAGCCATCCTAAGCCTTAATAGGCCAGAAGCGACGCTACGCGATATTACTAGACTATATAGGGATATAAGGGTTATAGGGGACGTAAGGGAGAGGTTGCCCTATAGGAAGACCCTTATAGATAGCTATAGTAAGCTTAAAACTAGGATAATTAAGAATTAGACTTAATATAGTAAACATAATATTTATAGCCAACTTTTAAAGGGTATATAGCTAGCTAGTAAGAATAGGGGAAGAACTAGAGATAATAATAAATTTAGATATAGAAGCGTTAGTAAGAATATAAAACACGGAAATAGAAAGCTTTATATAAAATAAGTAGTAACTAGGGTGCAGATATAAGAGATAGAAGTTCTAAATGTCCTAGAAAAAGTAGAAATAGAAGAAGTAAGGAATTGTAAGGGTTATTTTGGCCCTTACTCGGCTGCATCGCCTAGGGGCTTTTAGGGGTCGCCAAGGCTAGCCTTCGGCTAGCCCTTAGCACCTCCTTATAAGCTTCTCGGGCTTACAGCCTCCTTCCTCCCCCATCGGTTCGTCTCTCTGTACTAGGCTATTACCTACCCTTATTACCATATCGTCCTCTTCTATCGACTCCCTATATAACTCATGCTCGGCTTGCCTGCTCCCTACCGTACACCCTAGTAATACTGCCTTATAGGAATAAAGGAGAGGCGAAGGACCCTCGCTAGGGGTCCGCTACCTATCTATTATATAGTATAACTACGGCAATATAAACTACCGTCTTATAAGGCCCTTACTAGACAGCCTAGACCTAAAGAAATACTATATCCTTGCTATATAAGAGCCGTATTATAATGTCTATATATAATTAATATACTGCCCCTAAGGATTCTAGCTCCTATATAAACTAAATATAGCTATACGCGTGTGCTTTATAATTAATAAGGCTATTAGCCTATCCTTATAGTTATAGCTGGTAGTTAACCTAGATATTATAGTTATAATAATTTAGATATATAGGGGACCGGTATAGATTATTAATATATATAACCCTAGGGTTAAAGGGGTCCTATAAACAGAGAATATTATATTAGTAATAAGCTTACTAAAAACCAAAGGTATAGAGTTTATTCTATTAGAAGACATAAACCTCTACTACCCACAGTAGGGGGGTATCTATATCGCTGCTAAATAATAGGTAAAGTGCCTACTAAGAGCTATAGACACCTAGGGCCTTAAGCTAGCCACCCCCCTAGGAGCAACTATATAGTAATAAGGCACTACTAGAAGTATAATTAACCTTATATTTATGGATAAAGGCCTATACTAAAGACTTAAAAAGTGCAACCCCAAAGAAGAATAGGTACTCGCTTTAGACTATATCCCTATTTAGATATAGCTAGATCTGGATATTAAAGCGTAACTAAATAGTAAAAGATACGTAATAAGAAAGCTTAAGATAAATAGCTTCCTTAATACAGTTAAACAATAACTTTAAGACCTAGAAAAAGTCCACCCGATACTAAATAAGTAAGGCTTATTAGCTACCCCTAAGGAAATTAACTAAAGACTAGAAAGGATCTAGGTAGTAATTAAAAATAGGCTAGAAAAGCACTACCCAGTCTTAAAACTGGGCCCTTATATGCGATACGTATGGTCTATATAATACGCAGTTCTTATTACTAGTTAATAATAAGTAAGAAGAAAATATATAAGTAGCTATAATCCTAAAGACGAGAGATAATATAAAGACATAAGAAACTAGCTAAAGAATACCCTAAAAAAAGAAGTAAGGAATAGCTAGAGATGGTTTATAAATAAGTATACTACTAACCTAAGCCTCCCCTATAATAAAGGTCTTTGGAGAATAGTAAAATAGGTAAAGAAAAAGGCGGGACGTCTAGTAGAAGACCTACACCTTCCGCCCCTATAAAGACTAGGTAAATTACTAGCTATAAGTAATAATAATAAGAAGGCAAAGATCCTTATAGAAAGATTTTTCCCTTAACTAGCTTTAGTAGACCTTAGTAATATTACGGGTAAAGCACTGGTAACTTGCCTAAGGGTTAACAGCGATATAATAACTAAAGAAATGGCTAGAACTATTAGCCGCCTTTTAAATAATATAGTACTAGGACTAGATAGAATCCTAAATAAAGCCCTAAAGACCTGCGGACTATTAATAGTACCTTAGCTTATAGATATAGCTAGAGTATACTTTATAATAGGCTACTACCTAAGACTTAGAAGAGCTATAATAATATTTATCCTATATAAAAAAGGTAAAGCAGACTACTTATTTCTAGGGAGCTACCGCCCTATTTCCTTAGAGAATACCCTTAGCAAGATCTTAAAAAGGGTAATAGCGGACTATATAGTAGATATGGCTAAGGAATATACCCTACTACTATAAAGCTAAATAGGGGTAAGAAAGAACCGCTTAACACTATTAGCACTTACGCTACTTACTATTACCATCAAATCTGCATAGGCGATGCGAAGGGACTTTGTAGTATTAATGCTTAGTTTAGATATTAGTGGCGCCTATAATAATATACCTTATAAGCGTCTCCTATATATCCTTAGGGTAAAAGGCTTCCTAGAATAGATTATATAATTTATTTAAGGGTTTATAGGTTAAAAAGAAATATTACTGGTCTTTAGCGGATACTAAAGCCCCCCTATTATAGTTGCAATAGGAATACTATAAGGACTACCCCTCTTACCTATACTCTTCCTTTTCTTTATAAGTAACCTACTTAACTTCTTTAAAGAAGGGGCGACCTAGGGGATAGGCTTTATTAATAATATAAACCTAATTATATACGGGCTAATAGCTATAGAGAATTGTAGAACACTAAAGAAAGCTTATAATACCTATATAAAATAGGTAAGATAATATAGAGTCTAATTCTTACTAGAGAAATACTAGCTAATCCATTTTATAAGAAAACGCAACCAATCTATAAATCTTTAGTATATAATTTACATCTAAGGCTTTAGGGGTTAACTAGTTTAGGGCCTAAGAGTATTAGGAGTATAGGTAGATAGTAAGCTCTAGTAGAGCGTATATACGGTATAAGCGGCCTATAAGGGCTAAGTACAGTATATTATATTATCTATAATTATTAATTCTATATAGGGTCTATGCTTTTAGAGGTTACGCCTACTATATATAGCAGTTATCCGGCTAACTATAATGTATAGGTCTAGTATTTAGGCTATTAGAGAATTTAAGAAAGGCCCCCCTAAATCGCTCCTTAAACTACTTTAAAAGGTCCAAATAGCTTACCTTTAGAGTATAATAGGCGGATATAAGCGAACGGCTATAGTACTGCTTAAGAAGGAAGCTAATATTCCCCCCCTATAACTATATATTAAAGCCGCTGCAATATAAAGGGCGTAAAAGAAACGTAACTTTAATGTTTTAAAGTATAGTAAGATACGCCTAAATTAACTATAAAGGGACCTTAGGGCGCCTTATAGGAGAACAAACTAATAACCCTAAAGTAGGGAAGATATATTAAAGAAATAGGTAAAGAAAGTAAAAGAAGAATAGTGCTACTTTAGGGCCTAGGCCTATATAGATAAGAAAAGGAGACGTATAAGAGGCTAGCAAGGATAACAGTAAGAGAGAAAAAGGAGCTAAAGTAAAGCACGAAAGAACGCTAGGAAATCTTCTACTATAATATAATACTAGCTAAACTAACGCTAGAGAGGTATATGGGAGTTAAAGGTACAGAGGCTAACTAAGGTAAGAGGAACCTAAGCTATAGTATAGTTAACACTATAGGGGCCGAATTCTGCCAGAAGTCTTACTAGTTAGGGTAGAAAAGCTCCGTATAGGCACTTTTATCCTTATTAATTACGATATTTTATATATTTTCTATTAAATAAAGGATATTTTATACTCGCTTATTTGCATTATCTAAAACAACCCTATATAGGCGTATATTACGTACACTATATATAACGCGTATAACATTATATAACCTTAGTTACTACTTTTCGTTATATAGCTTTATTAGGAAAATATAGTACCCTTTCAATAGCCTTAATGGCTGGTGGTTAACGCAATTAGCGCGCAGTTGAGGTCATTTAGCAACTCGACCGACTAGCCTATGTCGTGTTTTTTTAACACGCAGCCTGCGCGTAGCCTGCGCGCAACCTACGCGCAACCTACTAGCAATCTACATATTTGGCAACTATAATTATATTTACCTCTTTTATACTAATAGCATATTTTAAATAAATAAAAGCTACTTTAAAGCTATTTATAAGGCTAGCAAAATAAATATTATTATTTTAGATAATTTAATATAATATAGCGATGGTTCTCTTNTACCTATCTACCTATTAACTTACCTACCTACCTACATTGCCTACCTATCTACATTGCCTACCTATCTATATTACCTACCTATCTGCATCTACTTGCCTATTTATATCTGCTTACCTATTTATATCTACTTACCTGTCTATATCTACCTACCTATCTATATTACCTACCCGTTTATATTGCCTACCTATTTATATCTACTTACCTATCTATATCTGCTTACCTATTTATATCTACCTACCTATCTACATCTACTTACTTATCTATATTTACTTACCTATCTATATCTACCTACCTGTCTGCATTTACTTACCTATCTGTATCTACTTACCTGTCTATATCTACCTACCTATCTACATCTACCTACCCGTTAGTATCTCCCTGTTTATACCTACCTATTTATACTACCTTAATTTAATTAATCGATTAAATCGTTTATAGTGTTCGCTAGCTAGTCGTTGTCGTCTGGCTCTAGCGACAGTTATTTGGTTCTGGCGATGGTCGTCTAACTCTAGAGACGGTCGTCTGGTTCTAGCGACGGTCATCTAGTTCTAGCAACGGTCGTCTAGCTCTAGCAACAGTTGTCTAGTTTTAGCGACAGTCGTCTAACTCTGGAGACAGTTATCTAGTTCTGGCGACGGTTATCTAGTTCTGGTAACGGTCGTCTGGTTCTAGTAACGGTCGTCTAGTTCTAGCGACGGTTATCTAGTTCTAGCGACAGTTGTCTAGCTCTAGCAATAGTCGTCTAGTTCTAGCGACGGTTGTCTAGTTCTAGCAACAGTCATCTAGTTCTAGCGACGGTTGTCTGGTTCTGGCAACGGTCATCTAGTTCTAGCGACGGTCGTCTAGTTCTAGCGACAGTTATCGTGCGTACAGGTCGGCTAGACCACGCTAAAAGGTCGGCCCAATAAGCGAAACCTCCGCCCACCACACCAAATCTGACCTTCCCTCTCTCACTTTAACCTCACCTTCTACCTCACCTTCTATTATAAATCTATTAAATACATTTAAAATCCATTTAAAACACAATATCTAGCACTCTAAAGAGCTGTATAAGCTATCCGTAACCCATTCTAAATATATTCTAATAGTTTAGGCTACCTATAAAGCCTACCTAGAAATGGAGAGGCTCCCCAAGGGAGTTAATGCTTTCGTTATGGTAAGTAGTTCTAAATATGTTTAGAACACGTTCCTAACACAATACTAGCGCGATAACGAGGTGGATTTAACTATAGGGGAGGTTTTCTATTGGTACAATATCTCGCCTAATCTAGAGAATCCGGTACTATATAGGGTAAGTGGATAAGTATATTAGGTTTGTAATATATTGCTAACATATTCGTAACGCGTTTAGAAAAAGGTTAGAGATTATAGCACCCTTAGAAACCATATAAAGAAGCATGGCATTAGAACTAAGAATATTAGAAAGAGAGGGGCTCCTTCTATTAAAAAGCAAGAAGAAGCAATAAGTATATATTCTAAACGTGTTCTTAATATATTTATAACTAGTTACTAACCCGTTACAGCCTTCTATTCTATAATTATGGCTATATATAATTAGAACATATTAGGAACCGCTTCCGAATATAATCCCACTAGTCCAGGCCGCTCTACTTCTGCCTAACCCCCTTATACCCCCACCCCGGCTCCCCCTAGCCGCCCTTCTAGGACTACTGCCCTACAATTAACGGCTCCCGTTTAAGAGAAAGTTATGCCTATTAGATTTAAGAGTGGGCCTTAAAAAGGCGAGGTAAGATATTCTTAATATATTTATAACATGTTCTAATTCATTTCCTAGTACAACTTTCCTAAAATGGTTACTTTACTTAAAAATTTAGGTGCTAAGGTTCCATATACCGAGTGTTTAGACACAACTTTTAATTATAAATTAATTTGGAACCCGTTTTAAACCGGTTAAGAATATATTCTAAATTTATTACAGCTTACTTATTTAAGGGTTGTCTTAATTAGAGCTGCTTCCTTAATAATAGGTTAGATAATACTAAGACTCCTACTCCGGCTCCTACTAAGACTTCTAAAAAGGGTTTAAAGAAGTCAGGTTTAAAAGGTTTAAAGGCTATAAAAAAAAAGGCTGCTAAACCTACTAGAATTACGGAGGAGGATATTACAGCAGCTATGTTTCTGTAGATAACCTAGAATCTGGTTTATAACGTATTTATAACACGTTACAAATAGAATCTTATAGATGGAATTTGGACTTAAATTTTAATAGGGTTCTATACCACTTCGGAACGTGTTTATAACACGTTAGGTAGCGAAAATAAAAGTCATTAGTTAAATTATAATGTCTATTAAATTTTACTAACTTTAGCTCTTTTTAATAACTCCCTTTATATATTTTATAATTATAATAAATTAATTATAAATTAATTATAACTTAAATTCTAATAAAATAAAAATCTTTATTTTTAAAAATAGTATAATTATATAGTTAAGAAAACCCTTCTAAATTATATTGTATTATATAATTTTAAATAAATATTACTAATTTTTTAAAGTATATAAATTTTAAGCTAATATAATAATTATAAATATTTTTAAAAAATAGTTATTTAAATAATATATAAAATTAATTATAAAATTAGTTAATATAAGACTTATTATTTTATTTAATATATTTTAAATTAAGTATTAACTGATAACTTTCTATAGGTAACTCTATTTATACATATAAATAAGGCTTAAATATATAAATAGTAAATAGTAAAAAGTAAAATAATAGATTTTTATTAAATAGAATAAAGAGGTATTAACATTTCTTATAGTCTTTTTTTCTATTTTTTTACTATTTAATAGTTAATAGTATCTTAGTATTTTATTAAATAACTATAAATTCCTCATTAAAAGATTTATAAATGATTAATATATAATTACTAATATATATTAAGTTGCTTAAAATAGAGATATATATATAGAACTATAGCGCTATAGTCTAGAGGCTATGTATATAGTATTATATATAGTATTATATATTATATAATTAAACAAGTATAAAAAAAGGCCTAAATATAAGTATATTTTAATAGGAATATAATAGGAATATATTTAAAACGTATTTTATATTTAGTATACTTATTTTTGCATATAAGCCTTTATTGCCTCTAGTTGAATTCTTTTTTCTATATTCTCTAGCTCCTTTGCCTCTAATTTAATCTCCATTTTATAAAGTTTAAGCCTTTAGCGTCTTTCCTAAATATCCTAGTTATTGCTTAAGGCCTAACGCTTTAGTAACTGTAAGAGACTGGTGCTAATACGCCTAGAATATATTAGTAACCGGTTACGTATACATTAGAATATAAATATGCCTTACAATTCCTTAGATACTATAGAGAATAACCTAAAACGCGATACAAATCTAGATCTTAGCCCCCTTAAACGTTAAGCAGAACTAAATCGTGACCTTACTATACCTAATAATAATGCACAAAATAAAATATTATCCCCGCTATCATTAGCAGCGGCCTACTCTAATTTCTCTTGAAGTTGTTAACGTTTTCGTTCTAAACGTATTAGGAACCAGTTTAGAAAAGGTTTGTAATAAATACATACTCTCTCTACCCATATAGTTTGCATACTGGGCCGATATTAATGTGTTTCTTTGCATATGTTATATTCCAAACTGGCTCTAAGCAAAATACTAATTAACGTCCCGTTAATCTAGTTTTTATGCGCTAAATATAATATAAGTATATTATAAACGGGTTAGGAACGTATTAATACCTTATAACGGTAGGAAGAAGAAACTAACGTATACCAAATGTATATAATTTATTTGCTATTTGTTCTACTGCATTTGTATAGTGTCTTAATCTATTAAATAGCTCGTGATTAATTAGAGAGCAGTGCTTATTTAACCCTAAGGCAATAACTAGGTGTCTCTTATATCTTACCTAGTTGGCAACTAATTAAGATTTGTGTGCTATACTGTTAATACCTTCTAAACACATTATAAATGGGTTTAAAATAGCTTACTAATTAGTAAATTATAGAGTTCTTTATATTCTAACTGGCTCCTATATATAAGAAGAGCTTTTATCCGTTTATATATAGAGTAGGCCGTTTTATAGTTACCCGCGGCTCTTAAGATGCTTTGCAGGAAGTGTACTTGGCAGAAAACTAGTATTTTCCTAAAATGCCACGTCTAATTGCGCCTCTAAAGATTAATATGCTGTAAATACCGCCCAAACCCTTTTATAACACGTTAGGAAGGCATTCCAATTGCGTTCTAGATATCCTACTAGCCATTTACTTGCCATCTATATTAGATATAACAGCTTTAAAGCCTCCCTTATTACTATGAATGTGTTTCCAACGAATCTGCTTTTAAAGACATTTAGAAAGTAATTAAAAGACTCGCTTAAAGCATAACTGGTAAGTACGCCTTATTTCCGTATTAGTAATAATATATGTAAGCGTAAAAACTATTAGAATATATTAGTATCGCGTTCCAAACGGGTTTATATTATATAATAATACTTTTGCCATACTCTTTAAGCTAAACAGCGAATATAATCTTGTTTATATTTCTTTTAACAATACGTTTAAAAGACATATTAACTTCAAATATAGTTTAGGCTAAGAAGATCTTAGCTTGCTTTTATAGAAAGCAGATTATTATAACTCTATTTTAATTATTATAGATCTGTTGGATATAAGCCTATAATATATTAGCAAGCCTATTAGAACGCGTTTGTAACATGTTTATATACTATTTTAGGATTTCGATACTTTTAATTAAACTTATATACTACCCCTACCAGTCCTTTTTCTTCTGGGTATAGAGTAAGCTTCTCTTTTTAAATTAATCTAGTAATACGATCTATAGTAGTAAAGCTTATATAGATCTATGCTAAAGAGGCCTTCCTATACTCTATGCAAAACTATTTAAGGGCAGGACTTTAAAGAAACTTTCCTATAAAGATGTTAGGTATTTATTCGTAATTAGTTTAGAATATATTTACTAAGGGTAAGATCTAGATTACGCATTTAACGAACCAACTTAATTACCTCATTTAGTATCTCTAGAGGCGGCTTATTTGGGGGGGGTGGTGCATAACTATATACCCTATACGAGGTAAAATAAATATAAGGAGTTTCTTCTAAGTCGTCTGGAATAAAAACGTGAAAAGTAACCTCGCAGTCCTAATAAATAAGTTTCCCTAGTCCCTGGGGGTGGTTAATTCCTAGGAACACGTTACAAACACATTATAAATATAGTTAGAACGCGTTCTAAGCAGGTTATATTTTTCTTACCGTAGTCTACCCTCCTACAGAGATTTAATTTAATAACTCCGCATTACTCCGTTGCTTTGTCACCTATATTACCTAGTTAAATAAGAGATGTTAAATACGCAGTATCGTATTTCTTATTCGCTGGTAATGCTTTTCAGAAGTACTCTAAATATATTTCTATAGTAGCCTGCGTATAGGTAAGAAATAAGTGCCGAATATTAGTAACATCCTAATATAATTAGTTCTAAACGTAATTTGGTTGGGTTCTAAACATATTTAGGTAAGATAATTATATATAGAGTATCTTTGTTGCTTAATTATTAGTGCATAAGCCTCTGTTTAAAAGCTACATATATTTCTAGCTTAAAATTGTCTTTAGGCTGCTAAAAATAAGCTTATATATATTAACTTAAGTACTAAATAGATTTAGAACCAGTTCTGTACCTATTTATATTACGTTTGCGAATATTTAGGTCGCTTCTATCTAGGGCTACCCGCTCTCTCTATATTAGACCCTACGTCTCTTTAGAAACTATAGTATGTCTTAAAAATCGTAACAAATTCTAAAGATATTTGTACTGTTTTACTCCTAAATAACGCATTTTATATTTTTTACCTCTTATATTTAAGAGAGCGGACGTTATAGGCTTAGGAGTATACACTTATTTAGTTCCGTATTGGATCTAAACGCGTTATAAACTAGTTATAAATATAGTTAGAGTATAATTTAGATTTTTATTAACTTACCTATATGGCTTTTTGTGTATCTGTGCCTCTTAAGTTAATATAGTAAGTATAACCTTTATTTAGCGTCTATAGGTACTCTAGAAGGCTTAAACAATCCTTAATTATAAGTGTAGTAAGAGGATTAGTAGATGCCTTAGTAAGAAATATAATATAAGGAACTTTAGGCTAAATACGTTTAGAACTGGACCAGAACGTATTTAGAACATATTAAAAACTTACCTTAATCTAATCTTGCGGCTATATACAACTCTCTTCTAGCATATAATCTTCTAACCCAAGAATATTATCTTCCGAATTAATTTTAAACTTATTTTTATCATTACTAGAGAAATCTAGTGGCTGGTAATTATTAAATAGATCTATTTAAATTAAAATATATTCCGAACACGTTATAAATACGTTATAACTAGTTACCCATAATGGTTGGTTCTGTTTTGGAGCCGGGAGGTAAGTTATGTGGTGGGATGAGCGATTTGGGCTCGGTTAACCACGTAATCTTATATTTTTAGCTGAGGCTGCCCCGTGCAGGGATTGTGCATTAGCGCTTATGGTAGACCCACCCTTTAGCGTGGCCTAGCCGACCTGTAACCACACAGTTATCTAGCTCTAGCGATAGTCGTCTGGCTCTAATAACAGTCGTCTGGTTCTGGCGACGGTCGTCTAGCTCTAGCAACGGTCGTCTGGTTCTAGTAACGGTCGTCTGGTTTTGGTAACGGTTATCTAGTTCTAGCAACGGTCCTCTGCTAGCTGCCGTTCTAGTGCCTCCCTAGGTAGGGAGGATATAAGGAAAAAAGAAAGGGTAAAAAATAAGGCGGCTATATAGGCAGAGACATATGTAGACGCTATCGGGAATATAGCGGGGACCCGATACAGAGCTTCGTGTAGAGCCTCCGTACGCAGAGCTTTACGCAGAGCTTCGCGCAGAGCCTTATGCAGAGCCTCTATACGTAGAGCTTCGTATAAAGCTTCGTGTAGAGCTTCGTGTAGAGCCTCCATATACAGAGCTTCGCGCAGAGCCTCGTGCAGAGCTTCGTGTAGAGCCTCCGTACGCAGAGCTTCGCGCAGAGCCTCGTGCAGAGCTTCGTGCAGAGCTTCATGCAGAGCCTCCGTACGCAGAGCCTCGCGCAGAGCCTCGTGCAGAGCCTCTGTACGTAGAGCTTCGTGCAGAGCTTCGTGCAGAGCTTCGTGCAAAGCTTCGTGCAGAGCTTCGTGCAGAGCCTCTATGCGCAGAGCTTCGTGCAGAGCCTCTGTACGCAGAGCTTCGTGTAAAGCTTCGTGTAGAGCCTCGTGTAGAGCCTCGTGCAGAGCCTCTAAGTAATAAGACTATATAAGATTGTATAAGATTATATTAGATAATATATAATAGTTAAATATATAGCATACAACTTTACCTTAATTGCATATTAAGAAATATACAGTTACCTTTTAAAGTTACTAAGTAGGTCAACTGCGTATTATTTAACTTTTAAATATATTAAGTTAGTTAATTGCATGTTAATTGCGTGTTAAGTTAGTTAAATTGCGTGTTAAGTTAGTTAATTGCGTATTAAGTTGGTCAAATTGCGTGTTAAGTTAGTTAATTGCGTATTAAGTTAGTCAATTGCGTGTTAAGTTAGTTAATTGCGTATTAAGTTAGTCAATTGCGTGTTAAGTTAGTTGAATTGCGTGTTAAGTTAGTTAAATGCGTATTAAGTTGGTTAATTGCGTGTCGAGTTAGTTAAATTGCATGTTAATTACGCGAAACGCGAAAATCAAAGTCTACTTAAATCTTATCCTGCGAATATTTTCCCAATATTAATCGGCTCTATCTTAGACTGTGCTTCTATTAACCAACTAGCTGCTTCCGACTCCTCTCTTAGTAGTCGTAATATTGTACTTAAAGCGTCCGTAACACCAAGTCCCAAATAGGCTCTAACAATAATAAGACCAAAAATAATCCGCTCTAAATTGTAATAAACACTTAAGGGTTAGGCCTTGGTGATATTTAATAATAGGCTAGGTATGTAGGTTAATAATTAACAGGTCTGTAACGTATAGGGTAAGTGCTTAATAGATTAACTCTAATTATATTTTAAGATTTACTACAAAGAGAGAACTAACTAGGTAGAGACTGTGGTCCTTTAAATATATATCCAAACTCCTAAGAAATCCCTTTATACGTAAAGTACGTGTTATATGTATTGTATATAGCTTATACAACCTATATACCGTATATACTTCGTATAACGTTATATAACTCACTTACCCCTTATTACATAGGTTAACTAGATTTATTTTAGCTAGTAAATCTAGTATAACGCTAATGTCCTTAAGTCCCTTTAGTACTCGTAACGTGTGCGATATAAGGTCCGTAACATAAATTAAGATTAAGGTTAGGAGTGTAGTAATTACAGTCTAATAGCACTTAGAAAAACACCCTATATTATAATCTAGTATTTAGCATAAGTGGTAAATACTAGAGTATCTATATTACTACTTATACTAATCCAGTAGTAGATAATACGGGCTATTAGATTTATACAGGTATTGGTAAATAATTTACACTAATATATACGTGACTAAAGCTATTGCCTAACTGCCTGGATACGTGTATATTAAAGACTAGCCGCTTACTAGATTTGCTAAAATTGAACTAGTATAATATAAGTTTAGGTAGGGCATCCTAAGGGATGTTTCTTCCTTAGGATGGCCCAAAATTAACTATAGTAAAGACTCTTGCGGAGATCTCTAGTAATTACTATAACTTAGCTAAGAGTTATATTATAATTAAAGTATCTATTTTCTAATTTATAAAAAGAAAGCGATGTAAATACTAATTAAATAGCATGCTTTCTTATAAACCTATATATAAAACCCGCAAGCGAAACACGCAAGTTAAACGCTAACAGTTAGCCATCTATATAGAGACGGCCACTAAAACTAGCTAAAGGTATATCGCTATAGGCACTCCTCGTTACTCCTAACTATTATAGGTACTTATTATTATGGGTACCCCCTAACATTATAGGTGCCCCTATTACTATAGGCACTTCCCTTTATCGCGGGTATAGTAAAAACTGGTTAGTATAATATCTAATTATAATAATATACTCTATATTACGATCTACACCCCTTAATTAAAATATTTTTGGTATAATATTACAATATTCTGACTTTTGACAATATTGTTAAGTCTCCCTTACTAAAATCGTTATAACTAGTAGGGATTTTGTATAGGAGGGAGCCTAGTATAGCCGGTAAAGTAGACGCCTTAAGCCTTTTTAAGTATAAAGCCCCCCCTTTTATTGCTTATTAATCTAACACGTAACTCTTTATATAATAATACCATTAGTATAACAATACGCTCAGCTGTATAAACCGTATTATACTAACTAGTTTTTACTATACTCCACTTATAGGCACCCCCCTTTATTATAGGTGCTCCTTATTATTATAGGTACTCCTTATTATTAGAAGTACTTACTAATATTAAGGATACTCCCTATTATGGGTACTCCCTTCTATTAAGGGTGCTCTCCGTAATTATAGATACTCCTACTTATAGGTACCTATTAATATTATAGGTACTCATTAATACCATAGGTATACTAAGTGCTGGCTTTTTATAGCTGCTCGCTTTAAACTAGGGTTTATTGTCCGCTAAACCAAATTTAATTAAGTATTAGGTGCCCTATTACGGGCACCCGAATCAGCCTTACTATTAGCAACATGTCCTTTTTAAGAGACTTTTATATAACGTAGTTAACTAGGAAGCGAGCTACCCTACGTAGCGAGCTATATAAGAATATTCCTACCATTTTTTATTTTATAGCAAATTGCACCAAAATTAAAAGCCTTAGCATATTACAAAATGCCAAATTAATCCTTACCCTCTTGCGAAGCTGAGACTACTATATAAAATATTATACAAGATCTTTCTTCTAGTGTTAAGCCGTTAATTCGTAAGGCCTCTAGCGCCTACGGAGCACCTAGATCTACCGTTAGATATTGTTTTACTAGCCGTCTCCTATGATATAAAGCTTACCTAGGTTTATTATATCCTTTATAAAAAGAGTAAATTATTAAATAGATTAATAAATGCCGATCCTAGGGCCTTCCATTAAAGGTTAATATGCTTTTAAAAATGGCTTATTCCCTTTTAGGAAACGGCTAAACCGTAGGTAAATATTAGGGGTAAAGATTTGTTTAACGCTATAGTCTTAGTACTATATTAAGTCATTAGCTCAACTACTAGAGAGCTTAGAATAACAATCTAGCAATTATAAGTAACTGGTTTAGGTTCTTCTATGCCGTTTATAAGCGATATTAAGTTAAGCATTTAAAATTCATTAGCAACTTTAACGAGAAGGGGGTAATACTAGGCCTTGCAGCGGTGGCTCGGGCAATTGTATTAGGTAAGATATATAGGGAGAGGTCAAAAAATTAAACAGTTATATAGCCAGTGAGTTAGTATCTATTATTGAGACAATTTGCTAATAGCTCTCTACTACCTACCTTCTTGATTTAAAAGGCGCAAACCTACCTAGAAGGATAGTATCAAATTAGTAAGCAAAATGAGGGCCTTCGCGGATATATATACGCTACCTCCTCTAGTAGGTAGACGGACAACTCCTTAGGTCTACATTATATTTATTAGGAATAAGGCAAGCGGTCGTTACGTGTCGCCGCGGCACTAGTGTGGCGAGGAGCCTTAAGCTCCTCGCCCTTCCTTATTATTTAGAATATATATTAACCAACAATCGTCATACTGTCTATAACTTGTAGATACGTAATATTACCTTATAAAACTAACACTGATTAGTGGTTAACTTTACTGTTATACTATAGAATAGCTAGGTATTCTACTAAGAAAAAATAAGCTACTATACCAGTACTACTCGTGCTAGAGGAAGCTATCTTTTAAGGTTAGAACTAGTCCTAAACCTTAAATAGAACTCTTTTATAAATCTAAGAATCTAAAGGCTAGAACTAGTCCTAAGCCTTTCCTAGATTATAGATTCTTGCGTCTATTACGTAGAATAACACGCTTTATAAGTCTTCGCGATTTAAGGCTAGAACTAGTCCTAAGCCCTATAATCGCAAATATATGTCACGAATGCGTACTAAACAATAAATACACGTTACGAACGCGTACTAAATGATAATCCCTATACTAACAACACTTCTCTTCCTCCGAAAACATGGCTACGCCTACCTTAAGCAACTAGGAAGACTCCTTACTATTAGGGGTAGCTTCGTACGCGAAACTTATTAGTAAAGATTAGGACGAATTTACTATTAATATAATAACTTATACGGCAAAATAAGTTAACGGCTTTCTCCTGTACTATATTATATTCTACTAAAGTAGGCGCTACGCCGATTTATAGCTGTGGGAATATTTTAGGGAGGATTTTATAAGATGGACCGCCAACACCTAGGCACTTAGCAATGTTAATATTGTTTAGGATTTTTAAGACTTCCTCCGTAGGAATAGGGTATACATTACTAAAAATGGTAACTTAATTACCAGTAATATTTAGGCCGTTATTATTAGTATAAAAGAACCAGTATAGACAGAAGCTAAAATTATACGTTAACTATAGAAACCTAAAACTAATCCATATTCTTTATAAGGCAACTTTAATTTAGAACAAAACCCCTAGAACGCTACTCTCCTACCTAGAGGTGCTCTCCTACCTAGAGGTACTCTTCCTCTACCTCCGCTATCTCTAGCTCCTCTACTCCAGCTAACCAGTAAGCCTCTACTATAAGAAGTTACTTTAATCAAATACCGTGAATATAGCATTAAATATATACATTTTCCGGGCGATATTAAGCTTTAAAATCGCGATCAATCTGAAGCTTTATTACGATAATATGGAAGACGGTTTGGAAGGATCTAATTGGCTTGGTTAAAAGTGGCCTCAATCCACCAGCTTATGGGATAGATGGAAAACTGGCGCTAGAAAAGGAAGAGGGCATAGAAGCGCACCTATATAGCTAGGGGAGGGGTGCTATTAGGCGTAGAAGGGGCCTCTCGTGCATCTGCTGCCCAGGAGGGGGCAGTAGAGGGGGCAGCAGAGGCAGTGGCTGGGCCACGGCAACGTGCAAAACTAAGGTGTAGCATGTGCAAATCAACAGAATATAATGCACGTACGTGTCCTAAACGGCAGGCAACTAGCTAGTATATAGTTATATACAATACAATTGTTCGTTGTTGTGTAATTCGTGTTATTTAGCCTTGGAAGTGGGGTGGGTGGCTAGCTTGGGGGTATGGCCAGCTTGGGGGTGGATTACATTATATATGTACAGTCACCTACGGAAAGTCATTGGTCGATTTGGCGAATACGAGATCAAGCCACCACCATACAATACTTTGATCGTTTTTTACCCCTCCTTCTACCACCCTATATACCAACTATGGCACACCAAAAGAAAACAAATCGACAGGAGCATCCTCCTGAGGTTATTTCGGTAATATGGGCGCTATATTACATGGGTTACTCTGCCTTAAAAATACAACTTGAAAATGGGCTACCAAAGTTAACGATTATATCGATTATTCGCCGAGTACGAAAACACCCTAGTAACCCCTTTTGTAAAGCTCTACGTACAGGACGTCCTCTAAAGCTTAACGCACGAGCTAAACGACGTTTGGTAAGGTTTATAGCTAATAACCCCTTTAAAATAATTACCTCCTTATTATCGCCGTTAAAATCGGGTTACCGCATGCATATTAATACTACGCGACATTACCTCGCCAAAAACCACTACTACAGTCAAAACCCCTTATAACGATACGACTTATTTAGCCGACCGTATCGTAATACCAAGGGTATCGTTGTATTCCGTATTTGTATATAAAATGCACCTAAAATCAAAATTAGGTAATGATATTATATATCTACGCCCATGAAGCCGCAATTGAGCGATTGGCTATATTAAAATACGTTGTAATTAATTGCTGTTTGGTGTTCTGACCTTGTCGATTTTAAAGTTGTCGCTTATGCCTTAATAGAGTTGTAATTACGTCTCTATTACAATCTTCCTGCTATTCCTTATAAAGATAAAGCTTTTATAAGGCGTTAAGCGCCTTATTAAGCTTAATTTGAGGTTACTTAATAACTTTCTTATCCGTCTCTGTATTGCGGTTAGGCCCTGCGTAGAGCTCTGCTATATGCTTAATAAGATCCTTTATTAAATCCTCTACTTCCTTACCCAGTAGCTTAATAAAATCCTAAATATTTGCTACAGCATGGATTCTTCCTACTGCTTATAGCTCTTCTGCTATTACTTGCAGCTTATTAATAATAGGAGGATATATATAACCCTAAGGGCGAGGCTGTGGGCCTATATAAGAGCTAAATAACGTAGATTTAATAAAGCAGTTTTTAATTGTCTCTGGTGTAACTTTCTACTAAGCTATAATTATCTATTAAATCGCCTATAGGATATGTATCTACTTAATTAGATCTTAGTTTTTAAGTAATTACTCTACTATAAACCGTATCTAATATCTTTAGTAGAAAAGCTTAAAGTTTGCAATTATTCCTTAGTTAAGAGGCTGGTATACGGAGGTGTAATTTAGAGGAAGGAACTTAACGCGCGTATTCTTAAGAGAGCCGTTCTTAAAGATTATTTAAATGGCTGCTTTATAGGCGCTAAAGCTATTAATTAAGAGGAGTACCTTTCTACTAGATATCCTTTTATTAAACTAGGTAAGCCAGTTAAGTATAATAACCGTTATTATTTAGGCCTTCTTATTATACCTCCAGATAATATCTAATAAGGTTATATTAACTTTATTAGCCGTAAAGTAACGTAGCTGTTATGCTAAGCTAATTATAAGAAAAGGAAGCTTATTAGAGCTATTTGCATTTATATAATTTCCTAGAGAGATTTATACCTTCTATTTCTTTATTCCTAATTAAGCCTTAGTAGCTAATATAGTATCTAGTATAGCCTTCTAAAATAGCCCTATCTTATCTATATTATAAACATTATTTAGTAAATAAGGTGCGATAATTGCTTAAAGCCCTATTATACGATCCTCCGCCCCCTCTATATTAACTAAGGCAGCCTTACCGTGCTGCTTTCTCTTACGAATATTATTGTAAGATTTAAAGCCTTCTAACCAGCTAATAAACCACTTTGGCTCTAGTGTGTTAGCTAATATAGGTATCCGTTACTATAACTAAGCGGCGGTAACACGTATAAGCTCGCCAGAAATGGGAATACGAGAGTTCTATAGGCGTTGGTGCCACTTAAAGAGAACTTCCTTTAAAAGAGGCTATTTAGCGTCCCTCTTACACTCTTGCCTGCCTTACCCACGTAGTAGTTTAGCTATATTAAGGTGCTTAAACTTATTACTAAGTATTTCTAATATTAATAATTAATTAATTTTATAATAGAAGAAGTCGGTAGCCTATTAAGCAAGCTGGTTTTATAATAGGTGGGAGTAATTTAAGCAGTGGACGCGTATTTTTTGGCGTTTAAAGTTAGAAAATCCATAACGGCGTTGCCTTTTAGGATTTTAATGTCTTGTTATAATAAATAAGGTAGTATTAAGTATAGAGGGTAAGATCTAAGGGTTATTTTAATAGATTTAAATTGTTATGTGGTGGGTATTAATGGCTAAACATGCGGTAAGCAAGCGTTAAATCCAACGAATCAAAATCTGGTTATACCGATATTAGTAAAACACCTTAACAATATCACCAAAAGCCAGAATATCGTAATATTACACCAAAAAAATGATTGATTAAGGGTATATATCGTAATATAGATAATATCATTATATACCCCATATCGTTATAAGGGGTTTTAACTATACGCCTTCCGCCCTCGGAAGAAGCCATATCTAAGGCCTTGCTATAAGACTTTAAGATTTCGGTGGGCCCAAATATATAGAGATTTGGAGTTAAGCGACTAGGCTCTAGTTGGCTTTTCTAACAAATTAACATTTAAGCTTAGAATTAATATAAGCCCCCCCTAGACGCGTTGTAAAATAGGCGAAGCCTATAAGTTAAAGAACCTTAAGCCTATATTTAAATCAGGAAGGAGCTCCGTAGGTATTTAGGGCGAGATCTCACTTAAGTTTAAGGGAGGATTCGTAATATTAAAAAAAGGAGCACGGACAAACTCTTATAGGTATATCAACAAGATTCTAATACCCTATACAGCTCCTTTCTACGTTAAGAGAACATTTAAATACGGTAACGCTGTTTTTATACAGGATAGAGCTGGGTACCATACGTTAAAGGCTACCTTACGGCACCTTAAAGATCTTAAAATACAGGTGCTCCCTTAGCCTGCGCAGTCGCCCGATCTAAATCCTATTGAGTACCTTTGGAGGATTATAAAGCTTCGGATCTAAGAGACGCCACTTAATTAACAATCTACAAGAGATGGAGGCTATACTACAAGAGAAATGGGATAAATTAACCCCTGCCGATTAGAGGGCGTGTATTAAGAGTATAAGGAAGCGTTACGAATTAGTAATTAAAGCCAAGGGAGGCTCGATTAAATATTAGGGCTCTACTACACTAAAATATTCTCTAGATACAAATCTATCATATATTTAAATTGCTTTAGGATTGCTTGCCAATTACTCACAGAGTCCTCTGCTAAAATAGGTAGGGTAGACGTTATCGATTCGCGTTTTTAGCTTCAGCTAATCACTTTCTATAGGTGACTGTACAGTTGGTGGTAACCAAGCGAGATTGGATGCGCGTACCGAATTTAAAAATTTGGAGCGCTCGGGGGGTGAAGCTGGTCGTGCACATCACTGTATAAGTACTACTTAAGATATACCAAAATTTACTAATAAAATTCGACTCTTTGGATGCTATTAGGATAATAAGTTGAGAGCTAGAAAACTCTGCCGACCGCCTTTCAGCCTATAGTCGGTATTATTATTTATTATATTAGCTTTATAAGCTTATTATATTCTTAAATTATCCTCCAAATAACTCTTCTCGTAGGCTATACTTAGTTGCTTAAGAATATAACCCATTTTAGTTGTTATGCCCCATACCCAGACCTTTTAAATTTAGTGAACTAGCAATATAGAACTTATTTGGTGAAAACATACGTCGTCTAGAAAAGTTGACCATACTTTGGCGATAGCGGCAGCTAGTGAGCCGGTACCATCATAGTCACTCTCGACTTCAGTAAGCAGCTCTTTCAAGTGCTCGAGAATTTGGCTCTCCTCTTCATCAGGAGGATAGGTGGGCGTCTGGACTTCAACCGTATGGATCCATTTTGTTAGGAATAGAGCTAGGTTTTGGTTAGAAAATTGAAATGGCTGAAAGAAGAGAGGCCTATTCTCACCTGCATCCCATCCAGCCACAGCATGTTCGACGCTCCAGCTGAATGCAGCTGTCTTTCTAACCAACAAGTGTCCTATCTTCACCGGTGTAAGGAACCCCTCATAAGCTTTCAGGGCAGCTTTGGTAAGGAGTGGGCTCCTGTGCTGTGTTGCAGCTACATAAGTTGTTACGGAAGCTGTAACTTCTTCCGAATTGTCGGTCAGAAGAGTAAGCCGATCGAACGCACTAGTATTGGTAAACAACCGTATACAGGCTATTCGGAGAAGCGCCTGACAATTGAACATGAGTGGGCCTTCCGCATCATCCCAAGTTGATCCAAAGTTGTCTTCCTCTAGATGGACATGGGTAAGAGCATAATGGCATCTAGCAAGGGCCGATGATGCAGTTGATAGGAGCATGCCTTTTAAAGACTCGTTGGCCATCATATCGAATGTATAGCGACTGAAAACCTGGGTGAACTGGAGTACATTCCACATGTGGATGTTTACGGCGTGCATGATTATAAGCGTTGTGAAGCTAGATACATGGTAAGGATGAGCATCCTCATCATTTTGCTTGCCGAAGATCATATTAACCATGGCATCGCGTATGGTTCTCTGTCGTACTGATACCCGTGACTCCCTTAACTCTTGCCATTGGTCTGTGGAACGAGCATCCCAAAGCTTCTCCTGGTCTGGCATCTCGAACACAAGATCTTGGGTATGTGAAAATCCAGGGGTCACTCCATATGTAACTGAGATGAGATTGCTGACGATGAAAATTCCGCAGAGTAATCTTTTCGATGACTCCTTTTTTATCCATTCTTCCCAAGTCAGCTGAGCGTCACTTTTCGTATTTGACATAAGAGACGCTCGCCTCAGCCGGTAATCCTAAGACACGATTAATTTAGAGTTTATGACAACGTAGTAGATTTTGCTTACAATGACGAAGAACCCCAAACCTTCTATTGTCGTCTTTACGACAGCTGATTTTCCGCTGAATATCCCGTATATGCAGAGTAGCATTTTGGTCTGTACAGCCCATAGAGGCCCTGGCCCTGACGCAGCGCCGGCTTCTTGATTTGCTTTAAGAGACTTAATGGCATTAGAAGACAAATGTGAAGTAATTGAATAGAATGTCAACTTACGTTTGAGCATGCAATATCAGCTAAATCGTATAGATTCTTTGCACGTCGGCGATCAAGGCGATATAGTGCGCCAATACTACATATGGCGAATACGAGCGGACCGGGGGTGTTTGCAATATCGAGCGATGGGAAATGAATAACCGGCAGATGGCGATGGAAGCAATCTATGTAACTTGTGAAAAATTTCTGTAGCTCTTTAATGGTCGGGAGAACGCCTTCAGCCAAGCCTTCCGGCCGTAAACGATTGGAAATGTCTTGACATATTCTTCGGTGAGTGAACTCATCAAATGCGAATTTTGGGGGGTTGGACGATTTTTCCTTTAAAACCTGGGGAAGCTGTTCAAAAAGTCTTCTTGATTGGCCGTGTTCAAATGTAGGTGTACTGCCTTCAAACGTGAAGCTTCCTAGAGAATCGGCGTATTGATTCCCAAATGCTATGTTCTGTCCCTGTTGTATCCCAATTGCGGGGTCGCTAGAGGTTAGCGGATGCTCCGGAATCGGGAGAAGGTTTGGCATCAAAACATTGTCCGCAAATTCAAAAGGAGCAACTTGTAGAAACGACGAATCCTGGAATATATCATATGCGTTTACTTCTCGATCATGTAGCATACGCTGCTCCTGACCTCGATCGTGTTCGAAATTAGATAATGTCTCGTCGTCTAATCGTCGCCGTTTTCGAGACAACCCTGAACTCTCATCGCCTGTAAGGGTTTGACCAAAGTCTTGACCAAAATGATCTGATTGTTGATGCTGAGGAATATTTGGTGCCTCTAGTGGAAGAGAGCCCATGGTAAGGGCGCTACTGAGGGAGAAGCTCAGCGATGCCGCCATTTCAGCCTCATGTAGAGATTGGGGAGGAGAAGATTGGCCATTGGAAGCTTGCAAAAGCGTGTTCATGTGAGTATCCATCTGAGACGACGTCGCTCCAGGTATATCCCCCATCACAATTCTCGGATCATCGAACATTGATGAACTCATCATGCTTGAGGGCATAACTAGTCGAGAAGCTTGAGTAGGTGGGCCGTCTACTGGCATCCTCTGACGAATCTCGCTGAGCGGAGTTAGAGGTTGAGCTAGGTCATTCCGGTCACCAGAGATATCGATTGGTACTATTTCATTCGGTTGAGAAGACGCATTTTGGCCGTCAGCACCATTGAGGCCATCGATGCTGACTGTGATAGTATCGAAGCTATCCGAGGACTTCCTTTGAAATTCGGACGCGTGCGCTGCTTGATAATCTATAGGATGAAGAGATCTTTCGTGTCTCTTGACGAGATCCCTTTACGGACAGTGAGCAATCTAATCAAGCGGTCATTTGTCGAGATAGACGGGGTAGCTGACTTCCGAGCGTATCGTCTATCACAGTAGTGACAAGGAAATGGACGTTCTTGTGTATGAACACGTTCGTGGCGGGCGCAATGTTCACTGCGTTTGAACACCTTCTGGCAGTCGCGACATTTGTAGATTCTCTTAACTCGGCCGGTCTTGGTCGTGGCGGCGGGTATCTGGGGCGCATCGGTCGATACTGTTGCTGTCTGAATCTCAGTAGACATATTCTGCTAGATATCAAACGAATTGGAGCCGAGCGATTTCTTTGCAATGGTATTGCATGACTTCTCATGATGGGGAGCTATTTTAGCGTCACAAGGTTAGCCTAGGCTGGAGCTGGGTTTGTCTTCGATTACGGAGAATGCCGGAGGAGATTTTGTGGAGAAATTGCTGGGCAAAGTTCCAATGTAGACTTCATTGCGGAAGAGAACTGACTTGGAGAGCAGGGCACCCAAGCCACGCGTCACCGGCATCCTGAACCGCATGCGAGTACCGAAACTGAGGAACCAAAGCAGGCCTGAACTTGACCCTGAGTATCAAAGGCAAACATAAACAAGGCTTCTAATGGGCGCAGTTAAATAAATCTTTATTGATCACACACTGAAAAGGAAGACTGTAAAGTCTTTACCAAAATCAAACCTTTCAGACGCAAGTTGCCGCTTTAGGCTGTAACGTTGCTCCGCAAAGCTTGGTTCCCTGCTCTGATCCTGTCAAGTGGAGACATCTCGTTGATCGGCGTGTTTGAGGGTCCATTCTTAGCTTGATGCGCAAGGCGATGTTAGATTTGGACTTTGAGTGAAAAGGGGCCGTTCACAGAGACTAGGGCGAATTTGTGTGGTTGCCATGCCTTTTGGCTCGATCATACCCCTGTTGTAAATCATACGGTCACTGCGGGATTTTGTGGCCATGCGGAACATCCCTTAAAGTTTAGTGAACAGTTTAAGGCCTTCAAATGTCTCTATCAGCATGACCCTGACATCTTCATGCCCGCAACGCAGGTTATCCCTTGTCCTGATAGTGGTCCGTGCGCGAACACCAGAATTAAAAGTACGCGTACCATCACAGAGCTTTGGTCTTATTGATTCTATTGGCTGGCTCTTATCGATAACTGTAGGACACATTTCGCCAGGACAAGGGATAGACATCCTATTTTTTTTTGCAACTCTCTCAGGCTCGATAGAGGCTTCGCCCTTCCAACTTTAACGTATTTCTTCACGACAATGTATTTCTTTCAAGAACGCCTTAAAGTAAGGAATATGGCTTGCAATAGGTACTGTGAAAGCCTTCCAGCCGTTTGGACAGGGATAGATGGATTATATGAATACGAGTACGAGCCTTAAGCGCAAAGCATGGCTGCAGCCTGTACAGGCTCCAGTGTTCCTGTAAGCTTTTGCAGTGTGGGAAATAAATGAGCGACTTGATTGTAAATCTATGGAAATCAAGTGGTATAAATACATAAAAGTAGACCGAGTCGGTGAGCGAGTCAAGGTCTAGGCAACTGAAACAAGGTGGTACGCTAGTGAGACAAATGACGTTTTGATATGGTACCGGTAGTCGGTTACACACCCCCCAGATTTGACGGTGTAGTTAAAGCTGTAGAAAGAAAAATGAAGGTAAGAAACTGTACCAACAATAGGAAATTTAGATACAATTTAGGAATGGTGAAGCTTAATTCGATTCGCCAATGGGCCGATATCGATGCTCTGGTGACGTTGTAGACGCCGTATTTGGTAACGTTGCGGTCGTCGCAATTGGTGCCGATGTAGGCTGGACAGGAATTGCTTCAATTGTATCCAAGATATCGTCTTGAAGCCCTTGTGGTGTTTGACGCTAGTAGATCTGGAGGTACCATTCTACTAGGAGTTGGTAACTATTTAGCATCCTTTGTAGGAGGCTCTACTGAATCGATTGATTCAGGTGTGGTGATACGATCTGCATTCGAGGCAGTCGATTAATCTGGTGAGGCTCTGGATGAAGTCGTCGTATTTGGCCGAGTCTCTTGATGACTCTGGTGACGTTAAGACGTCGGATTTGGTGACGTTAAGACGTCGAGATTGGTGCCGATGTAGGCTTGACTGGTGCTTTGGAATCAAAATTAATTGTTCCTGTATTAATATTGGCTTTGGCCCAATTCGATTGATCGATTAATCAAATTGTTCTGGTGTTTGTTTTCTGTCTGAACGGTTGTCGTACGGCTTTGGTGACGGTGGTTTCTCAATCGAATATCATTCAGTGACTGTCCATTTAGTATCCAGCTAAGTCGTAGTAGTGCTAGATCCTTCCATACTGTTTTAGTAATCGTCCATCTAGCACAAGCCTTGTGTCTGGCCCCAGGTCCTGCCTCGTGTCTGGCTTGTTGCCTTATGTCTGGTTCTTTTAGGACCCTGCCTTGTGTCTGGTTTGCCCTACAAGCTTGTGGTCAGCGTGGTTTTTAATATAAATACTGCCAATTAGATTGATTAATATTGTTACTAATCAATATTGGCGACAGACTTGCGGAGGATAGGCCGGATAGGCCTCTCGGATAATAGGCCTATCAGCTAATAGTATCCGGAGACTATCCGGATAGTCTCCGGATAGTCTTGGCAAAATCACCTTAATATGCTTATACTTGTAATGCACCTCCCAATATTAAACAAATAAATTTTCTATTAGTATAGATTTATAGAGCTTATAAAGCGCTTTAAAATGGTACCACTTTTATCTAAATATCCTAAGGATAAGTAATATTATATAGATATAAAGCTTATAAGAGCTCTGCGAAAATAAGGCTTCAGGAGTATTGGAATTACAAGGTCATAAGGTCACAGCGGAGGTCTCTTGAGGGTCTAATTGATGATAGAGATGACGCAGACGATGAATATTGATTGATTCGTGATGCAGTAGATGCCGTTGATATCTATCACATATCGGGGGGGCTGATTTGGCGCGGTTACGACCCGGGTTAATACGAGGTTAGGCCCACCCCTGCTGATAACGCGCCCGAACCCCACACGAGGTCGCGCAGCGACCGCCCCCGAGTACTTTCGCACGCGATTTTGGGCGAAAAGGTACATAATTTGTGTTAGATCGGTACTTCTGGACAGTTGCGTAATGTTGCTCTAAATTTACAACACCTAAACGGGCTCTATTCCTACATTAAGGCGTCTTAGTTACTGTAATGCAGTCCTATATTAAGACGTCTTGGTTACTATAGTATAGTCCTACATTAAGGCGTCTTAGTTAATACAGTGCAGTTATATATTAAGGCGTTTTGGTTACTATAGTGCAGTTTTATATTAAGGCGTCTTAGTTACTACAGTGCAGTTATATATTAAGGCGTCTTAATTACTACAGTACAGTCCTATATTAAGACGTCTTGGTTACTAGTATAGTCCTATATTAAGGCGTCTCGGTTACTATAGTAAAATAGGTATTATCTACTACTTAAGAGGGAGCCTCCCCTGCCCTAAATATTCTTATAAAGCCAATCTAAAGAATGCCGGCCTTGTAGCTGTTCTAGCTAGTTAATAGCCTATCTCTCGTCTCTTGCCATACCGTCTTCTACGCGCCATCTTATATCCTTAATAATCCTATGGCGACAGCTATAGAATATAGCCTCGCCGTTAACCTACTAGCGTGCCCCCTAGCAGCGATTAAGAGCTTTAATTAACGGCCTACCCACTAGCCCTAAAGTTTACTTAGTCTAGAGCTAGAAAACCAAATTACCGCCTTAAAGCATTTTATATTTCCTTAGCGGCGCCTATAGGTTAAGAATAAATAGGAGAGATAATTAAGTATTAGCTTATGCCTATACTAGTAGGGGTAATATAGATATAGTAGACGGCTAAGCGGGCGGTGCGAATATTGTAGACGGCTGAGCGGACGGTGTAGATATTGTAAACGGCGGTTAAGCGGGCAGTATGGATATTATAGACGGCTAAGTAGGCGGCACGGATATAGTAAATATTATAATAGACGGCACGGGCTCGCCTAAAGGTAAATATATAGACTCCGTAGGCCCTATTTAGATACCTGTCTTCCCTTACTAGATCTATATAGGTATAAATAATGCTAATAACCTTTCTATTTCGCTAAGGCGTTCTAAAATTATCTATACGTATAATTAAACCCCCTTTACCTTAGAGATCGCGGCCTTATATCTTAGCTTAGCTATAGCCTTATAGGCGGGCTAGTATTTCCGCATTATTAGCTTATTTAGCGTAATAACTATATGTTAGCTAAGCTAACGAACTTTCTACCTATTATAGCAAAACCTATCTAGTATTCCTTATAGCCGAAAAGGGGGTCCTTTCTATAGGGGGTGGAGCGGGAAACTACTTACGTTATATAGGATTACTAAGTCCTATAATAGGATTTACCCTAAGCGTTATAGAGGAGAGCGTAGAAATCCTAAGCCCATAAGGTTTAAGCTACTAATAACCTTATTATTAGCCCTACTTAGAGTAGTAGGCCTCTATATGTATTTTTAGCTAGACGTTAATCTTAGCCTATATCTTTAAACAAAGGGCCTCCTCTGAACACCTCCTGTGCGTAGGGGAGAAAGTAGCCCTTTTCCTTTCTTTAGAAAGCCCGGCGATTAACTATATAAACGCATAGGGTTAGGTAGCTTAAGGTAGGCTCCTGTTATCGCATTTTATATTCTAGCGTCCGGGCCGTATCCTAATTTAGGTCTGCGGAGCTTGGTATAGCTCTTCTTAATGCCGCTCTAATATGCTTGGCATAATATTAACGCATCACTTACGCTTTTAGTCTTAATACTACTGGAGCCTATAGGTTTTCTCCTTTAAGCTTAAAAGTATCGGAAGCTCTTAGCCGCTACCCTAGCTAAATATCTTTTTATTCATATTTAAAGCTGCGTATAATTAGCTTAGCGGCGAAGTGCGTTATAGTACTTTAAGACTGCTGTAGGAAAGACGTATAGGTTTATAGTAGTCCCTCTAGCTACCGAAAGGATGGGGAAGCTTTTAGCGCCATCTTTACCCTAGCGTTAAAGAACCAGTAGAAGGCTACTATAGAGAGGGGGCAAGAGGATAGGTCTAGTTTAGCTTCAACGTTCTGACCGCATATAGCCTATATGTATATTCTTAACCTTGCCATGCTGATTCTACTTTCCTTATATTATTAATATAATTATATACGGCGCTAACTTGTTTAGTTTAGGCCCTTCGATTTCTAGTTTATACAGGATAAAATTAGTAAGCTTAACACGATAGTCTACTTTTTACTAAATAGCTACCATCGGTAGTATAGCCCTAAAGAACGGGTTAGAAAACGTAGCTTCTAGACGACGTATAGACTTAATAGTCAGCCAATAAAGCTGGCATATATAATCTCTAAACAATAAAACTTAGTCATAGTGCGAGGAGCTTTAAAGGTAAGACTTAAACTACACCTAGCATTTTAGAGCCCGGTTTCCTAGCACTAATTAATCGCCTTTTTAAGCCCTTTAACGTTATAGCCGCTAGTAATTATAAATAGGCCTTAATTAATAAAGTTAACGTGTTAAATCCGGTCCTTATTACGGCGGACGCTATTTAGTACTACTAAGAGCTTTGCCCCCTATAGCGGCTGCAAGGTTTTACCTTCTAACTGCTATATATAAAGCTTAATAATAGCGGAGATATAGCTATTTATAACTAAGTATTAGACTATCTTATTAAATAGGGCGTCTAAGGCCTCCTTGTCCTATATCTCCCCTTCCTCCTTTATAGCTTCCTCCCCTATACTTACGGCTGCCCCTATAGCTACCCCTACAGCTACCTTCCCCCCTAGCTACTTTGCCCGCTTAACTATCTTCTACCTCTTCTTTACCCGCTCACTATCTTTCTATATCTCTTTCTATTTTAACTTCCGTTTTTAATAGCTAGCAGCCCATAATTTTTGGTTAATAACTTACTACTCTAAAAATAGGTAAAGCTTATCTTCTGTTATCTAGGCGTCGTCTATATTACCTTCTAGTCTTATATACTAGTCTTTTTACTTTTTCTACTTTAGCTTATACGCCCTTATAGTATTCTTTAAGCGCTAGGCCTTATAAATATTATATAGCCATACTATTTAGGCCTTAAATTTACTCTAGAGGCTATAGGGGGAGGAGGCTGGGGGGGCTTCTATTGACTATAAAGTGGACCGTAGGGTAAGGAGATTCTTAAAAGACTCCATATTCGTAAGAGGTAAGGGGGAGATATGTAAGCGCGGTATAGGTAAATAAAGCTACCAAACGCGTAAATATTAAAGGAGAAGAAGAAGAAGAGGGCTTTATATTATATAATTATAATTATAGTAGGCCTTTCTATATAAAATCAGAAGCCTTATATAAGCTAGCGCGGGTATAAGGACAGGAGAGGGTTGAAAAATGGATTATTAAGGCGACGGTAAGGTTGAAGGCGCGCTAAGGCCCTTTATACTAACCTAGTACTAACCTAGGCCTTAAAAACGCGTCTAAAAAGTAGGGGCCACTACTAAAGGGGGGGGGTAATATTTGGACGATATGTCGCGGACCTTAGGGGGTCGTATATAACCTAAGGTTATGCTAAGCCTAACCCGGACCTCCAATACCTATCACATATTAGGGGGGCTAATTTAGCGCGGTTACGACCTAGGTTAATACGAGGTTAGGCCTACCCCTACTAATAACGCGCCCGAACCCTATACAAGGTCGCGCAGTAACCGCCCCCAAGTACTTTCGCACGCGATTTTAGGCGAAAAGGTATATAATTTATGTTAGATCGGTACTTCTGGACGGTCGCGTAATATTACTCTAAATTTACAACACCTAAACGGGCTCTATTCCTACATTAAGGCGTCTTAATTACTATAATGCAGTCCTATATTAAGACGTCTTGGTTACTATAGTATAGTCCTATATTAAGGCGTCTTAGTTAATACAGTACAGTTATATATTAAGGCGTTTTAGTTACTATAGTACAGTTCTACATTAAGGCGTCTTAGTTACTACAATGCAGTTATATATTAAGGCGTCTTAGTTACTACAGTATAGTCCTATATTAAGACGTCTTAGTTACTAATATAGTCCTACATTAAGGCGTCTTAGTTACTATAGTAAAATAGGTATTATCTACTACTTAAAAGAGAGCCTTTCTTACCCTAAATATTTTTATAAAGCCAATCTAAAGAATGCCGGCCTCGTAGCTGTTCTAGCTAGTTAATAGCCTGTCTTTCGTCTCTTACTATACCGTCTTCTATACGCCGTCTTATATCCTTAATAATCCTATAGTGACGGCTATAGAATATAGCCTCGCCGTTAACCCGCTAGCGTGCCCCCTAGTAGTAATTAAGAGCTTTAATTAACGGCCCACCCGCTAGCCCTAAAGTCCACTTAATCTAAAGCTAGAAAACCAAATTACCGCCTTAAAGCATTTTATATTTCCTTAGCGGCGCCTATAGGTTAAAAATAAATGGAAGAGATAGTTAAGTATTAGCTTGTGCCTGTATTAGTAGGGGCGATATAAATATAGTAGACGGCTAAGTGGGTGGTGCAGATATTGTAGACGGCTAAGCGGATGGTGCGGATATTATAGACGGCGGCTAAGTGGGTAGTACGGATATTATAGACGGCGTGGGCTCGCCTAAAGGTGGATATACGGACTCTGTAGGCCCTATTTAGATACCTGTCTTCCCTTACTAGATCTATATAGGTATAAATAATGCTAATAACCTTTATATTTCGTTAAGGCGTTCTAAGATTGTTTATATGTGTAATTAAACCCCCTTTACCTTAAAGATCGCGGCCTTATATCTTAGCTTAGCTATAGCCTTATAGGCGGGCTAGTATTTCCGNATTATTAGCTTATTTAGCGTAACTATGTTAGCTAGTAAACTTTCTACCTATATAGCAAACCTCTGGTATTCCTTATAGCCGAAAAAGGGGTCCTTTTATAGGGGGTGGAGTGGAAACTACTTACGTAGGATTACTAAGTCCTATAATAGGATTACCCTAAGCGTATAGAGGAGGCGTAGAAATTCTAAGCCCGTAAGGTTAAGCTATATAACCTTATTATTGGCCCTACTTAAGTAGTAGGCCTCTATATGTTTTAGCTAGACGTTAATCTTAGGCCATATTTTTAAACAGAGGGCCTCCTTTAATACCTCCTGTGCGTAGGGGAGAAAGTAGCCCTTTCCTTTCTTTAGAAAGCCGGCGATTAACTATATAAACGCATAGGGTAGGTAGCTAAGGTAGGCTCCTGTTATCGCATTTATATTCTAGCGTCCGGCCTATCTAATTTAGGTCTTCTTAATGCCGCTAAGCTTGGTATATTAGACACTCTACTTATAGGCGCTATAGGTTTTCTCCTTTAAGTAATTTCTACCCCCTAGAATATCTTTTTATTCTATTTAAACTGCGTATAATAGCTTAGCGGCCGTTATAGTACTTTAATACTGCTAGGGAAGACGTATAGGTTATAGTAGTCCTCTAGCTACCGAAAGGATGGGAAGCTTTTAGCGCCATCTTTACCCTAGCGGTTAAAGAAGTAGAAGGCTACTATAGAGAGGGGGCAGAGGATAGGGTTAGCGTTCCGCATATAGCCTATATACTTAACCTTGCCATGCTGATTCTACTTTCCTTATATTATTAATATAATTATATACGGCGCTAACTTGTTTAGTTTAGGCCCTTCGTTTTCTAGTTTAATAAGGATAAAATTAGTAAGCTAAACATCTTATCTACTTTTACTATAGGTAACGGTAGTATAGCCTAAAGAACGGGTTAGAAAACGGTAGCTGTATAGACTAGATAGGGTATATATAAACCTAATAAATACTTAGCTATAGTTTAAAGGTAAGACTTAACTAAACCTAGCATTTTAGAGCCCGTCTCCTAGTACTAAGTAATCGCCTTTTTAAGCCCTTTAACGTTATAGCCGCTAGTAATTATAAATAGGCCTTAATTAATAAAGTTAACGCGTTAAATCCGGTCCTTATTGCGGCGGACGCTATTTAGTACTACTAAGAGCTTTGCCCCCTATAGCGGCTGTAAGGTCTTACCTTTTAACTGCTATATATAAAGCTCGGTAATAGCGGAGACGTAGCTATTTATAACTAAGTATTAGACTATTTTGTTAAATAGGGCGTCTAAGGCCTCCTCGTCCTATATCTCCCCTTCCTCCTTTACAGCTTCCTCCCCTATGCTTACAGCTGCCCCTATAGCTGCCCCTACGGCTACCTTCCCCCCTAGCTACCTTGCCCGCTTAACTATCTTCTGCCTCTTCTTTACCCGCTCGCTATCTTTTTATATCTCTTTCCGTTTTAACTTCCGTTTTTAATAGCTAGCAGCCTATAATTCTTAGTTAATAACTTACTGCTTTAAAAATAGGCAAAGCTTATCTTCTATTACCTAGGCGCCGTCTATATTACCTTTTAGTCTTATATACTAGTCTTCCTACTTTTTCTACTTTAGCTTATATACCCTTATAGTATTCTTTAAGCGCTAGGCCTTATAAATATTATATAGCCGTACTGTCTAGGCCTTAAATTTACTCTAGAGGCTATAGGGGGAGAAGGCTAGGGGGGCTTTTATTAACTATAAAGTGGACTATAGGGTAAGGAGATTCTTAAAAGACTCTATATTCGCAAAAGGTAAGGGGAAGACGCGTAAGCGCGGCATAGGTAAATAAAGCCATCAAACGCGTAAATATTAAAGGAGAAGAAGAAGAAGAGGGCTTTATATTATATAATTATAATTACAGTAGGCCTTTCTATATAAAATCAGAAGCCCTACGTGAGCTAGCGCGGGTATAAGGATAGAAGAGGGTTGAAAAATAGATCGTTAAGGTAACAGTAAGGTCGAAGGCGCGTTAAGGCCCTCTATACTAACCTAGTACTAACCTAGGTCTTAAAAACGCGTCTAAAAAGTAGGGGCCACTACTAAAGGGGGGGGGTAATATTTGGACGATATATCGCGGACCTTAGGGGGTCGTGCGTAACCTAAGGTTATACTAAGCCTAACCCGGACCTCCAATACCTATCACATATTAGGGGGGCTAATTTGGCGCGGTTACGACCCGGGTTAATACGAGGTTAGGCCTACCCCTGCTAATAATACGCCCAAACCCTATATAAGGTCGCGTAGCGACCACCCCTAAGTACTTTCGCACGCGATTTTAGGCGAAAAGGTATATAATTTATGTTAGATCGGTACTTCTAGACGGTCGCGTAATGTTACTTTAAATTTATAACACCTAAACAGGCTCTATTCCTATATTAAGGCGTCTTAGTTACTATAATATAGTCCTATATTAAGACGTCTCGGTTACTATAGTATAGTCCTATATTAAGGCGTCTTAGTTAATATAGTGCAGTTATATATTAAGGCGTTTTGGTTACTATAGTATAGTTCTATATTAAGGCGTCTTAGTTACTGCAGTGCAGTTATATATTAAGGCGTCTTAGTTACTGCAGTACAGTCCTATATTAAGACGTCTCGGTTACTAGTATAGTCCTACATTAAGATGTCTTAGTTACTATAGTAAAATAGGTATTATTTACTACTTAAGAGGGAGCCTCCCCTGCCCTAAATATTCTTATAAAGCCAATCTAAAAAATGCTGGCCTTGTAGCTGTTCTAGCTAGTTAATAGCCTATCTCTTATCTCTTACCGTACCGTCTTCTACGCGCCGTCTTATATCCTTAATAATTTTATAGCGACGGCTATAGAATATAGCCTCGCTATTAACCCGCTAGCATACCCCCTAGTAGCGATTAAGAGCTTTAATTAACGGCCTACCCGCTAGCCCTAAAGTCTACTTAGTTTAGAGCTAGAAAACCAAATTACCGCCTTAAAGCATTTTATATTTCCTTAGCGGCACCTATAGGTTAAGAATAAATAGGAGAGATAGTTAAGTATTAGCTTATGCCTATACTAATAGGGGCGATATAGATATAGTAGATGGCTAAGTGGGCGGTGCGGATATTGTAGACGGCTAAGCGAATGGTGCGGATATTGTAGATAGCGGCTAAGCGGGCAGTACGGATATTATAAACGGCTAAGTAGGCGGCGCGGATATAGTAAACGTTATGGTATATGGCGTAAACTCGCCTAAAAGTAGATATATAGACTCTATAGGCCCTATCTAGATACCCGTTTTCCCTTACTAGATTTATATAGGTGCGAATAATGCTAATAACCTTTTTATTTTGCTAAGGCGTTCTAAGATTGTCTATACGCGTAATTAAACCCCCTTTACCTTAGAAATCGCGGCCTTATATCTTAGCTTAGCTATAGCCTTATAGGCGGGCCAGTATTTCCACATTATTAGCTTATTTAGCGTAACTACGTTAGCTAGCGAACTTTCTACCTATATAGTAAACCTCTGGTATTCCTCGTAGCTAAAGAGGGGGTCCTTTTATAGGGGGTAGAGCGGGAACTACTTATATAGGATTACTAAGTCCTATAATAGGATTACCCTAAGCGTATAGAGAAGGCATAAAAATCCTAAGCCCGTAAGGTTAAGCTATATAACCTTATTATTGGCCCTACTTAGGTAGTAGGCCTCTATATATTTTAGCTAGATATTAGTCTTAGGCTATATCTTTAAATAAAGGGCCTCCTCCGGCACCTCCTGTGCGTAGGGGAGAAAATAGCCCTTTCCTTTCTTTAGGAAGCCGGCGATTGACCGCATAAACGCATAGGGTAGGTAGCTAAGGTAGGCTCCTGTTATCGCATCTATATTTTAACATCCGGCCCGTCTAATTTAGGTCTTTTTAATGCCGCTAAGCTTAGTATATTAGACGCTCTACTTATAGGCGCTATAGGTTTTTTCCTTTAAGTAAATTTCTACCCCCTAAAATATCTTTTTATTCTATTTAAACTGCGTATAATAGCTTAGCGGCCGTTATAGTACTTTAATACTACTAGGGAAGATATATAGGTTATAGTAGTNCTCNNGCTACNAAAAGGATAGNAANCTNTTAGCGCCGTCTTTACCCTAGTAGTTAAAGAAGTAAAAGGCTACTATAGAGAGGGGGTAGAGGATAGGGTTAGCGTTCCATATATAGCCTATATACTTAACCTTACAGTATTAATTCTGCTTCCCTTATGTTATTAATATAATTATATACAGCGCTAACTTATTTAGTTTAGGCCCTTTATTCTCTAGTTTAATAAGGATAAGGTTAGCAAGCTAAACGTCTTATTTACTTTTACTATAGGTAATAGTAGTATAGCCTAAGGAACGGGTTAGAAAACGGTAGCTATATAAACTAAATAGGGTATATACGAACCTAATAAATACTTAGCTACGGTTTAAAGGTAAGACTTAATTAAACCTAGCATTTTAGAGCCCGTCTCCTAGCACTAAGTAATTGCCTTTTTAAGCCCTTTAATATTATAGCCGCTAGTAATTATAAATAGGCCTTAATTAATAAAGTTAACGTGTTAAATCCGGTCCTTATTACGGCGGACGCTATTTAATACTGCTAAGAGCTTTGCCCCCTATAGCGGCTGCGAGGTCTTACCTTCTAACTACTATATATAAAGCTCGGTAATAGTAGAGACGTAGCTATTTATAACTAAGTATTAGACTATCTTATTAAATAGGGCGTCTAAGGCCTCCTCGTCCTATATCTCCCCTTCCTTCTTTATAGCTTCCTCCCCTATACTTATAGCTGCCCCTATAGCTACCCCTATAGCTACCTTCCCCCCTAGCTACTTTACCCGCTTAACTATCTTCTACCTCTTCTTTACCCGCTCGCTATCTTTCTATATCTCTTTCCATTTTAACTTCCGTTTTTAATAGCCAGCAGCCTATAATTTTTGGTTAATAACTTACTACTCTAAAAATAGGTAAAGCTTATCTTCTATTACCTAGGCGCCGTCTATATTACCTTTTAGTCTCGCGTATTAGTCTTCCTACTCTTTCTACTTTAGCTCGTACGCCCTTATAGTATTCTTTAAGCGCTAGGCCTTATAAATATTATATAGCCGTGCTATCTAGGCCTTAAATTTACTCTAGAGGCTATAGGGGGAGAAGGCTAAGGGGGCTTCCATTGACTGTAAAGTGGACTATAGGGTAAGGAGATTCTTAAAAGACTCCATATTCGCAAAAGGTAAGGGGGAGACGCGTAAGCGTGGTGTAGGTAAATAAAGCTACTAAACGCGTAAATATTAAAGAAGAAGAAGAAGAAGAGGGCTTTATATTATATAATTATAATTATAGTAGGCCTTTCTATATAAAATTAAAAGCCCTATATAAGCTAGCGCAGGCATAAGGATAAAAGAGGGTTAGAAAATAGATCGTTAAGGTAATAGTAAGGTTAAAGGCGCGCTAAGGCCCTTTATACTAACCCAGTACTAACCTAGGCCTTAAAAACGCGTCTAAAAAGTAGAGGCCACCACTAAAGGGGGGGGGTAATATTTGGACGATATATCGCGGACCTTAGGGGGTTATACGTAACCCGAGGTTATATTAAGCCTAACTTAGACCTCCAATACCTATCACATATTAGGGGGGCTAATTTGGCGCGGTTATAACCTGGGTTAATACGAGGTTAGGCCTACCCCTGCTAATAACGCGCCCGAACCCCGTATAAGGTCGCGCAGTAACTACCCCCAAGTACTTTTACACGCGATTTTAGGCGAAAAGGTATATAATTTATATTAGATCGGTACTTCTAGACGGTCGCGTAATATTGCTCTAAATTTATAATACCTAAACGGGCTTTATTCCTACATTAAGGCGTCTTAGTTACTATAATGCAGTCCTATATTAAGACGTCTCGGTTACTATAGTATAGTCCTATATTAAGGCGTCTTAGTTAATGCAGTGTAGTTATATATTAAGGCGTTTTGGTTACTATAGTGCAGTTCTATATTAAGGCGTCTTAGTTACTATAGTGCAGTTATATATTAAGGCGTCTTAGTTACTGCAGTATAGTTCTATATTAAGACGTTTCAGTTACTAGTATAGTCCTATATTAAGGCGTTTTAGTTACTATAGTAAAATAGGTATTATCTACTACTTAAGAGGGAGCCTCCCCTGCCCTAGATATTCTTATAAAGCCAATCTAAAGAATGCCGGCCTTGTAGCTATTCTAGCTAGTTAATAGCCTATCTCTCGTCTCTTGCCGTACCGTCTTCTACGCGCCGTCTTATATCCTTAATAATCCTATAGCGACGGCTATAGAATGTAGCCTTGCCGTTAACCTGCTAGCGTGCCCCCTAATAGCAATTAAGAGCTTTAATTAACGGCCTACCCGCTAGCCCTAAAGTCCACTTAGTCTAGAGCTAGAAAACTAAATTACCGCCTTAAAGTATTTTATATTTCCTGAACGGCGCCTATAGGTTAAAAATAAATAGGAAAGATAGTTAAGTATTAGCTTATACCTATACTAGTAGGGGCAATATAGATATAGTAGACGGCTAAGCGGGCGGTGCGGATATTGTAGACGGCTAAGCGGACGGTACGGATATTATAGACGGCGGCTAAGTAGGTAGTACGGATATTATAAACGGCTAAGCAGGCGGCGCGGATATAGTAGACGTTATAGTAGACAGCGTAGGCTCGCCTAAAGGTGGATATACGGACTCTATAGGCCCTATCTAGATACCTATCTTCCCTTACTAGATTTATATAGGTGCGAATAATACTAATAACCTTTTTATTTTGCTAAGGCGTTCTAAGATTATCTACACGCGTAATTAAACCCCCTTTACCTTAGAGATCGCGGCCTTATATCTTAGCTTAGCTATAGCCTTATAGGCGGGCCAATATTTCCGCATTATTAGCTTATTTAGCGTAACTACGTTAGCTAGCAAACTTTCTACCCATATAGTAAACCTCTAGTATTCCTTATAGCCGAAGAGGGGGTCCTTTTATAGGGGGTAGAGCGGGAACTACTTATATAGGATTACTAAGTCCTGTAATAGGATTACCCTAAGCGTATAAAGGAGGCGTAGAAATCCTAAGCCTATAAGGTTAAGCTATATAACCTTATTATTAGCCCTACTTAGGTAGTAGGCCTCTATATATTTTAGCTAGACGTTAATCTTAGGCCATATTTTTAAACAGAGGGCCTCCTTTAGTACCTCCTGTGCGTAGGGGAGAAAGTAGCCCTTTCCTTTCTTTAGGAAGCCGGCGATTAACTATATAAACGCATAGGGTAGGTAGCTAAGGTAGGCTCCTATTATCGTATCTATATTCCAGCGTCCGGCCCGTCTAATTTAGGTCTTCTTAATGCCGCTAAGCTTAGTATATCGGACGCTCTACTTACGGGCGCTATAGGTTTTCTCCTTTAAGTAAATTTCTACCCCCTAGAATATCTTTTTATTCTATTTAAACTGCGTATAATAGCTTAGCGGCCGTTATAGTACTTTAATACTGCTAGGGAAGACGTATAGGTTATAGTAGTCCTCTAGCTGCCGAAAGGATGGGAAGCTTTTAGTGCTGTTTTTACTCTAGTGGTTAAAGAAGTAGAAGGCTACTATAAAGAGGGGGTAAAGGATAGGGTTAGTGTTCCGTATATAGCCTATATACTTAATCTTACCGTGCTAATTCTGCTTCCCTTATATTATTAATATAATTATATACAGCGCTAACTTATTTAGTTTAGGCCCTTCGTTCTCTAGTTTAATAAGGATAAAGTTAGTAAGCTAAACGTCTTATCTACTTTTACTATGGGTAACGGTAGTATAGCCTAAGGAACGGGTTAGAAAACGGTAGCTATATAGACTAGATAGGGTATATACAAACCTAATAAATACTTAGCTGTAGTTTAAAGGTAAGACTTAACTAAACCTAGCATTTTAGAGCCCGTCTCCTAGCACTAAGTAATTGCCTTTTTAAGCCCTTTAATGTTATAGCCGCTAGTAATTATAAATAGGCCTTAATTAATAAAGTTAACGCGTTAAATCCGGTCCTTATTATAGCGGACGCTATTTAGTACTGCCGAGAGCTTTGCCCCCTATAGCGGCTGCGAGGTCTTACCTTCTAACTGCTATACGTAAAGCTCGGTAATAGCGGAGACGTAGCTATTTATAACTAAGTATTGGACTATCTCGTTAAATAGGGCATCTAAGGCCTCCTCGTCCTATATCTCCCCTTCCTCCTTTATAGCTTCCTCCCCTATACTTACGGCTGCCCCTATAGCTGCCCCTACAGCTACCTTCCCCCCTAGCTACCCTGCCCACTTAACTGTCTTCTACCTCTTCTTTACCCACTTACTATCTTTCCATATCTCTTTCTATCTTAACTTTCGTTTTTAATAGCTAGCAGCCCGTAATTCTTAATTAATAACTTACTACTCTAAAAATAGGCAAAGCTTATCTTCTATTACCTAGGCGCCGTCTATATTACCTTCTAATCTCGCGCACTAGTCTTCCCACTCTTTCTGCTTTAGCTTATATACCCTTATAGTATTCTTTAAGCGCTAGGCCTTATAAATATTGTATAGCCGTGCTATCTAGGCCTTAAATTTGCTCTAGAGGCTATAGGGGGAGGAAGCTGGGGGGGCTTCCGTCGACTGTAAAGTAAACCATAGGGTAAGGAGATTTTTAAAAGACTCCATATTTGTAAGAGGTAAGGGGGAGACGCGTAAGCGCGGCGTGGGTAAATAAAGCCACCAAACGCGTAAATATTAAAGGAGAAGAAGAAGAAGAGGGCTTTATATTATATAATTATAATTACAGTAGGCCTTTCTATATAAAATTAGAAGCCCTATATAAGCCAGCGCGGGTATAAAGATAGGAGAGGGTTGGAAAATGGATTATTAAGGCAATAGTAAGGTCAAAGGCGCGCTAAGGCCCTCTATACTAACCCAGTACTAACCTAGGCCTCAAAAACGCGTCTAAAAAGTAGGGGCCACTACTAAAGGGGGGGGGTAATATTTGGACGATATGTCGCGGACCTTAGGGGGTTATACGTAACCTAAGGTTATACCAAGCCTAACCCGGACCTCTAATACCTATATAGATTGTATATAGAGTTTAACGATGCAGAGCTTAGTCAGCACCTCATTACTAATTTCTAATAAGGGGAGCCGCGCACGGAGCTCTACTAAAGCTTAGTAAAAGCTCTATACGAAGCTCTATATAAAGCTCTACACGAAGCTTTACATAAAGCTCTGCACAAAGCTCTATATACGGAGGCTCTACACGAAGCTCTATACAAAGCTCTACGTACGGAGGCTCTATATATAGAGGCTCTGCACAAAGCTCTACGTATAAAGGCTCTGTATAAAGCTCTGCGTATAGAGGCTCTGCACAGGGCTCTACGTATAAAGACTCTGTACGAAGCTTTATATAAAGCTCTACACAAAGCTTTTATATAGAGCCTCCGTAGTAGAGCCGTTATACGCAGAACCGTCATACGTAGATCCGTCGCGTAGAGCCTCTATACGTAGAAATTCGTATAGATTTTCGTATAAAGCCTTATATAAAGCTTTTATATGCAAAGCCTCTATATAATATAATAATATTTAATTAAAAATATATATAACTACTTAGCTAATAAATCTTATTTTTGTAAAAATAAATATTAATTTTATTATAGACATCTAGACCTCTCTAAGCTTTAAATAATTATATACTAAGAAATATAGCTAAGGCTATTTAAAGGCTATCCGGATAGTCTCCAAATACTATTAGCTAATAGGTCTATTATCTAAGAGGCCTATCTAGCCTAGATATAATATTTAGATAAGGCTTAGTATCTATAAAATTTTAACTATAAAACTAAATCTTTTATTTCTATTATATAATACTATAAATATAGCTATTTATAGGCTTTATATAACGTTAGGAAAATAGGAGAGTAGTAGGGGCTAGCCTAGGGTTATTTTAGCTAGATCCGCTAATCTGCTTATATATACTTCTTTACACTAGCCCTAAGCCCTATTAGCAACATTAGCAACATTAGCAATATTAGCAACATTAGCAATATTAATTTTAAAAATTATAATATATCTTTTTACTATAGTAGTTATAATATTTTCTATAACTGCAATATTTATATGGGAATAATAATAGGTTTTAAATTTTTAAATTTAGTTATTAAGTAATTAATTAAAATAAGTGGAAAGCCTCTTGCAGAGGCTCCAAATCGTTAATTAGCGATATTCCTGACAATCTACTAGCCGTGTATTAACTTCCTAACTAGGCCTAGTACCCGCCTACCTACCTACCTACCTACCTACCTACTTACCTACTTACCTACCTACTTACCTGCCTACTTACCTACCTACCTACCTACCTGCCTGCCTATACCTACCTATCTATGCCTACCTATATATACCTACCTATCTATGCCTACTATCTATATCTATCTATAGTATCTAATTTAATTTAATTCGGTAGCGGGCTAATATTGAGGCTCTGGTTCAATTCGATCAATTAATTAAGTCGTTTATAGTGTTGCTGACTAGTTGTTCGAACAATTATCGTCTAGTTTTAGTGACGGTCGTCTAGTCCTAATAACGGTCGTCTTAATAACAGTTGTCTGGTTCTGGCGACGGTTGTCTAGTTCTGGCGACGGTTATCTAGTCCTAATAACGGTCGTCCTAATAACGGTCGTCTAGTTCTGGCAACGGTTGTCTAGTCCTAATAACGGTCGTCCTAATAACAGTTGTCTAGTTCTGGCGACAGTCGTCTAGTCCTGATAACGGTCGTCCTAATAACAGTCGTCTGGTTCTGACGACAGTCGTCTAGTTCTGGCGACGGTCGTCTGGTTTTAGCGACGGTTATCTAGTCCTAATAACGGTCGTCCTAATAACAGTCATCTAGTTCTAGCGACGGTCGTCTAGTCCTAATAACGGTCGTCCTAATAATAGTTGTCTAGTTCTGGCGACGGTCGTCTAGTCCTGATAACGGTCGTCCTAATAACAGTCGTCTGGTTCTAACGACGGTTGTCTAGTTTTGACGACAGTCGTCTAGTTCTAGTAACGGTCGTCTAGTTCTAGCGACGGTTGTCTGGTCCTGATAACGGTCGTCCTAATGACAGTTATCTAGTTCTGGCGACGGTCGTCTGGTTCTGGCGACGGTTGTTTAGTTCTAGCGATAGTCGTTTAGTCCTAATGACGGTTATCCTAATGACAGTTATCTGGTTCTGACGACGGTCGTCTAGTTCTAGCGACGGTCGTCTGGTCCTAATAACGGTCGTCCTAATAACAGTTATCTAGTTCTGGCGACGGTCGTCTAGTTCTAGCCACAGTCATCTACTAGCTGCCGTTGTAGTGCCTCCCTAGGTGGAGAGGATGGAAGGAAGGGTAAAAAATAGGTGTATAAGGGGTATATAAAGACACGTAGAGGCTGCTAGGAATAGAGTGGGGACCTAATAGCACTGTAGGCCGCTGTTAGGACGATTAAGATAACTAGAAAAATTAAAGTCCTACTAGGAGCCTGCTAGGAAGCCTACTAAGAGCCTACTAGGAGGCCTTTAGGATTTTAATACCCTAATAGCAATAAATACAATAATAGTAATAATATTTATTTTATAGCCATAAGCTAGTATAATGCTAGCGTATAGCTCTAAGGCCTAGCTAATATAGCAGAAAGCTGGCGTAGAGCTCTAGGGGGTTAGCTAATATGGCGGAAAGCTAGCGCATAGCCCTAGGGGGTTAGCTAATATAGCGGAGAGCTAGCCCCGGGCCCCAAAAACACTTTTAGCAAAACTAAATTTCGTGCGCCACCCCCCGTTTTCCTGACGAAAGCTATATATGTAAAGCTTCTATATATAGAGTCTTTAATATAGAGCGTTGTATAGAGCCCTATACGTAAAGCCTTTATATATAAATTGTTATATAGAGCATCGTATAGAGCCTTTATATATAAAGTTTTTAATATAGAGTATCGTACAGAGCATTATATAGAGCGTTATAGTATATTAGTGCTACGTATTAGTAAAGCCTTAGAGATCTAGATAGGGCTTTAAGTAGAGCTTTATAAAGAGCTTTTGCAGAGCTTTATATAGAGCCTCTACTATCTACTATAAAAGATCGGTAAAAAATCGCCAAGCCGTAGCAGCGTGTATTGCCCTCTATTAAAACAATATACCCCCTATAGCCCCACTAATATAACTCTATATTTTATAAATAGAGGCCTATTTTATAGCTCTATTCTAGGGCTATAAAATAAGCTATTATTTATAAAATATAGAGCGTTATTAGTAGGGTTATAGGGGATGCTTTGCAATGGCTTAAGGCTCTCCGCTGACTTATCCGGCCCCTCCATTCCTAGAAATAAATACCCCCTACAACTCTACCAAAACGGCCTTAAATTATATAAATAAAGGCTTATTTTATAGCCCTAGAATAGAGCTATAAAATAGGCCTCTATTTATAAAATATAGAGTTATATTAGTGGGGCTATAGGGGGTATATTATTTGGATATTATCCGGATATTATCCGATATCCGGGCTATCCTCGGATAGGATTATTATCCGCCCGACCGGATAGGATAATTTATCCTCCGCAAGTCTGATTAGCGAGTATTGGCCATATTTGCAGATCTTCTTAGCACCCCTTAAAAAATTTTAACCTTAATATCGTACGGATAGATTATCCAAATATTATAGCTTCTAAAGTAGACTTATTACTTTTTCTATCTATATTAGACTTCTTTAATACAGAGGAGTCGTTAAACCGCTAGTAAAAGAAGACTTCCGACCTATAGACATATACTTGGGCTCCAAATAAAGATAAGGATATATACTATAAGAGAATAAGGCTTATATACTGTAAATATTGTACGACAATAGTATATTACTTAAAATCTACCATAAACTTTTAAAATTACCTAAGAACTAAGCATAATATCTACTTAGAAAAGTAAGAGGGCCCTATTTATACAAACACTAACAATTAACTTTGATATTTGTATATACAGCTCCGCGATATAAAGCAGTTAAATAATATTAATATACTTGCCCTTTAAAACACCCTAAATTGGGAAGCTATTACTATAGCGCTTATTTCCTTAATAACCATACGGAGACTCCTATTTAGAATAGTTAAATAGCTAGAGTTTCACGTATTTTGTAGGGTCCTTAATCTAAAGGTTAAGGGTTATATTATAATAGCTTACTCTACAGTTAATAATATAATCTAGAATACATTTATAGTGCAGAAGAACATTATATAAAAGAAGCTTTAATTAGTAATATCTAAGGTTTATCTCTTACTGGATATCTAGACGTCCCTAAATTAATATCTTTTGCTTAGGGTTTACGCACACTTCGTGGATTAAAATAAAAGATTAAAAAGAGGCCTTCTTGCGCTTTGTACAACTCTATTATATAGCAGAGAGAATTAGTTTTAAACACTGCTTCTAATACTTTAGGACTATGGTATCGTATAGAGACTTAGTGCTATTATCGCTAATAATATATCTATAAATAACGTCCTATGTCGTACGATCTAGAAGTATCTTTAAGAAGAATATAATATGGAGTAGAAATCTATACACCAACAAATTCGGTGCAATGGCTATATTATCCACCTTACTATTAAGGCCTTCCTCTTCTAAGACTTAATTTAAGAAGATAAGCTTATATTGTATAACGTTAAGGATAAGAGAGGACTTTAAGTTAACCTAAACTCTAAGAGTAGCCGATTTCAAGCTCTTAGTATACTAGGTAAACTCTATAATAATATTATATATACTTAGAGCTTACCTAGCCGTATAAACAACTTCCTTACTCTTGCTTAAAGAAGAATTCTATTAGATAATCGTACGAGGTGGAATAGCTAGCATTAGATGCTTTAGGTTGCCTTAGAGCATAAGTTAGCAATTAATCTTTATATAAAGAAGCATACTAAGACCTTAGGCGAAGATTTCTTAACTTTATAGAATTGGACTTCGCTTTATACAACATATAACTTCCTTTAGATCTTTAAGAGGGTAATATTAGAAACTTAGGGGTATAATATAATGATTTTAAGCGTTCTTTTTTTAATAGATATTCTTATAAGGCATTTTAAGTAGAGTCTTATAAGAATTCTCTTTACTTTTAAAAGTTTTTCTAATATCGTACGATAGGAACACTATAAGAATAATAGCTACTTTAGCAAAAGGATTTAAATTAGATGAAAGGTATTTAATAAATACTACCTAAAGTCTAATAAATCCCTATTATATGCTGCGGCAATTATTCTTTATCCTAAATATTATACGAGGTATATCTAAGTAAATTAGGAAAAGAAGTAGTAGAAAGCTGCACTTAAAAAGGTTAAAGGACTTTATAAGGATTACTAATTGCAAGCTTTTAGGCCTAAGACTCTTTCTACCTAGCTATTAGTTTTACTATATAGGTAAGCCTCTACTAAATAAGAATTAGATTTATATGATTTAATTATTAAGGATCTTAATAAGTTTACTTAACCTTAAAGCTAAGATGAGTACGACGACTATATTACCAATTCTCTAAGTTAAATTAGTAAGCTTTCTGCCCTTAAATAGTGGTGCTAAAAGCAATAGCGTGTATAATAGCCACGACTATCACTACTGGCTATTACTATTCTATTAATTCTAGTAATAAGTAATAAATTAGAACAATCCTTTTTAGAAGCGCGTTATATAATCTTATAGGAGAGGATATAAATAGGTGTTAAGAGTCTTAAAAGAGTAAAATATTTAAAACAGTGGCAGCGAACTAAGCTCTCGCTTAAGGTTATTTAACTTATTTTTTATATAAAGCTTTTAATAGTATCTATCTTAATTATCTACATATATACTAATCTGTTTTGGTTTTATTATATAAGATAACTATTTAGCTTACATAGCACGTTAAGCTATAGATCTTATATAAGTGCTGCCAATAATCCTAATAGCTAGATATGTGCTAATATGCTAAATAAAAGTTTGTACGTACCTTATGCAAGAATAATTACGTTTTAGGCCGTAGCCCTAGGCTTATTGTTAATTAATAACAGTGCCACTACTATGCCGTCTCTACTATTGCCACTAAGCCCTGCTTGTGGCAAGCGCAGAGGTCCACTATTATTACCTCTATCCTCGCCTTATATGGAGTAGCGGAATATATAGTTACGCTATTTATAATTCCTATATATTTTATTAAAGTGCTTAGGTACCTAATAACATAATAAGAACGGGCGGTAGCCTAGGCAAGCGCTAAGGCACGCAGCGTATGGGTTACCTACTACCCGACCCTAAGATTATATAAGAATAGTGTCACGGGACACCCCCGTAACACCTTGCACACGTCCACCTGTTTCCACNAACTTAGCAATTAGAGACCAACCGCGAAATAGCAATCTAATAGCAATCTGATGGCAATCTAACGGCAATCTATGGCATTCTGCCATATTCTGCCAAGTTCTACTAAATTCTGCCAAGTTCTACTAAATTCTGCCAAGTTCTGCCAGGACTATAACCTAAACCCTATTCTGCCTATGCACGTATTAATTAAGCAACCAAGTTAACGATATATGCCCTTTTTTCCCAGTTTCCTACCTTCTTTTCTTACGCAACGTCTTAACTTTATTATGTAGTTTATATATATAGCTTAATAATACCTACTTCGCTATATATTATTACCGCTTATACTTACTCCGTAACACTACGTTGCGTTAAAAACTTATACCACCCTCTAAAAATACAGAACGACCCTAAAGCCCCTGCAACGGCCGACGCTATTATAGCCGTACTTTAAGAACAATTAATAGGTATATAGAAGTCCTTTATAGACGCCCTTATATAGCACTAAGCCACTTTAACTTAATAGCAAGCCAAATAAGAAGTATAATAACAATAATTAATTAAAGCACTTTAAGAAGAAGTCCGCATTCTTAAGATGCCTATATTAAGGCCCTAAGACCAAATACTATCTTTAGAGATAAATACGCGGAACGTAAGCCCCGAATTAGTAGTAGTTACTTACCCTATAGAGCCAACTACCGCACTAAAACGATCTAAGAAACTACTAGACCCCCTAGTATTTACCAGTAAATAATAAGAGCTTTAGTTATTTTTAAGCCGGCTTAAAAATAAGCTAACTAGTAATGCTAACCGCTACCTAACTAAAGCCAACCGACTCTATTACGCCCTAAGTTAACTAAAAGGAGACGCAGCTAACTTTATTAAACCTTTTTAACCAAACTTAGTATAAAGCCTAGTTATACTTCTTAAAGCTATATATAGTAACCTAAACTGCTAAGCTACCGCTTAAAGAAAGATAAACCAAATAACTTAAGAAAAGGAAAGTTTCCTAGTATACTTCTCCAAATTTAACCGCTACGTAAAGGAAATAGGCTGGAATAACTCCGCACTAATTAACAGCCTTATTAAATCCCTAAGCCCTAAACTAAAAACCTCCCTAATAGGCGTAGACCTCCTAGAAACTCTTAACGCCTATATAAACGTTATTAACAAACGGTATAACGATATACTACGCCTTATACTAAAGCCCATTTATTAGTATAATATAATAACCCCATAAATACCTATTAAGTTATTATCTTAACCTAAGCACCCCAACACCATAGATATTAACACTAGGACCCTAGGATACGCCCTATTAGGGTCCTTTAAATAAGAATAATATATTAAGCTAGGCCTCTGCTTTAAATATAAAAGCGGCTCCTACCTCTTAAACTACTACTCTATCCCTATACCCCGAAATAATTTATAAACAGCTAGTACTGGCAGCCGTTTACTATATTAATCTTCTAGTTACCGTCCCTAATCTTTATCTAGTTCTAGCCCTATATTTAGTAAGTACTACTTATAAGAACGAAGCTCTAACTAACGTCCTATAAGAACCCCGCCCTAATTACCTCTAAAAGAAAGGTTCTAGATCTAAGTCGCTCTCTAAAACGGCTTTACCATAGGATCTTATTAAACGCATTTAACGTTACAAACTCCGACTCTTAGGACTATAGTATAACTATTAACTGCCGCCTTTAGCAGAATAGTTAAAAGGCTAACGCTTAAATCCTAATTAATACAGGAGCTAGCGGCATAGGATTTATTAATAGGATCTTTGCGTAAAATAATAGTTTTACCTTAACCCCCCTTAACCGGTATATTAACGTATTTAGATTTAATAGTAAATGCACTATCTTAGGCCGTATTACCTACGTAGTAGCCCTAAAACTCTAATACCTAAACCACGAAGAACTAATTAAGCTTTTTATTACTACCCTAGGTTACCTAGTAATCCTTAAACAACCCTAGATAAAGCTATATAAGGTAACCATTAATTAGAATAACCTTAAGCTTCTATTTACCGCCTCCTATTATAAGTAGAAGTATTATATAATGTATTACCTTAACCCTAAACTAAAATCTAGGAAATCTACTAAGATCCACTAGCCTAAGATTTCTACTAATATCCACCCCACGCCTAAGGAACCCACTAGATTCTACTAACCTAGAAATTCTACCAAATTCCACTAGCGTAAGATTTCCACCGACATCCATTAAGGATCCGGGAATTCCACTAAACTCTATAAATTGGCCCTAAGTACTACACCGCCCCAAGCTAAGTAAAAGCTTAAGCTCTATACATAAAAATACCAAAAGGACTAGTATTTCACTATAAAAAGGATTCTTAAAGAACCCAAACCTAAATTTAATACTAACTCTATACCTAATACCGAACCTAAACCTAAATAAGAAACTATAGACAATCTAAGCGAGCTCGGCACCCTAGATATCCGCATAATTAGAGCTACCCCGCTAGTATAACTTACTAAGAAACCTAAACATACAATCTTTACTATTATAATAGCCGATATTAAGAAGGCCTTAGCACTAAAGAAGTATATTAACCCTACCACAAAGGTACTAATAGAGTATTATTATTACCTAGATATATTCTTACGAAAGGAAGCTAATAAGCTACTAGAATACTAACTATATAACCATAAAATTATACTTAAAGAAGGAAAGCAGCCTAGATTTAGACCCTTATACGGGATATCCTAAAATAAACTCTAAGTACTACGAAAGTATTTAAACGAAAACCTAAGCAAAGGATTCATTAGAGTAAGCTTATTGCCTATAACCGCACTAGTAATCTTTATTAAGAAACCTAGCGGCGGTTTACGCTTCTGTGTAGACTACTAAGCTCTTAACGCCGTTACTATTAAGAACCGATATCTAATCCCGTTAATATAAGAGACGCTAAACTAACTAAGTAAGGCTCGTTACTACACGAAGCTTAATATCATCTCTATATTTAACCGTCTCCGCATTACAAAAGGGGATAAATGGCTTACTGCATTTCGTACCCAATATGGACTATTTAAGTACTTAGTAACACCCTTCGGCCTCACAAACGCTTTAAGCTTATTTTAATATTATATAAATAATACCCTACACCCCTACCTGGACATCTTCTGTACTGCTTATATTAATAATATCCTAATATATAGTAATAACCTAACTAAACATTGGAAACACGTTAATCTTATTCTATAAGCCCTATATGGAGCTAGTCTATAATTAGATATAGATAAATACAAGTTCTATAAAACGGAAGTCTTATACCTTAGACTCCTTATTTCTATAAATGGTATATAAATAGACCCGAAGAAAGTTAAAGTAATTATAAACTAGTAAGAACCTAAGAACGTTAAGGACGTAAGAGCCTTTATAGGATTTACTAATTTCTACTAACGGTTTATTAATAACTTCTCCGCCCTAGTTTTACCCCTTATAGCTCTAACCTAAAAGAATAAAGTTTTTGTCTTTAATAAGGAATGTAAAAAGGCCTTTGCCTATCTAAAGGTTATATTTACTACTGCGCCTATACTCTAATACTTTAACCTAAACTAAATAAGTATTATAAAAGCTAACTCATCTAACTACGTTACTGGAGGCATCCTATCTTAGTATAATAAGGATAAAGTATTACACCTTATAGCATACTTCTTAAAACAACTAAGCCTAGCTAAATATAACTACAAGATCTACGATAAGGAATTATTAGCTATTATTAGGTATTTTAAACAATAGTAACCTAAACTAAAAGGCGCTGGATTTCTAATTAAGGTCCTTAACGACTATAAGAACCTATAGTACTTTACGACCACGAAACAGCTAAGTCATCGTTAGGCCCGCTAGTTAGAATATCTATCTTATTTCCAATTCTTAATTACGTACCACCTAGGCGTCTAAGGTTAGAAGCCTAATACCCTAACCTAATACTCGCAAGACGCGCTAGCCCTAAAAGAAGCGCGCTCTTACCAAAATTAGACCCTACTTCGCCCTAAACTATTTAACCCTCCTACTAAAGATCTTATAGTATACGTCCTTAAAATAACTAGTTAATTAATTAAATAGATTATAGTTAATAAATACCTAAATAACGAGTTTATTTAAGAAACACTTAAGCTAATATAAGATAGTATTAGACGCTCTAAAAAGATTTCTTTAAATAAATATAAAGCCCGCGGAAACCGCTTGTATTACTAGAACCGTCTAGTTATCCCTAATTATAATAAGCTTAAGCTTAAACTCCTTAAATATATATACGATCTACCTATTGCCAGCCACCCAGGCCAAGGAAAGACCCTAGAACTACTCTAATAGGAGTATTATTAGCCGAATATATATAATATAATATAAAGGTATGTCTCTAGCTGCTATACCTACTAATAAGCTAAAGCCTTGCATAAGACGTATAACGGTCTTTTAAAGCCACTACCTATTCTAGACCAAAGATAAAAGGATATCTTAATTAACTTTGTTATTAACCTTCCTAATAGTAGAGGCTGCACGAATATTATAGTAGTTATAGACCAACTATCTAAAATAAGACACTTAATCGCCTGCCCTAATATATTAACGCCTACTATCGCCTAACTATTCCTAGATTACGTATAGAAACTCCATAGACTCCCTAAAACAATTATCTCCAATAGAGGCAGCTAGTTTATCTTAGTATTCTAGAAAGAACTAACTACTTAACTTTGTATTAAAGTACTGTTATCTACTACGTATTACCTAGAAACGGATGGCTAAACGGAACGCGTAAATACTATAATGGAATAGTATATTTAGATATACACATTATATTTATAGGATAACTGGATTAACTAGCTTATATTCACCGAGTTTACTATAAATAATTCCATCTTGGAAACCACGAAAGTCTTCCTATTTCTAGCCAATTACGGCTAGCACCTATAAATAGGTTTTAAACCCTTTAGTAATGTTCCTTACCCTACTTATTACGCCTTATAAGTCGTAGAAGTAAATAAATTTATAAAGAAGATAGAGGAACTATAATAGTTCCTTACTAATAAGATAATATGGGCTTAATCTGTCTATAAAGCCGCAGTAAATAAGAAACAAACCCTAGCACCAGCCTACTAAATTAGCAATTTCGTTTAGCTAGATATAAGAAATCTAAACATAAAATAACCTACTAAGAAACTTAATTAGAAGAACGCTGGCCCTTATAAGGTTAAAAAGGTTATCTTTCCTTATGCCTACTAACTAAAGCTCTCTAATACGGTTAAAATCCACCCCGTATTCTATACGTCAGTCCTCCACCCTACTACCTTTATATTAGACGCCCTGCCTAAATAGATATAAGACCCTCCCCTACTAGTTAAAGTAGATAGTAAAAACAAGTACTTTATTAAAAGAATTAATAATATTAAGTACAATAAACGGAAACGCTAATATATATATCTTACAAAATGGAGAGGCTTTATTAAGTCCTTATAGGAACCCGTTAACTCTATAGGACTTATATAAGCCGCAGAAGACTTTTACAAACTCCACCTAAAACTACTATAGCCCCATCTCGCAGAAGCTTAAGTTTAAAGGGGGGGTACTGTTATAGGATACCCCCGTAACACCTTGCATATATCTACCTATTTCTACCAACTTAGCAATTAAAAACTAACTATAAAATAGTAATCTAACGGCAATCTAATGGCAGTCTAACGGCAATCTATGGCATTCTGCTATATTCTGCCAAGTTCTACTAAATTCTACTAAGTTCTGCTAGGACTACGACCTAACCCCTATTCTGCCTATATACGTATTAACTAAGTAACTAAGTTAACGATATATACCCTTTCTTCCCGTTTTCCTACCTTCTTTCCTTACGCAACGTCTTAACTTTATTACATAGTTTATATACATAGCTTAATAATACCTACTTCGCTATATATTATTACCGCTTATGCTTACTCCGTAACAAATAGCGTTAATATATAAAGGCTAGTGCGAAGCTATCTAATAAGAGGAGATCGCGCCTTATATAAACTCCACATCCTACCCTAAAAGGGCTAGTAACGTATAGCTCTGCGGACTATAACACTAGGGAGCTAACTACTACTATCCTATAATAAGGACGGGGTTAGTATATCGGCAAAATATTTTCCCTTGTAAATGACCTCAGCTACTAGAAGTTGGCGTCGTTGGCGGGCTATTAAGGGCATTAACCAACTTAACAAACCAGCCTATGTCAAGTTCATTTGACACGCAGCCTACGCGCAGCCTACGTATAGCCTACGCAACCTACGCAACCTACGCAACCTATATAACCTACGCAACCTATATAACTTATAATTTTAAATAATAAAGGCTACTTTAAAGTCGTTTATAAGGCTAGTAAGGTAAATTATTATTTTAGATAATTTAATATAATATAGCGATGGTTTTCTTCTACCTATTTACCTACTAACTTACTTACCTACCTACCTACCTATCTACCTACCTACCTACCTACCTACCTACCTGCCTACCTGCCTACCTATCTATCTACCTACCTACTTACCTACCTACCTATATTAGTATTAAATTTAAATTTAGGGGAGGGGTCGGCCCAATTAAAGGCTCTGCTTTATTTAAATCGTTCGCTAGCTGTATATTTAAACGGTAGTCGTCTAAGGTGCTTCCCTAAGAGGCCTTAATTTAATTTGGTGACGGGCCAATATTAAAGCTCTAGTTCAATTCAATTAATCAATTAATTAAATCGTTCGTAGTATTCGCTGGCTGGTTGTTCGAACGGTCATCGTCTAGTTCTAGTAACGGTCGTCTAGCTCTGGCGACGGTCGTCTAGTTCTAGCGACGGTCTCTAGTTCTGGCGACGGTTCTCTCCTACCTACCTACCTACCTACCTACCTACCTATCTGCCTACCTACCTACCTACCTACCTACCTGCCTGCCTGCCTGCCTGCCTGCGTCAGTGTCTGGTTCAATTCGGGGGAGGAGTAGGCCTAATCAAAGGCTCTTATTAATTCGAATCGTTTTCTATGGCCGTTCGCTAGCTGTACATTCAAACGGTAGTCATCTAGGGTGCCTCCCTAGGAGGTCTTAATTCGATTTAGTGACGGGCCGATATTAAAGCTCTGGTTCAATTCAATCAATCAATTAATTGAATCGTTTATGGTGTTTGCTGGCTAGTCGTTCAAACGGTCGTCATCTGGTTCTGGCAACGGTCGTCTAGTTCTAGCGACGGTCGTCTAGTTCTAGTAACGGTCGTCTAGTTCTAGCGACGGTCATCTGGTTTTAACGACGGTCATCTGGTTCTAACAACGGTCGTCTAGTTCTGGCGACGGTCGTCTAGTTCTAGCGACGGTCGTCTAGTTCTGGCGACGGTCATCTAGTTCTGGCGACGGTCCTCTGCTAGCTACCGTTCTGGTGCCTCCCTAGGTAGGGAGAATATAAGGAAAGATGGTAAAAAAATAAGGTGGCTACAGAGGTATACGTGGCAGAGGCACGTGTAGGCTATCGAATATAGCGGGGACCCGGTGCAGAGCTTCGTGTAGAGCCTCCGTACGCAGAGCTTCGCGCAGAGCCTCGTGCAGAGCCTCGTGCAGAGCCTCTGTACGTAGAGCTTCGTGTAGAGCTTCGTGTAGAGCTTCGTGCAGAGCCTCGTGCAGAGCCTCTGTACGCAGAGCTTCGTGCAGAGCTTCGTGTAGAGCTTCGTGCAGAGCCTCGTGCAGAGCTTCGTGCAGAGCCTCGTGCAGAGCTTCGTGCGGAGCCTCGTGCAGAGCTTCGTGCAGAGCTTCGTGTAGAGCTTCTGGCAGAGCCTCGTGCAGAGCTTCGTGCAGAGCTTCGTGCAGAGCTTCGTGTAGAGCTTCTGGCAGAGCCTCGTGCAGAGCTTCGTGCAGAGCTTCGTGCAGAGCTTCGTGTAGAACTTCGTGTAGAGCTTCGTGTAGAGCTTCGTGCAGAGCCTCTTGCAATTAGCATATAACTTAAAAATAATATATTATATTACCTTAATTGCATATTAAGGAATGTATAAGTTGGTCAACTGCGTATTATTTAACTTTTAAATATATCAAGTTAGTTAATTATAGGTTAATTGCGTGTTATTTAACTTTTAAATATGTCAAGTTAGTTAACTGCGTGTTATTTAACTTTTAAATATATTAAGTTGGTTAACTGCGTGTCATTTAACATTTAAATATATTAAGTTGGTCAACTACATGTTAATTACGCGAAACGCGCTTAACAAAGTCGACTTGAAACCCAGCCTGCGAAGATTTTCCTAATATATTAGCGCTAGCGAGGGCGGCGGTAGCAATGGCAGCGTTATAGAGGACGAGAGCCCTAAGTTAATATTAGCTTTATATAATCTTTCTAGATAATATACGTACATTATTATTGCTATTATTGGTGAGGTAAAGTTAAAGTTAAAGTAAAGGGCTAATATTAAAAGATTATATAAAGGCGCGCTATTACGTAACTATAGCTTAAGTTATATAATTATATTATAAAACTGCCAATCTATACCAATAATTTATATAATATTTATTTTTAATAAGTATATTTCTATTATAATATTAACACTACAATATTGACAAATGCTAATATTTTACTGGCTGGATTTTCGCTTATTGAAAACCACGCTGCTTGTGGTACTGTGGGAGTCGTCTGTTGGTTAGACAGAATCAGTTCTTCGGCAGGAAGTAGTGACTTAGGAAATCTTCCTGGTGGTTAAATATTGAATTGATTGGCTATCCTTTCGATATAGGAATCTTGGCAGAGCCAGAGCTTTCGACTTAGTTAATCTCGTTCGATTTGAATTCCTAGGAACCACTATAGGTCTCCTAGTACACGGATCTCGTATCGTTGTAGAAGCTTAGCTTTAAATTATTCGAGTCTTAGAAGGTCCTTTTTGGCAAATAGGGCGGCAATATCGTCTACGTAGAAGAAGACAATAAGTCGTCCATTGGTGTATAGGCAGTTAGTACCTAGGATAGGCTTTAATCCGAATTCAGCCAGTGTACTGGTGAGCTCTTTATACCACAGTAGCGGTAATATTTTTAATCCGTATAGCGCTATAAGTAGCTCTAGGACATATCAATCTTGACCAAATCCTTCTAGGCAGTAGCAGTAGACTAGTTTGCTGAGCTTGGCGTTTGTAAATGCGTTTACGGCGTTATACTGTTGAATTTCCAAATCGAATGCGGCTGCTATAGCCATGAGGGCACGGAATATTCGAGCAGCTAGGGTTGCTGCATAGGTCTCTTCTTCGGTAATCTGTAAGTCTCCGCGGACACACAGTCGAGCTTTTAGCTTTTGAAGATAACCGTCGCTGTCGAGCTTATATTTAAAGACCCATTTTAGTGGTAGGATCTGCTCGTTGCTTACTTCTTCTTTTGGTACGATTTTGAATGTCCCTCGGCGTTTTAGGTTATTGTATTCTTTTTCCATGGCCTTTTAAAAGCCGGTAGTTAATGGATGTTTTCTTAGCTCCTTGAGGTTCTTTGGTTTAGGAGGAAGATTATTCCGATGTAGAGATGAGGATAAGGATCTAGTTCGGCTGATGTCCTTTACTAGTCCTGTAGCAAATCCAGCGTAGTAACCAAATAGGGTAGATAGATTGGCTAGTGATGCTGCATACGCTTGACGTTGCGACTCCTAGCAGAACGGTATCTCCAGATCTGCCAGGAGTCGGTAACTGCTTAGTATCCTTTGTAGGAGGCTCTGCCGAATCATTCGATTCCGGTGTAGTCGTTTGATCTGCATTCGAGGTAGATCTTTGATTAACTGTGTATAGGGTAGATTCGTTTGATTGGTCAGCAGGGTGCGTACAGGTCGGCTAGACCACGCTAAAAGGTCGGCCCGATAAGCGAAACCTCCGCCCACCACACCAAATCTGACCTTCCCTCTCTTACTTTAACCTTACCTTCCACCTCACCTTCTATCACAAATCTATTAAATACATTTAAAATACATTTAAAACACAATGTCTAGCACTCTAAAGAGCTATATAAGCTATCTATAACCCATTCTAAACATATTCTAACGGTTTAGGCTACCTATAAAGCCTACCTAGAAATAGAGAGACTCCCTAAGGGAGTTAATGCTTTTATTATAGTAAGTAGTTCTAGATATATTTAGAACACGTTCCTAATATAATACTAGCGCGATAATAAGGTGGATCTAACTATAGGGGAGGTTTTCTATTAGTATAATATCTCGCCTAATCTAGAGAATCCGGTACTGTATAGGGTAAGTAGATAAGTATATTAGGTTTGTAATATATTGCTAATATATTTATAACGCGTTTAGAAAAAGGTTGAAGACCGTAGCGCCCTTAGAAACTATATAAAGAAGTATAGTATTAGAACTAAGAATGTTGGAAAGGGAGGGGCTCCTTCTATTAAGAAGTAAGAGGAAGTAATAGATATATATTCTAAACGTGTTCTTAATATATTTATAACTAGTTACTAACCCATTATAGCGTTCTATTCTGCGATTATAGCTATATATAATTAGAACGTATTAGGAACTGCTTCTAAATATAATCCTAGTAGTCTAGGCCGCTCTACTTCTACCTAACTCCCCTATACCCCTACTCCGGCTCCCCCTAGCCGCCCTTCTAAGACTACTGCCCTATAATTAACGGCTCCTATTTAAAAGAAAGTTATACCTATTAGATTTAAGAGTGGGCCTTAAAAAGGCGAAGTAAGATATTCCTAATGTGTTTGTAACATATTCTAATTTATTTCCTAGTATAACTTTCCTAAAATAGTTACTCTGCTTAAAGATTTAGGTGCTGAGGTTCTATATACTAAGTATTTAGATATAACTTCTAATTATAAGTTAATTTAGAACCTGTTTCAAACCGGTTAAAAATATATTCTAAATTTATTATAGCTTGCTTATTTAAGGGTTGTCTTAATTAGAGCTACTTCTTTAATAATAGGTTAGATAATACTAAGACTCCTACTCTAGCTCCTACTAAGACTTCTAAAAAGGGTTTAAAGAAGTTAGGTTTAAAAGGTTTAAAGGCTATAAAGAAAAAGGCTGCTAAACCTACTAGAATCACAGAGGAGGATGTTATAGTAGCTATATTTCTATAAATAACCTAAAATCTAGTTTATAACGTGTTTATAATACGTTATAAATAGAATCTTATAGATGGAATTTAGACTTAAATTTTAATAGGGTTTTATACCACTTCGGAACGTATTTATAACACGTTAGGTAGCGAAAATAAAAGTTATTAGTTAAATTATAATGTCTATTAAATTTTACTAACTTTAGCTCTTTTTAATAACTCACTTTATATATTTTATAATTCTAATAATTATTACTTAAATTCTAATAAAATAAAAATAGTATAATTATATAGTTAAAAAAACCCTTCTAAATTATATTGTATTATATAATTTTAAATAAATATTACTAATTTTTTTTTTAAAAATAGTTATTTAAATAATATATATAAAAATAGTTAATATAAGACTTATTATTAGACTTATAAGGTAATATCACGTATCTACAAGTTATAGGTAGTATAATAGTTATTAATGCTTATTCTTAATAGGAATGAGGAAACGGGTAAGGAACTTAAGGTTCCTCACCACGCTAGGGCCACGTCGACACGTGACGGCAATATGCCTCGCGTAACGGCAACTTGCCTTATTCCCGATACTGGCAACTCTTCTTTTTATAGTTGCTATCTATATATATATACAAATAGATAGGATATAATAATACTAGATAGTGTATAATAATACTAAACAATATGCAATAATATAGTAGTTGGCGAAGACGGGTAGGCCGCTAAGGCGCTAGTAGTAAGCGAGCTAATGGCGATTTTCTATGCCGGGTATAGAAAATCCTAATTGGCCAGCTTAATAAATAGCATCGGCAGAACTCCACACCGCCACCTGAATTAATTAGGCACGGCGCTCTTAGCAAGAATCTAACTAATTAGATAACTTTAACCGGCGGTTAAAGTTCCATAAAATCCTAATCTCTCTAAGTTTCCCTCTTAACCTAACCTTTAACTTATATACGTAGAGTATTTATGTCTATAAACGTCTCTAGTGCCTTATTTAGGCTTACCTTTGTTATCGCATCTACTAGGTTATCTTAGCTATTAATCCATTGGATCTTAAAGAGTTCTTAACGCTTATAGGATTGCTAAAGTGCTATAATATCAATTATAAGGCGCTTCTCCTTTATGGTACTAAGCTTAACTAAATACTCGTAAAGGGAATATAAGTTAGTGCATACAATTATAGGGATAGCAGGAAGTTTAAGTTAATCTATAATTATCTTTAAGGTAGTTCTAATTGTAATTGCTATATCCACTCCACTAACTATTCTATATATCTCTAATATAAGAACGCTCCGAGTAATACGCTTGCTCTTAGTTAAGCTCTAATAGATAAGATTACCGTAGATTATAAAGTTATTCTCTCTAGTAGATTTATTTATAATAATAATCTTATATCCTAGCTGGGAGCTAAAATCTTTGTTATTTATAAATAACCTATTAATAAATATAAAGAGCTTAGCGGTGGGAAGATTAATAGGCATATAGAGCAGTCCCTAATTAAGATAGGTTATTTACTAGGAAAGGCGCTTATTTAGGGCAAGAACGTCCTTCTTAGTTGGTTCCTGGTATTAAGCGGCAATAGAGAGATTAAAGGAAGCCTTAGGCTAATAGATAGAAGCAACATAAGCTCTATAAGCACGTTGCTCTATATATCCTTACTTTAGGGAATTAACGTTAATAATATTAATCTTCTTGCCTTAACCCTTCTGGCGTAAAGCAATAGAGTCCTTATTTAGGGAAAGGATACATCTATTAAAGAGCAATAGTATTATTACATTAAGTCTTTCCTTTAGCTTTACAATAAGATTTGCCTTTACTAGCTTATCTTCTTTAAGAGCTAAGAATTAATTATCTCCTAAGATAATTATATTATTAGTTTATATACTAATAATTTTAAATAGAGTTCCTATAGTTATAATAAGGAAGCAGGGATCGAATATAGAAGTAGTTATTAAAAGCTTCTCCTTATAGTGCTTACTGTAGGTAGCTTACTAATAGGTTCCTACCTCTACGATTCTATATAATAGCTTAAGTATAACTATAATCGTATCCTCGGGATATTAGTGGCGAATTTACTCTAAAAGGTATGCCAGTATTAAGCGCTAAAGGCGCGTCTCTAATTAGGTATAGGCCTAAGTAATATCTTATAAATAAACCGCCATTCTATTCTTTATTAAGGAGGGAGCTAGCGCAANAATAACTNNCTAACTAGCTNNTTAAATNNTANGNGANTNNATAANAATNNNNTCCTTACNNTNNTNNTTNTANCCNTANATAANNAGCCTTAATTTCTTAAATAGGGCGTTAGTAGCTTTACCCTTAATCTTATTAACTATTTTTAACTTAAAGATACGGACTCCATCGAGCTTAGTAGGGTTATACTTCTTAAATTTAAAGACTCCTCTTGTAATAAGGCTGTCAATCTCCTACTTATTAGATGCTTAGAAAGGAGCTCCTAGAGCTATAATACGACCTTCCTTTTAGAGCTATTTTGCGAGCTTAAAGTCAGCCTTCTCTTTAGCTGTTATAAAGGCCATCGACAATTCGACTTTATTCTTAATAGCGGTAATAAATTACTCTTTAAAATTAATAAGGTGTTGGCGATTTTGTAATCCTTTCGGGCGACCTCTACCGCGTCATAGTTGCGGCATATCTGCTATAATTATATTAGAATTATAGTCTCCTTTTAGAGCACGTTAATTATAGTTCTCCTCTGGGGTATTCTCTAGGGTATCCTTTAGGGTATCCTATAAAGGCTCGGAACTGTCATTCCTATAGTAGGGCTTAACAACGATTAAACGGAATTAAGTAGGTCCATAGAACATCTAGAAAGTGTAAGTTTAACTATTAATTATAATAAGTTTATATAGGCCTAACCATCCTCCCTTTTTACGCTATACGCGTACCTTAGATTAGAGTGGTAGATTAAGCGTAGTTAAGGTGTTTAGGCCGTTTCTCATTCCTAGTGCGTTGTTAACCTAGCGCGTAGCGTAGAGACGTCGCACCTCCTTTGTTGCTTTGCAAATAGCCTTAGCTTATTACGTAATAGAGGGAGATAGTGGAGAATTATTAGTTATTTAAGGGTAGGCGCTAAAGACTAGCAATATAGGTACGAGCCTATCTGGACCAGTAAAGTCGTTAATAGCCTTAACCGCTATCTATAAAATAAGCTCTTTACTAGCGTCCTCTAGTTCTAAAGAAATAATCTTATACGCTTAGCGTAATGGTGTGTAATATCGTTTTACTTTTCTAATACTATTATATGCCTTAATAGGGACTTCCTTAACCTTAATTGCCATTACCTTTACTTATTACCGAAACTCTATGGATAAGAAGTTCCTTTCTATATCGTAAATAACTTAATTAGGGGGTCCTAGGTAGATATTAATCTAGTATAATTAAAGTGTATCCTATATATTCCTAGCTAACATATCCTTTAGGAAACGTGCGGCTTAGAAAAAGGTTAAGAAGTCAATAACTTGGAGTACTAGCTTACCGCTAAGATATATAATATTAATAATAATACAGAAGTTAAAGTCGTAGTTATCTTTAAGGGTAAACTTAAATCGGCTAGGGGACTTCTAGTTTATTTAGCATTAGTAGCAGTACTTTATAAAATGCTTAATTACCTTAATCTTAACCTTATAACCTACTCGCTAAAGAACCCTAAGCAGCTAGTAAATAGATAGGTGGCTAAAATAACGGTATAGTTAATATAGCTCTAACTTGGTTAAGTAACTCTAAGCAACGCTCCTTTCTAGCTATTAAAGGAGAAACTAAGGGTAACCCTACTTGCGTACAACGGGCACCTAATTATCTCCCTAAATAAGCATATTCTTAAGGTTATTGAGCTTAACGCCTAATTTATTTATATCTTGGATGCAGAATAGAAACGGGGTGTTTATAGGAATAACGTGGAACGTGATATACCCTAGGGGGGTTTAGACCCTTATTATACTAAGGGAGATCATAGTGCCCTTTCTAAAACAAATTATATATTAGCCTGCCGTTAATTAGTTAATCTAAACAGAGCTATTAAGCTGCTAAAGAGCTCGAACTTAAGGTTCTCCTACTATAGATACTCCTATAGCTCTAGTATCTAGCATAATACTATAGAAGACGTTTGCCGAGTATCTATCGTTAAAAAAGAACGCGGAACTTTCCTTTAGCTTATTAAAGATATCTAACTTGATAATAGAATAGAGCGTAGATTAGTTATTAAGGATAGCGACGGTTTATATACTATTTACCTTACCATACTTAGTAAAGTATTAGTTAGGAGAGTAGTCCTTAATTTCCATATCTATAAGGAGCTATTCGGCCTCGTTAACCTTATCCTTAAAGTCTTTTACGCCCTTATATTAAACCAAAAAGCTTTAGAAGTAGGCCGTAGTAACCTTACGGTTTCTAACATTTCTTATATTCTATCGAAACTTATTATATGCTTCCTTTTGCTTGTTAAGAGAGTGCCTAGTTAACTAGCAATTTAGCTTCTTATAAATATAGCACTTCTTTTAATAGTCGCTCCAAAATAAACCTCTATAAGAACCTCCACAATTACTTTATAGTTAACGTTAATTATACCCTCTTCCGTATCCCCTACTCTGGCCACTATATATTTAATTAGTCTAGTTATAATCGTATTAGTTTAGAATCCTAGTTTAAATAGGGTTTTCGGTATAGAATTATTAGGACTCTTATATTTATATCATAGTACCTACGGCGGAGCGTAGTTTAGTATATACTCCTTTAAACGTATCTATAGGTTTATATAGCGCTAGGTTACACTTAAGAACGCTATAGTAGGCTAAGATAACCTAGTCCCTTAGACTGTTCTTATTTTAGTAGGTTTTAGTAAAACTATGTTAAATTTTCTAGAGTTTATTAAAGAGTAGTTAGAGACACTCTAGATAAGTCTTTATTAGGTTAGAAGTAATAACTCTCTAGAATATAGTCTCCCGCCATTTAAATATATAGAGTTAGCGATTCTTATTAGTCTTAAAGTAGGCTTTAATAAGCTAAAGCATTATATTAAAGCTATAGTTTCTACCTATAATATAGTCGTAATAGAACGTCGCCGCCCGTCCCTTTAATATAATAGAGAAAGCGTAATAGAACTAGTGGTGTTAAATTTTAACCTTATTATAATAGTTATAAAAGACCTATAGTTTCACTCCAAGTATATTATACAGTTCTCCTCTAAACTTTTTCTCTTCGTCTAAATATACCTTTATTAGATTTATAACTTCTTAAGATAGAGGCTTACCGGTTAGCTAGGGTAGAGGAGTTAAAGGCAGCAGGGGAGGTGGAGGGAAAGCACCTCTTAGTGGAAGAGCATTTTTAGGTGGGGGATTGGCGTTCTAGGGGTTTTGTTCTAAATTAAAGTTGCCTTCTAAAGAATATAGGTTAGTTTTAGGTTTCCGTAGTTAACATATAATCTTAGCTTCCGTCTATACTAGTTCCTCTATACTAATAATAACGGCCTAAATATTACTAGTGATTGGGTTACTATTCTTAGTAATATATACCCTATTCCTACAGAGGAAGTCTTAAAAATCCCTAACAATATTAACATTACTAAGTGCCTAGGTATTGGCGGTCCATCCTATAAAATCCTCCCTAAAATATTCCTATAGCTGTAAATTGGCGTAGTGTCTACTTTAGTAAAATAAAATATGGTGCAGGAGAAAGCCGTTAACTTATTTTACGGTATAAGTTATTATATTAAAGGTAAATTCGTCCTAATCTTTATTAATAAGTTTCGCGTATATAGCTACCCCTAGTAGTAAGGAGTCTCTCTAATTATTTAGAGTAGCCATAATTATTTCTTCAGAGGAAGGGAAATGTTATTAGTAGTATTATAGTGGCTATACCATATATTTGTCGTTTAGTACACGTCTTCTATTATTTAGTACGCGTTTATAATAAGAATCTGCAATTATAGGGCTTAGGACCAGTTCTAGCCTTAAATCGCGAAGACTTATAAAGNGTGTTNTTCTNTNTAATNGANGCAAGAATCTATAATCTAGNNAAGGCTTAGGACCAGTTCTGGCCTTTAAATCCTTAGATTTATAGAAGAGTTCTATTTAAGGTTTAGGACCAGTTCTAACCTTAAAAGACAGCTTCCTCTAGTATAAGTAGCACTGGTATAGTGGCTTATCTCTTCTTAGTGAAAACCTAGCTGTTCTATAGTATAACAGTAAAGTTAACCACTAATTAGTGTTGGACTTATAAGGTAATATCACGTATCTATAAGTTGTAGGTAATATAATGGTTATTAATACTTATTCTTAATAGGAATAAGGAAAGGGGTAAGGAACTTAAGGTTCCTCACTACGCTATGGCTATGTTAACACGTGATAGCAATATGCCTCGCGTAATAGCAACTTGCCTTATTCCCGACACTTATTATTTTATTTAATATATTTTAAATTAAGTATTAACTAATAACTTTCTATAGGTAACTCTATTTATATATATAAATAAGGCTTAAATATATAAATAGTAAATAGTAAAAAGTAAAATAATAGATTTTTATTAAATAGAATAAAGAGGTATTACCATTTCTTATAGTCTTTTTTCTATTTTTTTTCTATTTAATAGTTATTAGTATCTATTGGTGTTATAAGGTGATATTATATATCTACAAGTTGTAGGTAGTATAATGGTTGTTATTACTTATATCTAAGGAAAAGGATAAGGAACTTAAGGTTCCTCACTACGCTAGTGCCGCGGCGTCACGTGACGGCAATTTGCCCTACGTGACGGCAACTTGCCTAACTTAATGGCAACTTACCTTATTCCCAACACTAGCAACTCTTCTTTTATAGTTGCTATCTATATATACTTATAGATTGCTACTATTTAAAGGTATAAAGGTACGGGAAAGAAGAAGAAGAAGAAGAAGGGCGTTAGGGGTTAACGCGAAGACGGGTGGGCCGCTAAGGCGCTAGTAGTAAGCGAGCTAATAGCAATTTTTTATGCCGGGCATAAAAAATCCTAATTAGTTGCTTATAAACTGCTCTATTTCCTACTTCCTTTTAACCTAACCTTTAACTTATATACGTAGAGTATTTATATTAATAAACGTCTCTAGTGCCTTATTTAGGTTTACCTTCGTTATTATATCTACTAGGTTATCTTAGCCATTAATCTATTAAATCTTAAAGAGTTTTTAACGCTTGTAGGATTGCTAAAGTGCTATAATATTAATTATAAGACGCTTCTCCTTTATAGTACTAAGCTTAATTAAACACTCGTAGAGGGAATATAAGTTGGTGTATATAATTGTAGAAATAGCGGGAAGTTTAAGTTAATCTATAATTATCTTTAAGGTAGTTCTAATTATAATTGCTATATCTACTCTACTAACTATTCTATATATCTCTAATGTGAGAACGCTTTAAGTAACGCGCTTACTTTTAGTTAAGCTCTAATAGATAAGGTTACCATAGATTATAAAGTTATTCTCTCCGGTAGATTTATTCGCGATAATAATCTTATATCCTAGCTAGGAGCTAAAATCTTTATTATTTATAAATAATCTATTAACAAATATAAAGAGCTTAGTGGTAGGAAGGTTAATAGGCACGTAGAGTAGTCCCTAATTAAGATGGTTTATTTACTAAAAAAGGCGCTTATTTAGGGCAAGGATGTCCTCCTTAGTTAGTTTCTAGTATTAAGCGGTAATAGAGAGATTAAAGGAAGCCTTAGGTTAATAGATAGAAGTAATATAAGCTCTATAAGCGCGTTACTCTATATACCCTTACTTTAGAGAATTAATATTAGTAACGTTAATCTTCTTACCTTAACCCTTCTAGTATAAAGCAATAGAATCCTTATTTAGGGAGAGGATGCATTTATTAAAGAGTAGTGGCGTTATTAAATTAAGTCTTTCCTTTAGCTTTACTATAAGATTTACCTTTACTAGCTTATCTTCTTTAAGGGCTAAGAATTAGTCGTCTCCTAAGATAATTATATTATTAGTTTATATGCTAATAATTCTAAATGGAGTTTCTGTAGTTATAATAAGGAAGTAAGGATTAAATGTAGAAGTAGTTATTAAAAGCTTCTCTTTATGGTGCTTGCTATAAGTAGCCTACTAATAAGTTCCTGCCTCTGCAATTCCGTATAATGGCTTAAGGACAACTATAATTATATCTTTAGGATATTAGTAGCGAATTTGCTCTAGAAAATATGCTAGTATTAAGCGCTAAAGGCGCGTCTCTAATTAGGTATAGGCCTAAGTAATATCTTATAAATAAACCGCCATTTTATTCTTTATTAAGGAGGGAGCTAGTGTAATAATAACTCGCTAACTAGCCCGTTAAATTATAGGGGATTATATAAGAATTACTTCCTTGCCGTTATTATTATAACCTTAAATAACTAGCCTTAATTTCTTAAATAGGGCGTTAGTAGCTTTGTCCTTAATCTTATTAACTATTCTTAACTTAAAGATACGGACTCTATTAAGCTTAGCAGGGTTATACTTCTTAAATTTAAAGACTCCTCTTATAATGAGACCGTTAATCTCCTGTTTATTAGATGCTTAAAAAAAAGCTCCTAAAGTTATAATACGGCCTTCCTTTTAAAGCTATTTTATAAGCTTAAAGTTAGCCTTCTCTTTAGCTGTTATAAAGGCCATTAATAACTTATCTCTATTCTTAATAGCGGTAATAAATTACTCTTTAAAATTAATAAGATGTTGGCGATTTTATAATCCCTTTAGGCGACCTCTACCGCGTTATAGTTGCGGTATATCTGCTATAATTATATTAGAATTATAGTCGCCTTCTAAAGCATATTAATTGTAATTCTTTTTTAAGGTATTTTTTAGGGCATCCTATAAAGGCTCGGAACTATTATTCCTATAGTAGGGCTTAATAATAGTTAAGCGGAATTAAGTAGGTCTATAGGGCATCTAAAGAGTATAAGTTTAACTATTAGTTATAATAAGCTTATATAGGCCTAACTATCCTCCCTTTTTACGCTATACCTATACTTTAGATTAAAGTGGCAGATTAAGTGTAGTTAAGGTATTTAGGCCATTTCTTATTCCTAGTACATTATTGACCTAGCGCGTGGCGTAGAGACGTCGTACCTCTTTTATTGCCTTGTAAATAGCCTTAGCTTATTATATAATAGAGGGAGATAGTAGAGAATTATTAGTTATTTAAGGGTAAGCGCTAAAGACTAGTAATATAGGTATGAGCCTATCTAGACTAGCGGAATCGTTAATAGCCTTAATAGCTATCTATAAGATAAGCTCTTTACTAGTATCCTCTAGTTTTAAAGAAATAATCTTATATACTTGGCGTAATAGCGTATAATATTATTCTACTTTTCTAATACTATTATATACCTTAATAGGGACTTCCTTAACCTTAATTGCCATTACCTTTACCTATTGTTAAAACTCTATAAATAAGAAGTTCCTTCCTATATTGTAAATAACTTAATTAAGGGGTCCTAGGTAGATATTAATTTAGTATAATTAGAGAGTCTCCTATGCGTTCCTAGCTAATATATCCTTTAGAAAGCGTGCGGCTTAGAAGGAGGTTAAGAAGTTAATAACTTAGAGTACTGGCTTGCCGCTAAGGTATATAATGTTAATAATGATATAGAAGTTAAAGTTATAGTTATTTTTAAGGGTGAACTTAAATCGGCCAGGGGACTTCTAGCTTATTTAGCAGTAATAGCAGTACTTTATAAGATACTTAATCGCCTTAACTTTGACTTTATAACCTGCTCGCTAAAGAACCCTAAGCAGTTAGTAAATAAATAGGTGGCTAAAACAACGGTGTAGTTAATGAAGCTCTAACTTGGTTAAGTAGCTCTAAGTAACGCTCTTTTTTAGCTGTTAAAGGAGCAACTAAGGGTAACCCTATTTGCGTATAACGGGCACCTAATTATCTCCCTAAATGAGCGTATTCTTAAGGTTATTAAGCTTAACGCCTAATTTATCTATATCTTAGATGTAGAATAGAAACGGGGTATTTGCGGGAATAATGTGGAAAGTAATATATCCTAACGGGGTTTGGACCTTAATTGTGCCGAAAGAGATCGCAGTACCCTTACTAAAGCGAATTGTATATTAACCTGCCGTTAATTAGTTAATCTAAATAAAGCTATCTAGTTACTAAAGAGCTTAAACTTAAGGTTCTCCTACTATAGATACTCCTGCGGCTCTAGTATCTGGTATAATACTATAAAAGACGTTTACTAAGTATCTATTGTTAAAGGAGAACGTAGAACTTTCCTTTAGCTTATTAAAGATATCTAATTTTATAATAGAATGGAGCGTAGATTAGTTATTAAGAATAGCGACTATTTATATGCCATTTACCTCGCTATACTTAGTGAAGTATTGGTTAGGAGAATAGTCCTCAATTTCCATATCTATAAGGAGCTATTCGGCCTTATTAACCTTATCCTTAAGGTCTTCTACGCCTTTATATTAAACTAGAAAGCTTTAAAAGTAGGCTATAGTAACCTTATAATTTTTAACGTTCCTTATACTTTATCGAAACTTATTATATACCCCCTTTTGCTTATTAAGAGAGTGCCTAGTTAACTAGCAATTTAGCTTCTTATAAACGTAGCACTTCTTCTAACGGTTGCTCCGAAATAAACCTCTACGATTACCTTATAGTTGACGTTAATTATACCCTCTACCGTATCCCCTACTCCAGCCACCATATATTTAATTAGTCTAGTTATAATTATATTAGTTTAGAATCCTAGTTTAAATAGGGTTTTTAGTATAGAATTATTGGGATTCTTATATTTGCATTACAGTACCTATAGCGGAGTGTAGTTTAGTATATACTCCTTTAAATATATCTGCAGGTTTATATAGCGCTAAGTTGCACTTAGGAACGCTACGGTAGGCTAAAATAACCTAGTCCCTTAAACTGTTCTTATTTTAGTAGGTTTTAGTAAGGCTATATTAGATTTTCTAGAGTTTATTAAAGAGTAGTTAAAGACACTCTAAACGAGTCTTTATTAGGTTAGAAATAATAACTCTCTAAAATATAGTCTCCCGCTATTTAGACATATAGAGTTAATAATTCTTATTAGTCTTAAAGTGGGCTCTAGTAAGCCAAAGTATAATATTAAAGCTATAGTTTCTACCTGTAAGATAGTTATAATAGAACGTTACTGCTTATCCCTTTAATATAATAGAAAAAGCGTAATAGAACTAATAGCGTTAAATTCTAACCTTATTATAATAGTTATAAAAGACCTATAGTTTTGCTCCGAGTATATTATATAGTTCTCCTCTAAACTTCTTCTCTTTATCTAAATATACCTTTATTAGATTCGTAACTTCCTAAAATAAAGGCTTACCGGTTAGCTAGAATAAAGGGGTTAGAGGTAGTAAAGGAAGAGCAACTCTAGATAGGAGAGCATCTCTAGGTGGGAGAGTACCTCTAGGTGGGAGATTAGCGTTCTAGGGGTTTTAATACAAATTAAAGTTGCCTTCTAAAGAATATGGGTTAGTTTTAGGTTTCCGTAGTTAATATATAATCTCAGCTTCCGTCTATACTAGTTCTTCTATACTAGTAATAACGGCCTAGATATTACTAGTAATTAGGTTACTGTTCTTAGTAACGTATACCCCATTCCTATAGAGGAAGTCTTAAAAATCCTAAATAATATTAATATTACTAAGTGCCTAGGTGTCGGCGGTCCATCTTATAAAATCCTCCCTAAAATATTCCTACAGCTGTAAATTAGCGTAGTGTTTATCTTAGTAAAATAGAATATAGTATAGGAGAAAGCTATTAACTTGTTTTATAGTATAAGATGTTATATTAAAGGCAAATTTATTCTAATTTTCATCAATGAGTTTCGCGTGCGTGGCTACCCCTAGTGATAAGGAGTCTCTCCAGTTGTTTAGAGTGGGTATAGCTATATTTTTGGAGGAAGGGAAGTATTATTAGTAGTATCGTAGTGGCTATATCATGTGTTTGTCGTTTAGTACGCGTTTATGACGTATATTTACAATTATAGGGCTTAGGACTAGTTCTAGCCTTAAATCGCAAAGACTCGTAACGCGTATTGTTCTATATAATGGACGCAAGAATCTATAATCTAGGGAAGGCTTAGGACTAGTTCTGGCCTTTAGATCCTTAGATTTATAGAAGAGTTCTATTTAAGGTTTAGGACCAGTTCTAACCTTAAAAGACAGCTTCCTCTAGTATAAGTAGTACTGGTATAGTAGCTTATCTCTTCTTAGTAAAAGACCTAGCTGTTCTATAGTATAACAGTAAAGTTAACCACTAATTAGTGTTGGTGTTATAAGGTAATATCACGTATTTACAAGTTGTAGGTAGTATAATGGTTGTTATTGCTTATATCTAAGGGGAAGGGTAAGGAACTTAAGGTTCCTCACCACGCTGGTGCCGCGGCGTCACGTGACGGCAATTTGCCCCACGTGACGGCAACTTGCCTAACTTAACGGCAACTTGCCTTATTCCCAATAGTATCTTAGTATTTTATTAAATAACTATAAATTCCTAATTAAAAGATTTATAAATTATTAATATATAATTACTAATATATATTAAGTTGCTTAAAATAGATATATATATATATATATATATAGAACTATAGCGCTATAGTCTAAAGGCTATATATATAGTATTATATATAGTATTAGACATTATATAATTAAATAAGTATAAAAAAAGGCCTAAATATAAGTATATTTTAATAGGGGTATAATAGGAATATATTTAGAACGTATTTTATATTTAGTATACTTATTTTTATATATAAGCCTTTATTGCCTCTAGTTAAATTCTTTTTTCTATATTCTTTAGCTTCTTTACCTCTAATTTAATCTCTATTTTACGAAGTTTAAGCCTCTAGCGTCTTTCCTAAATATCTTAGTTATTGCTTAAGGCCTAACGCTTTAGTAACTGCGAGAGACTGGTGCTAATATACCTAGAATATATTAGTAACCGGTTATATATATATTAGAATATAAATATGCCTTATAATTCCTTAGATGCTATAGAGGATAACCTAGAACGCGATATAGATCTAGATCTTGGCCCCCTTAAACGTTAAGTAGAACTAGATCGTAACCTTACTACACCTAATAATAATGCACGAAATAAAATATTATCCCCGCTATTATTAGCAGCGGCCTGCTCTAATTTCTCTTAAAGTTATTAATATTTTTATTCTAAACGTGTTAGGAACTGGTTTAGAAGAGGTTCGTAATAAATATATACTCTCTCTGCCTATATAGTTTATATACTAGGCCGATATTAATATATTTCTTTATATATATTATATTCTAAACTAGCTCTAAGTAAAATACTAATTAACGTCCTATTAATCTAGTTTTTGTGCGCTAAATATAATATAAGTATATTATAAACGGGTTAGGAACGTATTAATACCTTATAACGGCAGGAAGAAGAAACTAACGTATACTAAATATATATAATTTATTTACTATTTGTTCTACTATATTTATATAGTGTCTTAATCTATTAAATAGCTCGTGATTAATTAGAGAGCAGTGCTTATTTAACCCTAAGGCGATAACTAGGTGTCTCTTATGTCTTACCTAGTTAGCAACTAATTAAGATTTATATACTATGCTATTAATACCTTCTAAACGCATTATAAACGGGTTTAGAATAGCTTACTAATTAGTAAATTATAGAGTTCTTTGTATTCTAACTGGCTCCTGTATATAAGAAGAGCTTTTATCCGTTTATATACAGAGTAGGCCGTTTTATAGTTACCCGCGGCTCTTAAGATGCTTTATAGGAAGTGTACTCGGTAGAAAACTAGTATTTTTCTAAGATGCTACGTCTAATCGCGCCTCTGAGGATTAATATGCTGTAGATACCGCCCAAACTCTTTTATAACACGTTAGGAAGGCGTTTTAATTGTGTTCTAGGTATCCTACTAGCCATTTACTTGCCATTTATATTAGATATAATAGCTTTAAAGCCTCCCATATTACTATAAATATATTTCTAACGAATCTGCTTTTAAAGATATTTAGAAAGTAATTAAAAGACTTGCTTAAAGCATAACTAATAAGTACGCCTTGTTTCCGTATTAGTAATAATATATATAAGTGTAAAAACTATTAGAATATATTAGTATCGCGTTCTAAACGGGTTTATATTATATAATAATACTTTTGCTATGCTCTTTAAGCTAAATAGCAAATATAATCTTATTTATATTTCTTTTAATAATACATTTAAAAGACATATTAACTTTAAATGTGGTTTAAACTAAGAAGATCTTAGCTTACTCTTATAGAAAGCAGATTATTATAACTCTATTTTAATTATTATAGATCTGTTAGATATAAGCCTATAATATATTAGTAAGCCTATTAGAACACGTTCGTAATATGTTTATATACTATTTTAGGATTTTAATGCTTTTGATTAAACTTATATACTACTCCTATTAGTCCTTTTCCTTCTAGGTATAAAGTAAGCTTCTTTTTTTAAATTAATCTAGTAATACGATCTATGGTAGTAAAGCTTGCATAGATCTGTGCTAAAGAGGCCTTCCTATACTTTATACAAAACTATTTAAGGGCAGGACTTTAAAGAAACTTTCCTATAAAGACGTTAGGTATTTATTTGTAATTAGTTTAAAATGTGTTTACTAAGGGTAAAATCTAGATTACGCATTCAACGAACTAACTTAATTACCTTATTTAGTATCTCTAGAGGCAGCTTATTTGGGGGGAGTGGTGTATAACTATATACCCTATGCGAGGTAAAATGAATATAAGGAGTTTCTTCTAAGTCGTCTGGAATAAAAATGTAAAAAGTAACCTTGTAGTCCTAATGGATAAGTTTCCCTAGTCCCTAGGGGTGGTTAATTCCTAGGAATATGTTACAGACATATTACAAACGTAGTTAGAACGCGTTCTAAGTAGGTTATATTTTCTTACCGCAGTCTACCCTCCTATAGAGATTTAATTTAATAACTCCGCATTGCTCCATTGCTTTATTACCTATATTACCTAGTTAAATAAGAGATGTTAAATACGCAGTATTGTATTTCTTATTCGCTGGTAATACTTTTTAAAAGTGCTCTAAATGTGTTTCTATAGTAGCTTGCATATAGGTAAGAAATAAGTGCTAAATATTAGTAATATCCTAATGTAATTAGTTCTAAACGTGATTTGGTTGGGTTCTAAATATATTTAGGTAAGGTAATTACATACAGAGTATCTTTGTTGCTTAATTGTTAGTATATAAGCCTCCGTTTAAGAGTTATATACATATCTAGCTTAAAATTATCTTTAGGCTGCTAAAAATAAGCTTATATATATTAACTTAAGTACTAAATAGATTTGGAACTAGTTCCGTACCTATTTATATTACGTTTGCGAATATCTAAGTCGCTTCTATCCAGGGCTGCCCGCTCTCTCTATATTAGACCCTACGTCTCTTTAGAAACTATAGTATATCTTAAAGATTATAACGAATTCTGAAGATATTTGCACTATTTTACTCCTAAACAACATATTATATATTTTTTACCTCTTGCATTTAAGAGAGCGGACGTTATAGGCTTAGGAGTATGTACTTATCTAGTTCCGTATTAGATCTAAACTCGTTATAAACTAGTTATAAATATAGTTAGAGTATAATTTAGATTTTTATTAACTTACCTATATGGCTTTTTGTGCATTTATGCCTCTTAAGTTAATACGGTAAGTATAACCTTTATTTAGCGTCTATAGGCACTCTAGAAGGCTTAAACAATCCTTAATTATAAGTATAGTAAGAGGATTAGTAGATGCCTTAGTAAGAAATATAATATAAGGAACTTTAGGCTAAATACGTTTAGAACTAGACCAGAACGTATTTAGAATATATTAAAAACTTACCTTAATCTAATCTTGCGGCTATGTGTAACTCTCTTTTAGCATATAATCTTTTAACCTAAGAATACTGTTTTCCAAATTAATTTTAAACTTATTTTTATTATCACTAGAGAAATCTAGTAGCTAGTAATTATTAGATAGATCTATTTAAATTAGAATATATTCCAAATATGTTATAAACACGTTATAACTAGTTACCTATAATGGTTAGTTCTGTTTTGGAGCCGGGAGGTAAGTTATATAGTGGGATGAGCGATTTAGGCTCGGTTAACCACGTAATTTTATATTTTTAGCTAAGGCTGCCCCATGCAGGGATTGTGCATTAGCGCTTATAGTAGACCCACCCTTTAGCGTGGCCTAGCCGACCTGTAACTACGTTAGCAGGTAGTGCGATCCGGGCTTATAATTGTAAGCTTTTATAGTATAGGAAATAAATAAGCGACTTAATTATAAATCTATAGAAATTAAGTAATATAAATATATAAAAGTAGACCGAGTTAGTAAGCGAGTCAAGGTCTAGGCAACTAAAATAAGGTGGTACGCTAGTAAGACAAATGACGTTTTGACATGGTACTGGTAGTTGGTTATAGTTCCCCCCCTCTAGTGCGCGGGACACACCATATCTAATTTCACTATATCTGTAGCTAAATTAGTATATAGAACTAGCAGGAAGGAGTATAGTAGCCGCAGGATCTTGCCTACCTTAAATTTAAAGCTATTCTTAACGCTCCTTCCTTTTAATATTTATGCTAAATCGTAGTGTTCTAAAGCTTCCCTCTTTTATTAACATAGCTCTAAATATAGGTAACTAGTAGTATACCTTTATTAAAGCTATTTTTACTACTAGTATAAACAAACGTATATACGCCCTTTAAGCTAATTGCTTAACTAAGGCAATTTAATATATTAAAAAAAATAAGGCTTAGTTATAGATATAAGTTAAAATATATACTTCTTGCTAAGATTATTATATTGCTTTACTGGCTAAAGAGAGCTCTAAACTTATATTTAGATCGCTTTAAGTAGATAAGCGCTTAGTATACCGTCTTTACTACTTAAAAGAGTTAGGGTTTATTTGGTTATAGAATTGTTAAATTAAATATAAACTAAAAGTCCGGCAGAAAGAACGCATTCCTTCCCGATTTAATACGCGTCTATAGCTTTACGGGTTGCATAGATATATATAGATATAAAGCCTCTATATTAAACTAGAATCTGTACTAGGAGCTTTAAGCTCTATTTTAGAAGCTGTATACGCAATAAAAAGGTTCCGTACTTTAGATAGTATAATAGTAAGGCACTATAAAATAGTTATATTTAGCTAGGTATTAGGATAGGCCTATAGCTAGATATCTATAGTATAACTAGGGTTATAAAAGTATAGCTATGTTAAGAAAATTTTTACCAGCATTTAGCTAGCATTTTTAGCATTTTTAGCATTTTTAGCATTTGAAAAAAACTATACGCCTTAAGTAGCATATAGGCAGCTATATGTATATATTATCTTTTTTTTTTTTAAATATTTTTTACCTTTTTTAAAAGTAAAATAACTTACGTAATTTATAAAAAATATTATTATATAATATACTATATCCAATTTACTATTTAAAAATAAAAAATATTATATAATAAATATATATAGCTGCCTATATGCTACTTAAGGCGTATAGTCTTTTTTAAATGCTAAAAGTGCTGAAAATGCTAGCTAAATGCTAGCAAATTTTTTCCTGACGTAGGTATGCTGTAAAGTAATATTAGTAAGAGGCTCTAGTAGGTTCTATAAATAGTAGAGCTTACTATATATCTGGAAGTAATTTAGGCCGCCTAAGATATACTACGGTTAGTAATAGTATAGTTTACGGATATAAAAGCTAATACTATATTATATAAGCAAAGCCGCTTCTTAAACTACCTAGTAGAAGTACTATAGGACTTTAAAAAATTATAAAAATATTTTAGCGAAGGCTAGAATAGAGGGAGGTTTATATTACCGTACTTATAGTAGGCTTTAAACCGTAGATCGCTAGGCTATAATATACTAATACGTTTATTAATCTAATATAGGGCCGCGTAGAAGTTATAGGTAACGTCTATAGGACTAAGATTTAGCTGCTCCGTAATAGGGCGGATAGTAATAAAACTATAATCTAGCTACTCCGCAATAGGGCGGACCATAATAGGTCGCGACTAGATTAATACTAGCGGTCATAGCTAGATTAATATGGGTTGTTGTGGCTAGGTCAATATAGGTAGTATAAGGGGAGAAAAAGCGGCGGCGGAAGTAGTAGCGGAAGTAGTAGTGGCTGTAGTTTAGTTTATAGGCTGTAGAAGGTCCGCTAAAATTTACTAAGACTATCTATTTCTTTTCTCCTATATATAGAGTTAGAAAGGTAGTAGGGTAAAAAAATAAATAAAGGATTAACCTTATAAGATTTATAGGTCTTATACTAAGCTCTAAGACAGTTCGTTATAAAGTTATTAGAAGAGTAATACTATTTATAAGTAGCATAAAATAAACAATTAAAAGATATTTTAGGTGGTAAGTAGAGAGCAGTGTTTAAGTAGCAAGGGGTAGGATTTAAGGTCGCGAGGTTAAGGTTATAAATTTAATAGGGTAGTATATAAGGAAATTAGGTAACCTAAATATTTCTAAACTAATTAAACTTATCGCTTAAAGTTAAGATAGTATATTATAGACGAGAAATTTAATAGATTTCTCGCGCCTATGGCGAGCTTTTGTCCTTTTTAACTAAGTACTGCCCTACTACTGCCCTATTACTGCCCTACTACTACTCTACTACTACTACTACTACTACTACTACTACTACTACTACTACTACTACTACTACTACTACTACTACTACTATTACTATACCATTCCCCTTATCTTAGCCCGTAATAGGTAGTAACACCTTTAAATACATAATATTAGTAGTAGTAGTATTACTTCCCTACGGTAGTAATAGTAAAAGCCTACCTATATCTATTACTTTTAATAGTATAATATATAGCTGCCTATAGGTAAAGACTAGTATACGCAAGTTAACGCCAATAAAGTTAAAAGACTGCCCCTATAACTTATTTACGGTTATAGTAAAGTATAGCCGGATTGGAAACTGTCTTCTACTAATAATAAATAGCAGTTCTCCCTTTATAGAGGTAAGCTTAATATAAGGAATTAGCCGCAGCTGCTTGTAAAAGCTACCGCTAAGGATTTAAGTCTTAATATAGCGGCGGCCTAACTATATAGGTGCTGTTATAGAGGCCGCCCTTAGTGTAAAGGTTTTATAAAAGAACTATAGACGCGCCTACTTTAAGGGAAAGCTTTAACGTAGGTAAGCTATTAGGATTAGGTATTTATAGAGGCTTTAGTAGTAGTAGTATAATATTACTATTATCTTTTTCTCTACTTTACTCTATTCTATGCGCTGGTGGAATACGTCCAATAGTAGGCGAGCTAATAAGAGATTCTATATTAATATCCTCATTATACTATAAAGCTATATAGTTGTTCGCGATAATAAGGCCTTATATAGCCTAAAATAGATACGCGGGCAGCCCTATTTTGTCCTTAGAGGCTTAATAAAGCCTATATTATTAGGAGCAAGTTCGCAACCTATATTAGTAGTAGATTTGTTAAATAAAGCTATATAGAGCTGCTTAGTAAACCCTTAATTAATATTTTAGTGTTCTCGCACGGACCACTAACTTATTAGACGCCACTAGCGTATGGGATAGTATCTATAAAATAAAAGGCACTTAGGGAGCCGTAGAGCTATATAAGGATAGCCTTATTAATCTTAGCTATAGTATTATTGTAAATAGTTAGAATAGTGCGATTGCGGAAGGTATTAAGGGTAGTATAAACCCATATAAGCAGTTATAGAGGGTATATATACCCGTAGATGGGTTCTTTAAACCAGAACTAGGCTATACTAGGCGAGATACTAACGTTACTAAATAGGGACGTATTATAGGATAGGCTCCATACCTAAGCTGAAAACTATTAATTAACCTTACCCTAGTGGACACGTATATTTAACCGTAGGGATAGTATATAGAAGGTAGGCTAGGGGAACAACAGCTATAGGCAGGTACCTATAATAGCTGCGCAGTTTCCCTATAGGATAACAGGTAGTATCTAAGTAAGGGCAACTTAAGTAGGTTATTTGCCCTCCCTATAAGTTCTAGTGGCATTATAGCCGCGTACTTACTATTTTCCTAGGATATTACTATAATATTATTAAAACTTGCAGGGAGGGCGAGTGACCCGCTTAGGTTGCCCCCTTATAGGGTAGAAAAATTATATGCTACGTAAGACTATACATTATATAAAGATTTATAATAGTAGCTATACCGGCGTTTAAATAATCTTATTGTTATATATAATCTTCTTCTAACGCTTAGTAGCTCTTTCCTTCTATATATCTGCAGCCTAAGCTTTCCTAACTAAGTACCCTTCTTCCTTAATCCTACTAACAAAAATAGCCGTATTCTCTTTATCATCAGCATTTAAAGGCTGCATAACACTAGCAATTAATTTTTTTTAACTTAGTCTTGTTACTAAGTATGGCCTTTAATAGTATGTCCTTATTAACAAGGCGCTATATAAACACTTTACGATATTGTCCTAGATAATAATTAGCTTTATAGCTTAGAGGTTATACGTTAGTAAGGGCTAAGTCTTAAGAAGTATAACTTATTTACCTTAATGTAAAGTATAGCTAGTCCTAAGTAATCCTATTGTTCTAATAATAATATTTATATAGGACGGAATAATATAAATAGGGTTGCCCTTACTATTATAGGATATTATCTCTAAGTAGCTGTAAATAATTGTCTACCGTAACTTTGCCCTTAGGTAAGACCTATATAGTGCAATACTAAAATCCAGATAGGCCTTTTACAGTTATTTGTATATAATCAATATATATATAGGAAAAACATATATAATGTCAATTTTTTCTATATTGCGTATTTTAGAATCCTTATTTATAGAGTTTGCCCTAATTTCCTAGTTAAGTTTACGGATCTCTTTTATAAATCCGTTAATATAATAGAGCTTTACACTAGTGTTTTATAATATATTAATACTTCTCTAAACTAGTAAGTTATGGTAGTTGCTATAAAGCTAGCCCTTTTTAGTTAAGTTGTTGAGGTTCTAGCCTCTATTAAAATTTAAAAGTTAGCTTAATTTTAACCAGAGCTAAGTTTAGTACTATAGCGCTTTAAATCGACCTAAGGCCTACCTAATTCGATAAATCTAGCTAGGGTGGCTTTATCCTTATCCTCGTTTCTACCTTTTATGTTCTAATTATAGCACTAACCGGAGATTTTTAATAAAGGTTGCGATATTATTAACGATCTTTACTTATAGAACTGGGTAATAGGATATAGTTTATATTGCTATTGTAATAGAGTAGTAGCAGCTTAATAAATAGCATTCTATCTAGCTAAAGGGGATCCGTAGTTTATAGAATTATAATAACCTTAAGGACCTAACTAAATTTAATAATAGAAGCCTAGACCTTTTCTAGTTATATATATTTTAAATTAAACTCCTTTGCCTTTACCTTCTGGTGTTTTTAAAGGGTATTAAATATAGACTAGACAGATTTACTCTTTAAGTTTAAGCAAAGGTTATAAGTAGCTTAAATTTATTTAGGAGGGTTATTATTCTTCTTTTATATCTATTGCAAAAATATAATATATAAAGCTAAGTTAGCTAGACCTTTTTTAAATAGGGTTCCGGATATAGCCCACACTATTAGTTGCCCGCGAAACCTATAAAGAGTAGTCTTATAGAAATAAGACTTTTTATTTTTAGTTAAATAAAGTTTATTAATAACTACTATTGCCTATAAGACCTAATAACGGTTAGGTCTAGTATAATTAATATCTTAATTTTAACTTTCTAACTTTTAGGCCGATTGAACTTTCTCTAACCTTATGGGAATGCCCAACTATATTAATAACCTAGCCTTTAATAGATGCGGATATAGTTAGAATAATATATTACGTTTAATTAGAGTACCTAAAGTAGATATCCTTCTTATCTTTATAGTGGCAGTTTTTATAGTTTTTAGCTTAGTTATGTTATTTTTGTAACCGGGCCTTTACGCAGATGGCGCAGAGGTATATCCTATTAGTAAAATTATTGCTAGATAAGGCCCTATTAGATTACCGTTAAAGATATTGCTAAACTCTTCTATCTAATTTGGCAGTAGCGGTGTAGGAGTAAAGATAAGACTAGGGCCTAAATAGAATGGTAGCTTTATAGTACTACTACCTACTTTATACCGGCATTAGATAGGCTAATACTCTATAGACGAATAAGGGCTAGGCTTCCCATTTGCGCGATGCCTGTACTATAGTGCATTACTCTTTCTATTATTATTAATGTCGCAGTTATTCTATGCTAGTAAGTGATTAAAGATAATAAAAAGAGGCCTAGAATAGATTTTGCCGAAGCCTTATTTATTGCTAATAACCCTATTATAAAAATCCTAATACTATATAAAGCTTAAAGTAATAAGCAAGACCTTATAGAGATAAAATACGCACTTAAACTGGGTGAGCAAAGACGAGTCTAGAATGTAACTTTTATCTAGATTTAATTGGTGCGCATTAATAACCAATTTTCTTTTATTAAATTTTCTATTTTAGTATTTTTTGCATTTACTATTTTAAATAGTGTAACTAGCAACTAGGTTAACGACCTAAAAGTGTCCTATCTTTACCTTCTTCTACTATAGCAATAAGATTTATGCATTTTTCTAGAGCAGTAAGCGTATTAAATGTATTATCCTTTAATTTAGCGGCGTTATTATCCTACTCTTCTTTATTGTCTTTCTCTAGAATGGTATTAAGCTTAGTATCACGGGCTCTATCTTCTAGTAAAGGGATAGTAATACTCTTACGTACTAAGCGCTCTATAAAAGCATCTGGTAAAGTAGTATTTCTATTAAGCCTTATAGCTGCTATTTCTTTATTAATAAACGGCTTAGCACTAAGTTTGCCTACCTAACTATGCCGCATTATATTACTAGTAAAGTAATTAGTACCATTAGCTAAAGGATTTAAAACTACTTAGCGCTTTTTCTACTTAAGGTATAGGGCTAGTATAACTTTAAAAATAATAGGGTGCTCCCTTTTATTATACGCCGCCATTAAGAATTAGGAAATTTGGGGCTATATACTTACCGCTAAATATAAACCTACTATTCCTAAGTGCTAAGATTTCCAGCTTAAGATTAATAATACTATTAGCGCACCAGTTAAATAAGAAGTTTATTATGTTAAACTATATAAAAGTTACGGGTTCTATAGTACTATCGTGCTAGAATTAATAATTTAGTAAATATACTAACTGCCTACCTATTCTTATGTATAGCTATAACTATATAATATTTATTATACTTTAGTTAGCTAATAGGGATAACGTGTTCTACCACCTAACCGGCTATACTACTAAACCGGCCACCCCAAAAGCCCACCAAAAATTAGAAAAACTGCGCCTTAATATCTTAACAACGGCTTAATAACAAATTCCAAAATTTTATAATTAGCCTTTTATACCTATTTTAAACCTTTTATTAGATTTAAAAAGTAATCTATTAAGTAGCTCTAGAGATATTGTAATTTGGCTTAAAATTAGGGGCTAAAACCCAATATCTTAATAACGGCCAGGCTTATTACGCTAGAATTTTATTAAGAGTCTTAATGTAGGCATAAAAGGCTAATTATTAAATTTTAGAATTTATTATTAAGCCGTTGTTAAGATATTAAGGTGCAGTTTTTCCAATTTTTGGTGGGCTTTTGGGGTGGCCGGTTTAGTAGTGTGGCCGGTTAGGTGGTGGAACACGTTAAAGGGACTTAGTTATAACAGGGCCGTAGCTATAAAGTAGTGGCCCAACGCATCTCTCCGTGCTATAGTCTTGCGTAATAATTAGAGCCTAACGTAAGCACTTAACTCTAGTTGGCGAGGCAGGACTATAATTAGTGTTATTTAAATCAAGTATTAGTGTGTTAAGAGAAGGGTTTAAAAGGTTAACTAGTTCGCGTAAGGGTTAAGGGACAGCGTTAGCAGATTTAATTTATTAGGCGTTAGTTTAAGGGAACGTTATCCTTAGTCTTAATTTTAGCAGTAGCTTACTTAATATTAAGTTTAATAAGGCAATAGGGAAGGTTGAAGGAGCTAGGGTAATAAGTTAGTATATTAAAAGCCGGTCCCTATTTAGTAATAACTAGTATAAGAATTTATCTACACTAACGCTTTTTAATTATAGAAGCTTTCGCAGGCTATTATTTATTAGGAAAATAATATATAAAGTATATTATTATATTTACTTTTAGGGTAAGAAAGTTCTCTAGTTCTTGTTCTATATCTAGTATCTCTTAGATCTAATTTTTACATCATTCTATCTTACCTCCTCTATTAGGGGCCTAATAATCCCTTTATTTTACACCCCATTGCTTTTTTAGACCTAGTTTATAGATATAGCTTAGTAGTTCTAGACCTATAGTTATATATATAAAATAGTTATAAAAACTGCTACGGCTTAAAGGGATAAGTTAGTAGACCTAGTAGGAATAAGTAAGTAAGTTATTAAGCATATACTTATAGGAATAACATATTAGGGGATTCTGTATATATATACCTACTTAGCTTAATTTAAATTACTTTTTTACTAAGATTACAGGATAAGTATAAAGAAGAGAATGTTAGATAAGGTATAGAGCTTAGCAAGCAAAGTAGAAAACTGTTTTATTATTAAAATTTAGTAAAGATATAAGGCTAACCACCTAGTATAAATAAATTAATAAGGTAAAACAAAACGGAAATTGGTTAAAAGCTAATAGAAGCTAACGGGTACTATAAAGCTAGGTATAATAGAAGCTAGTATAAAACTAGTAAAATGTAATAGAAAATATAATAAGAGATAGAGACTAGTAGAGTACTAATAGAATTTAGCAGAGAATAATGCGAGAGGTTAAGATAGATAAAGGGTTAGTGGAATCTGGTAAAGAGTAAAATAAGAAGTTAAGACGGGCAGAGAGCCCGTAGGGTCTAGTAAGAAGTGAGATAAGAAATAGAAACTAGTAGAAAGCCAGTAAAATTGGATAGAAAATGGGGTAAGGAGTAAAAACTGGTAAGTGTTAATAAAATCTAGTAGTAAATATAACGAAAAGAGGAGACTAAAGGCTACTAGGTAGTGCTTAGTAGAAAAGGTACTATTAAAATAGGGCGTCGCTAGACTTTAGTAAAACTCTTAAGCTTTATGGATTTTAATAGATTAATAGTAAGTTATCTTAGCTATAATAATAGCTATTAACCCTTTATAGTATATATTAAAGATAATAATCTAAAATTTAAAATATATACTACTCTATAATAGGGAGCTATAAATATAATTTATATATAATTTATATAATTATATAAAAGGGTTAAGAAGTTAATATATTTTTATTTTAGTAGGGTAGAAAAGTATATATCTGTATATAAGATAGCCCAAACACCTAGCTAAAAAAACTACTTTACTAAGACTAATTTTCCTTACTAAAATACTATCTTGTTAATATAAACCGTGGATATAGATAGTGCAACTTTATTTCTAAGAATGACTAAGGCCTATTACTCTATTTACGCCGCTGTAAATTGTAACCTAAAGCCTAAGCCTAGATTATACGCGACGACACTAACGCAGACGCGTCTCTATATACCTACTTTAACCTATAGGCAAAGCCTAATACAGGGATACACTAATATTTAGCTAGTGGAGGTAGCGAGTTTAAGGGTTTTAGCGCGTCTAGATACTAAGAGGAGTATACTTTAAAAAACGGGAATAATATACTACGTAATAGAGACAGCAATCAAACCGGACTACTGTCTATATTATTGTTGCTATATATTAAAACTTTTAAGAAGCGGATAAATAAATAAGCCGGTATCCTAATTGCAAGCATTAAGGATTGGGTAGATAAGTAATAAGTAATAACGCTGTCCTAGGTAATCTTACTAATCTAAGCCGCAGACCGCTATTTTTATTCCACCCCTTTACTAGTAAATTTAACTATACCTTTATAGTATGGCTATATAGTATATAAAGTATAAAAGGCGATATTAATAATACCTAGTTTAACTAACTATTATAGTGCTGCAATAAAGTAGACTGAATAACTACGTTATAGTATAAAGAGGGGAAGAAGGTGGAAAGGGGGTATTATATATAAATAGTAGGGCCGGCCGCCAAGTCGCTAGTAGTGGGCTAGCTAATAGTAGGAAACAGTACGAGATAGTATAAAATAGTATGCGTTAGGTTAGTGCCGTAACAGTACTCCTCTCCCCTAGATAGTTCGGTCCCTAAACTAAATAGATAACTTAAAAATAGGCAGTATATGGGGTTATCTATTTTTTTTACCGTAAAGATATTAGTTTCGCTTACTACCCTTAACCGAGCTAATGGCGATTTTCTATACCGGGCATAGAAAATCCTAATTAGTTAGTTTAGTAAGTAAGATTGGTAGAACTCTATACTACTACCTAAATTAATCCACGTGGCGTTTCTTAGCAAGAATTTAGCTAATTAGATAACTTTAACCGCTGGTTAAAGTTCTATAACATCTTAACTACCATAAATTTTAATACGGTGGTCGACCGCGACCTTAATATAACTTTTCTTTATTTTATACCCAATCTAGGGGTCCTAGCCTCTTAGGGTGTTGCTTATAGAAGCGCTATATAGCTTATTTATAACCCTTTAGGTCTTTTTCTAGCTGCTAGGTTATATCCTTATAATATTTCTATTTAATTTCATAAGTTAGGCCCTAGGGGTCTTCGTCGTATATATTAAGGATTTTCTTAAACTCCCATTTATCTTCTATATTACCGTTATTATCTTTCTCTACTACTCGTCCTTATATATTATAACGCTCTATAGTATTAATATTTACTTAGCTAGGGATCTCTTTAGCAGCCTAGAGGCGGACCTTAGATATATAAAAGGATTTATTTACTTAGATATGGTCTAAAAGGTCTACTATAACTACCCCTTAGTATACTATAAGTACGGAGTATAGGCCGTCCCATTTATTATCCCATTTCTTTTTAGGTCTATTTATCTTTATATTTTCTAAGCTAACTATAACTATATCGCCTTTATAGAATAACGCGCTCTTATCCCTATAGGTATTAGTATTATCTTTATAGCGTTACTATAAAATCCAGGCTACTTCGGCAAAATATTGTCCCTTATAAATGACCTCAGCTGCTAGAAGTTGGCGTCGTTGGCGGGCCATTAAGGGCATTAACTAACTTAACAAACCAGCCTATGTTAAGTTCATTTGACACACAGCCTGCGCGCAGCCTACGTATAGCCTACGTAACCTACGCAACCTACGCAACCTGCGCAACCTATATAACTTATAATTTTAGATAATAAANGCTACTTTAAAGCCGTTTATAAAGCTATTAAGATAAATTGTATACACTTCTTTATATAATCTATTATGTCTACATCTGCTACCTATCTGCATTGTCTACCTATCTACATTACCTACCTATCTGCATTACCTACCTATCTACATTACCTACCTATCTGCATCGCCTACCTGTCTACATTGTCTACCTATCTGCATCGTCTACCTATCTACATCACCTACCTGTCTGCATCACCTACCTATCTGCATCGCCTACCTATCTACATCGTCTACCTTCCGACTAAAGAGGCTAAAGAATTAGTAGGCTGGCTAGATACATACAACTGCCAACTACTAAATTTAGATAAATAAAAAGGGACCTTTTATAGATCTAATATAAGGGAAAAGTCTATTATAGACCTAGCCTTCTACTTAGGAAACTTCCAAGAAAATACCTGGGATAATTGGACTATAATAGAAGAAACAGGATCTGATCACAAAACTATAGCCTTCTCCCTATTTACTAGAGAGACGTAAAGATACCTAAACCCTCTTTAAGAAACCCCTTTCTCTATAAAAAAAGCAAACTGGGAGCTCTTCTTTACTTCTCTAGTAGAGCAAGTTTAAGAACTAGAACTAGAAGTAAAGGTTCTAGTACTAGAGGAACTAGTAGGAGAAAACCCCTATATAGAGACAGGAGAAAAGGGCCCGCTAGCCTCCCTAGAGGATTTGTATAGAAATAGGGATAGGAGCTTAAGCACACTAGTAGATAACCTAATAGGAGATCTTACTAGGTGTATAAAGCTAGCAGCAGAGAAAGCTATCCCTAAATCTAGAACCTGCGAATTCTCTAAACCATGGTGGAATAAAGAGCTTCTACAGAAAAGACAAAAAATGGCAAAACTAGGAAGACTTCAAGAGGAACAACCTACTAGAAGCTCTAGACTAGAAGCCTATAAAGAAGCTAAAAATCAATACTTCCACGCAATAAGAGAAGCTAAAACTAGCTGCTGGAATAGCTTCCTAGAAAAAGCACAAGGAAAAGAGATCTTTACTACCCTAAAATACACAAAGGATAAAACATTGCGAACAATTCCTAGCCTAAAGTATAGTAAAGATGGGACTACGAGACTAGTAGAAAGCTTCGACGATTAGTATAAAGCTTTTATAACTACTCTATTTCCTAAACCCCCCCCTTTTACTAGCCCTATAGAGTGGAAGGACTATACTATAGATAGTAAATAGGAATGGCCAAAATTAGAGAAAATAGAAGTTAAATAGGCAATCTTCTCTAGCTCTAATAAAAAGGCCCCAGGGCCAGACAAAATATCCTTCGCAATTCTANAAAAGGCCTACCCTATTATAGAAGATCTTCTATATAGAATCTACCGGATTTTATTTACCCTAGGCTATCAACNAAAAGCCTANAGAGAAGCTNNAGGAGTTATCCTCCCTAAAGCAAATAAGGGGGACTACTCCTTACCAAAGTCCTATAGACCTATCTCCTTATTAAACTGCCTAGGAAAAACCCTAGAGAAGATCTTCGCTACTAGATTAGGATATCTAGCTAGTACTACTAGCTTACTTCAAGATTCGCAACTAGGAGGAAGAAGACAGCGGTCCGCAATAGACGCAGTCCTACTACTTCTAAATAATATCTAATCTAAAAATAGTAGAAAAAAAGCTAGACAAAGGATAGCTACTACGTTATTCCTAGACGTAAAAGGGGCCTTTGACCACGTCTCTAAAAACCAGCTTCTATCTATCTGTAAGGAACTAGGACTACCTATAGNGCTNACANAATGGGTAGCTACCTTCCTTAGCAATAGAAAGCTANNACTTTCCTTTAATGGGCAAATATAAGAAAAAGTAGAACTAGAAANAGGGATACCACAGGGATCGCCTATATCCCCTATTTTATTTCTACTATATATACGTAATATCTGCAGCATACAGACAGAAGGAGCCTATTCTCTTAGCTACATGGACGACTTTACAATTACAGTTACTTTAAATTCAGCTAAATCTAATTGCAAAAAGCTAGAGAGAATAGCGCTAGAGCTAATATCTAAAGCCAAAGAAGCTGCTATTAGTTTTGACGTTAGCAAAACAGAGCTTATACACTTCCATAGTAAACGTACCACTATAGAAGAAGGGTTAAAGCTAGGAGACGTAGAAATATCCCCTAAACCCCTAGTTAGGTGGTTAGGGGTATTCCTAGACTTTAAGCTTACTTTTAAACAATATATAGAAATACAAATCTCTAAAGCAAAGGCAGCCTTCTATTTAATTAGAAGACTAGGTAATATATAAAGAGGTCTATCTCTATAAGCCCTACGACAGCTCTATATAGCTTGCGTTACTACTATAGCAGACTATAAAGTATAATGCTGGTGGAAAAGTAAATCTAGAGACTACCTACTAGATAGGTACTAATCTCTATAAAATGAGGCTCTAAAACTAGTTCTAGGAGCGTTTAGAGGATCTCCTAGCCAAGCTATAGAGATTGAAGCCTCTATTCCTCCTCCTAGGATTAGATTTGAAAAGCTTTGCAATAACTACGCAATAAGAATTCTAAAATTTAAGGAAAACCACGTAATTAAGAAGGTCTATATAGAAGAGATTAACAAAGATAGGGACGAATTAGCAGCTAGTTCTAGCTCTAGTTCCAGCCCTAAAAACTCTACTATAAAGCACCTCTTACAGCCAAAGACATAGCTACTATCTCTAGCCTCTAGAGTTCAGCAGCTAATTCAAAACTGGAAAATAGAGAGAATCTCTCTAGATTGGCAAAAACCGTGGTCTCCTCCTATTCCCGCATCCTTTTCTATTTNAAAAGGTAGTAAGGAAGAAGCTGNACAAGAACATTTAAGACTAGTAGAAAATCTATAAGAATCCNTAGAGTGGGACCTAGTAGATTTATACTATANAGATGGCTCTAAAGACGNTAAATTAAATNNAGCTGCTATATGCAAAATAGGNGAGAGAAATAGGATTAAATATNCAACAAACTGGAATCTAGGACCCTATATGGAAATTATNNACNNAGAGCTCTATGCAGTCTATAGGGCCCTAGAGCACCTAAAACAATAAAGACTAGAAGAGAAACAAGTCTATATCTTTATAGATAGCCAAGCAGCTATTAAAAGATTANAGCTTAAATCTCTTATAGGGGGGCAAGAACTAGTCTTTAAAATTACGNAAAGCTGTTCCTATTTAGCTAGTAAGGGGATCTCTATTAACTTTTACTGGGTTCCTAGCCATCTAGGAATCTATNGGAATNAAATAGNAGANAAGCTAGCTAAAAAGGGCCTTTCTAGAAGAAAACTACAATCTTCTTATACCTCCTTAGCCTATATAGGGAGAGCAGCAAGAGAAAAGATACTAAAATAGTAGAAAAACAATTGGCAGCAGAATAAGAATAAGGGAAAACACTATACTAGGATCTGTAAAGGAAGCTATTTCTTTTCTCTTAAAGCCCCTAAGGATAAATATCCTAAAAGGCTATTTTAAATCCTTCTCTAAAGTAATAGGGGGGGGGAGAATAAAGACGGTAGATGCTTTAGGGAATATAGAGCACTATAAACCCCTAGGCACCTACTACTAGACTACAACCTATATAGAGAAGAAAGAAGAGAAATGCAAAAGAAACTAAGCTCTTCTCTCTTTCTAAAGAAGCTATTTTGTACACTAAAAGGAAGAGAGGCGCTTTTCCTATTTTTAAGTAGGACAGAGATAGCTACTAGAAAGTGGCTAATAACAGCAGGATTTATAAAAGGAGGTAACTCCTACTAGGCTTTTAGTAAAGAGATATTAGTAAGTAAAAGGACAGAATTAAATTACAAAAGGATAGGGAAAGGCGTTAGGATTTCTTATTTCTTATAGTTTTCTACTGTTTTCTCATTACCTAGTAGTTGCTTATAACTTAGTATTTTACTAAGGAACTATAAACCCCTAGTTTAGGGGCTTATAAACTACTAGGATATAGTTACTAGTACATATTAAGCTGCCCTAAGGGATTTATGTATATAGGACTATAGCGCTATAGCCTAGAGGCTATATACGCAGTATTATACGTAGTATAATATAACGGATATATAAAAAAAAAAAAAAAAAAACATTGTCTACCTATCTGCATCGTCTATCTGTCTATATCGCCTACCTATCTACATCGTCTACCGGTCTATATTGTCTACCTATTTACATTATCTACCTATCTGCATTACCTACCTATTTATATCGCCTACCTATCTGCATCGCCTACCTATCTGCATTACCTACCTATCTACATCGTCTACCTGTTTGCATTGTCTACCTATCTATATTACCTACCTATTTGTATCTACTTATAGTGTCTAATTTAATTTAGGGGAGAGGTCGGCCCGATTAAAGGCTCTGATTAATTCAAATCGTTCTTTATAGCCGTTCGCTGGCTATATATTTAAACAGTGGTTATCTAAGGTGCCTCCCTAGGAGGCCTTAATTTAATTTAATTTAGTAATAGGCTCTAGATTAATTTAATTAATTAATTAAATTATTCGTGGTGTTTGCTAGCTGGTTGTTTAAACGGTCGTTATCTGGTTCTGGTAACGGTCGTCTACTAGTTTTGGTAACGGTTATCTAGTTCTGGCGACGGTTATCTAGTTCTGGCGACGGTCATCTAGTTCTGGCGACGGTTATCTGGTTCTAGCGACGGTCGTCTAGTTTTGGTAACGGTTGTCTGGTTTTGGCGACGGTTATCTGGTTCTAGTAACGGTCATCTAGTTCTAGCGACATTTGTCTAGTTCTGGCGACAGTTGTCTAGTTCTGACGACGGTCGTCTAATTCTAGCGACGGTTGTGGTTCTAGCGACGGTTATCTAGTTCTGGCGACGGTCGTCTAGTTCTAGCAATAGTCCTCTCCTACCTACCTACCTACCTGCTTATCTACTTGTCTGCCTACCTACTTATTTATCTACTTACCTACCTACCTACCTACCTGCCTACCTACCTGCGTTAGTGTCTGGTTTAATTTAGGGGAGGAGTTGGCCTAATTAAAGGCTCTTATTAATTCGAATTATTCTTTATAGCCGTTCGCTAGCTATATATTTAAACGGTAGTTATCTAGGGTGCCTCCCTAGGAAGTCTTAATTTGATTTAGTAATAGGCCGATATTAAAGCTCTAGTTTAATTCAATTAATTAATTAATTAAATTGTTTATAGTGTTTACTAGCTAGTTATTTAAATGGTTGTCGTCTAGTTCTAGCAACGGTTATCTGGTTTTGGCGATAGTTATCTAGTTCTGGCGACAGTTATCTGGTTTTAGTAACGGTCGTCTAGTTCTGGCAACGGTTGTCTAGTTCTAGCGATAGTTCTCTACTAGCTGCCGTTCCAGTGCCTCCTAAGGTAGGGAGGATATAAGAAAGGGTAAAAAATAAGGTGGCTGTAAAGGGGGTAACTTGGCAGAGGTATGTGCGGGGACCTAATATAGAGCTTCGTATAGAGCCTCCATACGCAGAGCTTCGCGTAGAGCCTTATATAGAGCCTCTATACGTAGAGCTTCGTGTAGAGCTTTATGTAGAGCTTCGTGCAGAGCCTTATACAGAGCCTCTATACGCAGAGCTTCGTGCAGAGCCTTGTGCAGAGTATCTATACGTAGAGCTTCGTATAGAGCCTCTGTCGCAGAGCTTCGTGTAGAGCTTTGTGTAGAGCCTCGTGCAGAGCCTTATGTAGAGCCTTTATCGTAGAGCTTCGTGTAGAGCTTCGTGTAGAGCTTCGTGTAGAGCTTCGTGTAGAGCTTCGTGTAGAGCTTCGTGTAGAGCTTTATGTAGAGCCTCTTAAGCATATAACTTAAAAATAATATATTATATTACCTTAATTATATATTAAGGAATATATAAGTTAGTTAACTGCGTATTATTTAACTTTTAAATATATTAAGTTGGTTAACTGCGTATTATTTAACTTTTGAATATATTAAGTTAGTTAACTGCATATTAATTACGCGAAACGCGCTTAATAAAGTTGACTTGAAACCTAGCCTGCGAATATTTTCCCGATATAGGGCCTTAAGCCATATTAATATCCGCTTAAAGCGGTTGGCTATAAAGTCTATGCGAAAGAACTCCTTCTTTACTTATACTAATAGTGTTAATAGGTGGGGGCTAGTAGGCTTAATTCTGAGGTAAGGGTTAAAGCTATAGTTTGCAAAAAATGGGGAGATGCCTATGCTCTTATTAACTTAGTTATTTATAGCAAACTTAGTAAGTAGTAGGTAGTTAACCTAGTTATCCTATATAAAGCTAACAAAAGCATAGAGGTATTTATTTATAGCAGTATTAATAATTTCAGTTTAGCCGTCTGTTTTTAGGTATTAGGCTAAGCTTAGTTATAAGGTTGTCTTAAGGCGTTTACTTAGTCGTTGCTAAAAGTTACTAATAAATTATATACTGTAATTGGAGATAATCGTACTTAGTACACCGTAGAGCTTATATACGTTATTAAAAAAGCCATTAACTAGCTCCTCTATTAAGAGTCTTATTACTAAAACAAGGTATTATATTTTAGTTAGGCGGTCTATAATAATAAGAATATATTTATATGCCTTACCGTAGCGTTAGTATACTAGTAGCGTTATAATATAGTTAATTAAGATATTAGTCTATAGGCGGGTAGGTAATTCTAATAGCTTTAGAAAACCAGGCGGGGTAAAATAGGAGGTCTTAGTGCGAAAGTATAGGGCATAGTCTTTAATAAAGGTAGCCGTAAACTAGGAGATTCCTAGCTACTAGTATATTTGGTTTAAGAGGTTAAGAGTCTTAACCTAGCTAGGGTAATTAGCGGGGCCGCTACTATAAGAGCGATAGGTAACTTCTAGGTAGAGGTCTAGGGTATTAGGGATAAAAAGACGTTAGTAGAAGTAGATCTGTCTGTTAATAATACTATATTCTAACTTATTATAATAGAATAGTTTCCTAATCTTCTTTAGCTAATAGCGAGCTTTCTAATTACGTAGGGCTACTACTATATCTTTTACGAGTTCGTTCTCTTAGTATTTTAGCTAGATTAACTTATCTAGTAACTTTTTAGCTATTTTAGGGTCTAGAGCGGCTATAAACTTCGCGTTATTAGAGTTACGGGACTTATATAGTAATTCTTCTAAGATTATAAGGTTAACTTTCTAGGGCGGTATAACGACTTAAGCTTAGTAGTAGAGGCGTTTATTATTAGCGTCCTTAGGCCTTATTTCTAGTAGCTAGCTTAGGGCGTTAGGGAGCGTGGCTTTGCTACTAGGTCTATATATAATTATAAAGTTAAACTATAAAAGGAACTCTGCCTACTAGACTTAGCNCTANTTTAGCTNCTTAGTANTTATAAACGTCTATAGGTTNTTATANTNGGTAATAATTTTAAACAGCTCCTTAGTCCCTTATAGCTTAGGACGCTATTCCTCTAAAGCCTTAATAATAGCTAAGAGTTCTTTATTATAGATTTTATAATTATACTTTAGCGTAGAGTACTTTACGGAGAAGAATACGACCAGTTTTAATTTTCCGTTATTATTATACTGGGAAAGGACTCCGCTAGAAGCCTAATTTAATATATTTATCTCTACTACTATTTTCTTTGTGTAGTTATAGTATACTAGTACTAGTGCTAAAGTAAAGGCTCCCTTAAGGGCCTTAAATAATTTAGCTTATTTTAGTCCCTATAGCTATCTAATATCCTTCTTTAGGAGTTTTATTATAGGTATAGCGATAGTAGAGTAGCCTTAAATAAATTATTAGTAGAAGTTCGCGAAGCTGAGAAATTGTTATAGTTCTTTAATTAATGTTGGGTTCTTCTATTTTTATAAGGCCTATACCTTCTTAGGGTCTATAGTTATGCTATTAGTTAAGATAATTAAGCTAAGGTATTTTATTTTAGTAGAGTAGAACTTAAACTTATTAATATTAATCTAAAGTCCAGTATTGCTAAGTCTTTAGATAACTTTATTTATATACTTAGTATACTTAGCGCGTATTTTAGAAATGATAAAGATATTATTAAGGTAGGCAGTGTAGTAGTTATTAAGGGCGTTATATAGAATATGGTTAATATAGTTTTAAAATATAGCGGGTGCGTTATAAAGGCTAAATAGTATAACTAGTATTTTATAGAGTCCAAATTGGGTAATAAATTTTATAAGCTAATTATGGCCCTCTATAATCCGGATCCGGTTAAACGTAGTAATTATATTAAGTTTAGTAAAGTACTTAGTACTATAGAGTACGTTAAGTATCTTACGGATTAATAGTAGTGGGTATTAATTCTTAATAGTAACTATGTTTAGGCCTTAGTAGTTATAGTAGATTTATATACTACTGCTAGGCTTAGTAGCAAGGAGAAGTAGTACAGTAGCTAGTAAGGTTAATTTGCGGATAAAACCCTTATCTAGCATCTTATTAATCCACTTCTTTATATACCTAAGTTTAGTAAGTAAGAGTAGTCTATTTTTATAGTACGGGGCCTAGTTTCTAGGGGTAATCTTAATTTTATAGTCCTATGGTTAGTAAGGGGGCAGCTTATCTATATTTTTAGGGAGAAAGTGCTTAATATATTTACTAAACTTCTTTAATAGGCGTTATAGAATATCTTCACGGGTTAATCCTAGTTTGCCTTTTAGGAATTTTTTAATATTAGTATTAACTATCTTCCAATATAAAAGCTTGGGTTTAGTTTTTAGATTTATTTTAAGGAAGTTATAGAAATAGGGGGGGAGCACTTTACGGGCTTCCTTTATCGTATAATTGCCTTCTTTTTTTTTTTTTTTTTTTTTATATCCATTGTATTATACTACGTACAATACTGCGCATGCAGCCTCTAGGCTATGGCGCTATAGTCCTATATACATGAATCCCTTGGGCAGCTTAACATGTACTAGTAAACTATGTCCTAGTAGTTTATAAGCCCCTAAACTAGGGGTTTATAGTTTCCTTAGTAAAATACTAAGTTACAAGCAACTACTAGGGAATGAGAAAACGGTAGAAAACTATAAGAAATAAGAAATCCCACGCCTTTCCTGTCCTTTTGTAATTTATTTCTGTCCTTTTGCTTACTAATATCTCTTTTCTAGAAGCCTAGTAGGAGTTACCTCCTATAGATCCTGCTGTTATTAGCCACTTTCTAGTAGCTATCCCTGTCCTACTTAGAAATAGAAAAAGCGCCTCTCTTCCTTTTTGTGTATAAAATAGCTTCTTTAGAGAGAGAGAAGAGCCAGTTTCTTTCGTATTTCTCTTTTTTTCCCTATATAGGTTGCAGTCCAGTAGTAGATGTTTAGGGGTTTATAGTGCTCTACATTCCCTAAAGCATCTACCTTTTTTTCCTCTCCTATTACTTTAGTAAAGGATTTAAAATAGCCTTTTCCTAGCTTTAGCTGGAAGAAAGCCGATTGTAGCCTTTTAGGATATTTATCCTTAGGGCTTTAAGAGAAAAGGAATGGCTTCCTTTACAGATCCTAGTATAGTGTTTCCTTTATTCTTATTCTTGCTGCTAGTTGTTTTTCCACTGTTCTAGTATCCTCTTCTCTGCCGCTCTCCCTATATAGGCTAAGGAGGTATAAGAAGATTGTAGTTTTCTTCTAAAAAGGCCCTTTTTGCTAGCTTATCTGCTATTTCGTTCCTATAGATTCCTAAATGGCTAGGAACCCAGTAGAAGTTAATAGAGATCCCCTTACTAGCTAAATAGGAACAGCTTTGCGTAATTTTAAAGACTAGTTCTTGCCCCCCTGTAAGAGAATTAAGCTNTAATCTCTTAATAGCCGCTTNGCTATCTATAAAGATATAGACTTGTTTCTCTTCTAGTCTTTATTGTTTTAGGTGTTCTAGGGCCCTATAGACTGCATAAAGCTCTGCGTTTATAATTTCCATATAGGGTCCTAGATTCCAGTTCGTTGTATATTTAATCCTATTTCTCTCCCCTATTTTATATATAGCAGCTGCATTTAATTTATTGTCTTTAGAGCTATCTGTATAGTATATATCTACTAGGTCCCACTCTAGGGATTCTTATAAACTTTCTACTAGTCTTAGATATTCTTATGCAGCTTCTTCTTTACTACCCCTTAAGATAGAAAAGAATGCAGAGATAGGAGGAGCAGGTAGTTATATATATACTAGTAGTACTAATAATACAGTAGAGTTTCCTATGCCTGCTTATCCAGGCCTCTACCTCAGTTTTCTAGTGCTTTGTCCCAACCATAAGCAGTTAGCTGCCACCACCAATCGCATGGGGATTCTCACCAGTTCTTACGGATATCTTATAATGGGGTTAGCCCAAGTACCAGTCCGCCCCCCAGCAGTCTGTATAAGAGTTTCCTCCTAGAGTTGGTACGCTTTCGCACGGCTTAGGAGCCTTCCATAGCCTCTAGTTTCACGCCTTTCTTCATTGTTTCCGCCGGCGCGGGCATAAGCTGCCATTTGCAGGGGTCGCAACTCCCGTCTTACGCGCCTACTGGCGTAGTCCTATAAGGGCGTCGTGGCTACATCCTGTAATATAGTTGGGTATACCTTCTACGGTTAAGGTCCAGCCAAGCCTCTCCCGCCTAAGTAACTCCTGTTTGCTCCTTAAGCGTACCTCACCAGCGTACTGCCCTAGCGAGCAGTCCTGTCTATTGGTACACCGACACGCGCATCCGTTCTCTCGAGCTATGTAGTAGTCTCTCCGGCTAGGACGTGATCCTGCCTGCCTACCAGGTGCACTAGGGGTCAGAGCCCAGCTAAGGGGTAAGGTCCCTAGAGCCAGCAGTGGCTACTACGCACTACGCCCCGCGACCACTCTAGGTAGTCGTTTCGCGTTGCCTGTAGGAGTCTCCTCATGACAGGCCGACCGTGTCTTGCAGGAGGGGGCCATAGAGACGGGTCCCGTGCCAGGCAACCTGCTCCCCCCTCTCCTACTAACCAAGCTTGTGTCCCCCCTTCCTATAAGCTGGCCTGTGTCTCTAACCGTCGAGTCCTCGTCCGACTGGCCTGTGTTTCCTCTAAGACCTCCCCCATATATATGCAAGGTTGCGTGCACCACGCCTATTAAGACTCTCCTATAAGTCGCCTTGTATACATGCGTCAGGTTGCGTGCACCACGCCTATTAAGACCCTCCTGTAAGTCACCTGTCGAACGCTATAGGGCCGTCGAAGCTGGCTTGTGTTTCCGCTGCCTAGAGCTTTGCCCGTGTTTCCACCTCGTTGAGCCGTCTGGTCTCCGTCGCGTCGCCGTCGCGTCGCTGTCGCGTCGCCGTCGTATATATACCAGATAGGCCCTCGTAGAGGGGCCTTAACGAGTTCTCTAGGCAGGGCCTTAACAAGTTCTTCGCGGTGGCCTTGGGGGCCTTAACAAGTTTCGTACGAGGTATCTGCGACGCGTTAACCTTAACAAGTTCTTATAAAAAGAGGTTCCCTACGCCCTCGCCGCGTTCCTTTGCGATCTCAGAGCTAGTGCAAGCCCAAGGGTGTCCTNTTNTACGCCTAGGACGCGTCCACGTCGACTAGCTAAATGATAAGGCTAGTTTCGGGCCTGGCTACGAGCCAGGTAGTCGTACATCGGGTGGTTTTCGTATCCCAGTTTCCCTTGATAGGCCTCCCTAGATGGTAGAACGGGAGCTCCAAGCGGAGGCAGTGAGGCTCCTGGTGTTGTTGAGGGCGATGTACGCGTCGCGAGCTCAACACCACAGAGTCGAACGACAGCGCTGCACGCGCTGCGACGGCTCTCTACCATCGCCTCTGCACTTGGCCATCAAGAGGAACGGATTCCAGATGATGTTTCCACCCGCGGCGACGTGGACGCGTGCAGTAGGGCTTCGCGGGCATAATTGCCTTCTACTAGTTAGCGGAAAGACCTTTCTAATAGGTTTAGTACTTCTATTAGGCCTATAGGCAGCTCTTTAAGNAGCTATTANTGCTNNTCTTATTTAANTAGTTCTACTAGCTCCGCTATATAGATCCTTATTACCTTTACGTCTTTTTATTTATAGAACTAGGTAAAATTAATAGCATAAATATATTTAATATTGTCTAGGTTAGGGTATATCTAGTTCTTTAGTGCTACGGCTAGGCTAGCATAGCTTAGTTAGCCTAGGGGGGCGGAAATAAAGCGGCGGCCCTATACGGTACGCGCGGGTGATAGGTATAAGGTTAGGCGTTATAGTAGCGCGGTTTCTATTATCTAGGTCTTAGTAGTTCTATAACTAGTCTTTACTATAACGCGAGCTATAGTGTGCGTATATAGTATATAGCTTAGTTTTAGGTATTAGGCTAGGCGGCTAGGGTTTAAATAGTGCCTAGGTTAGGGTTAGATTCTTAGTAATAGCGGTATAAAGTAGACCTTCTTCCTTAGTCTTGGTAGGGCTAGCTAGCCTATTATTTTAGTCTTAAGTGCTAGGGTAGTCTAGTCTTCTACTATCTTATTTCTTTATAGCTATATAGGCTCCCCTTTATTAGGAACGTCTTCTACTATTAGGGCTTTATATATAGTCTTAAGCACTAGGCTTAGTAGTGCTAAGTATCTATATAGGGCGTCCCTACTAACGTTGGCTATCCCCTATAGGAGGTAGTGCCTAAAGTAGTAGTCTAAGTTAAAGCGGATTTTAAGTTTCCTAAAGCTAGGACGGGGCTTATACTTCTAAAGCTAGGGTATACCTAAGATAATTAGGGTAGTAGGCGAGAGTTTAGTAATAAAAAAGAGCATNGCTTTAGTATAGAGGCCGATTAATATTTAGGNGGTAAAGTAGTCNNTAATAAGCGAAGTTAGNATANTATCTNNNAGGCGTAGTAGCCTAGGTGCTAGCAGCTTCTTAGTTATAACGTTATACTTTTTTATAATAGACTCTATATTAGTAAATACTATTATAGTACTACTGGAGTCCACTAGGCTTACTATATTAATATAAACTTAGGGGTATAGGTTATATAATAAAGAGAGTTAGGTTTAAATAAGGATTAATTTCTTGTTACTATTTGCTAATCTAAGATTAAGTAGCAGTTTACTAATAGAAAGGACTAATTAATCTAGTAATAGGGACCTAATCTTCTCGTCTTCCTCCTTATATAGTTTAGACCCTTAAACGCGACTTAGTTTAAAGGTTTACCTTTTAACAACTAGGGTATGGGGGGTATGGGGCTGTTACGGAACCCAATCGCAGGGGCCTCCATAGGAGAACCCCGTGCTCTCGCGTACACCTCGCGTACAGCTTATATCAGCTACGCGAGGGTATATTACCTCCTTACGCCCTTAACCCTTACGATTGATCGCGTAACGTCTTGTAGACTCCCCGAATATATACGCTTTGTAGCCATTGCCCGCGCTCTATAACATTACGTTACGCCTTTTTCTTTACCGACGCTTAGCCTACGACCAATTCTACGTCTCTATAATACCGTAGACGCTGCCAGAAGCAGTGTGTCTATAAGTTACCTTACTTCGTACTCCTAAAGAATTAACAATAGTAAGACGAAATTCCTTACTAGCCACTATATCAAACTTAAAGAATAACCTAATACCTATATTAAAACCACGACACTAATCAGTCCCAGGAGGATTTAATTCATTAGCCCTAGCCTTAACCCCTAAAGGGAAGCCTAGTGGCTTAAAAGACTATAACGACTATAAGGGGGATATTAATAATATCTTATCCTTTATTAACTATATAACCACGGATAAATAAGCCGAAGGGCTACTACCCGTTAAGATTAAGATATAAGACGCTAAGATATTTGCAAAAATGGTAGCACAAGAACCCGATAAATACTACCGCCTTTTATAGAACTACTATCTAAAGCTTACACAAGCTAAGATACATGCTGCCTAAGATTATAATATCATCTAAGACCTACAAGCTTATAAGGCGCTTGCTAATAACACACGCTAAGAGATTAAAGACGACCTCCGCGCGTCTAAACGCGACATCTAACGATTAAAGAAGGCCGAGATTATACTTATTGCTACGGTTACTAAAAGAGAGGGTATAATTAAATACCTATAATCTCAGCTTAATGAGCACATTTATAATAATACTAGACACCTCTCTACTATATATAACGCTACCTAAGTCTCTACGCCCCTAGTAACCTTACCTACTTAACGCTTAACAAAAGGTTAGCGCTAAGTAACTTTACCTAACGGGAACCTCTACTATAGTAGTAGCGACGACAAAAGCCATAATAATTAAACCTAAACTACTACTATAGGGTCCAATACACGCTACCCTAATCCCCTAATCTTTAAGGGTGACCGCAAGGAATACAGCCACTAGAAGATATAAATCCGCAAGAAACTAACCTAGAGCGCCTGCCTTTTCCCCACAGAAGATATTAAGATTAGCTACATTATCGGACAAACAAAGGGCATCCTATTTAATAGGCTTTTCGCTTAATAGGAGACTAGCAGTCCCTAGAAGTGGCAGTCCCATTAGGAAGTCCTTAATAACCTTAACTAAATATACCGTGACTATAACCTAGTGGCTACCAGTCAAGCTAAACTACACGCCCTAAAGATAAGCCCTACTAAATTATTTAACAAGTTCTATATTAAATTTTAGGAATACACTAGAGTTCTCTCCCGAGACGACGCTAAAGACTAGGAAGATCTTCTTAAAAAAGTCACTTATTGCCTTAGTTACGCAGCCGCCAGCTATAACTATAATAACGTTTATAATATGGTAGCAGCCCTACGAAAGATTAAATGACAGCTAAACTAGATTACTACTGCAAACCTCTACCCAAAGACCTCCCTATAGAAGCCCTCCAGACCTACTAAACTACTAACGCCTACTACTCTAAGCAATACTACTGGTCCTAATATCAACTTCTCTATACCAGCCTTTCTGAAGAAGCTACTAGATAGAGAGCGCAAGCTACTCTAAAAGCTAAGGCGTTGCTATAGATACTATTAAGAAGGCTATTATAGCTATAGCCCAAACTGCCTAATAGCTAGGTTTAGCAGCCGCCGTTAAATACCTAATCCTATGCCCTAAATACCAAATATATCGCTACGCGCCGCTATTATATAAGACAAAGATATAGTAACGGTAGTAAAATTAGACGCGGAAGCGGAAAACGTAAAGTCCTAGCCCTAAGTCATAGGTTGGGACACTCTGATAATAGAGGGATCTATATATCGGCTTACTTAATAAATAGCTTAGTAAGAATAGAAGGATAGAAGCAAATAGTCTTACCTATAGAGGGAACTACCGCTAAGAAATAATATAAAACCTATTCTATAATTAATTACGGAGCTACTAATAAATTTATAGATACCTAATTTATGCGCACTTATAACCTACCTACCCTACCCCTTACTAAAGCTTATGCCCTATAACTTGCTAACGGTAGTTATACTATATAAAAGATTACCTATATAGCATAACTCTATCTAAATATAAACGGACACTAGGAGGAGCTCTAGGCCTATATTATACCACTTATAAACTACCCTATTATCCTTGGAATAAACTAGCTCAAATAACACAACCCCGCTATTAACTGGCAAAAGAGAGAAGTAACCTTTAATTCTAAATACTATAGAGAGACTTGCCTAGGGCACGGCCTAGCCGCCTCTATCTACTCCCTAGGATATTAACCTAAGGAAACCCTTATTACCCCACCTATAACCAATTACTACTATATAAGCGCCGCGGCCTTCTACCGTATAGCATATAGGAAAGGCTAGACCATTGCCGTAGCCTCCCGATTATAACTATATAAGCTTAATAAAGATTAGGACTACGTCCTTTACAGTAATAGGATAGATATAGTTAACCTCCTAGAAAATAATGCCCCCGTAAAACTCCATGGACTTTTACCCTTAGACTTTAAGAAGTTTATAAAGCTTAAAAAAGGACTTACTAATAAGGAACTCCGTAAGCTCCTCCCTAAGAGATACTATAACTTTATTAACATATGCTTATAAAAGAGTGTAGATATACTCCCCCTATATCGACCTAATAACTATACCATTAATATTAAATAAGGAAAAACACCGCCCTATAAGAGACCCTATTTAATATTAAAAGACGAACTTCTAGTTATTAAAAAGTATATCAATAAGTACCTTAATAAAGGGTTTATTTATCCTAGCATATCCTTAGCAGCCGCCCCTATCCTCCTTACTAAAAAGCTAGGAGGAGGTATTCGATTCTACGTTAACTATAGAGGACTTAACGCTATTACGATTAAGAACCGATACCCTATACCATTTATACGCGAGACCCTTAAATAGCTTAGCTAAGCTAAAATCTATACTAAGCTTAATATTATTGCTACCTTTAACCGCCTCTAAATACGGGAAGGTAATGAATAAAAAACCGCATTTGCATTGCGCTTTAGCCAATTTAAATATACCGTTATGCCTTTCGGCGTATATAACGGCCTAGGTAGCTTCTAAAGCTATATTAATAACGCCTTACGGGACTACCTTAATAACTTCTGCTCCGCGTACCTAGACGATATACTTATTTATAGTAATAACCCTTTTAAGTATACCGAGCACGTTTAAAAGGTCCTATAGTGCCTTAGAGACGCAGGACTTTATATTAATTTAAAGAAGTGCGAATTCTTAGTTATAGAAGTAAAATACCTTAAACTAATTATTACTACTAAGGGTGTCCGTATAGACCCCAAAAAAGTATACATAATTACTAGATGGCAAACCCCTATTTATATTAAGGACGTATAAGCTTTCCTTAGTTTTACTAACTTCTATTGGAAATTTATATATAACTTCTTAGGTGTTATAGCACTACTTATAGCAATAATGCGAATAAAGGGCCTTTCTGCGAAAGGAAGAAAAATATATCTATGTTTTATCTAGACGCCTAAATACAAAAAGGCGTTTTAAGACTTAAAAGATGCGTTTACTAAAGCACCTATCTTAGCTTACTTTATACTAGAACGATAACTCTATCTTAAGACTGACTTCTTAGACCACGTTAACGCGGGCGTTCTTTCCTAGATAGGTGATAACGGTTTCCTCTACCTAGTCGCATTCTACTCGTCTAAGCTTACACTATAAGAATGTAACTATAAGATCTATAATAAGGAACTCCTTGCAATTATATAAGCGTTTAAGGAATTCTAACCGGAACTCTTCTTAGCAGAACCTAACTAACTAACTAAGGTCCTTACAGATTATCGCAACTTTAAGTACTTTATAACTATAAAACAACTAAACTAACGCTAAGCACGTTAGAACGAGTTCCTCTCTGGTTTTAACTTTAAAATTATATATAGGCTAGGAGTATAAGGTACTAAGCCTAATAGCCTAACACGCCGTTTATAAGACCTTCCTTAGTTAGAAGATAACCCTTATAATTAATTCTAATAATAAATAATCCTAAAAGCACGAAACTTAGCCCTAGGTATACTACCTAAGATAGAACTAACCGCCCCTTAGCTTTATACTATAGAACTAGAGTTATCCCCCAAAATCAACGAACTTATTACTACAGCATATAACACCTCTACCGACCTATTACTATATTAACTGATTGCCGTAAAGATCGCCGGCATCTATATACTACCTACTAACCTCTAAAGCTTAGGCTAGATTAATATAGCAGCCTTAAAAGTAAAAGAGAATAGGCTCTATTATAGAGGCCGTCTATTTATCCCCGACTTAGAAGACCTACAACGGCAACTAATCTAAATAGCCCATGACCTCTAATTAAGCGGCCACCCAGGCAAAGGAGGAACCTATAAGCTCCTTAGCCGATACTACTTCTAGCCTAAAATAATAGACTTAGTTAAACGCTTTATAAGCGCCTACCACAGCTATAAACGTGCTAAAGTATTTCACATAAAGTACTAAGGACTGCTATACCCTCTACTAGTACCTATATAACGATGGGTAGATATCGCCATAGATTTCGTTATTAACCTACCACCTTGTAAACGACATGGCCGAACCTATAAAAATATCCTTATAATAATATGCCGACTTATAAAAGAACGCCACTACGTTCTAACCGAAGGCGTAGCTATAAGCGACGTTGCCGACGCCTTCCTCCGCGAAGTTTACTAACTACATAGGTTACCTAACTCTATTACGTCCGACCGAGGTACGTAATTTAACTCTAACGTATGGAGGCGGATCTGCTAACGCCTTAGTATCTCCGTTAAGATGTCTATATCCTTTTACTATAAAACTATAGGATAACCGGAAAACGCTAACGCTAGTATAAAGGCGTACTTACGATAGGTAGTCGCCTATAGTTAGGACAACTAGGTAGACTACCTTCCGCTAGGTAAATTCGCAGCAAATAACTACGTCTTAGCCACTATAGGACTTACCCTATTCTTCGCGAATAAAGGATATTACCTATAATCCGGTATAGAGCCACCAGAGCCTATTGATAAGAAACTGCTATATAGAAAACGCCTTAAGATGCTACTTACTAATTAATATATAGACCATATAAAAGACCTACTTAACTACTGTAAAGAAGAGATGGCCTGAGCCTAAGCGAAATAAGCTTACTTCGCCGACTGTTATAGAACACCACCACCTAAGATATATGTTGGCGACTAGGTATAGTTAAATGCACGTAATATCTCTATATAGAGACCTATAAAGTTACTTAATTATAAGAACCTTAGCCCCTACCAGATTAAACAAGTTATTAATAGAGGAGCTGTATATAAACTAGAGCTCCTACCTACTTTAGCTACCCGCGGAATATAGCCTATGTTTTACCTATAGCTACTACACCTTTACCAGCCTAACCCTTTACTAGGACAAACACAGCCTAAACCCCCACCAGTACTAATCTAAGATAAGAATGAAAACGAGAACCATAAGAAGTAGACCGTTAAACGAATTATTAACTCTAAATACTTTGGCAAAGGTAGAGGACGGCGGCTCTACTATAAAGCTACCTACACAGGATTTAACATAGATTAGCCAGAATGGCAACTATAGGAAGATTTTAAAAACGTAAAAGACCTAATTAGCGATTTCTACTACGTAAACCCACAGAAACTAGGCCTAAGCAGAGATTTTATACCTAATCCCTTATAGGAGCCGTCACAGCTAAATCGTTGTATATTACCGTCATGTAACTACTCCGATGAGATATTAAGGAACTTTAACCGCCGGTTAAAGTTATCTAATTAGTTAGATTCTAGACACTAAGGAAAAGCTAGCCAATTAGGATTTTCCATCCCCGGGATAGAAAATCGCTATTGGCTTACTTGCTACTAGCGCCTTGGTAATAACCTTATACCTTACTAAGTCCCTAACAGCCTCCTTCCCCTCTATAGCCTAGTACCTTCACATAGTAGCAACCTATAAGCTTTAAGTTAGAAGTACCTGTACAAGCCCGTTATACCTATAACGATATTTCTTCTTCTAAATACCCTAAGCATTTCCCCCTACATGTATATAGCAACCACAGCGTCGCCGGAGCTCCGCCTTAGTAGGAGGGGGGGTAGTGTTACGGAACCCGACCGTAGGGGCCTCCATAGGAGAACCCCGTGCTCTCGCGTACACCTTATGTATAGCTTATGTTAGCTACGCGAGGGTATATCACCTCCTTACGCCCTTGACCCTTACGATCGATCGCGCAACGTTTTGTAGACTCCCCGAATATATACGCTTTGTAGCTATTGCCCGCGCTCCGTGATAGGGGCTGTCTTAGCGGGGCGGTCCAGTGTCCGTCTAGCTAGTGGTGTTAGTCTTGGTTTTAGTTAGGGTATAGAAAGACGATACCTCGCTAACGATATAGCTGTGTTCGTATTCGCTAATACTAGGCATTATTAATAGGTTAGGCTCCTATATAGGGTATAGTTTAGAGTAACTAAGCTATAGGGTTAAAGGGGGGGGTTATCTACCGTGGCTATAATAGGCTCCGCGGTCGCCGCGTCTATAATAGACTTTACGGTCACCACGTCCGCGGTTATTAGTTTACGTCGTTTAACGGGGTAGTTGTGACGGCGCTAGAGCGCGTCACCTAGTCAGGGGTTCGCTTAAGACTTGGCGTGTGTATATAGATGTGGCCTCACCACCTTCTCTTGCTCCTTAGCTTAATATCTTCATAATATAGTATTCGTTCGCTTAATCTTGTAAGCATTTATTTAAGTCTCTGTTAAGACATTTGTTCGATGGTTCGAGCCGTTACAGTAGTATTAGGACTAGGTTTACTATCTTAGCGGGGTTATAGGTATCCTTTTAGTGGCCAGGCAGGCTATAAATAAAATATAGTCTATTATTAACGTAGCGCTTACGTTCCGTGTCTAAGATTCTATTAAGGTTTATAGGTTCTTTAGTTACTACTAGGGTTAGGGTTAATATAGGGGCAGGGGCTTGGGCAGGTAGGTAGTAGTTAGCGTTCTTCTTAAGGTTAGCTTAGTGTATATAGTTCGCGAGGTTTTTAGTAAATATATCTATCTGCTTACTCTAACCTATATAGTTACTGTTATTAATTTTATAGGCAAGTCTAAGTACCAGCTCTTCTATCTTTAGAGAGATAAACTTTTAAAGTAGGTCTACCTTTTATTTATCTATCTTCTTAGTGCGGATTATTAGCTTATTAAGCTCTCCCTTTTAGGACTAGTAATTATGCTTACCCTAGGGGAAATAGTTAAGCTTATTCTTTGCGACCTAAGTTATATTAAGGACCTTATAGTAAGTAGTAAGATCTTTAAGTATATCTTCCTTAGTAGGCCATTTCCACGCAGATATGTTATTTAGGTTCTTATATATAAGCTCTAGGCCCTACTTAATAAACTTATAGGCCTTATCCTTTAGTATATCTGAGATGTAAAGGATCTAGAACTAAACTATATTAAAGTAGTCCTAGTCCTAGTTAAAGACTCCCTTAATCTTAATATACTAGGTCTTAAAATTAGCTTATTATTCTAGTAGGGTACCTTTTCCGCTATATATTGGCGGGTCTTTAGATCTCTATTTTTTCTACTAGGTTACTACTGTTATTATAGGGGTTAATTATTTTAGAACGGTAATAGTCTTTACCTAGGAGTTAATAGTTCCTATTTAGGAAGCAATAAGGGCACTAAGGTTTTTATTAGCTTTCTTGTTGGCGGTGTTTATATTATATATATACTATAGTCCTACTTTAATATTATTAAAGAACTCGTTAGTATAGTTAATAAGGGTAAGGTAAGCTTTGCTGGGCTTAAAGGTCTTAGGGTATAGTAGGAAGCGGCGGATTATCTATGCGATATTAGGGTATATCTCTATAAAGAGGTCTATAAAGACGTTATAGGGGTTTTAGGTTTCGGCCATTTCGGTATTATTAGTGTCGCCTATCTAGGCGCTAGGTAAAAACTAAGGATCGTTCTAAAACTGTGCTAGGGACGTATTAGTTTTAGCAGAGGCGTATATAGGTTGCGATTGCTCTAGGGCGGAGGTTAATTAGCTAGGGTATAAGGAATCAGTAATCGCGATAGGGCGTAAATTAAAGATACTATAAACTGTTATAGTGCTGTAATAAAGTAGACTAAATAACTACGTTATAGTATAAAGAGGGGAAGAAGGTAGAAAGGGGGTATTGTATATAAATAGTAGGGCCGGCCGCCAAGTCGCTAGTGGTGGGCTAGCTAACAGTAGGAAACAGTACGAGACAGTATGAAACAGTATGCGTCAGGTCAGTGCCGTGACATTACTTAATTACTATACTATTATTTCCTATATCTTAGCCATCCCCTATATGCTATCTTTTATTTAACTATTGCTATATACGCTATGCCTCCCCCCCCTAAGGCCTATCAAAGGCGTAAGTGGGATTTATTTATAAACTACTACTATACTATAAGGCGAGTGGGACGTATATATATGCCTAAGTATCTTTTATACCTAGGCCCTAGTTACTAGGCCCTCACTAAGGGTTACTACTCCTTAAGAGGAGATAGGAAAACCGTACGGTGTTGTCTAGGCTGCCAGGTCTTTAGTATTTAATAGTTAATAGCGAGTAACCGCATACTCCGCGGGCGATCGCCCTAGGGGTTAAAAGGGGCCGTATATTTGCTCGTTGCTCGTTCGTTTATAATTGCTCGTTTGTTAATATAAGAGGTTGTTAATGCTTTCTATTAGGGGTTGGGGGATGCTATTAAATGCCGTATATCTATGTTGGATCGTATAGGTACTTAGTAGGGGAACAGTCATGGCTGCATTGTGAAGGGGTACCGTCTATAGTGGTTTTCGAGATCTCACTATCCCATGTAAAAACTTTTCACTACGCCCCATGACGTACACAACCACCACCAGGCCCACCAGCACGCGCTGTACGACGTCTCTGCGTTGGCTCTAAGTCTGAAAGACTTAGGTTCGTAGCCGTCACTACGTACAGGTGCAGAGTCCGATTTCGACGGCCTCCCGATATAATTATAGTAGATATACCACAACTATAACGCGGTAGAGGTCGCCTAAAGGGATTATAAAATCGCTAACATCTTGTTAATTTTAAAGAATAATATATTGCCGCTATTAAGAATAAAGTTAAGTTATTAATGGCCTTTATAACAGCTAAAGAGAAGGCTAACTTTAAGCTCGTAAAATAGCTCTAAAAGGAAGGTCGTATTNTAACNCNAGGAGCTCCTTTCNAAGTATNNAANAAGNANGAGATCGACGGTCTTATCGCAAGAGGAGTCTTTAAATTTAAGAAGTATGACCCTACTAAGTTTAATAAAGTTCGCATCTTTAAGTTAAGGATAGTTAATAAAATTAAGGGCAAAGCTACTAACGCCCTATTTAAGAAATTAAGGCTTATTATCTAAGGTTACAATAATAATGGTAAAGAGATAATTCTTATATAATCTCTTATAATTTAACGAGCTAGTTAGTAAGTTATTATTATATTAGCTTCCTCCTTAATAAAGAATAGAATAGCGGTTTATTTATAAGATATTACTTAAGCCTATACCTAATTAGAGACGCACCTTTAGCGCTTAATATTAGCATACCTTTTAGAGCAAATTCGCCACTAATATCCTAAGGATACGATTATAGTTATGCTTAAGCCATTATATAGAATCGTAGAGGTAGGAACTTACTAGTGGGCTACCTATAGTAAGCACTATAAAGAAGATAAGCTAGTAAAGGTAAACCTTATAGCAAAGCTAAAGGAAAAGCTTAATTTAATAACACTATTACTTTTTAATAAATGCATCCTCTCCCTAAATAAGAATTCTATTACTTTACGTTAGAAAAGTTAAGGTAAGAAGATTAACGTTATTAACGTTAACTCTCTAAAATAAGGATATATAGAGCAACGCGCTTGCGGAGCTTATATTACTTCTATCTATTAACCTAAGGCTTTATTTAATCTTTTTATTGCCGCCTAACACTAAGAACCAACTAAGGATAATATTCTTACCTTAAATAAGTATCTCTTCTAGTAAATGAACCATCTTAATTGGGGACTACTCTATATACTTATTAATCTTCCCACTACTAAGCTCTTTATATTTATTAACGGGTTATTTATAAATAATAAAGATTTTAGCTCCTAGCTAGAATATAAGATTATTATTATAAATAAATCTACTAAAGAAAATAACTTTATAATCTACGGTAATCTTATCTATTAGAGCTTAACTAAAAGTAAGCGCGTTACTTAAAGCGTTTTAGCGTTAAAGATATATAGAATAGTTAGCGGAGTTAACATAGTAATTGCAATTAGAACTACCCTAAAGATAATTATAGATTAACTCGAACTTCTTATTATCCCTATAATTGTATATACTAACTTATATTCCCTCTATAAGTATTTAGTTAAGCCTAGTACTATAAAGGAGAAGTGCCTTATAATTAATATTATAGCACTTTATTAATCCTATAAACAGTAAAAACTCTTTAAGATTTAATAGATTAATGGTTAAGATAACCTAATAGATATAATAATAAAGGCAAACCCAAATAAGGCTCTAGAAACGATTGTTAATATAAATACTCTATATATATAAGTTAAAGGTTAGGTTAAAAGGGAGTAAGAGTATAATATTCTATAGACCCTAATTTTAACTAGCCAATTAGGATTTTCTATACCCGGCATAGAAAATCGCTATTGGCTCGCTTACGACTAGCGCCTTGGCGGCCCTAGTATGATATATACCCATAACTCTAAGCAAAAAAGTACCACGTGCTAAGAGGCAATTTTTAGGATAGCGAGACTTATATTATAATAGCAATAGTAAATAAGGAGAATTGAGATTTATTACGCTAGTTAAGCAGTATTTATATATAGATGGCAACTATAAAAGAAGAGTTGCCAGTGTCGGGAATGAGGTAAGCGGTCGTCACGTGACGCCGCGGCACTAGCGTAGCGAGGAGTCTTAAGCTCCTCGCCCTCCCTCATTCTAATAAATAAGCATTATTAATAAACATCACTATAACCTACTCGAGTAGTTATTATTGGTAAGTCACCCTATATAACTAACAAATATAATTAGAATTAAGCTAACTATAACATATAGATCCAGTATTTAGGCAATAGGAGAAACTAAAAAAAGCCCCCCTAAATTACTTCTTAAACTACTCTAAAAGGTCTAAATAGCCTACCTCTAAAGTATAATAGGCGGGTATAAGTAAATGGCTACAGCACTGCTTAAGAAGGAAGCTAATATCCCCCCCTATAATTATATATTAAAGCCGCTGTAATATAAAGGGTATAAAAGGAGCGTAACTTTAATGTTATAAAGTATATTAAGATACGCCTAAACAAATTATAAAGGGACCCTAGGGTGCCCCGTAGGAGAGTAAACTAAATACCCTAAAGTAGGGAAGATATATTAGAGAAATAGGTAAAGAAAGTAGAAGAAGAATAATACCGCGTTAGGGCTTAGGCCTATATAAAGGAGGAAAAAAGACATATAAGAGGCTAGTAAAGATAATAGCAAAAGAGAAAAAGGAGCTAAAGTAAAGTATAAAAGAGTTTTAGGAAACTATCTACCGTAATATAATACTAGTTAAACCAATACTAGAGAGGTATATAGGAGTTAAAGGTATAGAGGCTAACCTAGGTAAGAGAAACCTAAGCTATAGTATAGCTAACGCTATAGGGGGTAAATACCTAAGGGCTCTAAAAAGGCCTAATAAAGACAGAAAATATAATAGCAATACTCTTAAAAATAGGAATAATAGAACTAAAAGATTGGCTCTACTAGGTAGGCGTCTTAGTAGGTAGCCTAAGATATAAATATAGCTAGCTAAGATAGATACTAAAACATATAATACTATTATACCCCTTATATATTAACTAAAAAGTAATACTCTTAGTAGCTAGTATAGAGAACTATAATATACTACTCTTAATATAAAAAGGTCTTAAGGCGGTTACCTAGTAGCTTATTAGCTAAAATATACTAAACTAGTTCTAGGTTACTAAGGAAATAGTAATAGAAGGTAAAGGGGTAATTAATAGGTGTCCCCTAATAACTCTATAGTAGTAAAGTAAAGTTTACAATACTAGCATGTCCGTAGGCTTATTACGGCAGCAGTAGTTCCTAAAGAGATTAAAAAGTAAGGTAATAGAGCACCACTAGTAACTTATAGGCGCTAAATAGGCGAGTCCTAAAAGGTAGGGAAATAGATTACGGGTTTTTCTCAAGTTAAGCTTTTCTTAAATTAAGTTTTCTCCCTATTTATAAATAAGAAGTAGTCTGTGTAGGCCTAATAGGGATCTAAATTAGACATTAAGCAATAAATTAGAATTAATTAGAATTAATTTATTAGGCAACCTACTTTACTAGTTATATTTACGTTATTAACTTTCTATTTATTTATATACCTAGCCTATTAATAAGTCTACCGTAGTATTTCCTATAAGGTTTTATTATATATTTACTACCTAGCTATATTATTAACAAATTTAATAATATACTACCTAAAGTACTAGTTATAAAGCAATCTATAATAGTAACTGCCTTAAGATTAGGAGAAGATACTAGTATATAAGATAATAATTTATAGTTAATTATAATAGTATAATTTAAAGGCTTTATAGAACAAGTGGATAAATAATTAAAATATACTACTTTAATAATTATAGGATATAAAAAGAGAAAAGATTAAGATACTATTAATTAAAAGGTTTATAAGAGAAAAATATAAGCTAAGGGGATTTCTTATATAAATAAAACTAAAAATCTAATATAAAGGATCTAAGCTAGTAGAACTAGTTAATTAATTAGTATATATAGAACTGTTCTTAACGGGTTAGGTATTAAAGTAGTTTAAACTCTATCTTTTAGAGATATAAACTAATAGGTTAGTAACTATTAATTTAGAAACGTAGTATATATTTTTAAGCTAGGTGGGATTTACTAGTAGGCTTATATAGATATATAGAGATCTAAAATTAATAGTAATAGCTAAAGAAAAGCTATATTAACTTATATAAAAGGGATTAGTAATAGACTATATATAAGCTTTACAGTATATAGAATTAACTAAGCAACTTAATTATAAATGTAGCTCTAAAGCCTCTAGTATTAGTAGTTGGTTATACTATATAGTATAATTCTAGATACTAGTGGTATAAACTAAGTAAAATTAAGGGGCGTTAATAGTAGAGTATAGAAGAGGACTAAAGGCTAAAGTTTAAGCAATTATAATACTAATGGACGATTTAAGCAATATAAGATAATTAATTAAATAGGCTATTAAAGTAAATAACTAGCTATACTTAAGCGATAAGTTTAGTAGAATATAATGAAACTAACGTATATAAGAAAGATATAGTAATAGGTATTTAAACTATAGTATAGCGTAAAGCTAATAGACCTAAGTAGTACTATATTAGGAAAATATTCGTAGGCTAAGATTTAAGTAAAGTTTATTTAGTATGTTTTGCGTAATTAATATATAATTAACTAACTTAATATATTTAAAGGTTAAATAATATAGTTAACCAACTTAACAACCTTAAAGGTTAACTCTATATTCTTTAATATGTAATTAAGGTAATATAATATATTATTTTTTAGTTATATACTAATTGCGTAAATTAATTTTTACTATTTTCTTAGCCTATAGTATACTAGCTTATAATATATTTAACTATTATATATTAGAATTAAAATATTTTTATATAGTCTTATTACTTAGAGGCTTTATATAAAGCTCTATATATAGAGGTTCTGCATAAAGCTCTATATAAGGCTTTATACAAAACTCTACGTATAGAGGCTCTACACGAAGCTCTATATTAGATTCCCGCTATATTCCTAATAGCCTTTATATATGCCTCTACCCTATATAGCTACCTTATTTTTTACCCTTCCTTCCTTTCTTATATCCTTCCTATTTAGGAAAGTACCAAAATAGCTATTAGTAAAGAACCGTTACTAAAACTAGACAACCGTTACTAAAATTAAATAATCGTCGCTAGAGCTAAATAATAACGACTGGCCAGCAAACACTATAAATAATTTAATTAAGGTAAATACTAATAGGTAAATAGATATAAATAAATAGGTAGATATAGATAGATAAGTAAATATAAATAAGTAGGTAGATATAAATAGGTAGGTAAATATAAATAGGTCTATATCTACTACTCTTAGTAGCTACTTTTTAGCTATATATATATGCTATATAATAGATTATATAAAGAAGTATATATAATTTGCCTTATTAGCTTTTATTTATTATCTAAAATATACTATTAGTATAAAAGAGGTAGATAGCTCTTAATATAATTATAGTTACTAAATATATAGGTTATATATAAGCCGCGCATGGGCTATATATATTAAAAAACCCAATATAGGCTAGTTAGTTAAGTTACTGTCGGGAATAAGGCAAGCGGTCGTCACGTAACGCCGCAGTACTAGCGTAGCGAGGAGTCTTAAGCTCCTCGCCCTTCCTTATTTTAAGGAATAAGCTTTATTAACTAACATCACTGTAACCTACTTAAGTAGTCATTATTAGTGAGTTACCCTATGTGACCAACAGTTACTAAATACCCTTAACTACGCGCTAATTACGTTAACTATTAACTATTAAGGCCGTTAATAAGGGATAATATTTTGCCGATATAAAGAAACTAATAAGTAAAATAAGAAATAATAGAAACATAAAGGTTAAGGGTTAAGTAATTATAGAACTAAGGAGTAATAGCTAAACTAGGGATTTTAATAGTAAAAGATATTTAGGTAAACTCTATAGTAAGAAAAGTGGTTTAAAGATAAAGCTTATATAAATTACGGAAAATAAGGTTATTTTACTAAAGACTATTAAGGTAATTAGAGTAACTATATAGTAAAGTAGAAGAGAGATATATATATAAAGGGATAATAGTATACTATAAGGAACAAAAGAGTATTTAATTAAAAGTTTTATATTTTATTATAATAATATATACTAAATTTATAAGGACATTAAGTATAGCGTAAGCTATTAGCTATAAAAGCCTAAGTTAAAAGGACTTTAGGGTATATAAAAGTTAGATAAAGAGTAAAATTAATATTATAACTAGATTAGAATCTAGAGGGTATATTTAATTAAAGGTTAGTAGAAAGAGTTCTTAAAGATTAGTTTTACTAAAGAGTAATTATTAGGAATAAAGGCAAGGGGTCACCATATAAGGTATATTGCCGTCACGTATAGCAAGTTGCCGTCACGTATTACTACGGCACTAGCGTGGCGAGGAGCCTTAAGCTCCTTGCCCTCCCTTAGAAAGATATAGAATAATAATTATTATACTATCTACAAACCGTAGCTACGTGATATCACCTTATGTAACCAATACTAATTAGTGGTTAACTTTACTGTTATACTACAAAACAGCTAGGTATTCTACTAAGAAGAGACGAGCTACTATACTAGTACTACTCGTGCTAAAGGAAGCTGTCTTTTAAGGTTAGAACTGGTCTTAAACCTTAAATAGAACTCTTCTACGAATCTAAGGATTTAAAGGCTAGAACTAGTCCTAAGCCTTTTCTAGATTATAGATTCTTGCGTCCATTATACAGAATAACACACTTTATAAGTCTTCGCGATTTAAGGCTAAAACTAGTCCTAAGCCCTATAATCGCAAATATATATTATAAACGCGTACTAAACAACAAACGCGTACTAAATAATAAATATATATTACGAACGCGTACTAAACAACAATCCCTATACTAATAATACTTCCCTCCCTCTAAAAATATGGCTACGCCTACTTTAAATAACTGGGAAGACTCCTTACCACTAGGGGTAGCTTTATACGTGAAACTTATTAATAAAAATTAGGATGAATTTACCTTTAATATAATAACTTATACCGCAAAATATGTTAATAGCTTTCTCCTATACTATATTATATTCTACTAAAGTAGATACTACGCCAATATACAGCTATAGGAATATTTTAGGGAGGATTTTATAGGATAGACCACTAACACCTAGGCACTTAGCAATATTAATATTATTTAGGATTTTTAAGACTTCCTCTATAGGAATAGGGTATATATTACTAAGAACGGTAACCTAATTACTAGTAATATCTAGGCCATTATTACTAGTATAGAAGAACTAGTATAGACGGAAGCTAAGATTATATATTAACTATAGAAATATAAAACTAACCTATATTCTTTAAAAGGCAACTTTAATTTAGAATAAAACCCCTAGAACGCTACTCTTCTACTTAAAGGTACTCTCTTACCTAAAGGTACCCGTCCTCTACCTCTACTGCCTTTAGCTTCTCTACTCTAGCTAACCGGTAACCCTCTACTATAAGAAGTTACGAATTTAATAAAGGTATATTTAGACGAAGAGAAGAAGTTTAGAGAAGAATTATATAATATACTTAGAGTAAAACTATAGGTCTTCTATAACTATTATAATAAGGTTAAAATTTAACGCTACTAGTACTACTACGCTTTCTCTATTATATTAAAGGGACGGGTAGTAGCATTTTATTATAACTATATTATAGGTAGAAACTATAGCTTTAATATAATACTTTAGCTTACTAAAGCCCACTTTAAGACTAATAAGAATTGCTAACTTTATATATCCGAATGGCGAGAGACTATATTTTAGAGAGTTATTACTTCTAACCTAATAAAAACTTATTTAGAGTGCCTTTAACTACTCTTTAATAAACTCTAGAAAATTTAATATAGCCTTACCAAAACTTACTAAAATAAAAATAGCCTAAGGGACTAGGTTATTTTAGTATGCTATAGCGTTCTTAAGTATAACTTAGCGCTATATAAATCTATAGATACGTTTAAAGGAGTATATACTAAGCTATGCTCCGCTATAGGTACTATAATGCAAATATAAGAATCTTAATAGTTCTATACCGAAAATTCTACCTAACTAAGTATTCTTAACTAATATAATTATAACTAAACTAATTAAATATATGGTGGCCATAGTAGGGAATATAAAAGAGGGTACAATTAATATTAACTATAAGGTAATTATAGAGATCTATATAGAGGTTTATTTTAAAGTAATCGCTAAAAGAAGTGCTATATTTATAAGAAGCCAAATTACTAGTTAACTAGACACTCCCTTAATAACCGAAAAGAGGCATATAATAAGTTCCGTTAGAGTATAAAAAACGTCAGAAATTATAAGGTTACTACGGCCTACTTCTAAAAAATTTTAGTTTAATATAAAGGCGCAGAAGATCTTAAGGGTAAGGTTAATAAGACTAAACAGCTCCTTATAAATATAGAAATTAAGGACTACTTTTTTAACTAATACTTTACTAAGTATAGTAAGGTAGATAGTATATAAACCGTTACTATTCTTAATAACTAATCTATACTCCATTCTATTATAAAGTTAGATATCTTTAATAAGCTAAAGAAGAGTTCCGCGTTTTCCTTTAATAATAGATACTCGGCGAACGTTTTTTTATAGTATTATGCCGGATATAGGAGCCATAGGAGTATTTATAGTAGGAGAACCTTAAGTTTAAGCTCTTTAGCAGCTTAATAACTCTGTTTAGATTAACTATTTAACGGCAGGCTAATACACAATTCGTTTTAGCAAGGGTACTGCAACCTTTTTTAGCACAATTAGGGTCTAAACCCCCTTAGGATATATCACTTTCTATATTATTCCTATAAACACTCTATTTCTATTTTACATTAAAGATATAAATAAGTTAGGCATTAGGCTTAATAACCTTAAGAATATACTTATTTAGGGAGACAATCGGGTGCCTATTATATATAAGTGGGGTTACCCCTAGTTGCTCCTTTATTAACTAAAAAAGAGTATTACTTAAAGCTACTTAACTAAGTTAGAATTACGCCAACTACACTATTGTTTTAGCCACCTATCCGTTTATTAATTACTTAGGGTTTATTAGCGAGTAGGCTATAAAGTTAAGGTTAAGGCAATTAAGTATCTTATAAAGTACTACTATTACTACTAAATAAACCAAAAGTCCCCTAGCTAATTTAAGTTCACCCTTAAGAATAACTATAACTTTAACTTCTATATTATTATTAACGTTATATATTTTAGCGGTAAGCTAGTGCTCTAAGTTATTAACTCTTTAACTTTCTTCTAAGCCGCGCGTTTCTTAAAAGATATATTAGCTAGAAACGTATAGAATACCCTTTAATTATGCTAAATTAATATCTATTTAAAACCCCCTAATTAAAGTATCTATAATATAGGAAAGAACTTCTTATTTATAAAGTTCTAATAATAGACAAAGGTAATAGTAATTAAGGTTAAGGAAGTCCCTATTAAGGCATATAATAGCATTAAAAAAGTAGAGCGATATTATACGCCATTACACCGCGTATATAAGATTATCTCTTTAGAACTAAAGGACGCCAGTAAAAAACTTACCTTATAAATAGCTATTAAAGCTATTAATAATTCCGCTGGCCTAAATAGACTCGTACCTATATTACTAGTCTTTAGCGCCTACCCTTAAATAACTAATAATTCTTTACTATCTCCCTCTATTATATAATAAGCTAAGGCTATTTATAAGGCAATAAAGGAGGTATAATGTCTCTATACTATACGCTAGGTTAATAACGCACTAGGAATAAGAAATGGCCTAGATACCCTAACTACACTTAATCTGCCACTTTAGTTTAAAGTACGCATATAGCGTAAAAAGGGAGGATAGTTAGACCTACATTAACTTATTATAATTAATGGTTAAACTTATACTATTTAGATGCCTTACGAACCTACTTAATTCCGTTTAACTGTTATTAAGCCTTACTATAAAGATAATAATTCTAAGCCTTTATAGGATGCCCTAGAAGATACCCTAGAGGAGAACTATAATTAACGTGCTTTAGAAGGCGACTATAATCCTAATATAATTATAGTAGATGCACTACAACTATAACGCGGTAAAGGTCGCCTAAAGGGATTACGAAATCGCTAATATCTTATTAATTTTAAAGAACAATTTATTGCCGCCATTAAGAATAGAGTTAAGTTATTAATAGCCTTTATAACAGCCAAAGAAAAGGCTAACTTTAAGCTCGTAAAATAGCTCTAAAAGGAAGGTTATATTATAACCCTATGAGCTCCTTTCTAAGCATCTAATAAGTAGGAGATTAACGGTCTTATTATAAGAGAAGTCTTTAAATTTAAGAAGTATAACCCTACTAAGTTTAATAAAGTTCGCATCTTTAAGTTAAGGATGGTTAATAAGATTAAAGGTAAAGCTACTAACGCCCTATTTAAGAAATTAAGGCTTATTATCTAAGGTTATAATAATAATAGTAAAGAAATAATTCTTATATAATCTCTTATAATTTAACAAGCTAGTTAGCAAGTTATTATTATATTAGCTCCCTCCTTAATAAAAAATGGAATAGCGGTTTATTTATAAGATATTACTTAAGCCTACACCTAATTAGAGATACACCTTTAGCGCTTAATATTAGTATACCTTCTAAAGTAAATTCGCCACCAGTATCCTAAAGATACGATTATAGTTGTGCTTAAGCCATTATATAGAATCGTAGAGGTAGGAACTCACTAGTGGGCTATCTATAGTAAGCACTATAAAGAGAAGCTTTTAATAACTACTTCTATATTTAATCCCTGCTTTCTTATTACAACTATAGGAACCCTATTTAGAATTGTTGGTATATAAACTAATAATATAATTATCTTAGGAGACGACCAATTCTTAGCTCTTAAAGAGGATAAGCTAGTAAAGGCAAATCTTATAGCAAAGCTAAAGGAAAAGCTTAATTTAATAACACTATTACTTTTTAATAAATGCATCCTCTCCCTAAATAAGGATTCTATTGCTTTACGCCAGAAGGGTTAAGGTAAGAAGATTAATATTATTAACGTTAATTCCCTAAAGCAAGGATATATAGAGCAACGCGCTCGTAAAGCTTATATTACTTCTATCTATTAACCTAAGGCTTTATTTAATCTCTTTATTACCGCCTAACACTAGAAACCAACTAAGGATAACGTTCTTACCCTAAATAAGCGTCTTTTTTAGTAAATAAACCATCTTAATTGGGGACTACTTTATATACCTATTAATCTTCCCACCGATAAGCTCTTTGTATTTGTTAATAGATCGTTTATAAATAATAAAGATTTTAGCTTTTAGTTAGGATATAAGATTATTATTATAAACGAATCTACTAGAGAGAATAACTTTATAATTTATAGCAATCTTATTTATTAGAGCTTAACTAAGAGCAAGCGCGTTACCTAAAGTATTTTAGCGTTAGAAATATATAGAATAGTTAGCGGAGTTAATATAGCAATTACAATTAGAACTACCCTAAAGATAATTATAGATTAACTTAAACTTCCTATTATCCCTATAATCATATACACCGACTTATATTCCCTCTATAAGTATTTAGTTAAGCTCGGTACTACAAAAAAGAAGCGCCTTATAATTAATATTATAGCACTTTAGCAATCCTATAAGCGTTAAAAACTCTTTAAAATTTAATAGATTAATGGCTAAGATAACCTAGCAGATATAATAATAAAGGCGAACCCAAATAAGGCACTAAAGATATTTATTAACATAAATACTCTATATGTACAAGTTAAAGGTTAGATTAAAAGGGAGTCCCTAGAAATTTCTTAGTTATATAAAGTCTTAAGATATCTAGGAACTTTAACCGGCGGTTAAAGTTGTCTAATTAGTTAGATTCTCTTACTAAGACTTTTTTATAGAGGGGAGGTATAACATTCTATAGACCCTAACTTAACCTAGCTAATTAGGATTTTCCATCCCCGGGATAGAAAATTGCTATTAGCTCGCTTACCGCTAGCGCCTTAGTGGCCCTACTAATAAGATACCTAACTACAACTCATAAGTAAGAAAGCACCACGTGTTAAGAGGCAAATTTTAGGATAGCGAGACTTATATTATAATGGCAATAGTAAGTAAGGAGGATTAATATTTATTCCGCTAGTTAGGCGGTATATATATATAAATAGCAACCATAAAAAAAGAGTTACTAGTGTTGGGAATAAAGGCAAGGGGTTACTATATAAGGCATATTGCCGTTATATATAGTAAGTTGCCGTTATATACGGCAAGTTGCCGTCACGTGTCGCCGCGGCACTAGCGTGGCGAGGAGCCTTAAGCTCCTCGCCCTCCCTTAAAAAGATATAAAATAACAATTATTATACTATCTACGAACCGTAGCTACGTAATATTACCTTGTGTAACCAACAGTAATAAAATCTAAAAATTAAGATAATTAGACTATTAGTAGTAATAATAAAGAAATAAAGGTAACTTACTAGAAGTATATAAACCTTAAGAATATAATAACTAGAGTAAGGGCTAGAACCGCTATAAAGTAAGGATTAATAACATTAGGAAAATTTTTACTAGTATTTTTATAGTATTTAGCGGCATTTAGCGGCCAAATATATAATCTGCGCACTATAACGTATAGCGGATAGTATTAACTTAGGTATAGTATACTTTGGCGTATATATAAATATATAAAATCCTTAGCGCCTAAATCTTAAAAAAAAAACACGCTAAAAAAACTAGAGATTTTAATACCTGCTATTATTTAGATTATATACCTAATATATAGTAGTAATTCTTAATTAACGTCTAATACGGATCCTATCTAGGCCTATGTAGACTACTCCGTTATAGGGGGAAAACTTATAATTTATAGGAAGAAAACCCTGTAGTTTAGGGGAGGAAAAACCCTATAAGCCACCTCAGTAGGATAAAAAACCCCAGTTTGCTATGTCCGTCTATAGCGGCGGCCCTACGGGCCTATAGCTATATCCTGTCCTCCTTAGATATTTAAACTTCTTAGGAACTACTACTTCCTTCTTTAGCTTATCCTAGCTAGGGTTCACTACGTCCTAGCTAGGCCTTGCCGTTCAATTACTATATACTTATAGTTATATTCCGTATTTTAACCACCCCCTATATACTATCTCTTATTAACTATTACTATATACGCCATACCTTCCCCCCCCCTAAGGCCTATTAAAGGCGTAAGGGGGATTTATCTATAAACTACTATTATACTAAAAGGCGAGCGGGATATATATACCTAAGTATCTTTTATACCTAGGCCCTAGTTACTAGGCCCTCGCTAAGGGTTACCACTTCTTAAAAGGAGATAGGAAAACCGTACGGTATTATTTAGGCTGCTAGGTAGTATTTAATAGTTAATAGTAAGTAACTACATGCTCCGCGGGCAATCGCCCTAGGGGTTAGAAGGGGCCGTATATTTACTCGTTGCTTATTCGTTTATAATCGCTCGTTCATTAATATAAGAGGTTGTTAATGCTCTCTACTAGGGGTTAGGGGATATTATTAAATACCGCGCATCTATATTAGATCGTATAGGTGCCTTAATAGGAGAATAGTGTTGCTATTATTCGTAAGGGGCACTTAGTAGTAGTTTTTAAGATCTCACTATCCTATGTAAAAACTTTTCACCACCGCCTATAATACCTACCACTATCACTAAGTCGTATCGCACGCTGTACGACGTCTCTGCGTTGGCTCTAAGTCTAAACTTCGAAGACTTAGGTTCGTAGCCGTCACCACATACAGGTGCAGAGTCCGTTTTTAACGGCCTGCACCTAATATATATATAAGGCTTAAGTTTATATATAAAATAGAGTTTATATACTAACTTTTAGTATTATTTTAGTAATAGATTGGGTTCCTATACACGTCCTATACTCTTAACGCAGTCTCTCTCCTTTAGTCTAAGCACGAATAGTTTAATACTCTCTTCTTAGCTAGCGGCTAAGTATTATTACTAAGGAATATAGAGTATACCTTTAGATAGTATATAATATATAAAATAATATAGGTAGATATAGGAGTGTTATAAAGCCTTTATATTTACTTCTTAGGTAACCCCCTAAGCTATTAATAGCGGATATAAATACTATATTAGAGTGGCTACTATATAAGGGCTAAAGACAATAAGTAGAGATTATATATTAGCTTACCTTTAAGTAAGGAGTTCTTATAAATTAGTTAACGATACCGCATATAAGGGCGCGGAGAGACTTTAGGGAAGATTTAAAGGAACGATATAAATTCTATCTAAATCTAAGGGTATATAGTTCTCGCTAAGGACAAGACATTGCGTAAAGAAGAGAAAGGAATAATAAGAGAATTATATAATTAAATAGTTAGGGGCTTAGTGGTCGATGCGTGCGTATATACGCACGCAGTCTTTAACAGACTTTAATAGAATTTAATTAATCTAGTAGAATTCGGTTAAAGCGTTAGAATTTATTTATTAAGTATTTTACTAAGACATTCCTACTATAACTAGGCTAGTCCCGTTATAGTACCCCCCCTTTTAGCCAAAGGTCTAAATAATTTAATTTTAGTTAAGACTTATAACTTATTACATATTATATTTTCGCGTTAGGTAGCAGTATAGAGTTTTACTAATTCTATCGTTAAATAGGCTAATTAGGATTTTCTATTCCCGGAATAGAAAATCACTATTAGCTTAATTAAGGCGGTAAGTAAAACTAATATCCTTATAGTAGGTCTTAGTAAGGCGGATCTAATTAATTAGATAACTTTAACTAGCGGTTAAGGTTCCTTAATATCTTATATATTACGTAATTATATTATAAAAGTTATAACGTATTTTAAGTTCTTTTTAATTTTAAGCTTCCTGCTATTATATTTTGTGTATTTATATTAAATAGTAGTTATTTACCTTTATATCGTATTTATCTAGTTAAAGTAGGCCGTAAAGGATGGTCTTTATTACGGCACTAACCTAACGCATACTGTTTTATACTGTCTTGTACTATTTCCTACTATTAGCTAGCCCACCACTAGCGACTTAGCGGCCGGCCCTACTATTTATATACAATACCCCCTTTCTACCTTCTTCCCCTCTTTATACTATAACGTAGTTATTTAGTCTACTTTATTATAGCACTATAATAGTTTATAGTATCTTTAATTTACGCCCTATTATAATCACTAATTCCCTATACCCTAGCCAATTAACCTCCGCCCTAGAGTAATCGCGACCTACGCGCGCCTCTACTAAAACTAATACGTCCCCAGCACAGTCCTAGAATAATCCTTAGTTTTTACCTAGCGCCTAGATAGGCGACACTAATAATACTAAAATAGCTAAAACCTAAAACCCCCGCGACATTTTTATAGACCTCTTTATAGAGATATACCCTAATATCGCGTAGATAATCCGCCGCTCCCTACTATACCCTAAGACCTTTAAGCCTAGCAAAGCTTACCTTACCCTTATTAACTATACTAATAAGTTCCTTAATAACTGTCTGTACGAGTAGAGGTTACGTGGTCATGTCTCTGATTAGTCATCCTTACGGTGACTCATCAGCCCCCTATTTAGGCACCGCGATCCTTACGATCCTCTGCAAAAGAAACGAATGAATTAAAGAACCTGTTACCTTATATTGCAATTGCAGTACCCCCGGGTGATACCGACACTGATCAGTGGATATCACAGATCAGCCAGGTGTTATTACGAAGAGAGGCACTACGCGATCGCTCCTACCAAGGCCCGTCGACCACGTTGTGTTTGCTAAGGAGAACCCTTCCTGTATAGGCCCTGGGAACTCAAAGAACCGACTCCTCCAAGGCTTCGTTCGGTTCGCGTCCATCACGCAAAATCTACCACGAGAGACAACACGCGATCGCTCCTACCAAGGCCCGTCGATCACGTCGCGTTTGCTAAGAAGAACCGACTCCTCCAAGGCTTCGTTCGGTTCGCGTCCATCACGCAAAATCTACCACGAGAGACAACACGCGATCGCTCCTACCAAGGCCCGTCGATCACGTCGCGTTTGCTAAGAAGAACCGACTCCTACCAAGGCTTCGTTCGGTTCGCGTCCACCACGCAAATCAATACCCAGTACGACCTCTTTACTGAGCGCCAGTACACCCAGCAGCGTCAGCAGCACCCCTACCTACACCCCTACCTACACCACGACCTACACTACGACCTAAACNACGACCTACGCNAGCCAATNATGTNCGACATAAGAACCCAACGTCCGAACTGGGCCAACGGAATCACCCTAACCAACGAGACTACTGCAGAGGATATCACCAATTACATTTACTTCAAAATCAATGAGTATACTAGCTACAACTTTAAGGACAAAACCCTATGGGATTCATACCAAGAGGACTTTAATAATTTTGAGGTACAAATATTTAAGGAAGCTGATAGGTCTGCAATCAAAAGACTTAAACAACTGCTCCGACGTAATGGAGTATGGGTCTTTAACAAAAAGAGCAAGCCAGTACCGCAAGCACTGTACGACGTCGCTCACGAGGACGACCGTACGGAATGGTCAGATGCAGAAATTCAGCTATATATCAACAGCGAAGGACCCTTCAATTCGTATGCTATCAACTATCGTCTCAAATTACGCCCACTTGCCACCACCCCTAGGACACCTCAACCACCTGTTGCGTCTACACCCCAGCAAGCTCCGTCCGCGCAAGCTCCGCCTACGCAAGCTCCGTCTACAGAAGCTCCGCCTGCGCAAGCTCCGTCCGCACAAGCTCCGCCTACGCAAGCTCCGTCTACAGAAGCTCCGCCTGCGCAAGCTCCGTCCGCACAAGCTCCGCCGCAAGCCCCGCTAGCTTCACCCTCCCCCTTAACCAAAGCTAAGGACCTGCGGCAGCCAAGCTCGTACAAACCTCCGCAACCTGCCCAGCAACGGTACAACTCAGCTCCAGCTGCCCCAAATGACCTTCCTCCTACAGCCGAGCTTCCCTTGCCTACGAACGTCACAGCTCCGCCTGCACAAGCCCCGTCCGCGCAAGCTCCGTCCGCGCAAGCTCCGCCCATAAACGTCACGGCTCCGCCTACAAACGTCACGGCCCCGCCTACAAACGTTACGGCTCCCTCTGCGAACGTCACGGTTCCCTCCACAAACGTCACAGCTCCCTCTACAAATACCCCTATAATACCTCAAACACCTATTGCATTTGTACCCCAACAACCTACCCAGCAACAGTACAATTTTCAGCAGCCTGCCCAGCAGTGGCAGTACAACCCTCAGCAACCTGGCAAACAGCAGCATACCCTATTGCAATTTACCCGGCAACAGCAGCCAGACCCAGGAGGAGGAGGAACAACCTAGATACTTGGACACCCCGGTAACACCTTATACGCGCCTACCTGTTTTCACCGCAATATCCGCAATACCCATAGCGATATCCGCAATATCCGCAACGATATCCGCAACGTCTACAATATCCGTAATATTCGCAATACTCAAACATCCGCGGTTACTGCCCCGAGCACCTGTTGACCTATATACTTCTCCTTTATACTTTCTTACCTTCTTTTCTTTTTATAAATGTCGCCAGTGTCTGTACGAGTAGAGGTTACGTGGTCATGTCTCTGATTAGTCATCCTTACGGTGACTCATCAGCCCCCTATTTAGGCACCGCGATCCTTACGATCCTCTGCAAAAGAAACGAATGAATTAAAGAACCTGTTACCTTATATTGCAATTACAGTACCCCCGGGTGATACCGACAATAACATTAAAGTAGAACTATAGTGTATATATAATACAAACACCGCCAATAAAAAAGCTAATAAAAACTTTAGTGCCTTTATTACTTCCTAAATAGGAACTATTAACTCCTAGGCAGAGACTATTACCGTTTTAAAATAATTAACCCCTATAATAATAGTAGTAACCTAGCAGAAAAAACGGAGATCTAAAGACCCGCCAATATTTAGCGGAAAAGGCACCCTACTAGAATAATAAGCTAATTTTAAGACCTGGTATATTAAGATTAAAGGAGTCTTTAACCGGGACTAGGACTACTTTAATATAGTTTAGTCCTAAATCCTTTATATCTTAGATATACTAGAGGATAAGGCCTATAAGTTTATTAAGTAGGGCCTAGAGCTTATATATAAGAACCTAAATAATACATCTACGTGGAAATAGCCTACTAAGGAAGATATACTTAAAGACCTTACTGCCTACTATAAGGTCCTTAATATAACCTAGGTCATAAAGAATAAGCTTAACTATTTCCCCTAGGGCGAGCGTAATTACTAGTCTTAGAAGGGAGAGCTTAATAAGCTAATAGTCCGCGCCAAGAAGATAAACGAATAGAAGGTGGACCTACTTTAAAAGTTTATCTCTTTAAAGATGGAAGAGTTAGTACTTAGACTTACCTATAAAATTAATAATAGCGACTATATAGGTTAGAGTAAGTAGATAGATATATTTGCTAAGAACCTTATAAACTATATATACTAAGCTAACCTTAAAAAGAACGCTAACTACCGCCTACCTACCTAAGCCCCTGCCCCTATATTAACCCTAACCCTAGCAATAACTAGAAAACCTATAGACCTTAATAAAATCTTAAATACAGAGCGTAAGCGCTATAGAAATAATAGACTATACCTTACCTATAGCCTACCTAGCCACTAAAAGAATACCTATAACTCCGCTAAGACAGCAAACCTAGTCCTAATACCACCCTATTAAATAACGCGAACTAATAACCGTGAACGCGGTAACCGTAGAGTCTATTATAAACGCAGCAACCACGGAGCCTATTATAGCTGCGGTAGATAACCCCCCCCCTTTAACCCTATAGCCTAGTTACTTTAAACTATACCCTATATAGGAGCCTAACCCGTTAATAACGCCTAATATTAGCGACTTTACGCTAGCGAATATAAACACGGCCACGTTATTAGTAAGGTATTATCTTCCTATACCCTAACTAAAACTAAAACTAATACTGCTAGCTAGACGGACATTAGGCCGCCCCGCTAAGATAGCCCTATACCCTAATTATTAAAAGGTAAACCCTTAGACTAAGTTGCGTCTAAGGGTTTAAACCATATAAGAAGGAAGATAAGAAGATTAGGTTTCTATTACTAGATTAATTAGTCCTTTTTATTAGTAAACTACTACTTAATCTTAGATTAGTAAACAGTAATAAGAAATTAATCCTTATTTAAACCTAACTCTCCTTATTATATAACCTATACCCCTAAGTTTATATTAATATAGTAAGCCTAGTGAACTCCGGTAGCACTATAATAGTATTTACTAACATAGAGTTTATTATAAGAAAGTATAACGTTATAACTAAGAAGCTGCTAGTACCTAGGCTACTACGCCTTATAAATAGCATCCTAACTTTACCTATTACGGACTACTTTACTACCTAAATATTAATTAGCCTCTATACTAAAGCCATACTCTTTTTTATTACTAAACTCTTACCTACTACCCTAATTATCCTAGGTATGCCCTAGCTTTAGAAGGACAAGCCCTGTCCTAGCTTTAGGAAACTTAACATCCGCTTTAACTTAGACTATTACTCTAGGCACTACCTCCCGTAGGGGATAACCGACGTTAGTAGAGACGCCCTACGTAAATACTTAGTACTACTAAGCCTAGTACCTAGGACTATATATAAAGCCTTAATAATAAAAGATATCCCTAATAAAGGGGAGCCTATATAGCTATAAAGAAATAAAATAGTAGAAGACTGGACTACCCTAGTACTTAAGACTAAAATAATGGGCTAGCTAGCCCCACTAAGACTAAGGAAGAAGGTCTACTTTGTGCCGCTACTATTAAGAATCCAACCCCAACCTAGGCACTATTTAAACCCTAGCCGCCTAGCCTAATACCTAGAACTAAGCTATATGCTATATACGCATACTATAGCTCGCGTTATAGTAAGGACTAGCTATAGAACTACTAAGACCTAGATAATAGAAACCGCGCCATTATAACGCCTAACCTTATACCTATCTCCCGCGCGTATTATATAGGGCCACCGCCTCATTTCTACCCCCCTAGGCTAACCAAGCTATATTAGCCTAGCTATAGCACTAGAGAACTAGACACGCCCTAACCTAAACAATATTAAATGCACTTATACTATTAATTTTACCTAGTTCTATAAATAAAAAGACATAAAGGTAATAAGGATTTATATAGCGGAGCTAGTAAAACTAGTTAAATAAGATAAGCACCGACAGCTGCTTAAAGAGCTACCTATAGGCCTAATAGAAGTACTAAACCTATTAAAAAAGTCTTTTCGCTGGCTAGTAGAAGGCAACTATATAATAAAGGAAGCCTATAAAGTACTCCCCCCCCCTATTTCTATAACTTCCTTAAAATAAATCTAAAAACTAAACCCAAGCTTTTATGTTGGAAGATAGTTAATACTAGTATTAAAAAATTCCTAAAAGGCAAACTAGGATTAACCCATAAAGATATTCTATAACGCCTATTAAAGGAGTTTAGTAAATATATTAAGCACTTTCTCCCTAAGAATATAGATAAGCTGCCCCTTTACCGACTATAGGACTATAAAATTAAAATTACCCTTAAAAACTAGGCCCTATACTATAAAAATAAACCACTCTTACCTACTAAACTTAGGTGTATAAAGAAGTGGATTAATAAGATGCTAAATAAGGGTTTTATCTGCGAATCGACCTTACTAGCTACCGTACTACTTCTCCTTGCTACTAAGCCCGGCGGTAATATATAAATCTACTATAATTACTAAGGCCTAAACATAGTTACTATTAAAAATTAATACCTACTACTACTAATCCGCGAGATACTTAACATACTTTATGGTATTAAGTACTTTACTAAACTTAATATAATTGCTGCGTTTAATTGGATCCGGATTACGGAGGGCTATAAGTAGCTTATAGCATTTATTACCCAGTTTAAACTCTATAAGATACTAATTATACTATTTAGCCTTTATAACGCGCCTACTACGTTCTAAAACTATATTAACTATATTCTATATAACGCCCTTAACAACTACTATACTACCTACCTTAATAACGTCCTTATCTTTTCTAAAACATGCGCTAAGTATACTAAGTATATAAATAAAGTCACCTAAAGACTCGGCAATGCTAGACTTTAGATTAATATTAATAAGTCTAAGTTCTACTCTACTAAAATAAAATACCTTAGCTTAATTATCTTAACTAATAGTATAACTATAGACCCTAAGAAGGTATAGGCCTTATAGGAATAGAAGAACCCAATATTAATTAAAGAACTATAACAATTTCTTAACTTCGCGAACTTCTACCAATAATTTATCTAAGGCTACTCTGCTATTGCTATACCTATAATAAAACTCCTAAAGAAGGATATTAGATGGCTATAAAGACTATAATAAGCTAAATCGTTTAAGGCCCTTAAGGGAGCCTTTACTTTAGCACTAGTACTAGTATACTATAACTATATAAAGAAAATAGTAGTAGAAATAGACGTATTAAATTAGGCTTTTAATAGAGTCCTTTCCTAGTACAATAATAACGGAAAATTAAAACTGGTTACATTCTTCTCTATAAAGCACTTTACGCTAGAGTATAACTATAAGATCTATAATAAAAAACTCTTAGCTATTATTAAGGCTTTAGAGGAATAGCGTCCTAAGCTATAAGGAACTAAGGAGCCGTTTAAAATTATCACCAACCATAAAAACCTATAGACATTTATAACTACTAAATAGCTAAACTAGTGCCAAGTTTAGTAGGCAGAGTTTCTTTTATAGTTTAACTTTATAATTATATATAGACCTAGTAGTAAAGCTACACTCCCTAACGCCTTAAGCCAGCTACTAGAAATAAGGCCTAAGAACGCTAATAATAAACGCCTCCGCTACTAAGCCTAAGTCGCTATACCGCCCTAAAAAGTTAACCCTATAATCTTAGAAAAATTACTATATAAGTCCCATAACTCTAATAACGCGGAGTTTATAGCCGCTCTAGACCCTAAAATAGCTAAAAAGTTACTAGATAAGTTAATTTAGCTAGGATATTAGGAGAACAAACTCGTAAGAGATATAGTAGCAGCCCTACGTAGTTAGAAAGCTTACTATTAGCTAAAAAAGATTAGGAAATTACTTTATTATAATAAGTTAGAATATAGTATTATTAACGGATAGATCTACTTCTACTAATATCTCTTTATCCCTAACACCCTAGACCTCCGCCTAGAAGTTACCTATTACTCTTATAGTAGCGGCCCTGCTAGTTACCCTAGCCGGGTTAAAACTCTTAACCTCTTAAACTAAATATACTAGTGGCTAAGAATCTCCCAGTTTACGGCTACCTTTATTAAAGACTGTGCCCTATACTTTCGCACTAAAACCCCTTATTCTACCCCACCCAGTTTCCTAAAACTACTAGAATTACCTGCCTACCTATAGACCAATATCTTAATTAACTATATTATAACACTGCCGGTATGCTAACGCTATAGTAGGGCATATAAATATATCCTTATTATTATAGACCGCCTAACTAAAATATAATATCTTGTTTTAATAATAGGACTCTTAATAAAGGAGCTAGTTAATAGCTTTATTAATAATGTATATAAGCTCCATAGTGCACTAAGTATAATTATCTCTAATTACGGCATATAATTTATTAGCGACTTCTAGCAATAACTAAGTAAATGCCTTAAGACAACCTTGCAATTAAGCTTAGCCTAATACCTAAAAACGGACGGCTAAACTAAAATTATTAACGCTGCTATAAATAAATACCTCTATACTTTTATTAGCTTTATATAGGACGACTAAATTAACTACCTACTGCTTACTAAGTTTACTATAAATAACTAAGTTAATAAAAGTATAGGCATCTCCCCATTTTTTATAAACTATAACTTTAACCCTCGCCTTAGAATTAAGCCTACTAGCCCCTACTTACTAACACTATTAGTATAAGTAAAGAAGAAGTTCCTTCGCGTAGACTTTATAGCTAACCGCTTTAAACGAATATTAATATAGCTTAAGGCCCTAGCCCGGATTTTATAGTAATGCTATAAAGATAATACTAATACCTATAGGGATAAGAGCGCGTTATTCTACGAAGGCAATATAGTTATAGTTAGCTTAGAAAATATAAAGATAAATAGACCTAAGAAGAAATAGGATAATAAATGGGACGGCCTATACCCCGTACTCGCAGTATATTAAGGGGTAGTTATAGTAAACCTCCTAGACTATATCTAAGTAAATAAATCCTTTTATATATCTAAGGTCCGCCTCTAAGCTACTAAAGAGATCCTTAGCTAAGTAAATATTAATACTGTAGAGCGCCGTAATATATAAGGACAAGTAATAGAGAGAGATAATAACAGCAATATAGAAGATAAATAGAAGTTTAAGAAAATCGCCATTAGCTTAGTTAAGGGCGGTAAGTAAAACTAATATCTTTGCGGTAAAAAATAGGCAACCCTATATACTGCCTATTTTTAAGTTATTTATTTAATTTAGGGACTAAACTATCTAGGGGAAAGAAGTACTGTTACGGCACTAACCTAACGCATACTGTTTCATACTATCTCGTACTGTTTCCTACTATTAGCTAGCCTACTACTAGCGACTTAACGGCCAGCCCTACTATTTATATACAATACCCCCTTTCCACCTTCTTCCCTCTTTATACTATAACGTAGTTATTTAGTCTACTTTATTGCAGCACTGTGACAGTCTTTATAGAATTCTTTTACTAGAGAAGGCGTGTTAGTCTTAATCTAGTTATAGGTTTCCTAAGTTTATATTTTATATCCTTCTTACTTAATAAGGAGTTTAAATTATTTAGATTATGTTTTCTATTATATATTGTTAATTAAGTTAATAAAGTAAGAACTGTTACCGTTATTAATAATTATAGGAGGTAGCGGCGGCACTTTATAAGTTATAGGTTTATCCTTTAAAGGTTACAGCAAGCTTATATAAAACGTTAGATATATTTTAATCTTAGTTAGTAGTTTAAGCTTATAAGCGTATAGGCTTAGTTTCTTCTTAATTTAATATAGACCTACAAACTTCCAATTAAGTTTCTTTAAGGGTTATTAAGTCTTTAGGTTTTATATATTTAGGTAAACTATATTACCTTCCTTAAAGTCCTACGCGAGAGCTTATCCTTTATTTATATACTATTTCTATACCATAATTTACTTTATAATAATTCCGTTAACTACTTTATTCAATTAGCCAAGTTATACGCGTTAATTAGTTAAATCCTCTTAATTATAGGTCCTGTCGTATTAATTTTGGGTTATAATTTAAATTTAAGTTAAGGGTTTTATCTATAGGTTGTGTAGAACGGTATTACGCCTATTAATTTATTTCTTATATTATTTATAATAAACTTAGCTAAAGGTAGCCACTTTTCCTAGTTGTTTTATAGGTAGGAGTAGTATATTTATAGGTATTATTCTATAATCACGTTTATAATTTTAGTTTAACTATCTATCTTAAAATAAAATATAGTTAAGAGTTATATTTATATACTTAATTATTTATATAGGGCTTACCAGAAGTCTAAAACGAACTGGCTTTTACAGTTAGATATTATTAAATTAGAAAGTCCGTATAGCTTAAAGATATACTTAATAAAATATTTAGCTACTAATATTATATTAATTAAGTCCATAGGAATTATATATTGTATTTTTATAAAATAGTTAATAACTACTATAACATTTATAAACCTATTACTATTAGGTAGGTTAACTACGAAGTTAATTAAGATATCTCGCTATCTTTATATTAGAATTGGCAATGGTTAAAGTACTCCTTACTTCTTTATATAAGAGGTCTTCCTACATACGCATATTCTATATACTTAAACATATTTTTATATATAGTCGTGCATTATAGGCTAGTAATATACTTATTAAATAATCTTATAGGTCTTTATATAGCTAGGGTGCCCTACTATAAGGGAATCGTATATAAATTCGAGTATCTTAAATTATAAAGGTTTAGAATTTAGAACTACTATCTTTTATTAATAGTACAACCAATTATTATAGATTTCGCATTTAGCGAGTATAATATCCTTATATTGCCGCTTCCCTATTTAAATTACTTTTATTATATCTGCTATCTAAAGGTTATTCTTATATTCGTGCTCTAGGCCGTCAAAAACGGACTCTGCACCTATACGTGGTGACGGCTACGAACCTAAGTCTTCGAAGTTCAGACTCAGAGCCAACGCAGAGACGTCGCACAGCGTGCGATATAACCTAGTGGTGGTGGTTATAGGTATTGTGGGCGGTAGTAAAAAGTTTTTACATAGGATGGTGAGATCTTGAAAATAACCACTAAGTGCCCCTTACAACAGCAATAATAACAACACTATTCTCCTATTAAGGCACCTATACGATCCAACATGGATACGCGGCATTCGATAACATCCCCTAACCCCCAGTAGAGAGCATCGACGACCTCTTATGTTAACGAACGAGCGATTGTAAACGAGCAACGAGCAAATATACGGCCCCTCCTAACCCCTAGGGCAATCGCCCGCGGAGCATACAGTCACTCGCCATTAACTATTAAGTACTACCTAGCAGCCTAGATAACACCATACGGTTTTCCTGTCTCTTCTTAAGGAGTAGTAACCCTTGGCGAGGGCCTAGTAACTAGGGCCTAGGTATAAAAGATACTTAGGTATACACATCCCGCTCGCCTTTTAGTATAGTAATTTATAGATAAATCCCCCTTACGCCTTCAATAGGCCTTAGGGGGGGGGAGGCATGGCGTATATAGTAATAGTTAACAAGAGATAGTATATAGGGGGTGGTTAAAATACGGAATATAACTATAAGTATACAGCAATCGAACGGCAAGGCCTAGCTAGGACATAGTAAACCCTAGCTAAGATAAGCTAAAGAAGGAAGCAGTGGTTTTTAAGGAGTTTAAATATCTAAGGAGGATAGGACGTAGCCGTAGGCCTATAGGGCCGCCGCTATAGACGAACATGGCAAACCGGGGTTTTTTTATCCTACTAAGGTGGCTTATAGGGTTTTTCCTCCCCTAAACTGCAGGGTTTTCTTCCTATAAATTATAAGTTTTCCCCCTATAACGGGGTAGTCTACGTAGGCCTAGATAGGATCCGTATTAGACGTTAATTAAGAATTACTACTATATTCGTGCTCTATTAATTTATTAATTTCTATATCCCACTTATTAATTTCTAATTTATTTCTATTAAGCTCTATATCTAAAAATATAGGGCGTAGTTTCTTAAAGCGTTTAAGGGGCAGTAGAATTTATAATTAATTTATAATCCGTTTATTAGAGGCGTTTATAAATAAGTTCTATAATTATTATATTAATAAGTTAGGCTTTTAATTAAGTTTACTAAGTCGGTATATAATCTTAAAGTTAAATTATAAGAGGTATTCGGCCTAACAAATTTAGCGCTATATTAATTGCTTTATAGTTATAAAGTACTATCGGTTTTTATAGTCTATTAATACGCGTATTAGGAATAAAAATTCTTTAAGTTCTAAACGCCATTATTTAAAGTATCTAATAATTATAAGTAGTTCCTTATTATATATTTTAGAGTTTAATTTAATAGGGGTAAGTTTTTAGGAGAGAAAGGCTACTAGGCGTAGCTCGCCGTTTTTATTATACTGCGATAATACTCCTTTTAGTATATAATTAGACGAGTCTATTTTAATAATATATTTAAGGTTTAAATTAAAGTAGGTAAGAATTAAAGTAGTTATAAAACAATATTTTTGGTTATTAAAAGCTTATTTATATTTAGTAGTCTATTTAAATCTTAGATTCTTCCTTATTAAGTTTACTAATAGCTAAATAATTTTTAAGAAGTAATTAATAAATTAATAGTAGAAATTTATAAATCCTAGAAATTCTTAAATATCTTATACACCATTAGGACTTTCCTAGTTTATAATTATAGCAAATTTTTTAAGGTCTATTTTAATTCCGTTATAGCATATAATTAGGCCTAAGTATATAACTTTAGACGTATAGAACTTACATTTCTTAATATCGTATTATAAGCCCGCGTCTTATAGGCGTTTAAGGACCATTTAGATATATTTCTAATGCTTAGAAAGTAAAGATAAATAAATAAAAATATTATTAATATACGCGGTAATAAATATATTAAGGAATTTGCGAAGTATATCTTTAATATATTACTAAAACGTACTAGTACCGTTCTTTACGCTAAATAGCATTACTAGGTATTTAAAAAGTCCCTATTATGTATAGAAAGCCATATACTTCTTATCTCCTTTATAAATATAGATTTAATTAAAGGTAGCAACTACGTTAAGCTTCGTAAAGTATTATACTTTTACTAAATAGTTAAGCGTTTCTTAAAGTAAAGTAATTAGATATTAGTTTCGAATTATAATCGCATTTAGGGCTTAATAATTAATATAGAATCTTAAGCCTCCTCTAGGTTTCTTAATAAATAATATAGGTAAGGTAAATAGTAATTAACTAGGGCAAATAAATCCTTTCTCTATATGCTCTTTAAGGTATTATTATATTATAAGCAGCTCTTTTTGCGATATACCGTATAACGGGCCGAACTTTGGCGTTATACTAGGTTTAAGTTCTATCTTAAAATTATACTCGTCTTAATACGGGGGTAGTTAGTCTATAAATTATTTCTTAAATATATTAATTAGATTATAATATTCTTTAGGTATAAGAGGTTAGAGGTTAATATATTACTTTAGTTTTAACGCCTTTTTAATATCTTATAGTTTTATTTTCTTGCTAATAAATAAAAGGGTGTGGCTTATATTATATAAATTTTAAAAGGTTTTAATATATTATTTTTATATTCTTTACCGCGATTAGTAGTTATAACTTTATTATATTAGTTTAAGGTTCGTAATAAGGGCAATTTATATTATATTAAATTTAAATAGTTATATATATATTTATAGGGCAAGTAGTATTTTAAGTAATAACTTCGGTAGTAGGTTATACGGAATTTTAGTATTTCTTTAACCCAGCTAATTAAAGGGTTGTGTTGTTTTAGCTATTTATATCTAAGTATTACCTTATAATACTTTAAGGGTATTATAAATAGGGAAATATATTTAAGGTATTTACCTATCTACATCTTTATAAGAGCGTAGTGCGTTAGTTTACTATATATTAAAGGCTTACTATTAAAGCCTTATAGGCCTTAGGGCTTATTAAATTTCTTCAAATTTAAGCGTTAAGTTTTTGCGTAGTTTATATTAATAAAGCCTATACTAATAGCTCCGCTATCTATAAGGATTTATACTTCCTTTTATTTTCTAAGTATTTAAATTTCGTTAAGTATATTAAGGGAGTTATATTATATATTAGCGCTAAAAGAGCCTAGATACTTATACTCTTCTACTTCTTATCTTAAGGCGCGACTTAGCCTTAAGATAATTTGTTTTCTAAATTAACCGAAGGTAAGACGCTTTATAGTAACTAAGTATAATTTATAAAATAAGTATAATTTAAGGACTAAGAGGAGCTACGGCGGACCTTTTTAAAAGGGTAAGTTTAGCAATTTCTTTAAATATATCCCTTTTTACTACATCTAAAGCATTCTCTATTTACGGCTTATATTCTTTATTTATTGGTTCCTAAGGGTATATAAGATTAGGTAGGTAGTATTAAGGTCTATAGGGTTATATATAGGGCTTTTAAGTCTTAGAGATGGATCGCGTTTTAGGGTATATACTAGTTTTATAAAGTTTTAAACGCGAGGTATAGTTAGCTTTAGGGAATAAGTCTATTTATTATATTAAAGGTCCTTATTAATTCGTTAATATATTATAGCAAATTTAGGTAAGTCCTTTAGCAGTTCTCTACCTACTAACTATATTCTAATTTTATCCGAAATAGCTTAATAGAAAGTAGTAACTCTAGCGGCTTTATTTTAATCTAGTTTACTAATAAGGCCTAAAAATTCTAAAAAGAAGCTAGTAAAGTCTCGGTTCCATTATTATAGATTTTTAAGTTTAGTAATAGCTATATATTCGCGGCTGGCGTTATTATACGTTTATTTTAGTAAAGAGATAAAGATTTTAAAATTAATAAAGGTGCCTTTACGGAAGAATAGGTCTATAGTTTATGCAGCATCTTTACTTAAATAAGACATTCCATAGCTAATCTTGCTAGCTTTAGTAGGGTATTAGTTATAGTTTATTACAATTTTAAGACGGAGCTTAGTTATAAAGGAATATAGGTTATTTTAACTTCTATTAAATATTAGAGGGAGCTTTTTAGATTTTATAGTAGGTACTAGGTTTATTATAGGTATAGGTTAAGCAGCTATTACTAGTTTAGGGTTCGTATTTAATAGGTCGGGTTTATATATGGTTATTTTAATTTTATTTATAGGTGTTGCTATTAGGGTCTTTAACGCAAGTACTTTAGCGTTATAGAGTTCCTTATATATTGCCTTAATTAATTACTAATATTAAGCTTTTAGTATAGTTTGTTACTAGGCTAAGGTATCTATAAAGGACTATTATATTATAGTTATTTATTCCCTAACTAGGGCTATAATAGTTAATATAGCGGATTTAAGTTTGTTTACTATTTTAGGGGTATTAATATTAATATAATATAATATAAGAGCGCGGAGAGACTTTAGGGAAGATCTTTTTAAAAAAAAAATCTATCTAAATCTAAGGGTATATAGTTCTCGCTAAGAACAAGACGTTGCGTAAAAAAGAGAAGGGAATAATAAGAGAATTATATAATTAAATAGTTAGGGGCTTAGTGGTTAATGCATGCGTATATACATACGCGGTCTTTAACGGACTTTAGTAGAATTTAATTAATCTAGCAGAATTCGGTTAAAGCGTCGGAATTTATCTGTCGAGTGTTTTATTAAGACATTCCTACTATAACTAGGCTAGTCCCGTTATACTATAAACACCACAAAAATAAGGATAGAGTAGGTAGGTTATATACCGTATATCTTATACGCGTAGTAAGATACTTTATAAAGGCTAGCGATAGAATATATGTTAATTTACTATAAATAACTTAGTGTTTTTAGATAAGTCTATTTTTAATAAAAAGACTAGCTAGTACTACTAAGGATAGGGCCTAATTAGTAAAGAAATTTAATATAAGGCCGATGTATAAAGAGGGCCTATATAGAGTATCTTAGCTATAATAGACCTTAACAGTTACCTACCTTATATAAGTGTTTAAGAAAAATACTTTAAGAGAGAGGAGTTCCTTTATTAGCTATCTAATAACTTATTATTAGCGCTAATAGAGAAGTATAGCTATTATATACTGGTTATTATACTTAACAACAACTCTATATACGTTAATTAATAGATTATTAAAATTATTAAGGGAGTAGGTTACTTAATACGCTTTTTACTACTATATTTACCCAACTTTAATTTTATTAAGTTAACCTTTTCTATCCTTAAGGCCTAAATAAAACGTTACTATTATTTTATACGGTTAGCCTACTTAACCTTTAGTGGCTTTCTACGAGCGGCAATTATATAGAGTAGGTGTAATCAATTCGTAAGGGTATATTTTTATTATATAGTAAATAGCCTCTATATAGAACGCGAGGAGTTAAATTAGGTACGTAAACAGCTAGCTGTCTTTAAGAGGGGTAAACTTAATATTATAGGGGTAGAAGGGCCTGCTAATAAAAGAGTTATAGAAGAAGTAGAAGGGGGGGTAAGGGAGGTGCTGCTAGTATAACTATATAGGTACTCTAAATCTAAATCTAATATTATAATAATATAAGGTGTCTCTATTACTATAGGCGCTACCTACAGTAATAGAGACACCCTATATTATAGTAGTAATAACTATTTATCTTTAAGTAATCCCTCCTAATAGAGTAGCAGTAGCTTACTGTTTACGATATATAGACTTAAAAGTAGATAACTCTTCCCTAAATTTTTGCGCCAACCTATTACTTATACCTAGCTAAATAGTAAGTTAATATAGCCTTAATAAGCCGTCCTCTATTTACTTAAGATCCTTAATCTTCTAGTTCTATTCCTTAGCAATATCCTTTACCCGCTACTACTTTAACTTCCGCTATAAATCTTATATAAACCCTATCTTCTAATTAAAGAACCTTTATATAATATCTGCCTTATCCTCTTTAAGTAAGTATAGTTAAATAATAGGGCTTAAACCCGCAACCTGCTGCGGTGGTAAAGTGCTTACTAAAGGCTGCGTACCTATAGGTGGGGTAGATAGTATATATATAGAATATAGCAGCTACTATTAAGGCTGCTAAGAGTATATAGGAGGCTAGGCGGAAGGCTAAGGAGAAGATTAGGGGGGTAGAATACTTAGTAGTGCGTATAAAGAAGGGTGCTGTATATAAGGACCCGGTTAATACTAGTATATAGGTATCTATAACTATAGCTCTTAGTCCCGTTACTGCTTATAACCCTCTTAACTCTTCTATATAGAGCTTATACTGTCTATTATTATCTACTAGGTAGTTATTTTAAACTGTATCTTTTATATATCTATTATTTGCTATATTACGCTCTTTATTTCTTTTACAGTAGTAGCCTTATTTAATAGTTAAAAAGCTCTTATAATAGGGCCGTTAGATTTAAGAATTGCATAGACCTTAGAAGGAGGACTATATTATATTACCTTACTATAGGTTATAATAATTAACTAGGCCTTATATTTACCAACGCCGACTCTATAGTATTAGTTATTATAGAGGTCTATAAAGTAGACACCTTTATAATTATTGCACTACTTAAAAGTACATTGCTACTAGTTATAAAGCTCCTTTTAATAGTCGCCTATACGCTATAAGGATTCTATATATATAGTATTCTAATCCTCTAGTCTACTTATACAAGTTTTACGCTTTAAGGGCGTTATATCTATAGGTAGTATATCCTTACTAGGTATATCCTTATTTAATAATACCGCTTTCTTTTTTACCTAATAGGTATTATATTATATCTATAGCTTAAAGATACCCTATAGAATTTTACATTGGAACCGTAACGCGTATTAGTAATATATAGCTTTAAGGTTAGCAGCTTCCTCCTTACTAAAAGTATTAAGATGCTAAGTATACCTAAATCCGCGTCTACTAAGTGTTTTAAGAATAGTAACGCGTTTATTAATAGTATAGTCCTTATTATCTAGGACGCAATCTACCTTAGTGTAAAGAGTAAGCTCTATATCTAAAAGGTTAAACTAAGGAAGCTGTATTAAGCGCAGAGTTTTTATATAAACTAGGCGGTTATTAACGCAGACCTTTAAAATAACCTATAGAGGATTATCTGGTATAAAGGCCGGCTTACTACCCTTATTTAATTTAGAAGTAAGAGGCTCCTAGCAAACGGTAGTCTTACGTTAATTCTTAGCTAGCTTCTTTTTACTAGCTCTAAAAGAGTAGCTACTTTTAGTAGGGGGTTATTATCTTTAAGATCTATTATCTCCTAATCCTCCTCTAAATATCCGTATAGCTCCTCTTAAAGCTCCTCCTCTAACTCCTCTACTTCTCCATTATCTATATCGCCTTACTACTTAAACTAAACTTATATAGACCTCTACTTTAGGGGCTTAAGTACTAGCCTTAGAGTAGGCTTTATAACAGACTTTATAGGAGGCTTTATTACAAACTTAGAAGAACTTACAGTAGGCTTTACGGTCGGCTTCATAGTAGGCTTTATAGTAGGCTTTATAGCAGGCTTCGCGGTAGGCTTCGTGGCAGGCTTTATAGTAGACTTTATAGTAGACTTTAAGGTAGAGAATCTACCCCCTTTTTTTATACTAGAGGCTAAAATACTAACGCGAGTATAAGGTAACACTAAAATACTAAGAATTAGTATACAAAATAGGTTCTTATATATATAAAAAAGCTTTATAAACTTTTAAATCTAAATAATAGTGGGTGTTAAAATCTCTAGTTTTTTAGCTTTTTTTTTGAGATTTAGGCGCTAAGGATTCTATATATTTATATATACGCTAACTACTATATTTAATAACGCGGTATAGCATACTCCTATATCTAATAACGCCAGTATAAGCATATTGCCGCATCTAATAACACGGTGTAGTATACTGCCGTATCTAATAACGCTAGTATAAGTATACTGCCGTATTTAATAATATAGTATAATATACTGCCGCATTTAATAACGCGGTATAAGTATACTGCTATATTTAATAATATAGTGCAGTTAATTGCGCATTTATAGCTACCTAGGTAAGTAGTGCCTTTATTTTATTAAGCCCTCTCTATACTTAATACATAATTAATATATAATACCCCCCTTACGCATTTTATATATTTTACTTACTTTAAGTAATAAATAAGCGTTACTCTTCCCACGCACTTTATAGTATTTAGTCTACGCGGTTAGTAGTATTTACCTATTCCGCGTAATTAGTATACTTTACTTAGTCTATATAGTTAATACCCTTTACTTATTCTATACAGTTAGTATTCTTTACTTATTCTACGCGCCTAGTATATACTATATAAAGAATACATTTTAACCTAATAGTAGTATAGTATAACCTTAATACGCCTAATAACGCCCTTTAGTTAACCTACTATTTTAAGTTTAATATTTATATAAGTTCCGCCACAACAGTACTATACTATTAAAACCCTAATTATCTTTATTTTTACCGTTATTTCCCCTATCTATTCTACTGCCTTCTTTACTCTTATCCTCTTTATTACCGTTATTTTCCCTATTTATTCTACTACCTTCTTTACTCTTATCCTCTTTATCGCTGTTATTTTCCCTATCTATTTCTCTACCTTCTCTACTCTTATCTTCTTTATTAGTAAATTCTAGTATTACTAGTTTATCTCTACTTTATAGTCAGGCCTTTATATCCTCTAGTATAGCACTATTTATAATATTTACAACCCCAGACTTACTAGTAAAAGTACACTATAAAACATAGTAATTAATTCCTATTTCCTGTTTATTATTACCTTAAATTTATTTAAGGCGGGCTTAAATAGCGTTAATATTATAGTTATATAGTATTAAAATTATCTTATTAGTATACTATAAGAAGGAGACCTTATATATAGTTTTAGGGTTTATTTTTAGCGACGAATACGCTAGGCCACCATTATCCTATTATATTATCTTTATTAGCCTATATATAACAATTATAATATAGGAAATAGCGGTAAAGTACTATAGTATATAGCAAGTATCGCAATATAACGTTGCGATGCGATTAATATAATATTATATATTTATACTTATAGTATACAGTTATTAAGTAAACCTATTATTATACTTAGGATCTAGTTCCTTTAGATTTTTTATAGTATCTTTAAATAGATCGCTAATTACCTATTAAATCTATAATATCTTATCTCTAGTTATGTTCCGTATTTTATTAACTTATTATAAAAGTAGCCTATATAGCCTTTTATTACGCTTAGGTTAGTAGCTCCTTTAAGTATTTTATAGTTACTCCTAACTATCTATAATACGCTTTAGTAAGTATAGTAAGAGGCTTTTTATAGATTTACCTATAACTATAGCGTTAGCTTTAAACTTATAAATAACTTATATTCCGCTTCTATAGTCCTTAAGTATATATTAAATTGCTATATATATAAGCTATATTATATTAGCTATAATAGGCGAGAAAAGGTTAGTACTATTCTTATTAAGGGTATGTAACCTTAGCCTAGTATTAAAGAATACGCGCTTAATATAACGTGTAATAATTGGCGCCCTAAATCTTATCTCTCTATCCTAGCCTTAGTTAGGTATAGTAAAAGATAAAGTACTAACTAGGCCATTAAGCGTAAAGCGGTTATCCTTAAGTAGTTCCGCTACTTTCTTTACTATAGCCTTAATATCTAGTTTAAGGTAGTAATAGCTCCTAGTAACGGTATTATATACTATATTTATTATATAATACTAAAATATACTAAGCTAGTTATATAGCTAGAAAATTAGTTAGTATAATACTACTAAATCTAAGGACCGCGAACCTTATATGCCGCTAGCCCTAGTAATATACTTAATACTCTATTTATTAGGTTTTTATAATAGTTTATAATAGTAATTACCTCTTTCTATATCTGCTTTATTAGTATATTTAAACCACTTATATTTATTTCCGGCTAAGAAGAAAGATAAAGCTTTTTAGGTATAGAGCCTATTATTACTTATATAATAAGACGTGTCTAAGCAATACTATATATCTTTATATTAACTAGGCTAAGTAGCTACTTTATATATTATCTAAAGTTATTATACAGCGGTTATTTATTTAAGTAATATATACGTTTCTTTTAAATATAGGTTTTAGATATCTTAGGGTTACTTAGGGTTTATAGGCTTTCGTCTAATAAAAATAAAACTATCCGTTAGGATAATATTATTAAAATTAATAATAATAGATTATACTATAGCATATTAATAACAGTCTTGCCTTTTAATAGAGATAATTACAGTATAGAGCCTAATATTATCCCCTTTAAGATCTAGATTATCTTAGGAGCTATTACTTAACTTATAGTATCTTTATTTACTTTTTTACGGGATAGATAAAGGATAAGTATATTAGTTTAGTAAAACTATTTAGCCTTTATATATACCTTACTTCCTTAAAAAACGCTAGATAGTTTAAAGTCTTATACCTAATATACTTTAAATAATAACCTAGTTAACTTTTATAATATAAATTAGGTATTTCTTACTAAGTATATAAAAAGGAGCTTTAATAAACTTATAATAATAAGTTAAGAGGGCGGCCTAACTATTTATTAGGCTTTATAATAGGGTAATTAAATTACCTTACTATAGTATAGGGTTCTACTTTATGTAATATTTTTTCTATACTATATAAAAGCCTAGTTCCTTATAATATTTACCTACTCTTAAGGTAGATAATATAGTATATAGGATATAAAGGGTAGTTAGCGCGTAGAAGGCGATATATAGTAGTGTTATATTCTAGTTTATTATAGTCACAGTAATCCGCCCCTTTATTATAATCTAGCGCCGCTAGTTATAACTTACCGCTATTTTAGCTAAGTTATATTTATTTACTGCTTAGTATAAGCCTGTTTCCTTTTATATGCATTAACCTATACCCTATTTATTTACTTAAAGTTTTTATTATATATAGTATTATATATATCCTAATCGCTATAGTTATTTATAAAGAAATAGTTTATAACGTTAATATCTATTAATATAAGTAAGATGGGCCTTATAATATAGTTAATGTTATATATTTAGAGAATATCAAGCATATATTTTGTCCTACTATTAAATAGCTTTATACTCTATACTTTAAGCATTCTAGTTCTTATATTAATCTTACTACTATTATAAACTTAAAGGGTCTCTACTAACGTATTAGCGTATTTTAGGTATTTACCCTTACTACCTAATTACCTAGTACCCTAAATTATAAGTAGTAGATAAAGCTTCCCCACTTTATTACTATAGAGGTTATTATTTACCCGCTTATATTTTTATACTATTATAATATTATAGCAGGGAGCTCTAGTATTAACCTATAATAAAGTATATTAAGTAAATACCTTATTAAGCTTATTAGTGTTAGTAGTGTCCTTTCTAAAGTAAATATAGTATATAACGCTATAATAGATACTTAAGGGTATTTTTAATACCTAATTATTATCGGCCTCTAGTTAGTTAACGTCCTAGTCTATTTACTAAATTCTATTAATCTACTTATAGTATTCCCTTATAAAGGGGGCTAGTTTAGATATAAGGTTGGTAATCTCTATTTAGCGCTATACCTCCTTAACTATACGCTAAATAGATATATTAATTTTCTAGTCTTAAAGTATCTAAGTTATATAGCTATTAAAGTTTTATATATATAAGCAATATGTATATATATTAACTATAGAGCCTAGTTCTATTATCTATATTACGCTTATTAGGTTTACTATATTAATTATATTAGCTAACGCCTATAGCTTAAGTGTGACGGCTTAAACCATCGAACAAATGTCTCGATAGAGACTTAAACGAATGCTTGCAAGATCAAGCGAACGAATGCTGTATTACGAAGATATTAAGCTAAGGAGCAAGAGAAGGTGGTGAGGCCACGTCTATATACACATGCCAAGTCTTAAGCGAACCCCTAACTAGGTGACGCGCTCCAGCGCCATCACATTAAGTTTAAACCTTCACCGCACATGCAACCTTACCAAAAGGTAGCGCCACACTCTAAAACTTACGCATACCCATCTTACTATCAAAAACAATTGATTTTCCAACTTTCAAGACCTAATTCCTACCGCCTAGCGAGCTAGAGGTGGATTTATTTGTCATTTTACCCCCTTATCCTAACAGAAAATTTTCTCTAGGGGTGGTCCTAGCTTATAAGCAAGGCACGGATAGGAACACCAAAACCACTACCACTACTACCAATACTAATACCAATAGGGGCTAGTCTTTCTACTCCCTTTTAGCCTAATCTCCCCAGAAATCTTCTAGTAGGATTAGTAAGGAGAAAGGGTATAAGGGTAGAAAAAAGAAACCTTATAAGATGCCAAAGTCTAATAGGCATAAAAAAAAACCTCCTAATAGAAATAAGTGATAATGAGTCCTACGACTACATTCACTTTTTCTGCCCCTTCTCCTTCTCCCTGGCCTATTTGGACAGGAGAAAAAAGAGGACATCCTTAGTCTTCTACTGAAAAAGAAAACCAAAAACCTGCAAAAAAGACAATAAAATTAATGACTTTTACGGCTGGTATACCTAGTATATCTTCCCTCCCCTTTCTCCTAAAATAATACTTATAAAAGGCCCCTAGAAAGCCTAATACAGGCCTATAAAGGGCTAGAAGAAGAAGAAAGAAGAAGAAAAAGACAAGTTAAATAGCTAGAGGAGACTATACACGGAGTATTCTAGTAGGAGAAAAATCCCTTTATAAAAGGAAAAGAAAAGGAAAAGATATCCTATAAGGATTAGTCGAAGAAGTAAGAGCTCTCCGTAAGGAGGTAGCTCCTACTAAGGAAACCTACGCAGAGAGACTAAAGAAGAACCTCCCTTCCTCGTCCCCCCTGCCCTCCTTACCAACACCATTCTACTTCTACTAGAAGTAAGAAAAAGCAGCTATAAGAAAGGAAGCTAGTCCTTATTATAGACCAAAAGGATAAACCTTTAGATACCTTCTCTATACGAAACAAAGTTAATTAACTATTTGCATTAAAACTGCAAGTAGAAAAACCTATTTTAGCATCTATAGCTAAAACTAAAGGAAAACAAAATATTCTTCTTACAACTACGGAAGAGTATAATGCGGATTTCCTAGTTAAATACAAGGAAATCTGGCATAATTGCTTTACTTTTTAAAGAGAACAAAAGCTAGAACCATGGGTTCAAATTATAGCCCATGGGGTTCCTACCCTACCTTTCCTAGGAGAAGGAGGCTCTAAGCTTCTAAAAGAAGAAATTAAGACCTTTAATCCTATAAGGATATAAGGACTACTTAGATGGATCTTATCTAGTGTAAAAAGACACGATCTATAGACCAGATTCGGCTCTATAGTTTTTACTATAAAAAACGAAGAAAAAAGACAAGAAATCCTTAAGTAAAAAGAGATATTAATTGCAGGTACAGCTACTAAGGTAGTAAAATACCTTAAAGTCTTTCCTACTACGCAGTGTATAAGCTGCCAAAAATTTGGCCATATAGAAGACAGGTGCTCTACTAGGGCCTGCAGATACTGTGCGGCTGCATATTTATCTAAAGACTATTCCTGTTTTACCTGTATAATAACAGGCAAGCCTTACTAGCATACCACCCCTCTTTATATTAATTGTAAAGAAAAACACTTTGCTAATAGTAAAGACTACGAGACTCTTAAAGCTGCTAAACTAGTACGCGAAGAAGATTCTATGGAAGAATAAAAACAGATAGGATTTTAGAAGGAGGCAACTCCTACTAGGCTCTTAAAATGATATTAGAGAGCAAAAGGACAGAAATAAATTGCAAAAGGACAGGGACAGGGGTTAGGATTTCTTATAGTTTTTCTTACCATTTTCTCATTCCCTAGTAGTTGTAGTATCTTAGTATTTTACTAGGAAACTATAAACTCCTAATTTAGGGGTTTATAAACTACTAGGACATAGCTACTAGTATATATTAAGCTGCCTAGAAAGGATTTATGTATATAGAACTATAGCGCCATAGCCCAAGGCTGCATGCGCAGTATTGTACGTAGTATAATACAATGGATATAAAAAAAAAACAAAAAAAAACATCAAGTTTGTTTTAAAGTATAGTGTTAAGATATATAGTATTATATTATAGCATCTACTCTTTATAGTTGTTCCATTTATTAGTTCTATAGTAAAATACCTTCTATAGCTTATATACTTGCTCTAAATACTTTATATCTATACCTCTAATTACTCTTAGTTACTAGATGCTCTTTAGATAGTAGGTAATAGTATATAGCTTAGGAATATTAAAGTATAGTAGTCCTACTTTACTTAGTTAAAACGAAAGAAATATATCCTTTATCTTATCTATTCTATAAATAGCTGCCACTAAATACTAGATAGTTAATTCGTTATATAATATATATTAAGATAGTATAGTAAAGTCTATAAACGCCTGGATAAATAGTATAGCGCCTTTATTCTATTTTAGTAAGAGTGCTATAATAAGGACTAATTATCGTAATAGAGATTTATATATCTTTTTTTATCTATTAGCCGATATTTACCTAGTTATCCTACACTATTATATTAGTAAATTATTCCACCTATATAAAGCGGGTGGTAATAAGTACATTAATATTTAATATCTTTTGGCCGTAACTATCTATACGCAGGATATTAAGGCCCTAATATTTTCCGGCCTATATTTTGCTTTATATAAGCCCCTTAATCTAGTATATAAGGTATTTATTAGTAAGGCCTTTAAGCACCTAGTATAGGAAATTAGGCGCTATTATCTTATAGATATTAGATAAATTATAGCTCTATATAAAGTTATAGAACGGCTAAATATAATCTAAGTTATCCTTTTTATTAGTATTATAACCTTCCTGCTATATTTATATTTAGTTTTTTATTAATTAGTATATACGGAACAGCCACAATTACTAAATAGCAGTCGTTAAATTATACCGTTTATTTATATATATATAATAAGTCGAATATTTATAGCCACTTTTAATACCTATAAGTGTAACCTTTTTTTATAATTAGCTATAAATACAGCTAAAAGTAAAAAGTAGTGTTAATCCTAGCTATCTATATATAGAAGATATACTCTTTCTTTACTAGCTTTTTCTAACGCTATAAGTATTATTAGCATAACTATATTAGTAGTAGGGTTGTTACTAAAGTATATGTTTAAGGATAGCCGTAAAGGTCTTATGTTATACCGCTAGTTATATTATTTAGTTACTAAATATATAGACTAGGAGGTATATAAGCAGTAATAGGGCTAATTAATTTACGGATTATTAAACGCGTAGTTTAATATTTCTAATTAAAATATAGAGTGGCTATACTTTCTTACCGCTGGCGTATTATATTAGTTAGGTCTTATTACTAGCTAATATAATTAGCACTACGGTTACGCTAAGCGGTAGCTACTTTTATATCTCTTACTACTAGTCTACCATATTAAGCTTATTATATATTCTTATTCCTACTAATAAGTACTATCTTACTAGCAAGAAAGTTATATTTCCTTAGAAAGGGCCGTAACTAATAAGGAAGGACACAATCTCTAGGGTGTTTTGGTGACGTACTAGCAGCTACTAGTCCCCTACGGTTATAATTATTTTAATCTACTATATTTACTTACTCTTAGATTACATCTATTTTAAAAGTAGTTTTACTTTAATATTATTAGCACTTTAGTAAGAAAAATAGTCGGTAAATACTCCCTAAAGCTTAATATTATTAAACCACTTATTAATAGCGCGGTTAGAAGTCCTAGAGCTTACCTATTATAAGACCTATATATATTCTACCTTACTACCAAATAGATAAAATAGGGGAGGTATTTTATCTAGTATACTGCTAGTACGTTTAATACGCGGTATAATATTATATACTACTATAATATTATCCATAGTTTACAGATTTCCTTAATTCCGTCCTAGAGGCCTTCCTATAGCGCGGCTAGTAGCCTCTTTAAATATTTTAGTCTAAAAGACGTCCGTAAATATTTTAGTTAAAGTTTACTAATTAGTCTTAACTATCGCTAGGTTATACACCCTATTAAATATTATAGAATTATTATTATAGTGCATATCTGCAGCTCTATTATTTAGTTTATTAATAATATTATTGCCTAAAGCTTATATAGGTGGCTACTTATTACCTTACTCTAATTTAGCCTTATAATTAGTTATATAATACCCTTCTAAGGTTTAATAGCATAATAGTATATTATCGTTTATATATTATATAAGTGGCCACTTATTATATTGCTCTAGCTTAGCCCTATAATAGGCTATCTAATACTTCTCTAAGCTTTAATAGCGTAAGGGTGCATTATTATTTATCTCTTTAATATTAACGGCCTTATATCTACCCTTCTTCCGTTTTTATTATCTTAGACAATATTATTTATAACAGGTTAGACCGCCTATACTTTTTACTTTAGTCCTATACTTTTTATATTACCGCTAAATAGAGCTTATTTATAAATTACCACATTAAGCTATAATTTACTATAGTTTGGTTAGAAGGGGGCTAAAATAACATCTATATAGAACCGTATATTTAAAGTAGTATTTATAGCTTATACTATATTATAAGCTAGTTAAGATAGGAGGAGTATAATAAGAGTATAGCGATATCCGTGAACACTAACGCGCTAAATAGCGTAACCCGTTACGTTTTATGCTAATTTACGCTAGATTGCGTTATATTGGGCTAGGAGACTCTACTTATTACTAATATCGCGCCGCCTTTATATTATACTAAGCACAGAATTCTAAACACTACTATTCCCTACTTAGGATACTAGACTGTTTTTTATAATAGAACGCGATATATAATAGTGGTGTGCCATAAATACGGTGTAGTATAACTCTATAAGCGCTATAGACCCTCGAAAAGATATATAGCTTATTGCTAGCTTAGGCATTACTGTAGAGAGACTTAATACTATTAAGCGGACTTTTAAGTAGGTTATTATTAAGGACGGTATTCTATATATTTTATTTTATAGATAACTAAACGATTTGCTACGCGAGCAGGCGATTTAAAAAGTTATTTATTAAGTAGTAGAATATAAGAAGGCACTAGCGCTATGGGTATATAAGGCTATATATAATATACTAGCCCACGTATAGTTAAATATATATAAGAAGATAAAGGTGCTAGGGCGGCCTAGTATTAACTATATAGTGGATATAAAAAGGGGGTATACGGCTCCTATAAACTTATAGAGTTTGTCCTAGCTTAACTATATGTAAAACTGCGGCTATAATCTTAAACGACTTATTATACTACTTTATAGGCGGAAACTAGATAGTATAAACTTAGTCCTAAGTATAGACGTGGCCTTAAGTCTAGTATTACTGTTTAATACGCCTTAAGACCTACGCATAGTTAAATATCAGCTACTAGTTAAGATTTTTTTAGAGGCTAGGGTGGATTATAATAAGGAGTAAATATAGGCCGCCTATATAGAGACTATACCTATCTAAAACAATAGGGCCTTAAGGGCTGCTCTATTAAGGGCAGTTTATTATAGAGTAGGCTAGGTTATATTTACGGCTATTCGCAAAGATGGTGTACAAGTGTCTATTATAATTATAATATATTACTAACATTTATCTAGCCTTATTTTTAGCGTAATACGTTTTACTAGGCGGGCTAGAAGGTATTATTTAATTATAGTTAATCTAATCTACATAAAGATAGTAACTTTAGTTAAGTTTGCCTTATATTAAGACCTCCTATCGCACTAGGAAGCCCTAAGATTATTACCTATATATATATAATCTTAGGTTATCTAGACATAGTATAGCGAATCGCCTTTACTATAGGCTCTTTTATTAGGGGCAACTATATAAACATTATATTTATTCTATATTTTGCTAGCTAGTAGCTAGTATAGTAAAATAGGTATTATTCTAAGGACCTATAGCCTTAGCGACAAGTTTCTTAAGATATAGTAATAGTGTGCTAATGCTAGGAATAGTATAGCCTAGATTAGGGAACTACCTAATATAAGCAGGAGAGGGCGTTAGGTTACGTTGCCTTAGCGGCAGCTATAGCAAGAAAAAGATTAAATCCTATTTAGGGTTATTATAGTTTAGTAAAAATAGAGGCGGCCTATACTATACGGAGAGTAATTAATAATAGTTGCGGTTATTAGCGAGATATCTAGACTATAATTTAACTAGTTAAGTACTTAGAGAATATTTAGTTAAAAGTTTAGATTAGAATAAGGGCTTTAGAATAAAGTTAATCTAAAGCTTTAATCTAATTCTAAGGCGACCGTTTGGTTAAATTTTAGTTTAACTTAACTTTAGCTATAAAATTTTAATATTCCTCTAACCGCCTAAAAAACACGCTAAAAGTTACTAAAAAGCTAGTAACTTTACTATATACAGAATCTAAACTAAGGTCTTAGCGTTAGTTTAAATTAGGAGCTTAAAGCTCTTTATTTAAACTCTAGATTAAATCTAAAGGCTTTAGATTATATACGTCTATATAACCTATAAAGCTATAAACGCATATTAAATTAGAAAGGAACGCGTTCTTTTTACTAAACTTTTAGTTTAGATTTAAAAGCGTTAGATTATAACTAAATAACCCCTTAAAATCTAGATTATGGATTAGTATTAATTAACCGCTAGCTTATAAGGGATAGAAATTAGAATTACTAGGCTTTATAAATTGGGCTATCTTTACCGTAATATGCTTATATATTTTAGAGATTATAATTATTAAAAGTCTATCTTATTTGGCTATAATATATAATATTATAATATACTATATTTTACCTAGTGCTATAGCAAAATTGTAAATATTAAAGGCCTATAGCTACTACCGCTCTTAACTTCTATCTAGTGTCCCTATTTAAGGGTCTTACTACTAGTAAAATTTATAACATCCGTCCTTGCTATCCTCCTTATATTCCGACGCCACTAATATCCTCTTTATTATTATTATCCTCGCTATTATTACCGGCACCGCTCTAGTCGTTATTAGCGCCCTCTCCATTAGCCTCGTTCTACGCTTTAGTATAATTACTAGTACCGCTAATATTTGCTACACTAGCGAAGTTAGGGATAGTAATATTAAAGTTAACGTCTATACTATACGAAATGGGCATATAATCGGCTGTACGCTAGCAGTAGACACGCTATATAGTTTTATTAACGTTAAACGAGGCGATACGTTACTAGAAGTGCTCTTTCCGCTTAGGATTCTTAAGCTTAATAAATACCTTATTATTCTTATACCACTTCTTAATTTTATAATATGCGGTATTTATAAAAGTCTTATTGCCAGTATAATAATTATAAACCACCTAGGGACTACTAATAATAATAAGGCCCGCTTATAGTCTAGTAATTATAAAAAGGTTCCTTACTATGTTTTAGACAAATTTTAGCGGATTAGCAACTATTATATTATATACTAATAACTCTACCTAGCCGCCTTAGATGCCGTTAATAGTAAAGACCTTAATCTTACTAACTACTAGCGCAAATTCCCGCTACTTACTACTATCTTACTGGGTATAGCACTATTCTTTAAGCGCATATAGCGCTGCGGAGTAGGCGGTAAGTTAGGCTATATATAGAACGGTAAGGCTAACCTTTAATGGCTTAAATCTAAAGTCTATTAGCGCCATAGCTACCTAAAATACGCGTTAAGCGTAGACTAGGTTATACGTTAATTGGCTAAGCTTATTTACCTATATAGTACTATTAACGGTAAGGAAGGCGATAGGGTAGTTGCAGCGCGGTATATCCTTAAAAAAGCTCACCGCTAGCTTTAACTGCTTTTAGTTCTTAATTATTAGGCTTATCTAAAGCTGGCTATATAATAGGACGGCATTTATAAGATATGCAATGTCTTTAATAAATTAATATTAGAGCGAGAACTATACTATATCCGCACTAGCCGCAAGGAGACGCGTATAAAGGGAAATGGATTTCTAATAGTAAAACGGATTATTAAAATCGGGACTAAGGATTAGTTTTAGTTTAGTATATATTACTAAGGAGAACCTAAGGTATAGGGTTGCTAGCCTAGATTTATAGACCTCCCTAGATTAAATATAGTCTGCTTTAGGCGAACTTAGTAAAATTACTTAGCTTAGACGCCTTCCTAGCCTTATTATAGAAAACTATATATATAGCGCTAATAAAATATATATAAGTTTATAAGACCATATCGGGTGTTATAAGAATAATATTAGCCCTCTTAGCCAGGTTTATAATAACTATATTAGCCACAAATATTAATCCTATTTCATTATTTTGCGTTATATTATTACTAAGTGCAAATTAGTACAAGTATTGGCGGAATTTGGCGTATTTAGTTATATTAGGGTCTATAATAGGATATAGGTTTTTATTACTATTTAGGACACTTATAAGGCGTAATAACTACTAACCTTTAGATAAATCTATAATCTATAACCGCTTATTAAAGCTAGTAGCATTACTAGCCTTAAACATATAGTAGAGTAGAAATGCTATATTTAGCATAGACGCGTCCTTATTAATTATAGCATAGCTATCCTATTCCTTAAAATACTTAGGACGAGTATTAATGCCTGCCGCTATTCGCTATATAATAGTATCCCGCTTATAGACCTTAGTTTCCGTTAAGCGTATATAGCGGTAAAGGACGATAGGAAATTTGGCGGGACGGCCTTGCGTAATTAGTGCCTTATAGTCCTCTATAAGCGTATTATTAATTATCTTAGCTAGTATATCTAGTTAGTAATTAAGTAGCGATAGGACCTAGATTCTAGTAGGATCCTACTAAGGCGACCTAAGTTAATACTAGTATCGTACTTAAATAGTTAGGAAGGTTAATTTCCCAATACTACCGGGGCCTTATATTAGCAAAATACCGCCTGTTATATATTTAAGCGTAATATAATTACCCGTTTACTCTTTATTAAGTAGCGGTAAGATAGCTTTAAGGGTATTATTAACCAAGTTCTTTTTATACTTAGCAATATTGCAGTCAAAGTAATTAATATACAGGAGATTTGTAAAGTTATTAAATAGCGTAATTTAGCGCTTAATATAGAAACTATCGCCTCCTTACTATAGATAGCGTAAAGTATTAATCTTTTAGGAGATTCTAACTTTAGGGATACGCTTAGTTATAAGATATTTAATACCCTATACCATAATTAGGGCCTTATTTAGGTTACTAACTATTATAAAGTTATTGCTATTTAGGACATGCTCTAGAGCGAATATAGGGTTTAGTATAAATTTATAGCCCACCTATAATTAAAAAAAATAAAGGTATAGTAGTTATAGCCGGAGCTAAAGGGAGTAATATTAATAATAACTCCTTTCTAGCTGGCCTAGCTATCTGCGTCTTTACCTAGAAATAAGATATTAATAATAGAGTTAGTGCAAAGGGTAAGACTATTAACTATTTAGATGGCAGCATAGTAGACTTAGTCCGCGCTATTTAGGAAGGTAATAAAATAAATAATAGTAGGTACCTAGGGGTTCTAATTAACGGCCTTAAGGCTTACGACTACGGTATAGAACTAGACTGTAAAATACTTAAGAACGCTATTAAACTAATACCTTATAGGGATTTATACGATGGTCGGTTCTTTACTAAGAGCTATATGCTAAGCTGGATATTTATATTATAGTTCTTCTACTAGCAACCTAAAGGATTATTAACGCTCTGTTGTTATAGGCTTACGTTTAAGCTCGCGATATAACTATTAAGCTATTTAGTGCTTAGCGTAAAGAAATAGATAATAACTATAAGACTATTTAATAGCATATCCTAAGCTTTATAGATTTACGGCGTAAATAAGCCAAAGTCCCTATTAATAAAGAAGTACTTACTAAGCAATATACGCGTACCTAGTATAAGTTTATTAGAGGCGATAATAAACCTAATATAGTAAAGTTATAGGGTTATAGTATTTTATAGGAGAATACAAGTAAGATACTTAAGTGTAGTTAGACGTAATAGTCGTTAAGTAACTAGAGAAGTAGTATTAGCAGTATTAACCTTAACATTGCTAGCAATATTAGTATCTGTAAATTAGATAGACACCATCTTATATAAATAATAAGTAGGTATTTTACTAGTTTTATAAAATACCTAAAACGTAATGCTATATACTATAATATACTCTTTAATAATTTGTATAATAAACTAAACTATAAAGTCGTTATTGTTTGGAAGCTAGAGTATATTTAAAGATTCGGCTATTATAGAATTGCTGTCCTCTATATAGGTGTTTAGATTATTTACTAGGCTATCCGCCACTAAATAGAAGCCGGCTGTATTAAGAGGTTTAGGCGATAAAGAGGTAGCAGCTATATTTAAAGCGGTAGTACCTAGTATATCTACCTTGCCTAGAGCAGTTACGGCGTCTATTACCCAAATTAAAGTAGGTCTACTTATATAATCATTAATATTATACCCTATAACTTCGTAGTTTTTATATACCTAACTATAGAAGACAGTTTAATAGTCTAGGGAGCTATAGTTTAGGTAAGTCCACTTCTTCTTATCCGATAGTTAGGGATAGTCTCGCTTTTTATAGCCTATAGCACTATATTAGTTACACGTTATACTAAAATAGTTACTCTTAAAATAACTAGCTTCCCTATAATTATTACATATAGGGTTAGAGCAGTTAGCTTTAAAATAACCAGCCTTACCACGGCCGCGATAAAGTTAAGAAGCTTTCTTAAGAGGATAATTGGCGCGTATATAGCTGATAAATAAATAGAGATAGTATCTTAGAGCGTTATTAGCTAAGAGGTATAGACTGCTAAGCTTTAAAAAAAAGAGGCTTATTAAGTATAGGGCCCTTACTGTTACCTTACGAGACACTAGAGCCTATAGCCGCTATAGTTAAAGCAATCTTAAAAACTATAACGCCCTTAGCGAACTTTTTATAGTTATAAATGTAGTTAACGTCGCAAGTTATAAAATAATTAGTGGGTAAGTCTATTTTAGTAGTAGGCTATATTAAGCGGTAGTTTATATAAACGTATTAATAAATATAGATTCTCTATTATATAGCTAAGGCCGAAGATAAGGTAGCTAACTTACTACATTATAAGGCTTTATAGCTTAGATAGATCTATAAAGGCACTAGTTATAGAGTAAAAGTAAGGGTAGATAGTTAGTAGAGTTAGGTTAACTAGTAAAGGTAAGGAAATAAGGCGCGCCCTAATAAAATTATATAAGTAAGGCCTTGGCGGCAAAGTATATAGTTATATACTCTATAGGTTAAACGCGTATAAGGGCAAATTTATAATAACGAGATTAATCTATAAAGGAAGATATGGTATAGTATAAGTTATAGGGACTACCCTATTTAACCTATCTCTTAATATAGACCAGGCAATAGTCTAGTACTATTAAGCTTTTATAGTTTATAATACGAGTATATAAATATATAGAAGGGTAAAAGAAAAGAGAAGTAAGTAGTAAAGTAAAAGCACTTTACTATAGGCAGGCTAATTATATTATAGGTAAACGGAAACTTAAATACTGTAATTTGTTAAAAATATTACTAATAAGTATAGCCTACTACTGCTAGAAAGTATAAGTCTTTTCCTCCCTTAATTAGTAAAAGAAAAGGTATTATTAACTAAATAATCTCTTACTAGAGTACTAGGTAGGAAGCGGGATATTATAAAACTATATATTGTTTTAAATAGATCTAAAATAAAGATATTAAATATAAGAGACTCTAACGTAATAAATACTATAGTAGAATACTAACCTCTTATATAACACTAAATAGATAAATAGTGAGATAAGTTAATATTACTAATTGGCTAGATGCTAGTATATATAATATATCTATTATCTTAAAATGCCCTAAAATGCCCTAAAATGCCGCAAACTGCTATTAATTATATAAACTTATAATATAAGATATAAAACCTCCTACTACCTTTTATGGTAGACATGCGTTTAAATAAGTATTAGATATTTATACATAGACATAAATCCCGCGTACTAGATAATTATTATTTTAGATAAACTTACCAGTAGGCCCTTAAGTGCTATATAGTATAATAATAATACAGCGATTACGAAGTAAGTATAATACGTCGCCGTTTACTAAAAGTACTACCTATTATATACTAAGCGCTTTATAGCGATAAAGTCCGTATATATAGATATAGGCTAGTTTTCTAACTCTAGTGGCGCGTATATCCACCAACTTTATATAATAATAAGAAATATAGTAACGCCTATAATAAGTGCAATATATTGCCGTCTATTAGAAATACTACTTATTATATAGTAAGAGATACAAGGCTTCCTCGCGCACTAGAAGGACTATATAGAGCGGGAAGCTGCAATAAACCCCCGCAAGCGTGCCAGCAGAACGCCGGCAGAGCGCAGGCGGAGCGCCGCCACTATATAGGAGGTTACCAGCACCAAAGGCAGGCAACCACCTTTATCTCGAAATGGGCAGATTTAGAATGGCGACGATAGTAGTAGGTAAAGGCTAAAGACCGTATAGAAACTATATAGAAGACCCTATAAGGGAAACCTATAATCTTATTATATAAAGGCCTAATAAAAGCAGAGGCTATAGCACTATTTCTTCTTCGTATAGAGGTAATAGGGCTTAATATATAGCTTGTATCCGTTAGTGTACTAGCAGTTCTCCCGCGGTGCGAATATGGCTGGATAAAGCAGATAGTTTATTATATGCTGTTTTAGTATCTATACTACCAAAGGGCGGACTTTATAGTAAAATGCGCCTCTAAATATCTTTAGGATGTCTTAAATAATAAAGAAAGCGCCTAAGCGGTAGTAAAATGGCTAGTACAGTTAGGTGTTTTACCCCAGTTTTAGGTAGTAAAGGTAATAGATATAGAGGATATAAGTAAATACTAGCCTTTTTAAAGCCTAGAGGACTAGTAAAAGAATAAGGGTAAAAGGATAAGGAAAGAAGGGGGTAGAGTAAGATTATCCGTAAAGTGTAGCTAGTTGGCTTAATATATAGACTTAAAGGCAGGTAGAAGGCGAGCTGCCGGCGCTCCGATATCGGAACGCTACTATCTCTCTAGCGCGGCCTAAGGTTGGGTTTTCTCTAAGTTAGAGTTTTTCCTATAGAAGGTATTAGCCTATGTAGACCTACTAGGGGGACTGGGACGGGCGGTAAATTGAATTTATTATTATTATTATTATTATATAGTAAATACTTTACTATAATAGAGCCCGTATATATAGATATAGGCTAGCCCTTTAACTCTAGCGGCGCGTATATATACTAACTTTATATAATAATAAGAAATATAGTAACGCCTATAACCTCCTATATTCTACTATGCCGTAATAACTATTTACCCCTCCGTAGGCACTTAATAAGTTACTTATATTAAAAACTATAAGAGTTTAGCGGTACTAAACCGCCACCTAGCCCTAAATAGGCTAGGTAGGGTAGTCCCTATAAGTTATATAATTATACCCTTATTTAACTATATAGTACTAAGTCTAGCCGTATTTACCCTAACTAGTAGTAGTAAATAATAGCTAATTTTACCTTTATATAGGTATATACGGGTAATTATAAGATCTACCTCTTTACTTCTTCTTAATTAACTTTATTTACCCTACCTTCTATTTCTCTTATAACTAACCTCTAACTATATCTAATACTAAAGTTATACTAGTATAGCACTAGCCAGCTACCGTATAAAGCCCTCCTACTTTAATAATCACCTTCTACTTAATATATACCACAATATTACACATACCTAATTAAATAAGCAACTTAATAATAACACATCTATAGGTAAAGCCGGATGCGTAGTATAAGGCGAACTTAAAGCTAATTAAAGATATAGATATTACCTAAGGCTTTAAAATAACTATCAAAAACTATAATAAACTAAAAAAGAGGGTTAAAGATATTGCAATTAAAGTTAAGCCTAAGCACGTAATATATTGCGGTAACTCTATAATTATAACGGAACCTTATAGTAAGAACTACGATGGGCTCATTATTGGGCTAGGTGTGTAGGTAATATAAGTTAAAAGTCAATAACGTAATAATAACTGGTGGAGTGGTTGCCTAACAGATTAACTCTAATTATATTCTAAGAATTACTATAAGGAAGGGACTATCTAGGTAGGGACTAAGGGTCCTTAAATACACAACCGTACTTCTATAAAATCCTTCTTATATATAATATACGTCTTATATATAAGGTACATAAGTTCCTCTTATTCCTCTTATTTAATATATAGCATATTATATAACCTTAGTTACCATTCCTCATTATATAGTTCTATCGGCTCTATCCTAGACCGTACTTATATTAACCAACTAGCTTCTTCCGACTCTCCTCTAAGTAGTTATAATATTATACTTAAAGCGTCCGTAACACTATCTCCCTCCTTTTTATCTTCGTCCTTAAAGATTCCTAATATCTCTAAGTCGTTTACTAGAGGTATAATATCCATTTAATTAATTTGGTTAATATTGTTACTTATTATACCTAAAGTAATTTCTTCTTTATACGCCCAACGTCGTGCTTATACTATTGCTGCAATATTATCTCTTAGTAAGATTATACCATCTCTATATTCTCGCTGCTTAAAAGAGGGGTTAGTCTATATTGCGTTAGCAAACCTATCTTCGCAATAACTATCCTCTTACTTAGAGTGCACTAAAGCGAATATTCGTTCGTCTTATAACGTTTGCTCTACCTCTAATACTAAATATACGCGACCTATTACTTTTAATAGTTGTCTAGTTCCTTAACTAATTTGTTTTAGGGTCTTATATTTAATCTACTACTACGCAGCTAGATAGTAAACTATCTTAAGCCCTTATTAAGTTAAAACGTTCTTATAATACGGAACAGAAGGCCCTAAATGCTTATATTACGGCATCTACTTATTTACTTTATCTTAAGAAGGTTTATAAGAAGGTTTATTTTAAGGAGTAGAAGCTTATAGAATAGGGTTTATAGGAACTTAGTAATAAAAGAATGAATTCTCTTTTAGCTAAAAGGGAAACAGATCTAAGTAGTTTAGCAACTACTCTTCTTAAATCCCCCTTAGGTAACTCGTTTTTTAGCGATCCTTCTTTATTAATACTACCTAACCTAATTTCTTCTAATACTCCTGTACCTTTCCTATAGCGTTTTTTAGGTTCTCTAGTAGCTCCTAGGTAGTCTTATTATAGCCTATCTACTTAACTTTATACTATATTTTATCGTTAATATCCTTATAACTAATAATCTTTAAAACTTACTATTTGTCTTCTTCCTGTCCTCTATATATATCTACTTTATAAACCAGTAGCTTAACATTTCTATATACTGGCTCTAGCATTATAATATACTATATAGGGTAAATCTTTATTTTAGCTAGTAAGTTTAACTTAAACGTAACCGATAAAATTCTTTACTTAATTTTGAAAGGTCCTAGTTTAACGTGGTCTAACTTCTTACTTAATTATTAACTCTTAAAATTTTTATATAGTAGCTATACTTTATCTCCCTCCTTAAGATCTGGTCCCTTAAATCTCTTAGCATTATAGTACCTTTTTATTCTTTCTTATACTTTCTTTATTAATTCTATAAGGTCTATATAAAGATTTATTAACGTCTTTATTCTCTCTTTAGCTATGCTACTTATTTTCTTTACTTATTATAGTAACAATAATATCCTTAGCTTATATCCATAATTTGCCTTAAATAGTAATATGCCTATTCCTTTTTAAGGTATTATATTATATGCAAATTATATAACTAGTAATAGCGATATCTAATTATTCTATGCGTAATTAATATAGTGCCTTAGATACTGCTCTAGTATCTAATTTAATCTTTCCGTTTAACCGTCTATTTGCGGATAATATGCGGTAGAAGTTACTACTCTAACTCCTTATTCCGCTAAGAATACCTTTTAGAATACTGCTATAAATCTTAAATCTCTGTCTAATATAATCTTACTTAGTGCTCTATATTTTGCGAATATTTCTTTAATATAGATTCTAGCGACATCTTTTACTAATATTTCTTCTATATACGCTATAAAGTATCCCCACTTTATAAGCTTGTCTACTATTACTAAGATCGCGTTATAATTTTGTCTAGTAATAGGATCTTTTAACTTTAGTAACTTAATAATAAAGTCCTATAATATGACTTCCCATAGTCTCTCTGGTATTTTAATAGGTTGTAGCCCTCCGTATAGCTTATACCTTATTAGTTTATTTCTTTAGTAATCTAGATATTTTTTTATAACTTTTCGCGCTAAGCCCTAGATTCTATTAATAATATACTCCTCTTAGAGTCTCAACACTAAGCCCATAGCTCCTTTATGTCCTTAAGTTATTCCTTTATAGAAATCTTCCACAAATTATTCTGCTATACTTTTTAGGATATACTACTTCTCAATTTTTGTATATATCCGTCTATAGATCTTCTAACTATGCTTTTAGAATTCTTTATACCTAAAAGCTCTCTAGTAACTTATAAACTCTATCTAGTTCTTCCTAAGTTGCTATAATTTTTAGATAATTATACCTAATTAATTTATCTATATCCTTTCGCAGTAAAGCCCCTAATGGCTTCTTATTATTTTATAGTTTAGCTTTCTAACTTAGAGCGTCTACTTATATATTGTCTATACCCTTAGTATACTAAATCTCGAAATAGTATTCTGTAAGCATCTCTGCCTATCTAACCTATCTTTAGTTAAGTTCCTTTATTATTAAAAATCCTATTAAGTTCTTATAATCCGTTTTAACCATAAATAGTTTCTTTATACCTTATAAAAATGCTCTCTATTTCTTTAGTACTGCGACTATACTTAACAACTCTTTATTATAGATGTTGTAGTTTAACTTTGGTAGTATTATCTTCCGACTATAGTATGCTACTAAATGCTATCTATCTTAATATTTTTATATAAAGTATACCCCTAGTATATAATCTAATACATCCGTCTCTATAACCGTCTCTAGACCTAGTTAATAGATTTTAAGAACTGGCTCCTAGGTAAATAACTCCTTAACTTTCCTAAATAGCTCTTACTGTTCCTTTCCCTATACCTATAGTTCTTCTTTCTTTATTAACCGCGTAAATAGTTTAATATCCTTTAACCATTGCGCTATAAACCTTCTATAGTAATTACAAAACCCTAGAAACAACCTTAACTGCATAATATTCTTTAATTCTTACCAATTTACTATAGCCTTAATCTTCTTTAGATCTATACTAAGTTAGCCTAGTTTAATAATAAATTTAACAAAATCAGTCTTTCTAGTAAAGAACTCGCATTTCTTAATTACTACTAGCATCTGTTCTTCTTATAGTCTCTTTAAGACCCATTTAACGTATTCCCCATATTCTTCCTTAGATATTAAGTAGATAATAATATTATTAAGGTATACTATAACAAATTTATCCAAGTATTCTCCTAATATATTGTTAATACGCTTTTAGAACGTCGCTAGTATATTTATAAGCCCGAATTGTATAACTAATAGTTTATATAGTCCTTCCTTTAACCTAAAGGCTACTTTCTATTTATCGCCTTCCTTAATCCTAATCTAATAGTACGCCTATCTCAGATCTATCTTTATAAAGATTTATACATTACCTATCCTATTTTAAATTTCACTAATTAAGGGTAAAGGATACCTATCCTTCTAAGTAATACTGTTTAACTATCTATAGTCGATACACAGCCTTAGTTTACCATTTTTCTTTAATACGAATAGTACTGGATAACCCGCTAATAACTATAATGGTCTAATATACCCCTTTTATAGGTTTTCCTAGATAAACTCTTTTAATACTCTATCTTTTTCTTTAGTAAGCTTATAGATTAGAAAGAACCTTAGACTTATTCCTAGTTCTAATTCTATCTTATAGTCCTATACTATATATTCTAACAGCTTTTTACTTTCTAGTAACTATAGTTTCTTACCATACTTATAGTATCTCCTTAGTACATAACTTAGTCCCTTTTCCATTTCTCTATAGGTTACTCCTACTTAGTACCATACTAACTTAGCTTATTATTACATTTTTGCAGCGTTAAGTATCCCTAATATTAACCTAGCCTATAATCCAATTAATTTTTAGATTATACTCCTATAACTAAGGCATTCCTAATACTACCTTATTATTCCCTAATAGTAATATATTAAAAGACATCTTAATTTATCTCCCTTTAATAGTTAGCTAAATAGGTCCTATTTTAAGATTAATAATACCTCCTCCATAGGCTATCGGATCTCCTAAAATTATCACTAATAGGTAAAAATACTCCTTTTTCCTATGTGGTAATCCTATTCTTTTAACTGCTGCTAGCAAGATATAGTTCCTTATTGCTTTACTATCTATTAATACCTTAAACTATTAATCTTGCCACTTAACTTATAAATTTAGGTATTATCCTTAAATTCCTTTAAGGGTCTAAGGCTCTACTACTAGTTCCCTCTAGTCCCGTAGGCCTTTACTTTTCCTAACTATTAGCTGCTTAATTCTATTTATACTTAGTCCACTTTTAGCCAATACTTAATTCGCTTTTTATCTTTAATATACTATAAACACGTATTCTCTAGGCATTCCCACCACTGTTATCTATCTAGGCATTCTTCCGTAAGGAATTTTCCTAGCTAAAGTATTAAGTCCCCTTAGGCTTATACCTCTACTAACTTATAGCCTTCTCTATAATTAGGTAGTTTTAGATAACTTTTTCGTCTAGCTACATATAGAAATCTTCCCACTTATCGTTATATCTTTGTCTATACCACCTTTAGTATAGCTGCTAGAGTATATACGGTTTGTCGGTAAGGAAGTATCTTCTTATTACTACGTCGTAATAGCCCTTTATATATTATTCTTTAAATCTAATTAGAATCCCTAAATCCTCTTCTTATTCCAGTTCGTTAAGCCACTTAGCTTTTAGTATACCTGCCCTAAGCCTATTAGTAATTCTTTATATGGGTGCTCTATCCCTTATATAACCTAGTATACTAGATCTCTTATCTAGTTTCTAATCTTACTATAAGGTAATTCTTACTCTAAATTCCTCTATGGTTTCTTTCTTTTCGCGTCTTATAAGTAGATCCTTAAAGCCTTCTTACTTCTTAATCTTACTATCGATTCTTTAATCTTTAGGCTAAACACTACGTTCTCCTAGTAAGTCCTCTAGGTCTATATACCTGTCTCCTAGTCTAACTACTATTTATACTACAAATTCTCTAATTTATAAAGAAGCCCCTTACTTCTTACTTATAGGTGTCCGTGTTTATACTCCAAATTCTTAATCCCTTAGATTCTTTAATCCTAAGCTTACCTCTAACTTAAGCATTGCTCCTACCTTAGTCTAACTAAGCTTAGGTGTTCTTATCTTATCTTAAGAGTCTTAAATTTCACTTATCTTATCTTAAGAATCTTATATTTATAGGAAACTTTATCCCAAGCTTATTCGTATATCTTTAAACTAAGCTACTACTCTGCTCTATTAGTTTCTATCTATTATAGGTCCTTAAGCTTACCTTATCTCGTCTTAAGAATCTTAGTCATCTCTTATCTTATCTTAAGAATCTTAAGCCTTTAGCCTTTTACCTTTATTAAGTGCTAAAGTAGTTTACTATCCTACTTCTCTTATATCTCGCGAAGCGATAAACATCGTATCTAGTGGGGTTTTAATCCCTACTAATGTTCCCTATTCTATAGTAGAATCATCCTCTACTTTTTATATAATATCTTTAAGGTCTATATATTTCTAGTAAACCGCCCTTATTACCTTATCGTCATAAAATATTTCGCCTATATTAAATTTATTATCCTTAATATCCGATCTACGAACTAGTTTATTAGTTCCTTTATATTCCGCTAAATATAGCTCTTATAGCTAATAGCTTACGCCATACTTAGCGTCTCTATAAATTTGGTATACGTTATTATAACAGAACGTAAAACTTCTAATTAAACATTCTTTTATTCCTTGCAGTGCGCTATTATCCCTCTATATATATACGTCTTCTACTATTAGTCTAGTTCCCTTTATTACATAGTAATTCTAACTATTTTTACAATCCCTTGCAAAATAACCTTGTTTTCCGCAATTTATATAAGCTCCATCTTTAAACTATTAGCTTTGCTATAGAGTCTGCCTAAACATCTTCTACTGCTAAGATCTCTGGTTTAGCCTCTACTCCTTAGTCCTATAATTACTAGATCCTTAACCTCTAGGTTTTTATAGTTTCTTACTTTATCTCTTATAGGCTTCTCTAGTACCACCTAGGTCTATTAGCTCTGCGCTATACTATAGTTTTTAACTTAGCTTTAGTTAATACGTACTCTATACCTTATATAACTATAGAACTCTATCCTAACCTCTTTTAGCCTATTCCCTTTAGTAGATCTAATTATCAATCTTAATTACTTAATCTATTAGTTTTCTTAGGGTGTCCGTATCTTCTATCAGGATAATTACGTCCTAGACTTTAGCCTTAAGTCCCTGTTTATACTATGCTATAAGCGCCTTATTATTCCACTTAACTTACGTTACTAACGTCTGGAACTATATTATATACTTAATTACTAAGGTTTATTACGTAATATTTTAGAGTTTTTTTTTCGCTACAGTTACTGCCTCTAGGTCTCCAAATATTTATATAAGTCGCTCCGTAAACCCTTCCTAACTTAAGAATATAAACCGCACCTTTTAATTAGTAGTTGTTATTCCATTTGCCTATATTTCTATAAGGTAAGACTTAAACCACTTAAGTGCTCTTCCTAATAGGAATAGTCCTACATGGGCTATTTAATCTATAGGTGTTAGTAGCTTTGCCCCTTCCTATATAACTTTAAAGTATATTTGCGTAAGAAACCCTTTAAGCTTTAATCTCTTTCCTAAGTATCTCTTAATTAATAGTAACTTAATCTTCGCTACTCTAATCCTATTAACCCTTTCTTCTAACGCTGTATTATTAGTTATTAGCTAGTTAACTATCTCTTATAGTTATCTAACCGTTATAGGTTGCTGTGAGTTAGTGTCTACTATACTGGTATCTCCTAACCTTAAAGTAGTTACCGCCGTTAATGGCGTTATAGTAGCTGCTTTTGGTGGTATATTGTTTAACTTTTTTTATACTTAATACCGTAACTAGGTAGTAATTTTATAACGGAACCTTATAGTAAGAACTACGATAGGCTCGTTATTAGGCTAGGTGTGTAGGTAATATAAGTTAAAAGTTAATAACGTAATAACAACTAGTAGAGTGGTTGCCTAATAAATTAACTCTAATTATATTCTAAGAATTACTATAAGGAAGGGACTATCTAGGTAGGGACTAAGGGTCCTTAAATACACAACCGTACTCCTATAAAATCCTTCTTATATATAATATACATCTTATACATAAGGTACGTAAGTTCCTCTCGTTCCTCTCGTTTAATACGTAGCACATTATATAACCTTAGTTACTATTCCTCGTTATATGGTTCTATCGGCTCTATCTTAGACTGTACTTGTATTAACCAACTAGCTTCTTCCGACTCTCCTCCAAGTAGTCGTAATATCGTACTTAAAGCGTCCGTAACAATAATAATAAAAAAAAGATATATTAAGGAGTTTTATAAGTAACTTTTGTAATTTACTAATGCTTTACTGGATTAAAAACTGTAGGTAATTCTAAAAATTATAGGAAGTGCTTATTCTAATCGCGTAAGGAGGGTACTAAGTACCTCTAAGAGTGGGCACGCTCTATATAAATATACGTTACCCCTAAAGACTAAAGCATAAGATAAAATAACGCTACCTTAGCTGCTATATACAATATAGCCTATAGATATTACCGTAACCCTATTATATAGAATCCCTTTACCTTAGCTAGTAACCTTAGCGGTAAGTAACGTAATTAATATAGAAGATATTAAAATTAAAATTTAATCTATAGGCTTAACGGGTAAGTTAATAGTTAGGGTAGTTTAAGTTTTATATTTAATAAGTAGAAATCTATATATAGCTCTAGGTAAGCTATAGGAGAAACTATAAGCCTATATAAAGCTTAACATTAACGGTCCGCCTAAAAAGAACATCTATATATTGCTATAAAGATATAAAAACCTTATAATATAGTTAGAGGGCACACTTATTATAGCTCTTAGCAAAATAGCAAGAAATAGCATAAAGGAGGCCATGCTTATAACATTACTCTCACCTTCTAGCTTAAACTCCTAAGTTGCTACCACTAATAATATACCGCTAGCTATTAAATTTAAGGCGCTTAGACACAACGGACGTAGTATAAAAGTCCTAATACCGCGTAAGGCTAGCGGTAAGAGTAAATTAGAAGAAGGCAAAAAGCGAAGTTATTTAAAATTAGCAGTATATAGCTCTAAGGAAGATAGTAAGGGTAAGCCTATTAGATATAAGAAATTAGATAATAGTAAGACTAAATTAGGTAGATATAATAAGTAGCCTTAACTAAGATTAGCAATAAATGCCCTAGAAGAGGATAATAAAAGCAAGCCGGCTATGCCTAGAAAGCTAAATAGTTATAAGGCTAACCTAAATAGAAGTAGGAAACGCCTTTAAGCAAAATTAGCGGTAGGTACCTTTATAGAAAATAGTAAAAATAAGCCAGTTATACGCAGAAGGCGATTAGTAAAGGGAAGACGTAACCTATCTGCCTATAAGCCTATATTAACAAGTAATAGCGGTACTAAAGAAATTACCATAGATAATAGTAAATTGCTATAACCTATTACTAAACCTAAAGGTATATACTAGCCTAATAATATAATAGACGACCCTACTACTATATTACTAACCGTTAATATTCCTTAAGATATTACTATAGAGAATAGCAAATTGCCGTAATGTGCTAGTAGACATAATAATTAGTTCCTATATTATACTAACTCTAAGGATATAAAGAGTAGAGATAAAGATAAGGATTTAGTTAATAATAATAACTAAAATATAGACGCAGAGTGTCACGGGACTTACACGCTCTCACGTCCCTGCGCGTTTTGACGTTCTTGACCCGTGCTTACGTTCGTCCCAAGACACCTACGCACGTTCCCCTACAACCCCTATTTATACCCGACCTGGCATATAAAGAATCTTCTTCTTCATCCAAATGTCTTTATATTAACCACGCATAGTTACGCATACGTAGCCTTCTTTAATTACTACCCTATTTAGTACATTGTATTCCAGCTTGTGCCCACTTCCGTAATATTATATTTGGATCCCTTTTCTATACCTGGCGGGCCTATGGGCTACTAGTCGCGGAGCATGCCTTTCTACGCCTATAGGGTAGATATAGGAGCTGCTAGCTGCGGGTAGACTGGGACGCTGGGGTTCTGAACTGGTACGATAAGTCTCCGTGCCGATTTGCATACGGACCTAACGATAAGACACCGCGCCGATACGCCTGCGACCTCAATGGCTTATATCCTACTGCTATTACGAATAGGCACGTTACTGCCCCTCGGTTTAACCTAATGGCTTGCATCCTATTGCTATATAAACACGAATATGAATACGGAAGCTGGTACCTTACTACTATCCTACCGACCTATACGTACTGCCCTACGTACCGACAAGACCTTGCGCCGCTACGCCTGCGAAATAAACCCGATAACCTGTTATACCAATAAGCCTACAACCTAACCTAAACACGACTAGGTAGAGCCTCGCTCCCTAAACCCCCGAACCCGTTGCTTATATCGTACTACTGCCTGAACCAACAAGCCTCGTGCTAATACGCCTATAAGACAACCCGTTACTAGTATTATACTACTACCTACCCGAACTAATAAGCCTTGTACTGATACGCCTACGAGACAACCCGTTGCTAGTACTGTATTACTACTGTCCGAACCTACTACTAAAGCTCTCTATATTTAATACCCGAATTGTCCTAAGCCGCCCGAACCTGTCGCTAGTATTATACTACCGCCGCCAAAGTTATTCGTATCCGATACCCAAACTGTCTTAAGCCGCCCGTTGCTTGTATCGTACTGCTACCTAAACCAATAAGCCTCGTGCCGATATGCCTACGAGCCGAACACAACTAGGTAGAGCCTCGCTCCCTAGACCCCCGAACCCGTTGCTTATATCGTACTACTGCCTAAACTAATAAGCCTCGTGCCGATACGCCTACGAGATGCCCCATTGCTAGCACCGTACTGCTACCATATAAACTAATAAGCTCCGTGCCGATTCGCCTACGGAACCTAAACACGTCGCTAGCACCATACTGCTACCCAAATCTGATAAGATCCCGTGCCGATATACCTACGGAACCTGCGCTAGCACTATACTGCCACTGATAAGAACCTACCTATAATATAAATACTATACCGCACTAATAAGAACCTACTAAGAATATGCCTTACCACGACCACGAATACCGTACTAACCGTACTATACTGCCGTTTAGGCCGATAAATACTACCTAAAACGCCCATTTTGGACCAAAAATTGGGGTAATTTTTTAGGGGGACCTGGAGTATAGGAAGGGAAGGCCGTAGAGCTGCTAGAAGCGAGAAAGGGACTATATAAGCTTTAGCAATGCGTCTCTAAGCGGCAAGGATAGAAGTATAGCTGGCAATAAAAGCTGGGCTATACTTTAGGCCTAATAAGTTAGTGGCCTAATAATTAAACATAGAAGGACCGAACTAGAGGAGCCTATATAACAGAGGACGTAGAAGGGCGGAAAAGGCTAACAAATTTTTTTTTTCCCGTATTAGGTTTTTTTTCTAGTATATATAATATAATACGCCTCACAGGAGCTTGGAAGTAAGGGGGGGGTACTATTACGGGACTTACACGCTCTTACGTCCCTACGCGTTTTGACGTTCTTAACCTATGCTTATATTCGTCCCGAGACACCTACGCACGTTCCCCTATAACCCCTATTTATACCCAACCTGGTATATAAAGAATCTTCTTCTTTATCTAAATGTCTTTGTATTAACTACGCATAGTTACGCGTACGTAGCCTTCTTCAATTACTACCCTGTTTAGTACATTGTATTCTAGCTTATACCTACTTCCGTAACATAAAGGAAGAACTTAATTAGTAAACTTTTTTAGCCCAGCTCTATAAGGCTAGGAAGAATAACCTAAATAGCGTACTAGCGTATATAATAGAGGTGGATCTTTTACTTACTTTAGAGTATTTCCTACTCGTCTTATTAAAAGCACTCTTTAAAACCGCCCTAATTAAACTCCCTAATTAGGGCCTTGTATTAGGCTTTAAATTTAGCCTATATTAAGTAGTATTTATAGCTTAAGCATTTAAGCAAGAGAGGATAATTAAAGGAGGTAGTATTTATATAGACAAACCTAGCGCGGGTATGTTGGTTACATAAGGTGATATCACGTAGCTACGATTCGTAGATAGTATGATGATTGTTCTTCTTGTTTTAAATATAGAAAGCAAAGGATTGTAAGGATTGTAGTGCCTAAGTAGGGGGCTGATAAGTTACTATAAGGGTGACTAATTAGAGATAATATAACCTCTGTCTATACATTCCGACACTAGCAGTTCTTTCTTTATGCTTATAGCGCTGTAAAAAGGCAGTAACGTGTTAGTTTAGCTGTAGGTAGAAGCAGCAAAAGTCTGTTCGGGTAGTAGTACGGTACTAGCGGCGGTAGTAATAGTGGTTAGGCATAGAGCTTGTCTATTAGTCGGTCGGTTAATTGTAGGCGTATAGGCACGATCGTTTAGTCGGTAGATTATAGGTATATTAGCGCAATCAGTATCGTAATAGCAGGCATAGCGGCGCTATTAGTTTGTTGATAGTATGTGGCAGTACAGTGCAGTACTTATAGTTATTGTTATATAGCAGTACAGTGCCAGTATAGGGTCGGTTCCGTAGGCAGATTGGCACGGAGTCTTATTATAGGGTTGGTTTATAGGCGTATTAGCGCGACAGTTGTTAGATTTAGGTAGTAGTACGGTACGAGCGTCAGGTGGTTCTATAATAAGTTCGTTTGTTTAACCTACCCCTTTATTATAGCGTCCGTAGTTTTGGCTTTAATCTTAATTATAGTAGCGGCAATTTGTAAAGAAGGTAGTATACACTCTTTAACTAGGGTATTCCTTCTCCCGCGTAGCAATTAAGGGCTATAATTTGTTAATTAACTAAGACAAGTCTTCTTTAGGATTTAAGACGGCAATTCTATAGGCGGGAACTCCCTAGTAAGCTATAAATAACTTATTATCTATATAGATCTTTGTAATTATGGCCACCTCCTTACTATATCTAGGTCCTTGCCTAAGTCCTTACTCTATACTAGTCACGGCTAGTTTAGGTGGTGTATGTATATATAGCTGCTGCGGTCGCTGCGGAGGTTCCTGCGGAGGTTGTTGCGGAGGTTGCTGCGGAGATTGCTGCGGCTGCTGTGGTTGCTGCGGAGGTTCTTGCGGAGATTCTTGCGGAGATTGCTGCGGAGGTTGCTGCAGAGGTTGCTGCGGAGGTTTTTGCGGAGGTTGCTGCGGAGGTTCTTGCGGAGGTTGCTATAGAGGTTGCTTTGGAGCTTGTTGCGAAGCTTAATGCGGAGCTTATTGCGGAGCTTAAGGCATGGGTTAAGATACGGCAGCCTAAGGAACTTAAGGTGTTTAATAGTTTAAGGTTATTTATAGTGTTGCTTATAGCTATCTATTATTAGGATTCCCTTAAGAGTTAAACTTCTTTTAGTGCTTAATCTCTTATGAAGTCTATTTGTGCTCTTCTTCTGCGTTAAGGACTTGCTAAATATTATCTCTAATAGTACCCCCGTTTATAGGTATAAACACTTTATTCTCCTATAGAAAGTCTTAAAAATCCTAAATAATATAAATATTGCTAAGTGCCTAGGTGTCGGCAGTCCATTCTATAAAATCCTCCCTAAAATATTCCTATAGCTATAAATCGGCGTAGTATTTACTTTGGTAAAATAGAATACGGTATAGGAGAAAGCTATTAACTTATTTTGCGGTATAAGTTATTATGTTAATAGTAAATTCGTCCTAATCTTTATTGATAAGTTTCGCGTACGAAGCTACCCCTAGTAGTAAGAAGTCTTCCCAGTTGTTTAAAGTAGGCGTAGCCATATTTTTGGAGGGAGGGAAGTATTATTAGTGTAGGGATTATCGTTTAGTACGCGTTTGTAATATATAATTGTCATTTAGTATGCGTTCGTTGTTTAGTACGCGTTTATAACGTATAATTGCGATTATAGGGCTTAGGACTAGTTCTGGCCTTAAATCGCGAAGACTTATAAAGCGTATTATTCTATATAATAGACGTAAGAATCTATAATCTTAGAAAGGCTTAGAACTAGTTCTAGCCTTTAAATCCTTAAATTTATAAAAGAGTTTTATTTAAGGTTTAGGACCAGTTCTAACCTTAAAAGATAGCTTCCTCTAGCACGAGTAGCACTGGTATAGTGGCTTATCTCTTCTTAGTGGAATACCTAGCTGTTCTATGGTATAACAGTAAAGTTAACTACTAATTAGTATTGGTTATATAAGGTGATATCACGTAGCTACGATTCGTAGATAGTATAATAATTGTTCTTCTTGTTTTAAATATAGAAAGTAAAGGATTGTAAGGATTGTAGTGCCTAAGTAGGGGGCTGATAAGTCACCATAAGGGTGACTAATTAGAGATAATATAACCTCTATCTATATATTCCAACAGGTAAGACTATATAAATAATTACTTAATAGCTAATAAACTACTTTTATTATTAGAACGTAATGGACGTTTAAAAGGCCTAAGCTGCTAGGGACGTAACCCGCTACCTACCTAAGATATATCCGCCGGATATAAAATGCCTATAGGTAGTAAAGTAGCTAATTATATACTACTATAAAGATAACTTTAAGAAGCTATACCCTATAGACCTATAGTAAGACTACTTAGTCATCCTTACGCTAACCCTAGGCCTACTAGGATTCTTAAAAAACGTAAATATAATATTATAATACGGCGTGATTATAAAGCTCCTTAACCCGCCATAGATTATAATTCTCGCCCCTAGCTATAATAAAGTTAAGATATTTAGTAAACTAAAAAAAGATAAATAGCCGTAAATCCGTAAGGCTCTTAAGTAGACTAATAAGAAATAATAGGAGAACGATAATAATATATATCTAGTTAGCAAGGCTCTCCTATTATATCTATAGGGTAAAGCCAGGTTTAAAAATAATTATTACCCTGCCCCTAATATAATAAAACTATTAACGCTAAGATACTTAACCTAATTCCTTTTAATTACTACGCGAAATTGTATTACTATATAACTAATACACGGGTTTATTACTATATAAACCAATATATAGAAACACCTAAATAGCTAAACCCCTAGAATATATTAGAAATTAAAGAGTATAATATAGGTTAGGCGTATCCTCTAGGATAAATACTACCTAAACACAACTAGTAGAGTCTTAATGTCGTTTATTAAGGATATAGTTAAGGAGTACTATATCGCGTATAATCGCAGCCCTACTATATAGGGTATATCTAGTACGCCTAATAATAGGAACCTAACGTAACTAATATAGTTTATTATAGCAGGATTAAAGAGGCTAGAGTAGGAAGAAGTTAATAAGCTAAAGGGAACGGAGTTTAAAGTACTGCTTAAGCTTAAAGAAGAAAATATCTAGCTAAAGAAGAAGGAATTTAACCATCTCTATAAGGATGCGAAGACTAACCTAGTTAAAGTAATAGTAGATAAGAAATTTAGTAAACTAGCTATATTTTTCCGTATAGTTATTACAACGTTTTAGATATATAAAGGGGAGTTAATACTCTAGTTTAACCAGTAAAAGCTTATCCTAAAAAACAGCTATTTTAAATTAGTTATATTATAGACCGACCCTAATAATACTAAGGCGGCTATAATTATAGCTATAGAGGACTAAGTAAGAATAAAGTAGAGGCGCTAATATAAGGAACTTCTAGCTATATAGGAGGAAGATAGTAGTAATCTAAATACTAAACCTAAGATACATCGGCAAAATATAGTACCCTTTAAATGGCCTCAATGGTTAGTGGTTAACGCAATTAGCGCGCAGTTGAGGGCATTTAGCAACTCGACCGACTAGCCTATATCGTGTTTTTTTGACACGCAGCCTGCGCGCAGCCTGCGCGTAACCTGCTAGCAATCTATATATTTGGCAACCATAATTATATTTACCTCTTTTATACTAATAATATATTTTAAATAAATAAAAGCTATTTTAAAGCTATTTATAAGGCTAGCAAAATAAATATTATTATTTTAGATAATTTAATATAATACAGCAATAGTTCTCTTCTACCTATCTACCTATTAACTTACCTATCTACCTGCATCGCCTACTTATTTATATCGCCTACCTATCTACATCTACCTATCTGCATTTACCTACCTATCTATATCTACCTACCTATCTATATTTACCTACCCGTTAGCATTTACTTACCTATCTATATCTACTTACCTATCTATATTTACCTACCTATTTATATCTACTTATTTATATCTACCTACCTATCTATATCTACCTACCCGTTAGTATCTACCTACCTATTTATATCTACTTGCCTATCTATATCTACTTACCTATCTATATCTACCTGCCTATCTATATCTACTTACCTATCTATATCTACCTGCCTATCTATATCTGCTTACCTATTTATATCTACCGACCTATCTATATCTACCTACCTATCTATACTACCTTAATTCGATTAATCAATCGAATCATTTATAGTATTAGCTGGCTAGTTATTATCGTCTAGCTCTAGTAACGGTTGTTTAGTTCTGGCGACGGTCGTCTAGTTCTAGCGATGGTCGTTTAGCTTTAGCAACAGTCGTCTAGTTCTAGTAATGGTCGTCTAGTTCTAGCGACGGTTGTCTAGTTCTAATAACGGTCGTCTGGCTAGCAATAGTTATCTAGTTCTAGCAACAGTCGTCTAGTTTTAGCGACGGTCGTTTAGTTCTGGTAACAGTCGTCTAGCTAGCGACGGTTGTCTAGTTCTAGCAACGATTGTCTAGCTCTAGCAACGGTCGTCTAGTTCTAGTAACGGTCGTCTAGCTAGCAACGGTTGTCTGGTTCTAGTGACGGTTATCTAGCTCTGGCAACGGTTGTCTAGTTCTAGCGACGGTTATCTGGCTCTAGCAACGGTCGTCTAGTTCTAGTAATGGTCGTCTAGTTCTAGCGACAGTCGTCTGGTTCTAGCGACAGTTGTCTAGTTTTGGCGACGGTCGTCTGGTTCTAGCGACAGTTGTCTAGTTCTAGCGACGGTTGTTTAATTCTAGTAACAGTCATCTAGTTCTAGCGACGGTCGTCTAGCTTTAGTAACGGTCGTCTAGTTCTAGTAATAGTCGTCTAGCTAGCAACGGTCGTCTAGTTCTAGCGACGGTTATCTAGTTCTGGCGACAGTTGTCTAGTTCTAGTAACGGTCGTCTAGCTAGCAACGGTTGTCTAGTTCTAGTAACGGTCGTCTAGCTAGTAACGGTTGTCTAGTTCTAGCAATGATTGTCTAGCTCTAGCAACGGTCGTCTAGTTCTAGTGACGGTCGTCTAGCTAGCGATAGTTGTCTAGCTTTAGTAACGGTTATCTAGTTCTAGCGACGGTTGTCTAGTTCTAGTAATAGTCTTCTACTAGCTACCGTTTTGGTGCCTCCCTAGGTAGGGAGGATATAAAGAAGGAAGGAAGGGTAAAAAATAACGTAGCTATATAGGGTAGAGGCACGTATAGAGGCTATTAGGAATATAGCGGGGACCCAATGCAGAGCTTCGTGTAGAGCCTCTGTACGTAGAGCTTCGCGTAGAGCCTCGTGCAGAGCCTCTATACGCAGAGCTTCGCGTAGAGCCTCGTGTAGAGCCTCTGTACGTAGAGCTTCTCGCAGAGCCTTATGCAGAGCCTCTATACGCAGAGCTTCGCGTAAACCCTCGCGTAGACCCTCGCGCAGAGCCTCGTGCAGAGCTTTGTGTAGAGCTTCGCGTAGAGCCTTATATAGAGCTTTATACAAAGCTTCGTGCAGAGCCTCTATACGTAGAGCTTCGTGTAGAGCCTCGTATAGAGCCTTATACGAAGCTTCGTGCAGAGCTTTATATAGAGCCTCTATACGTAGAGCTTTGTATAGAGCCTCTATACGCAGAGCTTCGTATAGAGCTTTATGTAGAGCCTTTATGCGTAGAGCTTCGTGCAGAGCCTTTATATATAGAGCTTTATATAAAGCCTCGTATAGAGCCTCCAAGTAATAAGACTATAAGATTGTATAAGATTGTATAAGATTGTATAAGATTATATATAATAGTTAAATATATAGTATATAACTTTACCTTAATCGCACGTTAAGAAATATACAGTTAGCTTTTAAAGTTATTAAGTAGGTTAACTGCGTGTTAAAGGATATATAGTTAGCTTTTAAAGTTGTTAAGTAGGTTAACTGCATATTAAGTTAGTTAAATTGTATATTAAGTAGGTTAACTACGTATTAAGTTAGTTAAATTGCATGTTAAGTAGGTTAACTACATATTAAGTTAGTTAAATTGTATATTAAGTAGGTTAACTACGTGTTAAGTTAGTTAAATTATATGTTAAATAGGTTAACTGCGTGTTAAGTTAGTTAAATTGCATATTAAGTAGGTTAACTGCGTGTTAAGTTGGTCAATTGCGTGTTAAGTTAGTTAAATTGCATGTCAATTACGCGAAACGCGAAAACCAAAGTCTACTTAAATCTCATCCTGCGAATATTTTCCCGATATACTAAAACTTACCTAAGCTAAGTTATATACTAACGCGAAAACGGTAGTAGGTATAGCCTAGGTTGTCCAATGCTAGGACTAGTAAGCCCCTATTATAATTAAGTCTAATAAGTTTAATAAGTCTAATAATAAACTCCTAAAAACTTAGAGTTATATACTTAAGGACCTAATTATTACTAAGTAGACTACTAACCTACTTAGTAAGGAGTTCACTAATATACTTAACTGCTATTTTTAATAGAATGCAAAGTTCTTTAAAGCTTAAAAAATCTATAATTATATTTATATTGAAAAATAAATAGATAGTTTAGTATATAAGATTATTATTACTACTCACTGGCCTCTTATACTAGCTTATTAGTTTAATAGGCTATATAAAGAATACGGTAAAGATAAGGTGCTCCGCTATATAGCTAATATATTTAATATTAAGAAGGCTAAGGCTAGGTAAACCTTTAATACTAATAACTCTAAGTAGATCCTACTTTACACCTTTTGTTGCGGACGCCTTAAGTACAATATTACGACTACTTAGAGAAAAGTCGGAAGAGGCTAGTTGGTTAATATAAGCACGGTTTAGGATAAAACCCGTAGAACTATATAACGAGGAATGGTAGCTAAGGTTATATAATATACTACGTATTAAACGCAAGGAATGAGAGGAACTTATATACCTTATATATAACACGTATATTACGTATAAAAAGGATTTTATAGGAGTACGGTTGTGTATTTAAGGACCCTTAGTCCCCACCTAGATAGTTCCTTCCTTATAGTAATTCTCAGAATATAATTAGAGTTAATCTATTAGGTAACTACTCCACCAGTTATTATTACGTTATTAACTTTTAGCAATACCTATATACCTAGCCTATTAACGAGTCCACCGTAGTTCTTACTACAAGGCTCCGTTATATAATTACTACCATAGTTACGGTTTTAAGAAGTTAAACAACATGCTACCAAAAGCAGCCACTATAACGCCGTTAACGGCAGCAACCACTTTAAGGTTAAGTGGAGATATAAGTATATAAGATACTAACTCATAACTAGTTACGGTTGGGCAGTTATAGGAAATTGTTAATAGGTTAAATAAGAATAACTAAATACTTAAAGAAAGACTTAATGGAATAGGAGCAGTAAAGGTTAAGTTACTATTAATTAAATAATTCTTAGGAGAAAGATTAAAGCTTAAAGGATTCCTAACGTAAATGCATTTTAAAGTCATATAAGAAGGGGCTAAGTTAGCTATAATAATGGATTAGATAGCCTACGTAGGACTATTTCTAGCGGGTTAGGCACTTAAATAGTTTAAACCCTATTTAACGTAAATACAGACTAACGAAATAACTACTACTAATTAAGAGGTACGATTTATGTTTTTTAGCTAGGTAGGATTCGCGGAACAATTAATATAGATATTTAGGGACCCGGAAGTAATAACTATAGTAAAGAAAAAGCTTTAGGACCTAATATAGCGAACTTTAATAATTAAGTATATAATATAGTTTTAAATACTTATTATATAGGTTAAATGGAATAATAAGGCGCTTATAGTATAGTATAAATAGGGACTTAAGGCTAAAGTCTAGGACGTAATTATTCTAATAGAAGATACGGATACCCTAAGGGAATTAATAGATTAAGCGATTAAGATTAATAATAGGATCTTCTAAAGGGAATAGGCTAAGAGAGGCTAGAATAGAGTTTTATAGTTATATAAGACGTAGGGCACGCAATAACTAAAGCTAAGTTAGAAACTATAGTATAGCGTAGAGCTAATAGACCTAAGCAGTACTAAAGAAACCTATAAGAGATAGGGAAAGCAACTATAGAAACCTAGAAGTTAAGGATTAAGTGATTATAGAACTAAGGAGTATAGGCTAAACCAAGGATCTTAATAGCGGAAGATGTTTAAGCGGACTCTACAGCAAAAGCAATAGTTTAAAGATAGAGCTTATATAAATTGCGGAAAATAGGGTTATTTTGCTAAAGACTATAGAAGTGGTTAGAGTTATTATGTAGTAAAGGGAATTAGACTAATAGTATATAATACATATATATAGAGGGATAATAGTATACTACAAGGAATAAAAGAATGTTTAATTAGAAGTTTTGCGTTTTGTTATAATAACGCATGCCAAATTTATAAAGACGCTAAGTATAGTGTAAGCTATTAGCTATAAGAGCTAGAGTTAAGAGGACTTAAAGGAACTAAAGAGTTAGATAAAGAATAAGATTAACTTTATAAGCTGGATTAAGATATTATAGTAACGTGCGGATAATAATTAGTAATAATAATAATGGAGTTAGAGTACTTATTAATTAATAGTGATGAGGATAGTAAAGGAACTAACTAGGGGTATCTAAACCTTAATAATATAATAGAAGTAGAGACTAAGACCGCTATAGAGCAAGGTTTAGTAATGGGCATTATAATACCGTTAGATATAGCATCTATTGCTTTATAAGACGGAAGGAGTAATATTTAGAGACGATTAAGCAAGCAGACGACTGCTAGTGCTAGCTTACCACTTAATAAAGGCAAAAGGCCAAAGGCTTAAGATTCTTAAGACGAGATAAGAGACGACTAAGATTCTTAAGATAAGATAAGGTATGCTTAAGGACCTATAATGGATGCAAACTAACGGAGTAGGGTAGTAGCTTAGTTTAAGAATATATAAATAAGCTTGGGATAAGTGTTCCTAATAGCATAAGATTCTTAAGATAAGATAAGTGAGATTTAAGACTCTTAAGATAAGATAAGAATACTAGTAAAGCCTAATTAGACTAAGGCTAAAACATAGCTTAAGAAAGAGGTAAGCTTAGGATTAAAGAATCTAAGGGGTTAAGAATTCGGAGTATGAATAAGGACACCTATAAGTAAGAAGTAAGCGGCTTCGCTATAGATTAGAGAATCTATAATATAAACAATAGTTAGATTAGGAGACAGATATATAGACTTAAAGGACTTACCAGTTAAATAAAATATTTAGACTAAAGATTAAGAGTTTAATACTAAGATTAAGAAGCAAGAAGACTTTAAAGATCTACTTATAAGATATAAAAAGAAAGAAACTATAGAGGAATTTAGAGTAAGAATTACCTTATAGCAAGAACAGAAACTAAATAAGAGATCTAGTATATTAGGACGTATAAGGAATAGAGTACTTATATAAAGAATCACTAATAAACCTAAGATAGGCATACTAAGAGCTAAGTGGCTTATTAAACTGGAATAAGAAGAGGATCTAGGGATTCTTACTAGGTTTAAAGAACGATATATAAAAGGCTATTATAACGCAGTAATAAGAAGATACTTCCTTACGGACAGACTATATATACTCTAGCAGCTGTACTAAAAGTAGTATAGGCAACGACATAATAATAAGTAGGAAGATTTCTATATATGGTTGGACGAAAAAGTTATTTAAGACTACTTAATTACGGAAAAAGTAATAAATTATATTAAGGGAGCCTTAATTATAACATTAAAGGATCTAGAGGAATAATTAGAGGACTAAAAAAGTAAGAGACGCGTCTTAGTATTAGTAAATGAAGTTATAACATTTAGATTAGTACAATAGAGGTTTAAACTTAAAGATGAAAATGAGTTAAGAGTTAACCTAAAGCACCTAGTATACTATACGCTATTATAGATTATATGTGTAGATAATATATGTAAAATATATAAGAATCCAAAGGAAAAGAACTGGAAATACTTTATAAGGATATACTAAATAATAGAAGAATAATAGTATAGGAATACTAAGTATATATATAGCTGGCATCTAGTAGAAGTCTAAAAGGAGGGAAGTTTAATACTTTAACTAGGAAGATTCCTTACGGAAGAATGCTTAGATAGATAACAATAATAGAAATGTCTAGAAAATACCTATCTATAGTATATTAAAGATAAAAAGCGAACTAGGCATTAGCTAAAGAATAAGCCAAGTGTAATAGAATTAAGTAACTAATAGTTAGGAAAAGTAGAGGCCTATAGGACTAGAGGGAGCCGGTAATAGAGCCTTAAACCCTTAAAGGAATTTAAGGATGATACCTAAACCTAAGAATTAAATAGCAAGATTAATAGTTTAAAGTATTAGTAGAGAGTGGAGCGATATAAAACTATATCTTACTAGCAGTAGTTAAAAGGATAGGGCTACTATATAGGCAAAAGGAGCACCCTTATCTATTAGTAACAATTTTAGAAGATCTAATAGCCTATGGAGGAGGTATTATTAATCTTAAAATAGGACTAATTTAGATAACTATTAAAGGGAGACAAGTTAAGATGTCTTTTAATATATTACTATTAGGGAATAATAAGGCAGTATTAGGAATGCCTTAGTTATAGGAATATAATCTAAAGATTAATTAGGTTATAGGTTAGGTTAATATTAGAGATATATAATAACGTAAGATGCGATAATAAACTAAGTTAGTATGGTACTAAGTTGGAGCGATATATAAGGAGACCAATTAAGGATTAAGTTATATACTAAAGAAATACCATAAGTATAGCAAGAAGCTATAGTTATTAGAAAGTAAAAAGCTGTTAGAGTATATAGTATAGAACTATAAGATAGAGTTAGAACTAGAAATAAGTCTAAAATTCTACCTAACTTATAAGTTAACAGAAAAAGAGTTATAGGCACTTAAGGAGTTTATCTAGGAGAATCTTTAAAAAGGATATATTAGACTATTGCAGTTATCGGCAGAATATCTAGTACTATTTATACTAAAGAAGAATAGAAAACTTAGGCTATATATTAACTATAGATAGTTAAACAGCATTACTAGGAAGGATAGGTATCCTTTACTCTTAATTAGCGAAATTTAAAATAGGATTAGTAATGCGTAAATCTTTATAAAGATAGATCTAAGAGAGGCGTACCATTAAATTAGAATTAAGGAAGGTGACAAATAGAAGGCAGCCTTTGGGTTAAAGGAAGGACTATATAAACCACTAGTTATACAATTTGGGCTTATAAACGCACTAGCAATATTTTAAAAGCGTATTAATAATATACTAAGAGAACACTTAGATAAATTTATTATAGTATACCTTAATAATATTATTATCTACTTAATAAGTAAGGAAGAATATAGAAAATATGTTAAATAGGTTTTAGAGAAACTATAAGAAGAATAGATGCTAGTAGTAATTAAAAAATGCGAGTTCTTTATAAGGAAGACTAATTTTGTTAGATTTATTATTAAACTAGGCCAACTTAGCATAGATTTAAAGAAGATTAAAGCTATAGAGAATTGGTAAGAACTAAAAAATATAATACAGTTAAGGTTATTTCTAGGGTTCTGCAACTACTGTAGAAGGTTTATAGCTTAATAGTTAAAGGACATTAAGCCACTTATAAGATTAATAAAAAAGGAAGAACTATAGGCATGGGGAGAGGAATAAAAGGAACTATTTAAGAAAATTAAACAGTTATTTACCTAGGAGCCAGTTCTTAAAATCTATTAACTATAGTTAGAGACAGTAGTTAAAACGGATATATTAGACTATATACTAGGAGTGTGCTTTCTATAAAAATATAAGGATAGATAGCACCTAGTAGCATACTATAGTTAAAAGATAACACTACTAGAACTAAACTATAACATCTATAATAAGGAGTTATTAAGTATAGTTATAGTATTAAAAGAATAGAGATTATTCTTATAAGGTATAGAAAAACTATTTATAGTTAAGACGGATTATAAGAACCTAACGGGGTTCCTAATAATAAAAGAACTTAATTAAAAACAGGTTAGATAGGCGGAGATACTTACGGAATACTATTTTAAGATTTAGTATACTAAGGGTATAAAAAATGCACAAGCAGATACTCTAAGTAAAAAAGCTAAACTATAAAATAATAAAAAGCTATTAGGGGCTTTATTGCGAAAAGATATAGACGGATTAATTAGATATAATTATCTAAAAATTATAGCAATATAAGAAGAACAGATCTATAATTTACTAGAGAGTAATTAAATATAAAAGATCTAAAATATATAGGCAGAGGATCTAGACTTAAAGCAGTATAAGAATTAAGAAGCGATATACGTACCAAGACCTATTATAAAAGAGTTTATTAAGTTATTTTATAAAGGACTAACTTAAAAACACAACGGAGCTATAGGCTTAGTATTAAGACTTTAAAAAGAGTATATTATTAATAGAATCTAGGGACTAGCTAGGTAAGTTACTAAAGAATATTTAAATTGCTAAAGAAATAAACTAACGAGGTATAAGCTATATAGAGAGCTACAACCTATTAAAATACTAGAGAGACTATAGGAGGTTATATTATAGGACTTTATTATAAAGTTACTAAAGTTAAGAGATCCTATTACCGGATAAGATTATAACGTAATCTTAGTAATAGTAGATAAGCTTATAAAGTGGGGATACTTTATAGCATATTTAGAAGAAATATTAGCGGAAGATGTTACTAGAATCTATATTAAAGAAGTATTTATAAGATATAGAGCACTAAGTAAAATCATATTGGACAGAGATCTAAGATTTATAGTAGTATTCTAGAAAGTATTCTTAGTAAAGTAAGAAGTTTAAGTAGTAACTTCTACTGTATATTATTTATAGATAGACGGTTAAACGGAAAGGTTAAATTAGATACTAGAATAATATCTAAGGCATTATGTTAATTATGCGTAGAATAATTAGGTATTGCTATTACTAGTTATATAGTTTATATATAATATAACACTATAAGAAGAAATAGGCACGTTACTATTTAAGGCGAATTACGGATATAAGCTAAGGACCTTATTATTACTATATTAAGTAAAGAAGATAAGTAGTATAGCTAAATAAAAAATAAAGAGTTTAATAAATCTTTATATAGACCTTACGGAAATAGCTAAGGTGGTATAGTAAAGGATAAAAAAGTACTACGATGCTAAGAGATCTAAGGGACTAGATCTTAAGGAGGGAGATAAAGTGTAGCTACTATATAAAAATTTTAAGAGTTAATAACTAAGTAAGAAGTTAGACCACGTTAGACTAGGACCTTTTAAAATTGTATAGAAAATTTTATTAGTTATATTTAAGTTAAACCTACTAGCTAGAATGAAGATCTACCCTATATAGTATATTATAATGCTAGAGCTAGCACACGGGAATGTTAAGCTACCGGTTTATAAAGTAGATATATATAGAGGACAAGAGGAAGACAAATAGCAAGTTTTAAAGATCGTTAATTATAAGGATATGGACGATAAAATATAGTATAAAGTAAAGTAAATAGGCTACGACGAGACTACCTAAAAGCTACTAGAGAATCTAAAAAACGCTATAGGAAAGGTATAAGAGTATTAGAAGAGAAAAGGTTAGGTAATATTAATAAAGAAGAATTGCTAAAGAATAAGTCACCTAAGGGGGACCTAGGAAGAGCAACTGCTAAACTACTTAGAGTTATTTCCTTCTCTGTTAGAAGAGAATCCGTTCTTTTATTACTAAGTTTCTATAAACCTTATTTTATAAGTTTCTATTCCTTAGAATAAACCTTCTTGCGAACTTTTTTAAGATAAAGCAGATGGGCAGACGCTGCGATATGAGCGTTTAGGGCCTTCTATTCCGTATCCTAAAAATGCTTAAGCTCTATAAAGGCCTACGCTAGGTTACTGTTAAGCTTTATAGTAGTAGATTAAATACAAAACCCTATAATAAATTACTTAGGAAACTTAGAGACTATTAAGAGTTATAAGACGCGTATACTTAGCGTTAGAGGTAAAATAAATATCGCAAGACGATTAAATATTTGCTTTAGTGCACTCTAAATAAGAAGAGGGTTGTTAAGATAAAGGACTCGCTAACGCGATATACATTAACCCCTCTTTTAAACAATAAGAATATAGAGATGGCATTATTTTACTAAGCAATAATATTACAGTAATAGTGCGGGTACGACGTTACGCGTATAAAGAAGAAGGTACTTTAGGTATTATAAGTAACTATTAGACTTATAAGGGGATATCACGTAGCTACGGTTCGTAGATAGTATAATAATTGTTATTCTTCTTTTCTTCTTAAAGAAAGGGGTGAGGAACTTAAGGTTCCTTACCACGCTAGTGCCGCGGCGGCACGTGATGGCAACTTGCTATATATGATGGCAATATACCTTATATGGTGACCATTTGCCTTTATTCCCAATACTGGCAACTCTTCTTTTATGGTTGCTATTTATATATATATACCGCTTAACTAGCGGAACAAAAAATTAATCCTTTTTACTTACTATTGCCATTATAATATAAGTCTCGCTGTCCTAAAATTTGCCCCTTTGTATATGGTGCTTTCTTGCTTATAAGTTATAGGTAGGTATCTTATTAGTAGGGCCGCTAAGGCGCTAGCGGTAAGCGAGCTAATAGCGATTTTTTATCCCGGGAATGAAAAATCCTAATTAGCTGGTTTAAGTTAGGGTCTGCAGAATCTAACTAATTAGACAACTTTAACCGCCGGTTAAAGTTCCTAGACATCTTAAGACCTTACGTAACTAAGAAATTTTTAGGGACTCCCTTTTAACCCAACCTTTAACTTATANATATAGAGTATTTATATTAATAAACGTCTCTAGTGCCTTATTTAGGTTCGCCTTTATTATTACATTTACTAGGTTATTTTAGCCATTAATTTATTAAATCTTAAAGAGTTTTTAACGCTTATAGGATTGCCGAAGTGTTATAATATTAATTATAAGGCGCTTCTCCTTTATAGTACTNAGCTTAACTAAATACTTATAGAGGGAATATAAGTCGGTGTATACGATTATAGGGATAATAGGAAGTTTAAGTTAATCTATAATTATCTTTAGGGTAGTTCCAATTGTAATTGCTATATTAACTCTACTAACCATTTTATATATCTCTAACACCAAAACACTTTGGGTAACGCGCTTGCTCTTAGTTAAGCTCTAATAGATAAGATTGCTATAGATTATAAAGTTATTCTCTCTAGTAAATTCGTTTGTAATAATAATCTTATATCCTAACTAGGAGCTAAAATCTTTATTATTTATAAATAATCTATTAATAAATATAAAGAGCTTAACGGTAGGAAGATTAATAGGTACGTAGAGTAGTCCCTAATTAAGATGGTTCATTTACTAAAAAAGACGCTTATTTAGGGCAAGGATATTATCCTTAGTTAGTTCCTAGTGTTAAGCCGTAACAGAGAGATTAAATAAAGCCTTAGGTTAATAAATAGAAGCAATATAAGCTCCGTAAGCACGTTACTCTATATATCCTTACTTTAGAGAATTAACATTAATAACGTTAATCTTTTTGCCTTAACCCTTTTGGCGTAAAGCAATGGAATCCTCATTTAGGGAGAGGATGTATCTATTAAAGAGTAATAGTATTGTTAAGTTAAGCTTTTCCTTTAGCTTTGCTATAAGATTTGCCTTTACTAGCTTATNNTCTTTAANAGCTNAGAATTNGTNNTCTCCTAAGATAATTNTATTATTAGTTTATATNCNAACAATTCNAAATAGNGTTCCCGTAGTTATAATAAGGAAGTAGGGATTAAATATAGAAGTAGTTATTAAAAGCTTCTCTTTATAGTGCTTGCTATAGGTAGCCTACTAGTAAGTTCCTGCCTCTGCGATTCCATATAATAGCTTAAGTATAACCATAATCGTATCTTTAGGATACTGGTGGCGAATTTGCTCTGGAAGGTATGCCAGTATTAAGCGCTAAAGGGGCGTCTCTAATTAAGTGTAGGTTTAAGTAATATCTCGCAAATAAACCGCTATTCCGTTCTTTATTAAGGAGGGAGCTAGCGTAATAATAACTTGCTAACTAGCTTGTTAAATCATAGAAGATTGCGTAAGAATTACCTCCTTGCTATTATTGTTATAACCTTAGATAATAAGCCTTAATTTCTTAAATGGGGCGTTAGTAGCTTTGCCCTTAATCTTATTAACCATTCTTAACTTAAAGATGCGAACTCCATTGAACTTAGTAGGGTTATACTTCTTAAATTTAAAGACTTCTCTTGTAATAAGACTATTAATCTCCTACTTATTAGATGCTTAGAAAGGAGCTCCTAAAGTTATAATACGACCTTCCTTTTAGAGCTGTTTTGCAAGTTTAAAGTTAGCCTTCTCCTTAGCTGTTAAAAAGGCTATTAATAACTCAATTCTATTCTTAATGGCGGTAATAAATTGTTCTTTAAAATTAATAAGATATTGGCGATTTTGTAATCCCTTTGGGCGACCTCTGCCCCGTTATAGTTGTGGCGTATCTACTATAATTATATTGGGATTATAGTCGCCTTTTAGAGTATATTAATCGTAGTTCTCTTCTAGGGCATCTTCTAGGGCATCCTATAAAGGCTTAGAATTGTTATCTTTATAGTAAGGCTTAATAATAGTTAAATGGAATTAAGTAGGTCCGTAAGGCATCTAAATAGTATAAGTTTAACTATTAATTGTAATAAGTTAGTATGGGCCTAACTATCCTCCCTTTTTACGCTATACGCGTACCTTAGACTGGAGTAGTAGGTTAAGCGTAGTTAAGGTATTTAGGCTATTTCTTATTTCTAGTGCGTTATTAACCTAGCGTGTAGCGTAGAGACGTTATACCTCCTTTATTGCCTTGCGAATAGCCTCGGCTTATTATATAACGGAAAAAAATAGTAGAGAATTGTTAGTTATTTAAGGGTAGGCGCTAAAGACTAGTAATGTAGGTATAAGTCTATCCGGGCTAGCGGAATTGTTAATAGCTTTAATAGCTATTTGCAAGGTAAGTTCTTTACTAGCGTCCTTTAGTTTTAAAGAGATAATCTTATATACGCGGTATAATGGCGTGTAATATCGTTCTACTTTTTTAATACTATTATGTGCCTTAACAGGGACTTCCTTAACCTTAATTGCTATTGCCTTTATCTATTATTAAAACTCTATAGATAAGAAGTTCTTTTCTATATTATAGACGATTTAATTAGGGGGTCCTAAATAGATATTAATCTAGCATAACTAAAGGGTCTCCTATACGTTTCTGGCTAATATATCTTTTAAGAAACGCGCGGCTTAGAAGAAGGTTAAGAAGTTAATAACTTAGAGTACTAGCTTACCGCTAAGATATATAACATTAATAATAATATAGAAGTTAAAGTTATAGTTATTTTTAAGGGTGAACTTAAATCGGCTAGGGGACTTCTAGTTTATTTAGTAGTAATAGTAATACTTTATAAGATGCTTAATTGCCTTAACCTTAACTTTATAGCCTACTCGCTAAAGAACCCTAAGCAATTAATAAATGGATAGGTGGCCAAAACGACGGTATAGTTGGCGTAACTCTAACTTAGTTAAGTGGCTTTAAGTAATACTCTTTTCTAGTTAATAAAGGAGCAACTAGGGGTAACCCTACTTGCATATAACAGGCACCTAATTATCTCCTTAGATAAGTACATTTTTAAGGTTATTAAGCTTAACGCCTAATTTATCTATATCTCTAATGCAAAATAGAAACAGGGTGTTTATAGGAATAACGTGAAAACTAATATACCCTAAGGGGGTTTAAACCCTAATTGTGCTAAGAGAGATTGCAGTACCTTTGCCAAAACGAATTGTATACTAGCCTGCCGTTAAATGGTTAATTTAAATAGAGCTATTAAGCTGCTAAAGGGCTTAAACTTAAGGTTCTCCTACTATAAATACTTCTGCGGCTCTAGTATCCGGCATAATACTATAGAAGACGTTTGCCGAGTATCTATCGTTAAAGGAAAACGCGGAGCTCTTCTTTAGCTTATTAAAGATATCTAACTTTGTAATAGAATGGAGCGTAGATTAGTTATTAAGGACAGCGACGGTTTATATACTATTTACCTTACCATACTTAGTAAAGTATTAGTTAGGTAAGTAGTCCTTAATTTCTATATCTATAAGGAGCTATTTAGTCTTATTAACCTTACCCTTAAGATTTTCTACGCCTTTATATTGAACTAGAAAGCTTTAGAAGTAGGCCGCAGTAACCTCGCAATTTTTAATATTTTTTATACTCTAACGGAACTTATTATATGCCTCTTTTCGCTTATTAAGGGAGTGTCTAGTTAACTAGTAATTTGGCTTCTTATAAACGTAGCACTTCTTTTAGCAATTACTTTAAAATAAACCTCTATAAGGACCTCTATAATTACCTTATAGTCGACGTTAATTATACCCTTTACTATATTCCCTACTACGGCCGCTATATATTTAATTAGTCTAGTTATAATTATATTAGTTAGGAACGCTTAATTAGGTAGGGCTTTTAGTATAAAGCTATTAAGATTTTTATATTCGTATCGCAGTACCTATAGCAGAGCGTAGCTTAGCATATACTCCTTTAAACGTGTCTATAGGTTTATATAGCGCTAAGTTACACTTAGAAACGCTATAGTATGCTAAGATAACCTAGTCCCTTAGGCTGTTCTTATTTTGGTAAGTTTTAGTAAGGCTATATTAGATTTTCTAGAGTTTATTAAAGAGTAGTTAAAGGCACTCTAAATAAGTCTTTATTAGGTTAGAAGTAATAACTCTCTAAAATATAGTCTCCCGCTATTTAGATATATAAAGTTAATAATTTTTATTAGTCTTAAAGTGGGCTCTAGTAAGCTAAAGCATTATATTAAAGTTATAGTTTTTACCTGTAATATAGTCGTAATAGAATATTGCCGCCCGTCCCTTTAATATAATAGAGAAAGCGTAATGGTACTAGTGGCGTTAAATTCTAACCTTATTGCAACAGTTATAAAAGACCTGTAGTTTTGCTCCAAGTATATTATATAGTTCTCTTTTAAACTTCTTCTCTTTGTCCGAATATACCTTTATTAAATTCATAACTTCTTATAGTAAAGGCTTACCGGTTGGCTAGAGTGGAGGAGGTAAAGGCGGAGTAACTCTAAGTAGGAGAGCACCTTTAGGTAGGAGAGTAGCTCTAGGTAGGGGGTTAGCGTTCTAGGGGTTTTAATACGAATTAAAGTTGCCTTCTAAAGAATATGGGTTGTTTTTAGGTTTCTATAGTTAATATATAATCTTAGCTTCCGTCTATATTAGTTCTTCTATATTAGTAATAACGGCCTAAATATTACTAGCAATTGGGTTACTGTTCTTAGTAACGTATACCTTATTCCTATAGAGAAAGTCTTAAAAGTCCCAAACAATATTAACGTTGCTAAGTGCCTAGGTATTAGCAGTCTATCCTACAAAATCCTCCCTAAAATACTCCTATAGTTATAAATCGGCGTAGCATTTATTTTGGTAGAATATAATATAGTGTAGGAGAAAGCCGTTAACTTGTTTTGTGGTATAAGTTATTATATTAAAGGTAAATTTATCCTAATCTTTATTAATAAATTTTGCGTGCTTAGCTACCCCTAGTAGTAAGGAGTCTTTCTAGTTATTTAAGGTAGGCGTAGCTATGTTTTCGGAGGAAGGGAAGTGTTGTTGGTGTAGAGATTGTCGTTTGGTACGCGTTTGTGATGTATATTTGTTGTTTGGTACGCGTTTGTTATTTAGTACGTGTTTGGACGTGTATTTGCGATTATGGGGCTTAGGACCAGTTCTGGCCTTAAATCGCGAAGACTTGTAAAGCGTGTTGTTCTGTATAATGGACGCAAGAATCCGTAATCTTAGAAAGGCTTAGGACCAGTTCTAGCCTTTTAGATCCTTAGATTTGTGGAAGAGTTCTATTTAAGGTTTAGGACCAGTTCTAACCTTAAAAGACAGCTTCCTCTAGCACAAGTAGCACTGGTATAGTGGCTCGTCTCTTCTTAGTGATACCTAGCTGTTCTGTGGTATAACAGTGAAGTTAACTACTAATTAGTGTTGGACTTATAAGGGGATATCACGTAGCTACGGTTCATAGATAGTATGATAATTGTTATTCTTCTTTTCTTCTTAAAGAAAGGGGTAAGGAACTTAAGGTTCCTTACTACGCTAGTGCCGCGGCGGCACGTGATAGCAACTTGCTATACGTGACGGCAATATGCCTTATATGGTGACCATTTACCTTTATTCCTAATAGTAACGATATTAACTAAATTAATTAGACGGATATTATACCTCTAGTAAACGACTTAAAGATATTAGGTATCTTTAAGGACAAAAATAGAGAGGAGGGAGATAGTGTTACGGACGCCTTAAGTATAATGTTATAACTACTTAAAGAAGAGTTAGAAGAGGCTAGTTGGTTAATATAAATACGGTTTAGGATGAAACCCGTAGAACTATATAATGAGGAATAGTAGCTAAGGTTATATAACGTGCTACGTATTAAATGCAAGGAATGAAAGAAACTTACATACCTTATATATAATACGTATATTATGTATAAGAAGGATTTTATAGGAGTACGGTTATATATTTAAGGACCCTTAGTCCCTACCTAGATAGTTCCTTCCTTATAGTGATTCTTAGAATATAATTGGAGTTAATCTGTTAGGCAACCACTCCACCAGTTATTATTACGTTGTTGACTTTCGGCAATACCTATATACCTAGCCCATTAACGAGTTCACCGTAGTTCTTGCTATAAGGCTCCGTTACACCTTTATATTAATTAGGCTGTCTATTAACCTATAGCGCGTAAATTATATTATTATGGTTAAGCTAAGCTATAAGCTCTTAGAGGTAAAGTAACTATTTACTTAAATAGATTAATAAGGACAGACTAAGCCTATCTACTATAGTACTATTATAGCTAATTAGAAGTTAAGTATTAAGTAAAGGATATTAAAGTTAACTAAATTTACGTTATTACTGCATAAGTTAGTGTATAAGGAGAAGGCTAATTTAAGCTTAAAAGTAGGCTAAGGTAAAAAGGAAGACACTAAGACTATTTAATGCTAGTAACAATTATAAGAGTATAATATAACTGTAGATAGTTCCAAACACTATATATAGCTGCTATATAGCGAAACCTATTATAATTATATAGTAGCGTAGCGTATATAATAAACTTAGTTAACTAAAATATTTCTAGTATTATTATTTCTAAGAGAGTATTAAGCTGTAGCTTATAGCACTTTTATTATTAAGGCAGCGTTTAGCCGTAAATTATAGTATTATTATTAGCGGTGTAGTATATAGCCGCAAAATATAACTAAATACGGCTAAATACTAAAATTGCTAGATTAGTATAAACCTAATTTAAAATACTAGTATTTTTTTTTATAATGCCGCCCTACCCCCTATACTTACTAATATTAATAAAGTATATATAAAATATAAAATATATTATTTTTATTAATAATATTAAATTTATAAAAATTATACTTTTATATATACTTAGTAATATTAATAAAGTGTATATAAAATATTAAAATTATGAAAATTATACTTTTATATATGCTTAGTAATCTTATAGTTAGCACTTAGTAGCTAAATGCTAAGACTTAATTATAAGTGCTGTATTTAGCAGCTAAATGCTAAGACTTAATTATAAATGCCGTATTTGGCAGCTAAATACTAATACTTAATTATAAATGCCGCATTTAGCAGCTAAATGCTAGGAAATGCTAGAAATGCTAAAAAATGCTAAAATGGCAGAAAAGTAAAATTAAATGCTGGTAATTTTTTTCCTAACGAATAGGGATCGAGACTCTGTTAGATATAATGTCTATTACTTTATAGGACGCAAGAGAAGAAAGGTTAAGAACTACTTTAGTACTTAATAAAGGTAAAAGGCTATAGGCTTAAGATTCTTAAGATAAGATAAAAGAGATTTAAGATTTTATAAAAAGGATAAGAATATAAAATAAGTACTTATAGAAATGGAATAAGAGTCTACGCCTAGAATAAGTATTAAACCTTATAGAGATAGAGAAAACGGCTAACAATAGGAAAAGATAAAGAAGGCAGATGCTTTAGAGAATGTAAAGCTATACAAACTCCTAAACATCTATTACTAGACTGCGACCTATATAGAGGAGAGAGAAAGGAGATGCAAAGGCAACTAGGATCTTCTCTCTCTCTAAAGAAACTATTTTACACAAAGAAAGGAAGAGAGGCGCTCTTTTTATTTCTAAATAGGACAGAAATAGCTACTAGAAAGTGGCTAATAGCAGCAGGATCCTTAGAAGGAGGTAACTCCTACTAGGATTCTAGTAGATAAATATTAGAGAGTAAAAGGATAGAATAAACTACAAATAGGATATAGATAGGCGTTAGGGTTTCTTAATTTCTTATAGTCTTTTCTATTTTTTCTAAACTACCTATTAGTTNTTNGCAACTTAGTATTTTACTANGGACNAGTAAACCCCTAGTCTAGAGGTTTATAAACTATTAGGACATAGCTACTAGTATATATTAAGCTGCCTAAAAGGATTTATGTATATAGAACTATAGCGCCATAGCCTAGAGGCTGCATGCGTAGTATTATACGTAGTATAATACAATCGGATATAAAAAAAATAAAAAAATAAAAAAAAGAGGAAACGGCTAAACTACTAAACTGCTAGACTGCTAGGTAAGTAAGTAAGTATAAAAAGCTAATAAGTACCTAAATATAAGAATATAGATTCTAGGACCTATAATAGACGAAAACCATTAGGTAAGAGGAATAGCTTAATTTAAGAAAATATGAATAAGTATAAGACGAAGATTCCCTAAGGACTAAGATTTTAAAGACTAAATAAGGACTCTAATAATAGGTAAATAAAGCATTTAGCCTAAGGATTAAAGAATTAATACTATAATTAAGAAGTATATCTCGGCTATGTTAAATCCTTACCGCTATTACCCTAGATATATATATTTTAGTTCCGCGCCTACTGCCTCTAATATTCTAATTCTAATATAAATTACTTATATGTAGCTCGCTACGTAAGGGTTTAGAATATTAAAACTGCGTATAGACGAAATTCGTCACGGCCCCTTGTTAAAAGTCTCCGTGTAAACGTATTTTTAAAAAAAAACTACCTTACTAAATTACAATATAATAACTATATAATTAATTTTAAAACTTTAAAAAACATTTAAAGTTTATATTATATATGAAATCTAGCTATTATACCCTTTTTTAAAATTTAAAACCTAGAATTAATTATGTGACTTTTATATAGCATTTTGGCGAAGAATGTCATGTTTGGTGTGACCTCTGCACGGACACTTTTGACGAGGTACTGTAACAACCATCATAACTATACCGGCCGTCACAACTATACCGACCGTGATAACCCTATCACCTACGTTATATTACTTATCAAAATATTATTCGCAGTTCAAGTAACAATTTCAGTCTGCATGAGTCCGTTAGTTCGCCGTATTTTGAGCGGGGACTCCTCCCCATCTAGGCCAGCCCAAACGACCCCACCTGCGTCTGCGTGAGAGAGGTTGAGGCGATGTTTCACGAGACTCCTCGTCAGCTACACGCCGGGGTTTATTCTCAGCCATGGAATCTTCCAACGTGATGGAGACATATATATCCATTTCTCCGCTTTTCTCCCTGTGGCCTTTCCTTCTGGAGTAAATCTTGTATCCTACCCCACCATCGTAATCTTGTGCCTTGTACCGGGGCGATCTTACTCGTAGCTTTTCCAACCACCGTGCCTCAGCGTGTTCGCTAAAGACTTCCATCAAATCACAACGATCCTCAACTGAAAGCGCCACATATTTCCCAGAGCACTCCCACGAAAACGACACCGAAACTTGGATTGTTTCAATGACCTGCAAGGGCTCCAGCAGTTTGTCAATCGTTTGGAGCAGCCCAGACGCTACTCCAAGCTCATCATACTGGTCGTCTGCTGTGATAATGCGTGTCCACTTTACCCAGAGGTGACAATGGGTCATGTATTTCAGAAAACATAGTAAGGGTAGTTGTGGGGAGTAGATGAACCGCATCGGATCCTCCTCGATGTTCTTTAATTCCGCGTGAAGTTCGAATTTACTATGATGGAAGTATAACTCAAGAACTTCTTCGTGGATCTGCCGGTTAATGAGCAGATATGTGGGATCTAGCCGACGTCGTTTTGGAACAGAAGGGAGATATAAGAAGTTTTTGTACCCCCAAGGCTCATTCGTCATATTTGCCCGCCATAAGCATGTTCGCAATTCAGGCCGGTATTTTTGCTGCTCAAGCCGAGGTTGATAACTTGCGGCAGGAAGTAGGTAGCCAAAAACTTGGTCACGGAGTTCTCGTGGTAGAGCCAATAGCCTGGATTGTTTCTCGATCTTTTTAGGAACGGGGCCTGAACCTAACATTGTTTTCAATGGTTTCTTCAGCCAGCTGCCGGGCCCGACATTTTGTGCAGTACTCTGGATAATATTGCTTTTGTTACTGGCTTCCGTAACGCAGTTTTTAGAGGTAGTATTATTGATTTCTACGTTTTCCTGGTCCACTGTCGTTTTGTTTGAGTTTGCAGAAGCCATCTCCCATGTGACGAATTCTTTTAGATATTGAAACAAGGAAGTTTTAAGTATTATAAAATGAAATGAACGCTATCTAACGATGTATATGGATGAACAATAGCATAAGATTGAAGAAATGTAGACTGGAGGCGTTCAAGAGCTGAAAAATCGCCAAGAGTCCCATCGTAGTTAACGTGCATTTCGTACAGTTTATTGGGTAGAAAATTATAACACTTAAAATACGCGAGAAATTTTACTGTAAATCTAAGCCAGGGCACTCCACCTACTGTCCAGACCGCGATTGCTTTATGGTGTTGTTGTTTGGAGGATTTCCCCGTACTCCGGGGTACATTTGGCATCTACATTTGAACCGAGCTTGCCCCTGCTCTCCAACCGTCATCTCCTCTCTCTACGAATATATCCAACCCTTAGTCCTAGTCAATCATGAAGGCACATCCGCTTGACTAGTTCGCATTTTCGGGCTCGTCTCATCCGTCTTGACCGTTGCCCTTTGTCCATTGCCTTTCAGCTGGCTCCACATCTCGTAAGATGTCATTCACATACAGCAGTATTGGCTTCATTGGCCTTGGTGTAACGGGCTTCCCGATAGCTATAATCTGGCCAAGAAACTACCAACCTCGACGGGAATACACGTCTTCGATGTATCTAGTCAAACAGTGGACAAGCTCGTCTCGGTGAGCAAAGGGAGGATAGCGTTCTGCTCAAGCTCGAAGAACGTTATAGATAGGTCTGAATGTACAATTCCAACTGAAATGCTCTATAAATATAGAGCTCCAAACTTACGAGTAGATCCAATTATAGGATATCATCCTCTCCATAGTTCCCAAAGGCTCCCACGTCCGCTCTATCTACCTCACCCCGTCCTCCAGCGTCCTCTCCTCAAACCTAATTTCGAAACTTTTAACCGACTACTCTACAATTGATACCGCAACCTCCCTCTCCATCCGTTCACAATCCTCGAGCACAACCTCGCCGCCGCCAAGTTCTGCAACATCTACTGCTCAGGTCTTATCGCCATTGCGACATCCGAAGCCATAAACATTGGGATGCGGTCCAGCATGGACCCGCACACCCTGGCAAACATATTCCACACCAGCACCGTTCAGAGCGCCATCTGTGACAGGTGGTGTCCCGTGCCTGGGGCATATGTCCTGACGCGCCAGCTAGCAAGGGGATCAGGGCAGATTTAAGATTCGCTCATGCAGAAGGATTTTGGGCTTGCTGCGGAGACTGCCGAGAGGGTGGGAGTCAAGTTGACATTGGGGGAGACTGGGTTGAAGGTTTATACGGACACGATGCATCATGAGAGGTGTAAGGATTTGGATTCTAGGGTGGTGTATAGGTTTTTGGGGGGTAGAGAGTATTGGGAGAAAGATTTTCAGGGTACAGAGGGTTAGGTTTAGGTATAATATTTTGTGCAAACTTAGAATTGGGTAAGTCCTCTGAAAAGTTTTATGATCTGGCTTTTGGGACAGAAATATCATATCACGAGTACTGAGTACGAAATTATCGTATGGGGAGCATACTTTCATTCATGTCTAAACAAACTACAACGAATGCGGATTATAATATTGGGATTATTATACCGCGGGTTATAATATTGTGAAGGTCGGCAAGGTTCTCTCGTGTTACGTTCATGGGCACCCCATTTAACTCGGTCAATCAATCCATCCCCTCCTACACACGTCCCCTTCATACGACAACAGGCCCTCTCTACGTTCCTAGTCCAGTTCCAGGCCCAATCAGCCGGTCGGTATCCGGCGTGTCCTCTCTAAACCCGCACCCCGCATCCACCCCACTCTCCAACATCTCCACCACGTTTCAATTTTGGCAAAAATCGTGACCTTACACCATCCTCATAAATAACATTCAAACATACAGAACCACCTCCCCATTATTGACCTCTCTCCTAAGCCCCTACAAAAGCCCAACCTCATTCCAATCATCACCAGGATTCGTCTTCCGAACCACCCACCATGACACCCACGCCCGGCTTCTTCTCCGTCATTGTCGTCAGCGGCGGCCCCGCGGGTCTGCCCCTCTCGATCCTGCTTGCGTACCACAACCCGGCGCTGCGCATCACGGTGCTGGAGATGGGCACCGCGCTCGACACCAACCCCCGCGCGACGCACGACGGGTAGCCCGCCGTGTAGAGACGCTAATTCCGTTGGATTGATAGACAGTCAACGAGCTCAGGTACGACTTCAGCCAACATTTGAAAGATGCTACAGCAAAGGATAAGGATTCTATATGGAGGCATAACAGTGATATGAAGATGACTGCAGGCCTGGTAGCTGGCGTGACGGACTAAGTTATATATGCTTTGAAAGTAAATAGAATATAATTGAAGAAAATTGCTACTGTTTCATAGTAGATGAAAGTCCGTCTCATGAACTTACCCGTGAAGGACTTTAAGTGTAAGAAGAGCAGACCATGTTCGAACTGGTCCGTATTTGGTGATCGTAGATTTGATTTAAGTGAGAAGAGGAAGTTATTGTTGCGGTTCAGAGTAGGATAGGAACGCTCACAGAACAGGATTGCAGCTACAATAGCCTGTGAATTTAAATGTGGACATGATATACGAATGGAAGAGAAAGATAAAGGGTTGAAATAAGTATGGGGACCTTGTTTCAACATGGAATTAGGCCATAAAGTGCAGCAAGGGTAATTCACTTAAACTCCGTGAACGAGACTAGAAGATTAAAAACTCAGCAACAGCGGTACTTTGCACTCCAATACTCAAAGTTCAAGGAGATGGGGCTTCCCATTCATATACCATCATATGAGACAACTCTCTGCTCGGTATTACGCATATGTTCGGAATACCAGCAGAACCATCACGGAATATGGTTGCAAATCACTAAGTGTACACTCTTAGGCACCATGTGAAAAACGAAAGGAAAAGGACAATGCTCATTCATAAATGATACCACGACTACGCGATCCCCACCGCTAATTTCAAGTATACCACAGCGATTTGCGAAGGTCATCTGTTATTGCACGCCGGAAGAGGAAGAGTCTCGCCATGGGAAAGGCAGCTGGACACATGCCACGGCTAGCGGCCGGTCCCGCTAAAGTCACTGGGGCGTGAAGACTTCGGAAGGTCTAAAGAGCCTCTACGCGAGTTAAGAAAGCAGGTAGGATTCTCCAGCGACTGATATTTAAGCAGTGGTAGACGTATCAGTGGCCAGGGAGATGCTTCGAGGAATGTGGTCTAGACTTGAAGAGGGGAGGGATTGCGAAAATTGGTGGTATGTTGTCTTTAGACGAGGTTATGGCTGATTTTCGATCAGATCATGTGGCGTTGGTCGAGTGCACCCCAGCCCTGAAAAAGCCATTGTCGAGGGAGAGGAAGCTCAAAAGTTGGCTTGTTTTGCTCAAAATTTTAGAAGAGGCATCTAGAGATTACCATTAGATCTATACAATAAAAGGGTTGGAACTCTATGGTTAGTTGAAGTTGGAATTGTCGATGATCTCGCCCTGAGAAGCGAGTGGCGCCACCGAGAAACCACCATGTTGCGTGATGCCATGAACAAATCTTCAGGATCTTACGAGCAACTTCAACCATGAAAAATTATTGGGGGAGAGCAGTATACCGTGTCAGCTTCAGCTCTATAAAAGCTAGAGCATTTCATCTTCGGAACGCTTCTTCTATCTCTAGTGATCAACACCAATACCAACAAGCTTCATGACCATCAAATCATCAACTCATCGCCTTTCAACCCTCGAATCAACAACAATGACTGATCAACAAAACCTCCACAACCACGCAAGTTGCTGCATGGGCCATGTCCGCGCCCAACGCTTCGCCATGGACTCTCACTGCGACGAACTCTTCGAGAAAGAGAAGGCCGCTATCAAGTCCTACGAGGACGGTTGGGATGATTGGGATGGCCCCATCTGGCCCTGGCGCGAAACCAACCAATCGCAAGCCCAGCAGAAGCTCGAGAACGCGTACCAAAGCCGCTGTAATACGTATTCTGAGGCAGAGATTCCAGGTAAGTTGCTGAAGAACAGGGCTTAATACCGAGTGGATTAGTGCTAATGACTTGTAGCCCATCCAGCCACTGAAAAGTCTCAGCCGTGCTCTAAATCTCCAAGTCTGGCATTGTCGACCAGCTCAAACGGCCCAGTCTCTCCTATTTCTTCTCTCTGGAGCTTAGGGACTGCCTCACATTGTCCAACTTGCGGACGCGTTACTTCACCGACTCATCTTTAAGCTTGCATCGTTCATTATGAATATCATTCAAGGTTCCGCTTCTTCACGGGGTGATAAATTAATTGGTTTTCATGCATTTCCGGGTTCATATACCGGGGGTTTTAGTCTTTTATCTCTCCTTGGGTTTCTTCTGATCCGATTTTTGCTGCCTAAAGCTTGCATGGACGCGGGATCTAGACCACATACTAGAACGACGCTACCAAAGAAGATTTCTGTAAAGAGGGAATTGGAGCACCATCAGCAAACATGCTAGCAGTCAAAAATAGCCAATCCGTTTCTGTCGTAATCTGTAAAAGAGTCCTATTAATAAATAGACACATTATTAATCAAGTAATCTCTCCTTGAAATTTACCTCGTTCCCAGATGTTATCATCACGTGCCTATTACATCACGTGTAGATTATATAAGCTTGGACGGTAAACGTCTAGTACTAGTCCTGTTACGGCACTGGTGGAAACTGGTGGATTGTGGCTGATGGATATCGGTGGATTATGGCGGACAGTTGCAGACAGTCGCAGACAGTCGCAGACAGTTTTATACAGTTCCAGACAGTTGCCGTCACGTGACCAGAGGATCGTATATAACGTCAAGCGGCGCCACCCTCTGTCTCCTTTCCTTTCTCTAGCTTTAGATCTTTATTTATAGACTACCAATTGTATAGGCTTGCGCGTCCCTCTTGCCGTGCTTATGCCTTAATTAACTAAGTCACTAACATTATCTAAAGCTTGTCTATTTTTCTTCCTAAGAAGGAACTTTTAAAAATATCTATAGACTATAAATAAGAATAGAACATAGAAATAGACCTAAAGATTATTACTAAATCTTAAAGAACAAAATAAAACTAAAAGAATAGAAAAGAATAATAAGACCTATAGAACACGTATAGACTAGAACCCCTATAGAATCCTACTAAAAGTTACCCTAATAACTATATTACTATACTAAGAACTATAGCGGCCGGCAAAGCAGCCGCAGGACCCTTAAATACCTCCGACGGTAAAATAGTAACTAACTTAAACTCCTAGGTAGAGCTTATAGTAGCTAATACCGAAATTAAATAACTTTAAGAGCTACTTAAAGCTAGAGAACCCCTTACCCTTAGTGAAGAGTTATTAGATACCTAGAGACTTACTATAGTTCTTAAGGCCCTAGCCTAACATATAGTAGTAGCATTATTGCGGTCCGCGAAGGTCGCGGACCCCCTATTACTTATAGACGGAACTAACCCTATATTTAATAATTAGAAGCTTTAATTATAGGATAAGCTTAAAGTTAATACGGATTACTTCCCTACTACTTAGGCTAAAATAGCCTATGTCTTTAGCCGTATCGATAGGGACGTATAGATGCACCTACGTCCTCGGTACGTATAGGACTTAGTAAATCTCTTCCTCTTTAAAGAAGAGATAATTATCTACCTATCTTCTATTTATAAGGACCCCTTTAAAGTATAAAAAAGCCCAACTTAATTATAAAAGCCTAAATATAAAAACGATAGAGACCTTCTTAGCCTTTTAGACCCGCTTTCTGCACCTAGCTAGCTAGGCTTAAATTCCCTAAAAAGATTTAATGCTAGACCTATTTAATAAGCTTACCCTAAACCTATAGCAAGCCGTACTACTAGTTTTTACTACTATATAGACGCTAAAAAAAACTTATAAACTAGTGCTTAGCTATTAACTAAGGCCTCTACTAAATTAAGGTATGCGCTAAATAGTATAAAGCTAAAAACCCTTTAAATTAGACTATAAGCAATATAAAAATGGTCCGCAATACCCTAGCATAATTAGTAGCCCCTATAGTACCGCCTGTATAGCCCACCGCTAATTTAGCAGCTAGCTATATAGCTAGTTCTACTATAGGTCCGGTAAATACTCGGCCTATATATAGTAACCCCTATATATAGGCCCTTAGTAATTAAAGGGCTTACTTCTCTTATAGTTAGAAAGGTTACTATATAAAGAATTGCCTAATAGGCGTAAAAGCGGACAAGGTTCTGTTAATCTAGGAGAATAGCGCAGAGTTAAAAAAAAAAAAGGAACCTTAGAGGAAGACTCCTTTCTAGGGTTAAAAGGGATCAATATATTAGATGTTAATTTAGGTTAGCTAGTTAGTAGAAGAAGCTATACTATCCCTTATACTTTATTCCATAATAAATACTAAGTTTTAACCTCTGCTTTAGCTAACTCTAAAGTAAATACCTTTACCTTAATAGATACCTAATATACTATAAAGCTAGCTAACTTTCTAAATATACCTATTAAAGAACTACCTAAACTAATTCCTATCTGTAGGTATAATGGGCGGATAGGGCCACCCATTATAACTATCTTATAAATTTACCTCCGTGTTAACGGACAAAGGTAGTATAATATCCCCTTCCTTATTACGGACCTAGGTAGCTATAATATAATCTTAAAGTAAAAATAGCTAGCCTATTTAGGCTTATAGCTTAATATATAAAGTAGATAGCTTATTTAGCCTAAAATCCTACCCCTAACCCCTTCCTTTATAAAAGAAATTAGTATTATAATAGAAAACCTTATATAGCCCTAGATTAATACTATTTACTAAGCTAATACTATGCGTAGAGACTAGGCCTTTAAGAAAGATATATAGCTTAATTTATAACGGATCTATATACTATATCGCCCCCAAACTACTTATATTACGCTACCTACATTAAAGACCTAAAAAGTTAGTAGTAACCTAAAAAAGCCCCCTATAGAGAGCTTAGGCCCTATACAGCTAAAAAGAATAGTAAGGGATATTAGACGTTATACTAAACTAATAAATTAGAGGGATAATCTGTAAAAGATAAAATAGGAGCTAAAAAAGATTATAACCCCTAAACTATAAAATATAGTTTAGAAAATAACTATAAGGAAACCAGTAGACCTCCTACTAGTTAATATCTGCTATATTAGTGCCATAGGATTCTACTAGAACTTAGTTTAGCTTAATACTATTGCCTTTATAATAAGCTTATATAAAATTAATTAAATAATTAAGGAAAAGGGAAGTAAGCTTAGCGGATAGGAAAGCGAGCTTATAGATAAGGAGCTAGTAGAATAAAAGCTGCCCTATTAATATCAGAAATTTAAGAATATATTCTTTAAAGCAGTATCTAATATACTTCTACCTTACTAACCGTATAACTATAAGATTAAGATTAAGCAGGGCAAGAAAAACACCCTTAGCTTTAGCCCCCTTTATAAGTAGTTTATTACTAAATTATAGGCTATAAAGCAGTATCTTATTAATAACCTAAATAAGGGCTTTATTGAGCCTAGCTAAGCCCCTTTTACCTTACCTATTTTCTTTATTAAAAAGCTAAATAAAGGACTCCGCTTTTATATTAACTACTATAAGCTAAATAATATAACCCGTAAGGACCGCTATCCACTACCCCTACTTAATAAGACTTTAGCCTAAATAAGTAGAGCTAAGATCTTTATAAAGCTTAATATTCGCTAAGCCTTCCACTAAATTAAAATAAACCCCAGGTCTAAAGATCTTACTATATTTTAGACCTATTACAGAATATATAAATATAAGGTACTCCCTTTTAAACTAACTAACGGACTAGCTATATACTAGCGGTATATAAATAATATACTCTTTAACTACCTTAATGACTTTTATACGGCCTATTTAGATAATATTATAATCTACTTTAAAAATAAGCTAGAATATAAGGAGTATATCTATAAAGTCCTATAACGGCTTCGCGAGGCTAGCTGTTACGGGACGGGGGTAGTAGCTACAAGCGTATGTATTCGAGGAGTCTATAAGACATTACGCGATCGATTGTAAGGGTCGAGGGCGTAAGGAGGTGGTATACCTACGCGTAGCTAATATAAGCTGTACGTGAGGTGTACGCGAGAGCACGGGGCTCTCCTATGGAGGCCCCTGCGGTGGGGTTCTGTAATACTACCCCCCCTCCTATAGAGGCGGAGCTCCGGCGACGCTATGTTTACTATATATATATAAAAGGGACACTTAAGGTATAAAAAAGAAGAAAAAGGGGGGTATTACTAAAGGCTTACAACAATGTTATGTAATAGGGCTTAGTATCTAAGAATCCGACCAATTAGATAACTTTAACCGCCGGTTAAAGTTCCTAAACATCTCAACGATATTCCGGTCACGTAATCGTACTTTACCGCAATTTAACGGCAATTTACCCTTATATAGTAATGTATAACGGTTTAACTCTATAAGGGCTCCTATAAAGGATTAGGTATAAAATCTCTACTTAGGCCCGGTTTCTATAGGTTTATATAGTAAAAGTCACTAGTTAGATCCTTTATATTTTTAAAGTCTTCCTATAGTTACTATTCTGGCTAATCTATATTAAATCCTATGTATATAGCTCTATAGTAGAGCTGTTATCCTCTACCTTTGCCAAAGTATTTAAAGTTAATAATTCGTTTAACGGTCCACTCCTTGTAGTTCTTATCTTTATTCTTATCTTAGATTAGTACTAGTAGGGGTTTAGGCTATATCTACCCTAGTAAGGGGTTAGGCTAATAGAGGTGTAGTAGCTATGGGTAAAATACAGGCTATATTCCGCGGGTGGCTAGGATAAGTAGGAGTTCTAGCTTATATACGGCTCCCTTATTAATAACTCGTTTAATTAGATAGGGGCCAAGGTTCTTATAATTAAGTAACTTTATAGGCCTCTATATAGAGATATTACGTGCATCTAGCTATACCTAGTCGCCAACACGTATCTCTGGTAGTAGCGTTCTATAACGGTTAATAAAGTAAGCCTACTTTACTTAAGCCTAGGCCATTTCTCCCTTATAGTAGTTAAGTAGATTTTTTGTATGGTTTATATACTAGTTAGCAAATAATATCTTAAAGCATTTTCTATATAGCAGTTTCTTATTAATAGGTTCTAGTGGCTCTATGCTAGATTAGGGGTAATAACCCTTATTCACAAAGAACGGGGTAAGTCCTATAGTGGTTAAGACGTAGTTATTTGCTGCGAATTTACCTAGTAGGAGGTAATTTACCCAATTATCTTAACTATAGGCGACTACCTATCGTAGGTACGCTTTTATGCTAGCATTAGCGTTTTCCGGTTACCTGGCAGTTTTATAGTAGAAGGATATAGACATTTTAATAGAGATGCTAAGGCGTTAGCAGATTTGTTTCTATATATCGGAGTTAAATTATATGCCTTAGTTGGACGTAATTAAGTTAGGTAACCTATGTAGTCGGTAGACTTCGTAAAGGAAGGCGTTAGTAACATTGCTAACGGCTACGCCTTTAGTTAGGACGTAGTGGCGCTCTTTTATAAGTCAGTATATTCTTATAAGGATATTCTTATAGGTACGGCCGTGTCGTTTATAGGGTAGTAGGTTAACCACAAAATCTATAGCAATATCCACCTATCGTCGTATAGGTACTAGTAGGGGGTATAATAGTCCTTAGTACTTTATATTAAAGGCCTTAGTACGCTTATAACTATAGTAAACACCTATAAAGCGTTTAACTAAGTCTATTATCTTAGGCTAAAAGTAGTATTAGCTAAGGAGCTTATAGGTTCCTTCTCTACCTAGGTGGCCGCTTAACCAGAGGTTATAGGCTATTTAAATTAGTTACTATTATAAGTTTTCTAAATTAGAAATAAATAGGCGGCCTCTATAATAGAGTCTATTCTCTTTTACTTTTAAGGCTGCTATATTAATCTAGCCTAGGCTTTAAAGGTTAGCAGGTAGCATACAGGCGCTAGCGGTCTTTGCGGTAATAAGTTAATATAGTAATAGGTTAATAGAGGTATTATATACCGTAGTAATAAGCTTATCGATTTTAGGAGGTAACTTTAGTTCTATAGTACAAAGCTAAGGTGCTGTTAGCTCTATTGTAAATAGTATACCTAGGGCTAAATTCCATGCTTTTAAGATCGTCTATTACTAGAACTAATTTTAGGGGTTTTCTTTTAACTAAGGGAGGTCTTATAAGCGGCGTATTAGGCTATCCGGCTTAGTACTTTATACTCCCAGTCTATATACAATTTTAAAGTTAAAACTAAAGAGGAACTCGTTTTAGCGTACTTAGTATTAGTTTAGCTACTTTATAATTATAAAGTATTTAAGGTTGCGATGGTCCGTAAGGACTTTAGTTAGCTAATTAGGTTCTACTAAGGAGAGTTCTAGTTAGAATTCCTTAAACGCTTATATAATTATAAGAAGTTCCTTATTATAGATCTTATAGTTACACTTTTATAGTATAAGCTTAGACGAGTAGAATGCGACTAAGTAGAGAAGGCCGTTATCGCCTATCTAGGAAAGGACGCCTGCGTTAACGTGGTCTAAGGAGTTAGTTTTAAGGTAAAGTTGTCGTCCTAGTGCGAAGTGAGCTAGGATAGGTGCTTTAGTAAAAGCATTTTTAAGGTCTTGGAACGCCTTCTCGTATTTAGGCGTCTAGGTAAAACATAAGTGCGTTTTTTTTCCTTTCGCAGAAAGGCCCTTTATTTATATTATTACTATAAGTAATGCTACTACGCCTAAGAAGTTGTATATAAATTTCTGATAGAAGTTAGCGAAACTAAAGAAGGCTTATATATCTTTAATGCAGTTAGGGGCTTGCTATTTAGTAATTATATATACTTTCTTAGGGTCTATACGGACACCCTTAATAGTAATAATTAGTTTAAGGTATTTTACTTCTATAACTAAGAATTTATACTTCTTTAAATTAATATAAAGTCCTACGTCCTTAAGGCGCTCTAGGACTTTTTAAACGTGCTTAATATACTTAGAAGGGTCGTTACTATAGATAAGTATATCGTCTAGGTACGCAGAGCAGAAGTTATTAAGGTAGTCCCGTAAGGCGTTATTAATATAGCTTTAGAAGGTACTTAGGCCGTTATATACGCCAAAGGGCATAACAGTATATTTAAATTGGCTAAAGCGTAATATAAATGCGGTTTTCCATTCGTTACCTTCCCGTATTTAGAAATAGTTAAAGGCGGCGATAATATTAAGCTTAGTATAGATTTTGGCTTAACTAAGCCACTTAAAAGTCTTACGTATAAGCGGTACGGGGTATCGGTTCTTAATTATAATAGCGTTAAGTCCTTTATAGTTAACGCAGAATCTAATACCTCCTCCTAGCTTCTTAGTAAGAAGGATAGGGGCGGCTACTAAGGATATACTAGGACGAATAAATCCTTTATTAAGGTGTTTGTTAATATACTTTTTTATAACTAGAAGTTTATCTTTAGATATTAAGTAGGGTCTCTTATAAGGTGGCATTTTTTTCTTATTTAATATTAATAGTATAGTCATTGGGTTAATGTAGGGGGAGTATATCTGCGCTCTTTTATAAGCATATATTAATAAAGTCATAGTACCTCTTAGGGAGGAGCTTGCGGAGTTCTTTATTAGTAAGTCCTTTTTTAAGTTTTATAAACTTCTTAAAGTCTAAAGGTAAAAGTCCGTAGAGTTCCGTAGGGGCGTCGTCTTCTAAAAGGTTAACTATGTCTATTCTATTACTATAAAGGACGTAGTCTTATTCTTTATTAAGCTTATATAGTTATAATCAGGAGGCTGTAATAACGGTCTAGCCTTTTCTATATGCTATACGGTAAAAGGCCGCGGTATTTACGTAGTGGTAGTTAGTTATAGGTAGGGTAATAAGGGGTTTCTTAGGTTAATATCTTAGTGAGTAAATAGAGGCGGCTAGGCTATATCCTAGGCAAGTCTCTCTACAGTATTTAGAGTTAAAGGTTGCTTTTCTCTTTTCCTAATTAATAGTAGGGTTGTGTTATTTAAGCTAGCTTATTCTAAGGATAATAGGGTAGTTAGTAAGTGGTATAATATAGGCCTAGAGCTCTTCCTGGTGCCCGTTTATATCTAAGTAGAGTTATACTACGTGGGTAATCTTCTATACGGTAGAACTACTGTTAGCGAGTTATAGGGCGCGGGCTTTAGTAAGGGGTAAGGTAGGTAGGCTATAAGTACGCACGAATTAGGTATCTATAAATTTATTAGTAGCTCCGCAGTTAATTATAGAACGGCTTTTATATTATTTTTTGGCAGTAGTTCCTATTATAGGTAAAACTATCTATTTTCGTCCGTTTATATTTACTAAGTTATCTATTAAGTAGGCCGATATATAGATCCCTCTATTATTAGGGCGTCCTAACCTACGACTTAGGGTAGGGACTTAATGTTTTCCGCTTCCATATCCGATTCTACTACTATTACTACGTCTTTATCTTGTACGGTAGTGGCGCGTAGTAACGTATTTAGTATTTAGGGCATTAAGTTAAGTATTAGACGGCGGCTACTAAACCTAGCTATTAGGTAGTTTGGGTTATTATAATAATAGCCTTCTTAATGGTATCTATAGCAGCGTCCTAGTTTTTAGAGTAGCTCGCGCTCTCTATCTAGGAGTTTTTGCGGAAAGGTTAGTATAGAGAGGTTAATATTAGCTCCCGTGGTACTTAAGGTAGTAGGCGTTAGTGGCTTAGTATATATGGGTTTAGTGGGCCTAAAGGGCTTCTATAGAGAGGTCTTTAGGCAAGAGTTAGCGGTAGCAATCTAATTTAGTCATTGTTTAATTTTCCGTAGAGCTGCTACCATATTATAAATGTTGTTATAGTTATAGCTAGCGGCTGCGTAACTAAGGCAATAAGTAACTTTTTTAAGGAGGTCCTTTTAGTCTTTAGTATCGTCTTAGGCGAGGGCTCTAGTATATTCCTAGAATTTAATATAGAATTCATTAAATAATTTAGTAGGGCTTATCTTTAGGGTATGTAGTTTAGTTCGGTTAGTGGCTAGTAGGTTATAGTCGTGGTATATTAGGTTAAGATTATTAAGGACTTCTTAATAGGACTACTACTTTTAGGGGCTACTAGTCTCCTATTGGGCGAAGAGTCTGTTAAATAGTATATCTTTTATTTGCCTAATAATGTAGCCAATCTTAGTATCTTCCGTAGGAAAAAGGTAGGCGCTCTAAGTTAGTTTCTCGCGGATTTATATCTTCTAGTGGCTGTATTCCTTACGGTCTCCCTAAAAGACTAGGGGATTAGGGTAGCGTACATTAAACCCTACAGTAGTAGTTTAGGCCCGATTATTATGGCTTTTATTATTACTGCTTTAGTAGGGGTTCCTATTAGGTAAAGCTGCTTAGCGCTAGCCCTCCATTAAGCGTTAAGTAGGTAAAGTTGCTAGGGGCGTAAAGACTTAGGTGGCGTTATATATAGTAGAGAGGTATCTAGCGTTATTACAAATGTACTTATTAAGCTAAGATTATAGGTATTTAATTATGCCTTCTTTTTTAGTAACTATAGCAATTAGTATAATCTTAGCCTTCTTTAACTATTAAACGTCGCGTTTAGATACGCGGAGGTTGTCTTTAGTTTCTTAACGTGTGTTATCAGTAAGCGTCTTACAAGCTTATAGGTCTTAGATAATATCACAATCTTAAGCAGCACGCATCTCGGCTCGTGTAAGCTTCAGGTAGTAGTTCTATAAAAGGCGGTAGTATTTATTAGGGTCTTATACTACCATTTTTATAAACGTCTTAGCGTCTTATATTTTAATTTTAATAGGTAATAGCCCTTCTATTTGCTTGTCCGTAGTTATATAGTTAATAAAAGATAAGACATTATTAGTGTCCGTCTCCTTAGGGGTTAAGGCTAGGGCTAATAAATTAAATTCTTTTAGGATTAATTGGCGTTGTAGGTTAAGTATAGGTATTGGGTTATTCTTTAGGTTTAATATAGTAGCTAGTAAGGAATATTGTCTTACTATTATAGGTTCCTTAGAAGTATAAAGTAAGGTAATTTATAGACACGCTGCTTTTAGTAGCGCCTACAGTATTACAAAGACGTAGAATTAGTTGTAGGCTAAGCGTTAATAGTAAAAAGGCGCAATATAATGTCACGGGACAGGGGCAGTGGCTACAAGCGTATGTATTTGAGGAGTCTACAAGACGTTACGCGATCGATCGTAAGGGTCGAGGGCGTAAGGAGGTGATATACCTACGCGTAGCTGACATAAGCTGTACGTAAGGTGTACACGAGAGCACGGGGCTCTCCTATAGAGGCCCCTGCAGTAGGGTTCCGTAACACTAGCCTTTAGGTTAATATTAAGAAGTTAGAGTTTAGTGTTAAGCGTATAAAGTACCTAGGGTTTATTATTAGTATAGACGGAATTAAAACCGACCTAGAGAAGACGGCTATAATTAACTAGTGGGCACCCCTACGGACCGTAAAGGGGGTATAATTATTTTTAGGTTTTTGTAACTTCTACCGACACTTTATTAAGAACTATAGTAGGATTACTTAGCCTCTTAACCGTCTTACTAGAAAAGATCAGCCCTTTTACTTTAACGCTATATATAGGTAGGCCTTTAATAAGCTTAAGAAACGGCTAGTATTGGCTCCCCTATTTACATATTTTAACCTAAAATAGCCCTTAATGCTAAAAACTAATGCCTTAGACGGCGTAATAGCTAGTGTTTTTTCCTAAAAGCAACCGGATAGAGAGTAGTACCCTATTATATACTATTTAAAGACTATAATAGATACTAAGCTAAACTACTATATCTATAATAAAGAAATACTGGCTATTATCTCTAGCTTTTAGCACTAGTATATATAGCTAAAGGGGACCCCTAAGCTAATTAAGGTAGTTTTAAATTATAAGGTGTTACGGCACTGTAACGGATCTAGTCAGGGGGCTCGCTTAAGCCTTGGCATATGTATATAGACGTGTCCTTTTCTACCTTCTACTCCTTATCTTAATATCCGGGTCTATAGACATTTCAATTATATAGGCTTATATACGTTCTTTACGGCGCTTATACCTTAATTAACTAAGTCGCTGTAACATAAGGCCCTAGAATACTTTATAATAACTAAGGCCCTTATAGCCTAGTAGGTACGCTAGGCGGATACCCTATCTTAGTTTAACTTCTTAATTATATATAGACTAGGCGCTATAAACTATATAGACGCTCTTATAAGGTATAAGCAAGACCTAAATAACTAAATAGCTATAAAGATCTTATTACAGACCTAGATACTACTATAACTAAAATACCTTAACCCCTAAATATAGGCAGAACTAAGTACGGACTTCTTAGGCGCCAAGATATATTCTATTAACTCCTCTAAACTTAACCTTATTAATAAACTACTATAGGCTAACTAAACAACCCCCTCTCTATAGGAGTACCGTAAAAAGGTAAAGAATATTACTAGCCTATAGTCCCTTAAAAATGGACTACTTAAGTATTAAAAACGGCTAGTAGTAGCTAAAAAATAAAACTTACGGACCCGGCTTATTGCCGAAGCCTATACCTAGGTCTCTATAGCCTACCCTAAAAAAAAGAAGGCCCGTAAGATTATTAATAACCGCTATTACTAGCCTGGAATAGTTATAAATATTAACTGCTATATACGGAACTATAATAACTATTGTTAGGTGATAAAGTCACCTCGCCTATATGTATTATTCCGCACAGCCGTGCCTGGCATTAAGCCAGTCACTCGTTTACCTTTTGTGGGTTTATGTGGCTAAGTGCTGCGGAGCTTATTACCTTACAACTATAGTAAAACCTCCTTAGTATGATATGGGGTATATAACAATATTATCTATATTACAATATACACCCCTTAATTAAGCCTTTTTTAGTATAATATTACGATAATCTAACTTTTAACGATATTATTAGTACCTACTACTAATATCGGTATAAGCAGATTTTAATTCGTTGGATTTAGCCTTTGCTTACTATAAGTTCAGCTATTAAATTCATTATATAACAATTAAAATTCATTAAAATTACTCTTAGATCTTACTCTCTATATCTAATTCTATCTTATTTATTATAGTAAGACATTAAAATCCTATAAGGCGACGCCGTTACGGCTTTACTAATTATAAGCGCCAGAAAATACGCACCTACTACTGAAAATACCCCAGTCTACTATAATTGGAGGTTGCTCGCTAGGCAAGCAACTTCCTCTATTATAATATTAATTAATCCTTAATATTAAAAATACTAAGTAATAAATTCTAATAGCTTAATTAAGCTAAATTATAATGTGGGTAAAGTATATAAGAGCAAAAAAGAGCTGCCGAACATCCTCTTCTAGAGGAGGCTCTCTTTAAGTAGCACTAGTACCTATAGAACTCTTATATTCCTATTACTAGCGACCTTATATATACTGCCGCCACTTAATTATAGTAATAAATACCTATACTAGTAATAATAATTAAGCTAAAATGGTTGCTTGGCTAGTTGGAAGGCTTTAAATCTTATAACAGTATTTATAAGAGGAAGTAGTACGGTAAGGCTGCCTTAACCAATATAGAGGGAGTAAAAGATCGTATAGTAGAGCTTTGAGTAATTATTACGCCTTATTTACTAAAGGATATTTATAAAACAGGGCTATTTTAAAAGGCTATACTAGATACTATATTAGCTATTAAGAATAAAGAAGTAGAAGGTATAAATCTCTCTAGGTAATTACTCTAATGCAAATAGCTTAAATAAGCTTCCTCTCCTTATAATTGGCTTATTAATAATAATAATAATAAATTCAATTTACCGCCCGTCCCGGTCCCCCTAGTAGGTCTACATAGGCTAATACCTTCTATAGGAAAAACTCTAACTTAGAGAAAACCCAACCTTAGGCCGCGCTAGAGAGGTAGCAGCGTTCCGACATCGGAGCGCCGGCGGCTCGCCTTCTACCTGCCTTTAAGTCTATATATTAAGCCAACTAGCCGCGCTTCGCGGACAATCTTACTCTACCCCCTTCTTTCCTTATCCTTTTACCCTTATTCTTTTACCTTTTACCAGTCCTCTAGGCTTTAAAAGGGCTGGTATCTACTTATATCCTCTGCATCTATTGCCTTTACTGCCTAAAACTGGGGTAAAACACCTAACTGTACTAGCCATTTTGCTGCCACTTAGGCGCTTTTTTTATTATTTAAGACATCCTAAAGGCGTTTAGAGGCGCATTTTACTATAAAGTTTGCCCTTTGGTAGTATAGACACTAAAATAGCATATAATAAACTATCTGCCTTATTTAGCTATATTCGCACCGTGGGAGAACCGCCGGTATACTAACGGATATAAGCTATGCATTAAGCCCTATTACCTCTATATGAAGAAGAAATAGTGCTATAGCCTCTGCTTTTATTAGGCCTTTGTATAATAGGATTATAGGTTTCCCCTATAGGGTCTTCCACGTAGTTTCTATGCGGTCTTTAGCCTTTACCTACCACTATCGTCGCCATTCTAAATCTGCCCATTTCGCGATAAAGGTAGTTGCCTGCCTTTGGTGCTGGTAACCTCCTATACAGTAGCGGCGCTCTGCCTGCGCTCTGCCGGCGTTCCGCTAGCCACGCTTACGGGGGTTTATTATAGCTTCCCGCTCTATATAGTCCTTCTAGTACGCGAGGAAGCCTTATATCTATTTTTACGGTCCTTTGCGTGTTCCCTAAGCGCTTCTAATAGTACTAGTAGCCGTTTTGTTTTTTGCTGGCGCTTTACTAATATATTCCAGATACCGTTAAGTACCTCTACTAATTCCTTTTCTACCCTATTAGAGGCCGTCTTGGCGGCTCTTTAGAGGGCTGTCGTTTTAATATGGAGTTAGATTGGGGGAATAGCCGCTTCCTTCTCCATTGTAGCTATTGGTGTTCGCTGGTATGCCCCTATAACCCTACGAAGACACTAGTTCTAGACTTTCTGTAGTGGTTTAAGCAAGCTTTTCGCTAGCGTTCCGCCGTCGTCCCGTACTCTCTACACTTGGGCGCCATACAGCATCGCTAGTCGGACGGTGGCTGTGTATAGGATAATTGGCTTATTACTAAAGCTATATTACTTTATAAGTAATCGGATTAATATAGCCTCTATAAATATTATATAGAGGTATAATAAGAAGGCCTGGATAACAACGGTAATTATACTTAAGTAGCTTACCTAGTTTAATAAAAGGATATACGGTACGAAGATACTACTCTTAATTGACGGCTTTAGCACCTATAAAGCAGCTATTTAAATACTTATTAAGAATACCTCTTTTAAGAACACGCGTATAGAGTTCCTTCCTACTAATTATACCTTATTATATTAACCTCTTAATTAAGGGATAATTATAAACTTTAAGCTGCTCTACCGGCGATACTAGCTGTAATTTATAGTGGAGCTTTTGCTTTAAAATAAGAATTTAATTAAGTAGATATACGTCTTATAGGCAATTTAATAGTTAATTAAAGCTTAGAAGGAAGTTACACTATAAATAATTAAGAATTGCTTTATTAAATCTATGTTATTTAGCTCTCGTATAGGCCCACGGCCTCGCCCTTAAGATTATCTAGATCCTCCTATAGTTAATAAGATATAGTAAATAGCAGAACAACTGCTTATAGTAGAAAGAATTCGCGCCGTAATAAATATTTAGAATTTTATTAAGCTACCAGGTGAGGAAGTAGAGGATTTATTAAAGGATCTTATTAAGTATGTAGTAGAGCTTTACGTAGGGCCCGATCGCAATACAGAAATAGATAAGGAGGTTATTAAGTAACCTTAAATTAAGCTTAATAAGGCGCTTATGGCCTTATAAAAGCTTCGTCTTTATAAGGAGTAGTAAAGCAATTCTAATAGAGACGTAATTACGACTCTATTAAGGTACAAGCGTTAAATTTAAGGCCGACGACCTTAAAACACCAAGCAGCAATTAATTGCGATGTATTTTAGTATAGCCAATCGCTTAGTTATAACTTTACGTGCGTAGATACATAATATTATTACCTAATTTTGATTTTAGGTGTATTTTATATACAAGTATATAATATAACAATATCCTTGGTATTACGATACGCTCGGTTAAGCAAACCGTATTGTACTAAAGAGATTTTACTATACTATAGATCTATAATTCTATAAGATAAGATTCTAGGACTATTAAAACCACTCCTAATACTAAAACGCCCCTAGTAATATATCTTTATAGACTTTTATAAACTACCTATAGACCGTAACGAATATAATATAGTTATAATTCTAGTTAACCGCTTTAGCAAGCGCCCGTTTTTAATCTCCTATTATAAAAATATTAATACTAAAGAGGCGGCCTAACTATATATCTACTACGTCTACTAAATTTATAGACTACTAGATACTATTATATCTAATTATAGGCTATAATTTATTTTAGCTTTCTAGAATACATTTACTTAGATCTTAGATATTAAGCTAAAGCTTTTTATAGTATACTACCCCTAGATAGATAATTAGACGGAAATTATAAATTAATACTTAGATTAGAGACTTCGGCCCTTTATTAACTACTTCTAAGATAACTAAGCTAAACTACTACCCCTAATAGACTACGCCTAAGCGACCCTACCTTACAACTCTATATGATTTGCCCCTATCCAGCTAGAAATAGGCTACTTACCCTATATAAGCTTTAACTAGAAAAGACTAGAAGGACCCTAAACTATATATAAAAAACTATTTTATAAAAAAGCCTAGCAGTACGCCAAGCGCTTAGAAGAAGCCTAAATAGTAGCCTATATAAATCTAAAAAAAGGCCAAGAAATTAATATAATAGTAGGCGAATAAGTATAGACAAGAGCCTAACTTTGCCGTAGGAGATATAATCTAGGTTATAATAAAGAACTAAAAGATAGAACGACCTAGCCGTAAGCTAGACTATTAGATAGTAGGACCATATAAGGTTTTTAAGAAGATAGGCAATATATATAAAGTAAGGCTCCTAGATTTAATTAAAGTTTACCCTATTTTCTCTTTAAACAAACTATAGAAAGCTATAAATAACCTATTACCTAGATAAAAGAATAAACCTCCCCTACTAATTTAAGTTAATAGCAACAATAAATAGGAAATTAAAGAAATATTAGGCTATAAGCTTATAAGGGGAACGTTAAAATATTATATTAGTTGGAAAGGATATAACCTAGACCCTACTTAGTACCCTATATAGAACTTTATAAGTAGTCCCCATAAGCTTTAGGAATTCTATAGTTATTACCCCAATAGACCTAGACCCCTAAAGTACCTTAATAAGTAAATAGAGTGCTAGAATAGCAAATATAATAAGCTACCTATTAAGTATAAAGATAAGAATACCCTATAGATATAATACGGACGTATAAAGCCTAAGGGCAGGCTTTTTTAGAAGGGGGGGTAATGTTATAGCACTAGTAGAAACTAGTAGATTGTAGCTAATAAATATTAGTGGATTATAGTAGATGGTTATAAATAGTTATAGATAGTTGTAGATAGTCGTAGATAGTCGCAGATAGTTTTATATAGTTTTAAATAGTGTTACGGCTTAAACAAATGCCTCTAAACCAAAGCTTAAACAAATGCTGTATTACGAAGATACTAAGCTAAAGAGAAGGAAAAGGGGTCGCCAGGACCGATGTAAACAAATATATAGGGTAAGCCGCCAAGGCGCTAGCTTTAGGCGGGCCAATTACAGGTCGGCAGAATATGGCAGAATTTAGCAGGTAACATGCGATAGCGCCATTACATTACCCCCCTCTTTAAAAGAAAGCCTGCCCTTAGGCTTAGTTAGAAAAAATAGGGTAGCACTAGGCTTATAAATGTAGGATTATAAAAATATAAGATAAGGAGATAAAGGGGACACNAGTCCGTCCTNACTAAGTANAAAGGGCGATTNTAGGCTAAGTNGAAGCACTAGGCTANAAAGAGTAGCCGCTAAAAGTCTTAGCACGGATCTAACTAATTAGATAACTTTAACCGGCGGTTAAAGTTCCTAGATATCTNAAATTTTANNGTACTNGCAGAAAACNGNAGAATNTGGCAGAATTTGGCAGANAGCTATATTAGGGCTTTAGGGCGTTTTTGTCCCTATGTTCTTCCGGTAACTTATCGTCTTTATTATACTAGCATTCCATCTATTCGTCTAGGTACTTTAGGGGTCTAGGCGTATTAGGGTATTAGTTATAGAATTCTTTAAGCTTCTGGGGGTAGCCTATAAAGTTCTATATAGGGTACCAGGTTGGGTTAGAATTGTAGCCCTTCTATTAGACATGGTATTTTAGCGCTCCCCGTACTATCTTATAGGCCAGTATTTTGTTAACCTCCTATTTATTATCACCATTTACTTAAACTAGTAGGGGAGGCTCGTTCTTTTATCCGGGTAATAGGTCGTTTATAGCTTTCCGTAACTTATCTAGTAAGAAGATAGGGTAAACCCTAATTAAGTCTAGGAGCTTTATTTTGTATAAATTGCCTATCTTCTTAAGAACCTTATATAGTCCTACTATTTAGTAGTCTAGCTTATAGCTAGGTTGTTCGGTTCTCTAATTTCTTATTATAACCTAGACTGTATCACCAGGGGCAAAATTAGGCTCTTAATGGTGTTTGTTTGCCTACTATTCTATTAACCTCTAAGCTTTTCCTAGGTTCTTATAGGCTACCGTCTAAGCCTCCTCTAATTGTTTGGTGTACTGTTAGGCCTTAGTATAGGATAGCTTCTTTTATATAGTCTAGGGTTCTTCTAGCCTTTTTTAGTTAAAGCTTATATAGGGTAAGTATCCTATTTCTAGCTGAATTGGGGTAAACCCTATGGAGTTATAGGGTAGGGTTGCTTGCGCGTAGTTTATTAAGGGTAGTAGTTTAGACTAGTTGTCCTAGAAATAGTTAATAAAGGGCCTAAGCCTCTAGTCCAGGTACTAATTTACAATCTTTGTCTAACTGTCTGTCTGGGGGTAATAAGCTGTAAAAAGCTTTAGCTTAATACTTAGGATCTAGGTAAACTTATTCTAGAAGGCCGATATAAACTATGGCCTATAATTGGATATAATAGTATCTAGTAGTCCGTAGATTCGGTAGACGTAATAGATATATAGCCGGGCTGCCTCTTTAGCATTAATGTTCTTGTAATATAGAATTAAAAATAGGCGTTTACTAAAGCGGTTAACTATAACTATAACTATATCGTATCCGTTACGGTCCCTAGGTAGTTTATAAAAGTCTATAAAGATATACTACTAAGGGCGCTTTGGTATTAGGAGTGGCTTAAGTAATCCTAGGGTCTTATCCCGTGGGATTATAGCTCTCTAGTAGTTTTCGCAGTTCTATATATATTAATCGATATCTATAACTATTCTTAGCTAGTAGTAGCGGTAGTTAATAATTTTATAGGTCTTGTTCTTGCTAGGGTGTGCTATAGAGACTTAGCAATAAGCTTTACGGATTAGTTTAGTCTGTAGATTATTAACGTTAGGGACTATAAGCCGCTCTTGGTATAGGAGTAATTCTTCCTCCGTCTTAAAATTGGGGTCTTCTTTTATAGCTTATTTGCGGAGGGCCCTTAAGGCGTTAGCCGTGCGGTTTGCAGTTAGAAGGTAGTTAATTAGCCCTATTAGCTTATCTAAGGACTCCTCTATTAGTGCTAGCTTGTTTTACTAGGAGTCTAGCTCCTTAAGGATCTGCGGGTTAAGCTATTCTAGATAGAGGAGGGCGCGCGTCTGATATTAGGTCTTTAGCTTATCCTAGGGTCCTACATTTTATTCTTTTCGGGTTAGGGTATTAGCCTTAAAGTTTTACTTACTAGAACGATATATAATTATAAAGAAGAATTAGGAGAGTATTTCGGCCTATTAGGCTTATCACCCTATAAGCTGCTTTGTAGTTATAAAGTACTCTAGGGCTTTATAATCTGTATATATCTTAATCCGGGAGTTCGTACCTTTAAGCTCTACGCGCTATTAGGAGAGTAATTAAATAATAGCTAGTATTTTTTTGTTGTGTACTTTATAGTTATACTTAGCTAGGTCTATTATCTTTAAGAAGAAAGCTATAGGGTACTATTTACCGTTTAGATGTAGCTGTAATAGGATTCCCACTACGACCCTATTAGAGGTGTTTGTTTCTAGCATTAATTTAAGGTCTAGGTTATAGTAATAAAGGATTAGGAAAGAGATAAGCCGATTCTTTACCTCTTTGAAGGCCTTTATATAGCTATTGTTAAAGATAAAAGGCGTATCCTTTCTAGTTAGTTATATAAGAGGTTTTGCTACAATTCTATAGTTATAGATAAACTAGTGGTAGAAATTATAAAAACTAAGGAAGAACTAGATTCCTTTTACTATATAAGGGGGCTTCTAGTTACGGATTGCCTTTACCTTCTTAGGGTTGACCTTAATTCCTTCCGTAGTTACGATAAACCTAAGGTATTTTATATGTTTTACCCTAAACTCGCATTTCTTAATATTAACTTATAAGCCCGCGTTCCGTAGCCTTTTTAAAACCTTCTTAATATAAACTTAATACTTAAGTTCGTTGTCTAAGTATATAAGAATGTTATCTAGGTATACCGTGCAGAATTTATTAAGGTAATTAAAAAGAACGTCATTTATATACCTTTGGTACATAGCCGGTCCGTTTATTAGTCTAAAAGGAAGAACTTTATATTTATAGGAACTATAGTAGATACAGAACGTTATTAAATCTTTAGATGCAGGGTCTATCCTAATTTAGTAGAAAGCTTAGCGGATATTAAGTTTAGTAAAGATCTTTGCCTAGCTTAGACGTATAAGGGTCTTATTAATTAAAGGAATAGAATACCGGTCCTTTTAAGTAATAGCGTTTAGCTTTTAATAGTCAATATAAAAACAAAGGCCTCTATTAGGCTTTTTTATAAATAGAATAGGGGAAGTAAAAGGGGCTTAACTTAGCTCGATAAACCCTTTATTTAGGTTATTAATTAAGTACTACTTTATTACTTTTAGCTTATCCATTAATTAATAGTAAAGGGGGCTATAGCCTAGCAAGTTATTGGCCTCTAATTAAATCTTATAATTATACGTTTGGTAGGGGGGTAACTTATCTAAGGCCGCCTTTAAGAATGTATTCTTATAGCCTATATAAATAGTAGGAAGGAGGCGTTTAACTAGTTCCTCGTTGGTTTCCTTATCTAGCCTTTCCTCTCTATTATTAATAATTTGGTTAATCTTATATAGGCTTATTATAAAGACCTCATTATCCTTCCGGTATATATTAAAGTAGAACACTATAGCGCTAATTACAGCGATGTCTACGGTAGGGGGGTTAACTAATAATAGGGGCGTATGTAACTTTAGGGACTTCTAGGGTACTGGCGTTATTATTACTCCTTTTAGCTCCTATTATATCTTTTAGAGGTTATCCCTTATATCTTATTAATACGTTCTTTTCCATAACGGTTAGATTTATATAATTTAGACATTATCTACGTTATTATCTATCCTGCTTCCGTATATAGAGTCCTTTTTAAATATAGCACTTTAGGAAAGTATCTTTATTAGTATAGAGTTCTTTCCAGCTTTATAGCGGGCGTCCTTTTAGGTAAAGGCTAGGTCATGGGCCCGGATATCCTACTAGTAGGTAGGGTTACCCCTTACAGCTAGTGTCTTGCGGTTAGTTCAGATCTCCCTAATAAAGGAGGGCAACTTTAGTCTATCCTCTGGCTAGACAAACCATTTTTTTCGCATGTTTAACCAAATATTAAAATAGGATATCCATTTTCGTCTAAGAATTATATTATGGGACCCTAGGTCTAGGATACAAAAGGGGATACCGTATTGGCGTCGTCCGTTAAGAGCGATATATAACTTTAAGACGTGGGTAACGGGCCGACCAGCTTAGCTATTATAGCCCTTTACCTAAATAGGCTTCTCTAGTTAGATGGCTTTTGCATTTAGAAACTTAGCAACATTATTTATATAGGCAGTATTTATAAAGGTAAAGCTATTTACTCTAGTGTTAATAAAGGCGGTTATATTAACTCTATATCTATTTTAAGATACTATACATAGAACCGTGAAATGCTTTCTACCTATTAACTAACTAAGATTAATCTCTTTAAGATCGATAGGGTACCCTAGGGGGGAATCTTTCCCTAGGGTTCTTCTTTTCCTAACTTATTAGACGTTTCTCCTTCCTCTATCTCCTTAATATCGCCTATATTCTTTAGCTCTAGGTAAAATAAGGTAAAGTAACCTTACTTATCGCAGTTAAAGCACGTAGCCGAGGTAGGGTTAATCGGAGTATTACGGCAAATACTAGTTAATGGTGTAGTATATAGCTAGTTAGGTAAGGCTCGCCAGTATATTGTTATAACCGCCTTTAGTATAAGAGCAGTTGTAACTTATCTTCCTGCTCTAGCTCCTATAGGTATAGCTAGCGAGTTCCAATCGTTACGGAGTTGCTTCTACCAATTAAGGCGGGCGTTAATCCGCTTTAGTTCTAAGTCTAATAATAGGCAATAAGCTATAAGTCTTTTATAGGTTGGTAGGTTATTTAAGGTTATAGCGATCTTTTCTTATAGCCAGATTATTAGCTTATTGTATAGGTCTAATCGGTAGTTCTTAAGGGGAACCTAGCCTTCTCCTGTAAGGTATAGGAATTAAGTCTAGAATTTAGTAAAGGGTTAGTTTAGTTTTATTATTAGGTGATTATAGTTATAACGGGTATCCCGTACTTTATTTAGGTTAACATAAATAGCTGCTAGGTGCCGTATTATCTTATTAACAGATATAAATCGGACAGGGGAGTTGTCCTTAAACTTGGCTTAAAGGTGCCGTTAGGCGTCCCTAGTGGTTCGACCAAAGAGGTAAAGCATTTTAGCTTTCTTAGAAAGGAAATAGTTATAGTTAACGCGGAGCTTTCCTTATACTTAAATCCTCCAATTCTTAAAGGTAGGGTTTATCCTATTAGATAGTGGTAGGGGGTTAGGGAGCTTAACGGACTTTAATTACTTCATTATTATATCCGTACTCCCTAGTATATTATATTTAGTAGAGTAAATAGGTTGGCTAGGGCTTTAAAAAGGAAAAGCCGGGCTATTTTATAGGGCCGTAAGGCTTTCTAGGATCTCTTATAGGGTCTTTTATATATTTCTTGCTTTAAGACAATTGGCTTCCTAGCTAGCTACAAGGGCGCGAATCTGCTCGCGTATATCTATAATATTATTATTATCTTCAATTTCTAATCCTAATTGGATCTTAGGTTCCTCTTAAGTAAAGGCAGCTCTCTTAAATAAGCTTGCTTTAGGTGCCATTATTAGCTTCCTAAGGTTCGTCGGTATTATACGCTTTAGTTTTAATTCTGGGGGTATAGGTCTAGTCCTATCTAGCTTATAAGGTGGGATATTATCTAGGCCTTCCCAGGCAATATAGAGTTATTTTGGTGTCTAAGTATAGCGTGTTAATATATTATTGCAGACGAAGTTTCTTTAGGGTGGGATATTATTAAGGCCTTCCTAGGCAAGGTAGGGAGAGCTTAGTATAATGTTACGGCTTAAATAAATGCCTCTAAACCAAAGCTTAAACGAATACTGTATTACGAAGATACTAAGCTAAAGAGAAGAAAAAGGGGTTGCTAGGACCGATGTAAATAAATATATAGGGTGAGCCGCCAAGGCGCTAGCTTTAGGCGGGCCAATTACAGGTCGGTAGAATATGGCAGAATTTGGCAGGTAACGTGCGATAGCGCCGTTATAAATAGTTACCGTCACGTAACCAGAGGATCGTATATAACGTTAAGCGGCGCCGCCCTCTATCTCCTTTTCTTTCTTTAGCTTTAGATCTTCGTTTATAGACTACTAATCGTATAGGCTTACGCGTCCCTCTTACTGTGCTCGTGCCTCGATTAATTGAGTCGCTAACAAGTCCTAGCGTTATCTTAGGAAGCGACTTAGACGGCATAGGCAGAGCTTAAGGCGTACTTACTAATACTAAAGTGTTACTAGTCTGTCTAAGAAAACGCTACTGTTTTTTAACCAATTATCTGTCTACTAGCCTTAAGTCTACTTTGCCGTTTAAGGTTTCTGTTCTTTACTTAGCTATACCACTTATTTTCTTTACTTAATATAGCGATAATAATATTTTTAGCTTATACCCGTAATTCGCCTTAAATAGTAATATACCTATTTCTTTCTATAGTGTTATATTATACGCAAACTATATAACTAGTAATAATAATACCTAATTACTTTATACGTAATTAATATAATATTCTAAGTACTATTCTAATATCTAGTCTAGCCTTTCTATTTACCCGTCTATCTATAAGTTATATACTATTAATATTACTACGTAAGTATCTTATTCCGCTAGAAATATAAGGTAAGGATATAAATAGAAAGTCCAATTAATAGAATAATAGGGTATATTATATAGACAGACAAATCCTTAAGGGAAAGGAGGAGTCTATATACAAGGTAAGGAAGGGCTTTCCCTAAGCAGGTGCAGCGTATATGCCTTATAGGCAAGTTGTATATAAGTCGCCTATACCTCGCAGCTATATAACTATTTGCTTAGGTCCCATCCAATAATGCCCCCCCCCCTTTAAAAAGGGTTGTCCCTAATTCTTTATATACTTAGGCCTTAATAAAATCCTATAAAAAACTTTAATAAGGAAAAAATTAGAAGGGAAAAAGTGTCCTAGTTTTGCGTATAGAAAGATAGGTATATATATAGAGACTCCGCTAAATTCTACCAAATTCTGTTATCTTTATCGATTTTATTAAATTCTACCAATCGCGTATAGAGAGATAGGTAGTATATATACGCGGCGCGAAGATGTTAAGGAACTTTAATCGCCGGTTAAAGTTATTTAATTAGTTAGATTTGCCTTACTAAGACCTCCCTATATTTAACCGAGCTAATAGCGATTTTCTATGCCTAGTATAGAAAATCCTAACTAGTCTATTTAGGGTTTACCTAAATTTAGTAGACTATAAGAAATATTTTAAATCTTGCTTATATAAGCAGGTCGCTAATACCTTAAAGGTAGGTTATAGGTTACTTATATATATCCAAACTTATAATAATAAGATAGTATACCCATTAAATCCACACTAACTCTATATTTTAGCCTTATATTATTTACGTAATATATATATAAAATAGTATATAAGCTGCTAATATAGGTTACTACTAATAGGTTACTAGTAGGTTAAAGGACCCTAGTTATAACTAGATATAGAATAATATATAAGTTATTAGTAGGTTATAGACCCTAATTAAAGGACTTTAGTTATAAATAGGCCTATTACCTAATATATAAATAGTTTACTAAGATAGTATAGAGTAACGGACTAGGTCTAAGGAGAGTACTTTTAATTACTCTAAAGTTACTAGTTATACGCCATAGCCCTACTTATAAGTCGCTAGTATAGCTAGGTTGCGTTATGGTATGGCTTATATAGAATATTAATAAATTAAGCTTTGTCCTATATATACCGCAACTCTTATTATAAACATTAGCTTATTTCTTAATCCCTTAAAACGTCCTCTACCTTTCTTTAGTATAGGCTATATCTTAGTACTAGCGCTTACCTTTTGCTTACGCTTTAGCTATAAGGCTAGGTTATAGTATACTAGCTTTATAAAACGGCTTATTAGAATAAGAAGGTATTTTAGACTTAGGGAGATCTGTAATAAAGTTAAGTAGATAATGCTACTAGGCTTAAGTAGGGGCCGTAAAATACTGCAGCTTACTATAAAGTATATAGCAGCGTAATTTAAAGCGTTAGTAAGTACTATAGTTACTTAGGTATTTATAGAGATCCTTAATAAGGCCAAACCTTATTATTTTACCTTAGAAGTTCTTAATTATATTTTACTAGTAGGAATTTCCCCCTAGGTTAGCTAATAATATATAGAGTATAAGGCGCCCCTTATACTCTATAGATGGAATTAACTAGTAACTTAAGAGGTACTTCTTAAAAGCCGTTTTGGCTAAAGTAGCTATTATTACTACTTACTATAGTATAAGACTCTATATAAAGCTAGTACTAGTAAGGTAATATATAATATATAGGTTACTTATAGAGTTATTATAGGAGACTATTACCTAGGCTAAGGGATCTTCCCTAGGGTTTAGTACTATTAGGCTAGTTAAAGTCTTAATAAAAATAGTAGAATACTCTAGTCCACTAGTGCTAGGTTTTAGTATAGTAGCACTAAAACCTCCTATAAAGTCTATAACTTATAACTTTTACTATAATATAGGTATAGATATAGTTAGGTCGTAATACGTCTATATAAGGTATATGTTTAGGGGTATATAGTATCTAAGTCTTTTATCTATCTAATATTGGGTCGCGATATACCTATATAAGGTATATATTTAGGGTATATAGTATTTTAGTCTTCTTTTTCTTTAATATTAGGTCGCGATATACCTACGCATAATTTACGTTTAGGGGTATACGGTATTCTAGTCTTAGGTGGCTTACTACTAGTAATCTTTACTATAGCTATCTGTATTCCTTATATAAATTATATATATAACACTAGGCCGTCAAAAACGGACTCTGCACCTATACGTGGTGACGGCTACAAACCTAAGTCTTTGAAGTTCAGACTTAGAGCCAACGTAGAGACGTTGCACAGCGTGCGATACGACCTAGTGGTGGTAGTAGGTATTGTGGGCGGTGGTAAAAGGTTTTTATATAGGATGGTAAGATCTTAAAAACTACTACTAAGTGCCCCTTACGAACAACAGCAACACTATTCTCCTATTAAGGCACCTATACGATCCAACATGGATACACAGCATTTAATAACATCCCCCGACCCCTAGTAGAGAGCATTAACGACCTCTTATGTTAATGAATAAGTGATTACGAATAAACGAGTAACAAGTAAATATACGGCCCCTCCTAACCCCTAGGGCGATCGCCCGCGGAGCATACGGTCACTCGCTATTAACTATTAAATACTACCTAGCAGTTTAGATAATACTATACGGTTTTCCTATCTCCTTTTAAGGAGTGGTAACCCTTAGCGAGGGCCTAGTAACTAGGGCCTAGGCATAAAAGATACTTAGGCATATACGTCCCGCTCGCCTTTTAGTATAGTAGTAGTTTATAGATAAATCCCCCTTACACCTTTAATAGGCCTTAAGGGGGGGAAGGTATAGCGTATATAGCAATAGTTAATAAAAGATAGTATATAGGGGGTAGTTAAAATACGGAACACAACTATAAGTGTATAGTAATTGAACGGCAAGGCCTAGCTAGGATATAGTGAACCCTAGCTAGGATAAGCTAAAGAAGGAAGTAGTAGTTCCTAAGGAGTTTAAATATCTAAGGAGGATAGGACGTAGCCGTAGGCCTATAGGGCCGCCGCTATAGACGGACATGGCAAACCGGGGTTTTTTATCCTACTGAGGTGGCTTATAGGGTTTTTCCTCCCCCAAACTGNAGGGTTTTCTTCCTGTAAATTATAAGTTTTCCCCCTATGACGGAGTAGTCTGCGTGGGCCTAGATAGGATCCGTATTAGACGTTAATTAAGAATTACTACTATATATAACACTAGTGTTTAGGGGGTCCTTAGAGCTATCTAGCTATTAAACTATCTCCTTAGGAGTTTATTTAGAAAAGCTTTACCATTTTTAGGTTTTGTATAAGAGTATATATATTAGATCCCGCAAGAAACACTTAAGTTCGCGAGTACTCTCTCTGTCTTTTTGGCCTTATGGCGACGTAGTGCGGGACTCGTTATATTTTGTTTTCTAAACCTAGCCCTATAGAACCTATATTACGACCGCGCTTTAAGTAAAAAGATTTACCGCTACTAACTGTAAAGGCTCAGTCAAAAAAAACAGAATCTATTGGTAGCCAGTGAACGAGAATTCCAAGACGAGGTCTGGAAGAAGGTCGAGGAAAGGACACGTCTATATACATGGCGCTAAGGCTCGGTCAGGCCCTCGAACAGGGTCTGTAACAGTGCCGTAACACCAACTACGCGATCTTCTATAATGGCGTTAAGTAGTTGCTTTTTATAGCGGATTTTAGCGAAGAGGTCTTTAGCGGTTCTTACCTATATAATAAAGTCCTAGCGGAAAACCTCTACTTATAGGTAGGTTAGGAGATATAAAAACTAAAAGTCTACCTACTAATTAAAGTTAATAAAAGGGGTATATAAGAAGAGGTCCTTTAAGCTTTATATATGGGCTAAAAAGGTATTAAACTTCTAGGTCTCCTTTATTATAGTTATATAGTATATAGTAGTATTATTAAAGCGTCTTACTATAGGGTCCTTAATCTAGTCTTAGACCATAGTTTTAAATTCATTCTATAGTAAAAGACCTTTATCTTAAGCGCCTAGCTAGCAATATACTAGTTAGGCGATTATCTTTACTTTTATAAGACCTTTAATAGCCTAGCTCGTATATTGCTTATAATAATAGTTAGCGTTATTAACCCTAAATTGGTTTTTAACCACGGCGATCTACTGGTTAAACTTCCGTTAAGTTATACCGCTAATATTAGGCTGTAACTTCTTAACTAGAGTATTAAGATTCGTTTATTATATATGTTTACTATATAACTTATAATCTTTATTAAAGGGATAACGGTAGGGCTTTATTAAGTTAATAATACTCTATAAGTTGGCTATTTTCTTAGCCAGCTTATCTAGCTCCTTTAGGTTAGTAGTATTTAGTAAGATACTAGTAACCTTACCAAGCTTCTATTAAGCCTAGATATATAAGTTAAACTAGTCTCTAGCGTTTATAGATATTTAACTGTCTTAAGATTTAGAAGGTGGCTTAGATTCTACTAGTGTACTTCTAGTGTTTTTATCTACACTAGATCTTAAGGCGTTTTGCCATTATGTCGTGAGCGTATTACTATTAAGTATAGGCGCCGATCTTATCTTTAAAGGTATTATAGAAAAATTAAACCGGCTATCCTTCTAAGGGGATTAGTAAGGATTTGGATATAAGGTGAGGATATAGATAGGGGGTTTAATTAATAGAATAATAGAGTATATTATATTGATAGACAAATCCTCAAGGGAAAGGAGGAGTCTGTATATAAGGTAAGCAAGTATATACAACCTACTACTCTTTAATTTTATAGAGTAGTATCTATCCTCCAGTTTTATATACTTGCTTTTATTAAATAAGACCTGGTTTTGGTTACTGTAGCAGTGTCTTATCGAACGAGCATATGCGGGGGAGGCTCGCTTAATTTTAGGTAGTAGCAGCGAGGTCCCACAGGCAAATTCGGAGTGTCATACATGTGACCGTTCATCAAACAGCTCTACCTCTTCAACGGGAGTCAAGAAAGTATTTTCTATTGTGAATCTTAGGTCCTTAAGTCTTGCTATTCCTAACTACAGCCTACGGCATGATTGGGGCGATAACCGCCTACTTTTGACAACACAATTTCATGATTCTAAACCTTCGGGGCGCTGGGCGCTCGCTGTTTCCATTCCCACCGGTTATGAGAGTACTGAAGGACTAATTCTAGGCTCTCAAGATGTCGATCTATCCCTACAAGCCCCTGGATACAGAGACAGAAACTCGAGTTCTGGAGATTGAACCCGGGAATTACGATGACAAGATCGTTTGTAGTCTCAAACACATCTCTCTTCTGACAAACCCCAAGTTCGAGGCATTGTCGTACTGTTGGGGTAATTCCATGTCAGGCCCACCGGATGAGGAGACGCTAGACAAAAAGGTTAGGACGGCTGTAGCAGATAGCGAGAAGACGATCACAGAAGAACTTGTGTACAGAGACCTAGAAGACCATCCTCAATATCAACGAATATACTACTTCTCAGGAGGGCCGCGAAAGCCCGGGAGAATTCACTGCGATGGCATTGACATGATGGTCGGGGGCGAGCTCTACTCGGTATTGAAGCGCCTTCGGCCACTACCAGGTTCTGATCTCTTAGTAATTTGGGTAGATGCTGTTTGCATTAACCAATTCGATCTAGAGGAGCGCAAATTGCACGTCGGGAATATGAGTAAGATCTACGAGAATGCAGAAATAGTGCGCATATGGTTGGGAGAAGAAGTAGGCAGCGAAACTCAGGCATTCGAAACATTGAAAGAGGTGGCTGAGAAGATGGTTGGGTTATTCAATGACAAGAAACTCGGTGGTTTTGAGCGGCAAGATCGATTCTTACATGACCAGAAAATACGAGGACTTCACTGGGATTCTCTGAGTGAGTTGCTGGGTCGCTCTTGGGTACGTTGGAGAGTGGCACTATAATAGCAGTTGGGCTGGCCTGATTGCTGACTAGTCGGCATAGTTTGAACGGGTATGGGTAATACAGGAGATCGCTAAAGCAGCGAAGGCCACAATTCACTGTGGTAGGATTGTATGGGACTGGGATACATTTGCATTAACCATCAACACTATGCGCATCTGGGACATTGATATCTTCCTTTGGGCTGCCAGCGAACCCAAGGCCATCGAGGAAATCCGCTTAATGCGCCGTCTAAGAAGTTCAAGGGAAAACTCAGGCTCTACTCCATCTCCGAAACTACTCGAAACCCTGCAGGATTCACGGAAGTTTAAATGTACTTTCCCAAGCGACAAGATTTATGGTATCCTCGGTCTTGTGTCAGACCCGGAATGTGTTGAAGTAGACTACAGCATAAGCCCCTCAGAGGTTTTCAAAAGATATACCATATCATATCTAAAAAATCACAATTCACTCGACATCCTCTACTATTGCGCTAAACCGAAGAAAAAGTCGGAGCTAAATCTACCATCTTGGGTGGCAGACTGGACCCAGCCATGCCACCATGAGCCGTTTGTACTTCTTAAGCTTCCTTCTCGTGCCGCAGGGAAGTCAAAAATCGATATCCGTTTCAGCCATGATCACAAGAGCCTTCACACTCGAGGCAAGGTACTTGACTCGATCGAAGAAGTGGAACCGTTTCGCAAAATCCCGCGGAACTCCAAGATGTTCCACGAAGAAGGCCAACCATTTTTCCAAAGCCGCCATGTGGCGTGGGTTGAACACAACCACCGCGAAGTCTCCCGTAAATGGGTGTCAAACGTCCTCGAAGTTGCCTTCCCTAACAGGGTTGCCACGCCACAATCTTTCGAAGCATTGTGGCGAGCTTTTATCTGCAACAGAACCCAGGAAGGCGACATCCCTTCAGCAGACTGGGGCCAACACTTTTATCGTTGGGTCATGTCAATGACTCATGACATGTCAGAGACCGGTGCGCTGAAGAAGAAATGGAAAAGCGAGACTCGTAACGCGTACGATCTGACTGAGAAAGCCAGTAGCGAGGACCCCTACGAGAAAAGCGTCCGGATGACGCTGTGCTTTAACAAAGCTTTCGGGACGTGGTGTTACAACCGGAGATTCTTCAGGTCAAAAGCTGGGAGATTCGGTTGGGCTACAGACACTGCAATGGCTGGAGACGATATCTGCATTTTCTATGGGGGCGATGCTCCCTTTGTACTCAGACCCGATGGAAGTGGTCGTCACGAGATTATCGGTGATGGTTATCTTCATGGCTTTATGGACGGTGAAGCAATGGGTGCGGATATCGAGGAACGGGATTTTCATCTTATCTAAGATATGAGATTCCAGAAGTGGGGGTGAAAAGGGAACATCTCAAGCCAAAGAAGTGACTCTATACAAGAATTCTACGTAGTTTTGGTTGCTACGATAGGTCACTGTCAGTATTTGGCATTTATTATAGGGGTTAATACAAAATCCACCTACAAAGTTTCGATTATTTCGACATCCACCTCCTATAAACAGAATCCACGTCCTGCTGATTGAAGCTTAATAGCTTTATATAGCCTAGCGCTAATCTAGCCTAGTACAATGCCAATCTAACCTAGTACTGGGTGTGGGCCAAGTGGGTCGGGTAATTGAGTGGGTCGATAGTAAGCACCCGAAAACCAAGTCACGCGGAAAAAAAAAGGGGGGAATGGTATTATGGTAGATTTTATGGTAGATGTAGAGGTTCGGCAGAGCTTTGATAGAGCATTGGTAGTCTATGCGGAGTCTTGGCAGAGCTCCGTGCAGAGCTTTGAGAGGAGCTTCATAGAGAGCCTTTGACAAAGCTTCGGGTAGAGCTTCTGGCAGCGCTCCGCGTAGAACTCTACCGAAGCTCTGCACGGAGCTCTACCAAAAGCTCTACACGGAGCTCTACCAAAGCTCTGTACAGAGCTCTGCATCTACTATAACGTCTACCATAAAGCTCTACGCGGAGCTCTACGTCCACCGTAAATTATGTTAACCCAATTTTTACTGGGTCGGGTCCGTTAATAGGTTTAGACCTACCCGCTAAGAACCCGACCCAACCTAATACCCAGTGGGCATTACCTGACCTATTGTGACGCCTAGTTCCTATATAGATTGGCGTTATACTAGGCTGGATTGGTGTTAGGCTATATAAAGCTATTAAGCCTCAATCGGCAGGAGGTGGATTTTGTATTAACCCCTTTATTATACCCTGTAATATCTAATACCACACCCCAAAAGAACGATCTACTCGTCTCTAATAATCTCTGGGACTTTGCTAACACCCCAGAGAAATCTGCGCTGTTCTATATCTGCCAGCTCAATGCAATACTACCAATTACTCCGCGACCCCCGGTCTTCTCCTCTCGATGGCCAATACTGTGTCCACGAATTCTCTCTTGAGACCGGACTTCTTTCGCGCTGCCAACAGCTGTGCAGTTTTGAGCACGTTCTTTATCTGTCTTCCATTCAGTTGCATTGTCGCCAGTTCATCGAGATCCTTCTCCGTAAACTCATGCGGCTGCTTCAACTGCTCTAGGAAGTTCACCCAGATGTGTCTCCGCGATTCCGTACTCAAATCAGGATACGCCATTGATATGTGGATCCGAGATTGGAACGCGGGGTCAATGTTATCTACGCGGTTGGTGGTGAGGAACATGATTCCCTCATAGTACTCCAGAACGCGAAGGAAGATAGAGACAAGCTTGTTCCGCTCAAGGTCGTGCGTAGAACGAGCCTCCAGAAAGACGTCGCATTCGTCCAGCAGGAGAATGGCATTCCATTTGCTTATCATTTCGAGAATGTTTGTCAGTTTCCGCTCTACCTGGTCAGGGTTGGTGCCGAGATCACCCGCGCTCATCATGTACAGTGGAGTATGCATGTTCTCGGACAAACTCTCCGCTGTGAGGGTTTTTCCTACGCCCGGCGGGCCTGATAAGAGCATGATTATACCCTTACCTTTACCAGAGATGACGTCGTCGAAGGATTGTCGGTTCTGGACCTGGGATTCGGCGAACGAGAGGATGAGTTCTTTTTGGTCTTCTGGGAGGACAAGGCTTTGGAAAGCTTTGTCGTTCCATTTAATGTCTTTGATGTAGTCAATGTAAAACAAAACTGGTAAAACAATCAGCACAGGGTTCAAAGTACTTAGGTATCTTACTAAAGTGCTGGCAACTTACGCCACTTCTTTGATTTGAGCGAATAGCCTTGCACTCTAGAAGTACAAATCAGGTGATGGTCTTCAGTAAGCCGCAAACGCTTCTTTTGCTGGTCCTGGCAATTCGTCCATTCCTTGGCTGAAGCCTCAACCTCCTTTCCGTTGGTTTCACTTGACTCTAGTGCACCTTCCGAAGCTTTCAAAGGTTGGATATAGGGTGCATAGTGTGGCTGTTGCCGTCTAAAATTGCCTGCATCTACAATCATTCGGCCCGCAACCTGTTTGGATAATTAGACTGAAATGCTTTGCCTAAAAATGACGGGAACTCTCTGACATCAACTAATATTTCCTTTCCCTCTCTATCCCGGTTGACCGCAAATCCTTCGTACCTATATGAAGTCAGCCTTGTTGTCCAAAATTGTTGCAATTACCGTTGCATATACCCTTTGTAATGATACCCAGCAAGCGATTCGAATTTCTTCCCACGCTCTATCAGTAGAGCCTTTACGGCCTTTTTCTCAGGATGAAAAGACAGTGGATAAGAATGCAGAGACTTTATTGGTCTAGTACCGGAAAATTCCGAGACCTGAAGGCACTGGTTGCTTCGGCCAAAGTCGGTACCATTCCAGTCAATGGATTCGCACGTCAACTGGTACGCATTGCCGCAATTCGTCCTGGTGTATTTCCCGTTTCGGAATTCAAGCGCACATGTGGTTCCTTGGTGAGAATCCGAGAACACTATACCGCCGGGTTGGAAAATCGTCCACAGATGCTGGTATGTGATGACACCATGGCTAACATAATCTTCAAAAGCCTTGATGGTGTCCTTCAGCTCTTCCTTGAGGACCGAAAAGAGAAGATGAAAGTGTTCTGTTGTCTTCTCATCGTGCATCATTTCCTTAAATCGGAGGATTTGTCCCCAACGATGGATGAAAGGCTCGAATGGCGCGTCGAACTCAAGTCTGTCGAGGCTGCAACAGACGCCGGGGTAACCCTTCAGTATCTCCGCCAGAGCTGTCTTCAACCACGGGCTCTGGACAATGATGGAGTGGATTTCGAATTTCTTCCGGCTATCAAGACACTTCTTGTTGCGGACAATTAGGGCATGCCGTGCCGTTTCATTGTTTTCTGCGGCCTCTTCAACATCCTCAGGGACCTTATCGACCCATGTCCGGTTACCCTTGCTGTCTTCCGGGCCTTGGTATAGTGGTACAAAGCTAGCAAGTGAACCGACGGACGCCAGCGCCGGTTTAGATTCTTGCTTTGTATCTCCATTTTGTGTAGAAGCGCCATTGGCGTTTTCCACAACCAACCCGAACTTCTTAGCTAGAGAGTCAAGTCCAGGAGAGGAACTGTCAATCGCCATGACGAGAAAATCACCAAGATATCAAATGTAAAAGTATAAGAAAGTCAATGCAGATTTTGTTAAAGAGAATCTTGAGTAGCAGCCTCGGAGGATTTATATAAAAGGGCTGTTTTTTAGGCAGCACTTAAGCACCTCTGTGGCGAAGATATGGGGGCCACATTGTGTCTCCAGTATCAGGCATAGCAAGGCCAGTGGGCCAAGGGGCCAAGGGGCCAAGACTCTCGGGGTTTATTCTAGGCACAACCTTCGGAAGTCAATTTGGCGGTGTTCAGGCACAAAGGCGGTCAGTAAGGCTCTTCGAAGAAAATGTGGAGTGGTATGGAAGTAAGACAGTTGATCAACTTTCTTAATTCAATAATTACTGCCTAACTACGGAGGGGTGAGGGAACGTTGGGGCAATGCGATTCTGTGGTGCGGATGCCCTAAATGCGGTGTTTTATCGAGACCGCGTGAAGACAACGAAACGCCAGCCTTGAAAGTCTGCCCCACAGCCACAAAGGATCTTCTCCACTTCACTGCACTTCATGCAATTATACAACCAACGAACGCCACACTCACTCAAGGCTAATTCTGCGTACCTAGTAATGGATGAACACAATCCTTGCCAGAATTTGTTCACGCTACGATTAACAAGATTTGTTCCATAAACAAGTAGTCAGGTGGATGTCACGTTATCAACCAGCAGTGCAGCGCCATCCGCCAGATGGAAGCATTCATTAGCTGAATTTCACTGTACGAAAAAGTTCACTCCATAACATCAGGCTTACTTCAAGCCTCTACTGATCATAATTGCCAGAACTAGGTGCACACGTTGAACAGTAGGCATTATCCCATGCGCCGTCGAGAAAGGCGTACGCATAAGCGAACCAACCAGAGTCTCTAGATTGAATCGAGTCTTAACAAAATAAAGCCGTGTATTTGATTAACAAATTAAGGCTCAAATTATTATAATAAAGCTTAATCTTAATATATAATTGATTTTATTATGTCCTAATTAGGCTAAGATGTTCCTACTAGCAAGGTCCTTCTTTATAGAGAGGTATATTATATAGAGCACAGCTAAATTGGGTCCTTGGAGGACGACGTTATCTTACCCACTCTTTGCTACCATGAGGTTTCTATATTGTATTTACTAAAAGCTCTAAAAGAGGCTTCCTTTTTGCTTACTTATTTATACCTCTTCTACCCACAGATATATAAGCTGCATAGCTTGGCTTCTTAGGAAATAGCTGAACGGGTTCTTACCTATGTTCCTCCGCAGGCGCCTTATAAATATCCTTATCCTCCATTATAGCAGATAGGCTAGGTAGTTTAGTAAAACGTTCGCCATATTTAAATAAGGCGCTAATAAGGTCTTCATATGTCACGAAACCCCACCGCAGGGGCCTCCATAGGAGAGCCCCGTGCTCTCGCGTACACCTCGCGTACAGCTTATGTCAGCTACGCGTAGGTATATCACCTCCTTACGCCCTCGACCCTTACGATCGATCGCGCAACGTCTTGTAGACTCCTCGAATATATACGTCTTGTAGCCACTGCCCCCGTCCCATGACATTACGTTGCGCCTTTTTACCACCGACACCTAGCCTACGACCAATTCTACGTCTCTGCAATACTATAGGCGCTGCTAGAAGCAGCGTGCCTACGAGTTACCTTACTTTATACTTCTAAGGAACCTATAATAGTAAGACGATATTCCTTACTAGCTATTATATTAAACCTAAAGAACAATCTAATACCTATACTTAACCTACAACGCCAATTAATCCTAGGAGAATTTAATTTATTAGCCCTAGCCTTAACCCCTAAGAAGATAGACACTAATAATATCTTATCTTTTATTAACTATATAACTACGGACAAGTAAGTAAAAGGGCTACTACCTATTAAAATTAAAATACGAGACGCCGAGACGTTTATAAAAATAGTAGTATAAGAACCTAATAAATACTACTACTTTTTATAGAATTACTACCTAAAGCTTATATAAGCTAAGATACGTACTACCTAAGATTATAATATTATCTAAGACCTATAAGCTCGCGAGGCGCTCGCCGATAACACGCGTTAAGAAACTAAAGATAACCTCCGCGTGTCTAAACGCGACGTCCAATAGTTAAAGAAGGCTAAGATTGCACTTATTGCTATAGTTACTAAAAAAGAAGGCATAATTAAATACCTATAATCTTAGCTTAATAAGCACATTTATAATAACGCTAGATACCTCTCTACTATATATAACGCTACTTAAGTCTTTACGCCCCCGGCAACTTTACCTACTTAATACTTAACGAAGGGTTAGCGCCGAGCAGCCTTATCTAATAGAAACCCCTACTAAAGTAATAATAAAAGCTATAATAACTAAACCTAAGCTGCTACCGTAGGGTCTAATATATATTATCTTAGTCCCCTAGTTTTTTAGGGAAACTGTAAAGAATATAGCCACTAGAAGATATAAATCCGTAAAAAACTAACTTAGAGCGCCTACTTTTTTCCTATAGAAGACACTAAGATTAGCTACATTATTAGGCGAATAAAGGGTACACTATTTAATAGACTCTTTGCCTAATAGGAGACCAATAGCCCCTAGAAGTGGCAGTCCTACTAAAAAGTCCTTAATAATCTTAACTTAATATACCGCGACTACAACCTACTAGCCACTAACCAAGTTAAACTATATGCCCTAAAGATAAGCCCTACTAAATTATTTAATAAGTTCTATGTTAAATTTCAGAAATACACTAGAGCCCTCGCCTAAGACGATACTAAAGACTAAAAAAATCTCCTTAAAAAAGTCACTTATTGCCTTAGTTACGTAGCCGCTAGCTATAACTATAATAATATTTATAATATAGTAGCAGCTATACGGAAGATTAAACGACGACTAAATTAGATTGCTACTGCAAACCCCTGCCCAAAAACCTCCCTATAGAAGCCCTCTGGACCTACTAAACCACTAACGCTTACTACCCTAAGCAACACTACTAATCCTAATATTAACCTTTCTATACCAACCTTCCCGTAGAAGCTACTAGATAGAGAACGTGAGCTACTTTAGAAGCTAAAGCGTTACTATAGATATTATTAAGAAGGCTATTATAGCTATAGCCTAAACTGCCTAATAGCTAGGTTTAGTAGCCGCCGCCTAATACCTAACCTAGTACCTTAAATACTAAATACGTTACTATATACCACTACCGTATAAGACAAAGACGTAGTAATAGCGGTAGAGTCGGATATAGAAACGGAAAACGCTAAGTTCTAGCCCTAAGTCGTAGGTTAGGACGCCCTAATAATAAGGGGATTTATATATTAGCCTGCTTAATAAATAACTTAGTAAAGATAAATAGACGGAAATAGATAGTTTTACCTGTAATAGGAACTACTGCTAAAAAATAATATAAAAGCCGTTCTATAATTAATTACGGAGCTACTAATAAATTTATAGATATCTAATTTATGCGTACTTATAACCTACCTACCTTACCCCTTACTAAAGCCCGCGCCCTATAACTCGCTAATAGTAGTTATACCGTATAGAAGATTACCTATATAGTATAACTCTACCTAGATATAAATAGGCACTAAGAAGAACTTTAGGCTTATATTATACCACTTACTAACTACCCTATTATCCTTAGAATGAACTAGCTTAAATAATACAACCCTACCATTAACTAGAAAAAGAGAGAAGTAACCTTTAACTTTAAATACTATGGAGAGACCTGCCTAGGATATGGCCTAGCCGCCTTTATCTACTCCCCAGGATACCAACCTAAGAAACCCCTTATTACCCTACCTACGACTAACTACTATTACGTAAGCGCCGCGGCCTTTTACCGTATAACACGTAAAAAAGGCTAGACCATTACTGCAGCCTCCTAATTATAACTATATAAGCTTAATAAAGAATAGGACCATGTCCTCTACAGTAATAGGATAGATATAGTTAACCTCCTAAAAAACGATACCCCTATAGAACTCTACGGACTTTTATCTTTAGACTTTAAGAAGTTTATAAAGCTTAAAAAAGGACTTACTAACAAGAAACTCCGTAAGCTCCTCCCTAAGAGGTACTATAACTTTATTAACGTATACTTACAAAAAAACGTAAATATACTCCCCCTATATTAACCTAATAACTATACCATTAATATTAAATAAGGAAAAACGCCACCCTATAAGAGACCCTACCTAATATTAAAAGACAAACTTCTAGTTGTTAAAAAGTATATTAACAAGCACCTTAATAAAGGGTTTATTCGCCCCAGTATATCTCTAGCAGCCGCCCCTATTCTCCTTACTAAGAAGCTAGAAGGAGGTATTTAATTCTATGTTAACTATAGAGGACTTAACACTATTATAATTAAGAACTAATACCCCGTACCGCTTATACGTAAAACTTTTAAGCGGCTTAACTAAGCCAAAATCTATACTAAGCTTAATATTATTGCCGCCTTTAACCGCCTCTAAATACGAGAAGGTAACAAATAGAAAGCCATATTCGCATCGCGCTTTAGCCAATTTAAATATACCGTTATACTCTTTAGCGTATATAACGGCCTAGGCAGCTTCTAAAGCTATATTAATAACGCCTTACGGGACTACCTTAACGACTTCTGCTCTGCATACCTGGATAATATACTTATTTATAATAATAACCCTTTTAAGCATACCGAGCACGTTTAAAAGGTCCTATAGCGCCTTAGGGATATAGGACTTTATATTAATTTAAAGAAGTGCGAATTCTTAGTTATAGAAGTAAAATACCTTAAACTAATTATTACTACTAAGGGTGTCCGTATAGACCCTAAGAAGGTATATATAATTACCAAATAGTAAACCCCTAACTGTATTAAAGACGTATAAGCTTTCCTTAGTTTTGCTAACTTCTATTAAAAATTTATATATAACTTCTTAGGTGTTATAGCACTACTTATAGCAATAATGCAAATAAAGGGCCTTTCCGTAAAAGGAAGAAAAACATATTTACATTTTATCTAGACGCCTAAATACAAGAAGGCGTTCTAAGACCTCAAAGATGCTTTTACTAAAGCACCTATCCTAGCTTACTTTATACTAGGACGACAACTCTATCTTAAGACTAACTNCTTAGACTACGTTAANGCAGGCNTCCTNTNNTAGATAGGTNANAACGGTCTCCTNTACNTAGTCGCATTCTATTNNTCTAAGCTTATACTATAAGAATATAACTATAAGATCTATAATAAGGAACTTCTTGCAATTATATAAGCGTTTAAGGAATTCTAACTAGAACTCTCCTTAGTAAAACCTAACTAGCTAACTAAAGTCCTTACGGATTATTGTAACCTTAAGTACTTTATAACTATAAAATAGCTAAACTAATGCTAAGCACGCTGGAACGAGTTCCTCTCTAGTTTTAACTTTAAAATTATATATAGGCTAGAAGTATAAGGTACTAAGCCTAATAGCCTAATACGCCGCTTATAAGACCTTCCTTAGTCTAAAGATAACCCTTATAACTAGTTCTAATAACAGACAATCCTAAAAGCACGGAATTTGGCCCTAGGTATACTACCTATAATAGAGCTAACTATACCTTAGCTCCACACTATAGAACTAAAATTACCTCCCGAAATTAATAAGCTTATTATTACGGCATATAACACCTCTGTTAACCTATTACTATATTAACTTATTACCGCAAAGACCGCTAGCGCCCGTATGCTACTAACTAAACTCTAAAGCTTAGGCTAGATTAATATAGCAGCCTTAGAAGTAAAAAAAAATAGGCTCTATTATAAAGGCCGTCTATTTATCCCTAACTCAAAAAATCTATAACAGTAACTAATTTAAATGGCTTACGACCTTTAATTAAGCAGCTACCTAGTGTTATAGCACTGGCAGAAAACGGCAGAACTTGGTGGCAGAACTTGGCAGAACTTTGCGGTCACGTGACTAAAGGACCACATAAAAGAACCCTACTTCGACCGGCGCTGCTTTTCTTCTCCTTTTCTTTCTCTAGCTTTAGATTCTCGTTTATAGACAATCCAATTGTACAGGCTTGCGCGACCCCCGTGCCGTGCTTATGTCTTGATTGACTGAGTCGCTAACACCTAGGCAGAGGAGAAACCTATAAGCTTTTTAGCCGATACTACTTCTGGCCTAAAATAATAGACTTAGTTAAACGCTTTATAGGCGCCTGCTATGGTTATAAGCGCGCTAAGGCCTTTAATATAAAGTACTAAGGATTACTACACCCTCTACTAATACCTATACGATAATGGGCAGATATTGCTATAGATTTCGTTATTAACCTACCACCCTATAAGCGACATAGCTATACCTATAAGAACATCCTTATAATAATATGCCAACTTATAAAAGAGCGCCACTACGTCCCAACTAAAGGCGTAGCCGTTAGCGACGTCACTAACGCCTTCCTCTGCGAAATTTACTAATTATATAGGTTACCTAACTTAATTATATCCGACTGAGGCATATAGTTCGGCTCTAATATATAGAGACGAATCTACTAACGCCTTAGTATCTCCGTTAAGATATCTATATTCTTTTACTATAAAACTACTAGGCAACCGGAAAACGCTAATGCTAGTATAAAAGCGTACCTATAACAGGTAGTCGCCTATAGTTAAGATAACTAGGTAGATTACCTCCTACTAGGTAAATTCGCAGCGAATAATTACGTCTTAACTACTATAGGACTTACCCTGTTCTTTACGAATAAGGAATATTACCCCTAATCTAGTATAAAACCACCAGAACCTATTAATAAGAAACTGCTATATAGAAAACGCCTTAAGATATTATTTACTAACTAGCATACAGACCATATAAAAAATCTACTTAACTACTATAAGGGAGAAATGGCCTAGGCTTAAGCAAAGTAGGCCTACTTCGCCGACTATTATAGAACGCCACCACCAGAAATGCGTGTTGGCGACTAGGTATGGCTAGATATACGCAATATCTCTACGTAAAGGCCTATAAAGTCACTTAATTATAAGAACCTTAGCCCCTACCTAATTAAATAAGTTATTAATAGGGGAGCCGTATATAAGCTAGAGCTCTTACCTACCCTAGCCACTCGCGGAATATAGCCTATATTTTACCTATAGCTACTATACCTTTACTAGCCTAACCTCTTACTAGGGCAGATATAGCCTAAACCCCCACTAGTACTAATCCGAGACGAGAATAAAGATAAGAACCATAAGGAGTAAACCATTAAACGAATTATTAACTCTAAATACTTTAGCAAAGGTAGAGGACAACGGCTCTACTATAGAGCTATATATATAGGATTTAATATAGATTAGCTAAAATAGCAACTATAGGAAGACTTTAAAAATATAAAGGATCTAATTAGCGACTTTTACTACGCGAACCTATAAAAACTAGGCCTAAGTAGAGATTTTATACCTAATCCTTTATAGGAGCCCTTATAGAGTTAAACCGTTATATATTACCACGTAGGGGCAAATTACCGTTAAATTACCGTTAGATTGCGGTAAAGTGCGATTATATAACTGGAATATCGTTAAAATGTCTAGGAACTTTAACTGGCGGTTAAAGTTATCTAATTAGTTAGATTCTTAGATACCAAGCCTTATTATATAATATTATTTTAAGCCTTTAGTAATACCCCCCTTTCTTCTTTTCTATACCCTAAGTGTCCCTTCTATATATATATAGTAACCACAGCGTCGCCGGAGCTCCGCCTCTATAGGAGGGGGGGTAGTGTTACAAAACCCCACCGCAGGGGCCTCCATAGGAGAGCCCCGTGCTCTTGCGTACACCTCGCGTATAGCTTATATCAGCTACGCGTAGGTATATCACCTCCTTACGCCCTCGACCCTTACGATCGATCGCGCAACGTCTTATAGACTCCTCGAATACATACGTCTTGTAGCCACTACCCCTGTCCCGTAATATCATAGAAGGCTTTATAAGCGCTGTGGGTGGGCTAATAGCCAGGAACTAATTTAGCAGAGAGTTTATAGCAATTAGCAATAGTTATATTAAAAAGGAAGTAATAGAGAGGCTTCTATAACTTTAAGTGCGTCCTCTATATATTATAATAAGACCTTAGTTAATCGGCTTAATTAACGCCGCCTATAAAGTAGTTATATATATTAATGAACTGTAGTATTAAGAGTTCCTTTATAGCGTTATTTCCAAAGACTTTACGCGTTTATTAGGCTCTAGACGCTATAGCAGCAGGACGTCGTCGCATTTGTTAAACCTTGACTCTACCTAGTAATATATAACGTCACCATCCATAAAGCTTTATTTTTGGGTGGCAAACATACCTAAATTAACTATACTTATAAAAAGTACTACATTAGCGTCCTTTTAGGCAAACTCTATAACAGAGCCGTCTTTTAAAAGTCTCCTATACAACTTCCCCTATTTAATCTGCCCTAAATATACCAACTTGAGATCTGCGAGCGACCAATCAATATACTTAGGAGGGTCCTTTTTTAGGTATAGAGCTAGCTTTGTTTATTCGGCTTCCCATTTATTAACTACTTTACGTCTTATTTTAGTCGTTTGTACGGTTCCTATAGCTCTAATTCCTTCCTTATAAAGCTGACGAAGTACATTAGGAAAATATTCGCAGGCTGGGTTTTAAGTTGACTTTGTTAAGCGCGTTTCGCGTAATTAACATACAGTTAACTAACTTAACATATTTAAAAGTTAAATAACACGTAGTTAACCAACTTAATATATTTAAAAGTTAAATAACACGTAATTAACCTATAATTAACCTATAATTAACCAACTTAATATATTTAAAAGTTAAATAATATATAGTTAACTAACTTATATATTCCTTAATATATAATTAAGGTAATATAATATATTATTTTTAAGTTATATACTTAAGAGGCTCTACACGAAGCTCTATACAAAGCTTTACGACAGAGGCTCTGCATAAGGCTCTGCACGAAGCTCTATATAAAGCTCTACGATAGAGGCTCTATATAAAGCTTTGCAACAAAGGCTTTACACAAAGCTCTACGTATAGATACTCTGCACGAGGCTCTATACGAAGCTCTACACAAAGCTCTATACAAACCTCTATGTATAAAGGCTCTATATAAGGCTTTACGCGAAGCTTTACGTATAGAGGCTCTATATAAAGCTCTATATTAGGTCCCCGCACATACCTCTACTAAGTTACCCCCTTTACAGCTACCTTATTTTTTATCCTTCTTTATATCCTCCCTACCTTAGGAGGTACTAGAACGGCAGCTAGTAGAGGACCGTCGCTAGAACTAGATAACCATCGCTAGAACTAAATAACTATTACTAAAACTAGATAACTATCGCTAGAACTAAATAACTGTTGCTAGGACTAGATAACCGTCGCTAAAACTAGATAATAACCGTTTAAATAACCAGCTAGCAAACACCACAAATAATTTAATTAATTAATCGATTAAATTAAACTAGAGCTTTAATATTAGCCCATTACTAAATTAAATTAAAACTTCTTAAGGAGGCACCCTAGATAACTACTATTTAAATATATAGCTAGTAAATGGCTATAGAGAATAATTCAAATTAATAAGAGCCTTTAATTAGGCCAACTCCTCCCTTAAATTAAACTAGATACTAACGCAGGTAGGCAGGCAGGTAGGTAAGCAGGTAGGTAGGTAAATAAATAAGTAGGTAGGCAGATAAGTAGGTAGGTAGGTAGGTAGGCAGGTAAGAGAGAACTATTGCTAGAACTAGACGACCGTCGCTAGAACTAGACGATTGTTGCTAGAACTAGATAACCGTCGCCAGAACCACAACCGTCGCCAGAACTAGATAACCGTCGCTAGAACTAGACGACTGTCGCCAGAACTAGACAACCGTCGCCAGAACCACGACCGTCGCCAGAACTAGACGAACGTCGCCAGAACTAGATAACCGTCGCCAGAATTAGATAACCGTCGCTAGAACCAGATAACCGTCGCCAAAACTAGATAACTGTCGCTAGAACTAGACGACCGTCGCTAGAACTAGTAGATAACCGTTACTAGAACCAGATGACGACCGTTTAAATAACTAGCCAGTAAACACTATAAATAATTTAATTAATTAATTAAATTAATCTAGAGCCTATTACCGAATTAAATTAAATTAAGGCCTCTTAGGGAGGTACCTTAGATAACTACTATTTAAATATATAGCTAGCGAACAGCTATAGAGAACGGTTTGAATTAATTAGAGCCTTTAATTAGGCTAACCTCTCCCCTAAATTAAATTAGACACTATAGGTAGATATAAATAGGTAGGCGATATAGATAGGTAGACAATGTAGATAGGTAGATAATGTAAATAGGTAGGCGATGCAGATAGGTAGGTAATATAGATAGGTAGGTAATATAAATAGGTAGGTAATATAAATAGGTAGGTAATATAAATAGGTAGGTAATATAAATAATAGGTAGGTAATATAAATAGGTAGGTAATATAAATAGGTAGGTAATATAAATAGGTAGGTAATATAAATAGGTAAACGATATAGACCGGTAGATAATGCAGATAGGTAGGCAATATAGATAGATAGATAATGTAAATAGGTAGGTAATATAAATAGGTAGGTAATGTAGACAGGTAGGTAATGCAGATAGGTAAGTAATATAGATAGGTAGACAATGCAGACAGGTAGACGATATAGATAGGTAGGTAATGCAGATAGGTAGGTAATATAGATAGGTAGGTAATATAAATAGGTAGNTAATATANATAGGTAGATAATATAGATAGGTAGGCAATATAGATAGGTAGGCAATATAGATAGGTAGGTAATACAAATAGGTAGGTAATGTAGATAGGTAGGTAATATAGATAGGTAGATAATATAGATAGGTAACAGATATAGACATAATAGATTATATAAAGAAGTATATATAATTTATCTTGCTAGCTTTATAAACGGCTTTAAAGTAGCCTTTATTATCTAAAATTATAAGTTATATAGGTTGCGTAGGTTATATAGGCTATACGTAGGCTACGCGTAGGCTACGTGTTAAATAAACTCGACATAGGCTGGTTTGTTAAGTTAGTTAATGCCCTTAATAGCCCGCCAACAACGCCAACTTTTAGCAGCTAAGGTCATTTATAAGGGACAATATTTTACCAATATAGCTTAACGCTTATAAAAAGGTTATCCAGCTATACAATATATTTGTTCTTATTAAAATATTATTTACCGTTAAGTTCCTGTAGTAGAAGGTCTAGTACTACCGCCTACGTCTTAGAAAAGCCCTTATCCTTTATCTAATATTTATCTAAATTAATAGGTCCCTTTTTATTACCTTTTATATACTAAAGCCAATCTAATATATAGCCCTAATTAGCTATAACCTATACTTTAAAGCCTTCTAGTATTAGTTTGCTTAGAATATTAACTATTTCAAAAGCTTAGCCAGTAAATTAAATAATTATCTTATTAACGGTAAGGTAGGTTTTAGGCTTCTAATAGAGCCGAAAACGATTATATAGGGTATTACTAAGTGTAGCAATCTTATTAAATAGAGACTCCTTTGTCTTATTACCGGGAAGCTTTAGTATTAATATATAAAGCTTTAAATTAATCTACTACCACTAATTCTTACTTATATTCTCCCTTACTATAAAATAGTTAATGTTACGGCACTGACCTATCGTATACTGTTTTTATACTGTCTCGTACTATTTCTTACCGTTAGCTGGCCTACTACTAGCACCTTGGCGGCTAGCCCTATTATTTATACACGATACCCCTTTCTACCTCCCTCTCCTCTTTATATTATAACGTAGTTATTTAGTCTACTTCATTGCAGCACTATAATAGTTTGTGGTATCTCTAATTGCGCCCTATTACGATCTCTGTTTTTCCTAATCCACTGTCTCTGTTTTCCTAGTATAATCGCGACCTAGCGTGACCGATAACACCATACCATAGTCCTAGACAACCTTAGTATAATCTTAGACAATCTTAGTACAATCCTAGACAATCTTAGTATAATCCCAGACAATCTTAGTATTATAGCTAGCCTTATAGATTTTAATTACTTTACCTAGACCCTTTGGAATGGGCGACTATAATATAGAAAACACCCCATCGGTGAATATACGCGAAGCACTCGCCTGCCTCTTTAATACCTCCTATAACTACATTGCCTAGGCAATTAAGAGTGGTTTGGAGTACCTTAAGGACCTTAATATAGCAGGAACCTTCTAGCACCTCTTTATATGCATAACCTTTTTAACTAGCGTTAAGAGCGGCCTCTAAGCCGTCTATAATAAAGGATAAGCCGTAAAGTCCTAATTTGAAGAAGCCCAGTATAGGATTAATTCCCTTACGACGCTTAAACTATGTATATAATAATACAAACAGTAAGCTTTAATATATACTACAACTATACAAAACCTAAGCTTTTAGATTTCTACACTTACCTAAATTATTGCCAATAAGAATATAGCTGCTAGCTTCTATTCTCCTGCTAAGTCCCGTAAGAAAAAGCGTGAAGTAAAAGATCCAACCCCGTTTAATGGTAAGGGATCACTAACTAAAAAGTAAGAAAAATTCGAAATATGGGAAACGAAGGTCTAAGGCGTCTTTTAGGGGGATGCAAAATGCTTTAAAACCCTAATAGACGAAGTCCTCTATATATCAGACATGCTAATAGATAAGGCTTATAACTATGTTAAGTATGGCCTTAATACGCTATATATATACCTAAACGACTTAAGTAAATAGATCTTCTCTAACCGAGAGTCTATGCTTATATATATAAGGAAGCACTATAAGACTATAGATATAACCTAAGTAGCAAAAAATAAGTTGGATACCCTAAACTAGGGCGAGCGTAACTACTGGTCCTGGAAAGTAGAGCTTAACGAGTTAATAATTAAAGTAAATAAGACTGAGGAACAAAAAGTGGATTTGCTTAAGAAGAATATTTCCTTAAAGATAAAGGACCTAGCCTTAACCCTTAGCCGTAAGATCGGCGATGCTGATTACGTAGGATAGAGTAAGCAGATAGATGTATTCGCTTATAACTTACAGAACCACGCTTACCATACTAAGCTAAATACTACTAAACTAAGCACCGCTAGCGGCTATTAACCTATATTACCGCAGAATGATCTAATAGACCTTAACGCCGCTAAATTCGGTAGCGGTAGCGGTAGTCTTTTTGACGACGTCTAAAGATATTGTCACGGGACTCACACGCTCTCACGTCCCTGCGCGTTTTAACGTTCTTGACCCGTGCTCACGTTCGTCCCAAGACACCTACGCACGTTCCCCTACAACCCCTATTTATACCCGACCTGGCACACAAAGAATCTTCTTCTTTATCCAAATGTCTTTATATCAACCACGCATAGTTACGCATACGTAGCCTTCCTTAATTACTACCCTGTTTAGTACATTGTATTCCAGCTTGTGCCCACTTCCGTAACACTATATTTAGATCCCTTTTTAACGTACCTGGCGGGCCTGTAGGCTACTGGTCGCGAAGCATACCTTTCTACGCCTACGGGGTAGATACAGGAGCTGCTGGCTGCGGGTAGACTAGGACGCTAGGGTTCTAAACTAGTACGACAAGTCTCCGCGCCGATTTGCATACGGACCCAACAATAAGACACCACGCCAATACGCCTGTGGAATCACAACCTACCGACAAGACATCGCGCCAATACGCCTGCGACCTCAATGGCTTGCATCCTACTACTATTACAAACAGGCACGTTACTGCCCCTCAGTTTAACCTAATGGCTTGCATCCTACTGCTACACGAACATAAACACAAACACGGAAGCTAGTACCTTACTACTATCCTACCGACCTATACGCACTGCCCTACATACCGACAAGACCTCACGCCGCTACGCCTACGAAACGAACCCAATAACCTATTATGCCGATAAGCCTATAACCTGACCCAAATACAACTAGGTAGAGCCTCGCTCCCTAGACCCCTAAACCCGTTGCTTATATTATACTGCTGCCTAAACCAACAAGCCTTATGCCGATACGCCTACGAGATACCCCGTCGCTAGCACCGTACTGCTACCACATGAACTAATAAGCTCCGTGCCGATTCGCCTACGGAACCTAAACACGTTGCTAGCACTATACTACTACCCGAATCTAATAAGATCCCGTGCTAATATGCCTATGGAACCTACGCTAGCACCATACTACTACTAATAAGAACCTGCCTATAATACGAATACTATACCGCACTAATAAGAACCTACTAAGAATATGCCTTACCACAACCACAAACACCGTACTAACCGTACTATACTACTATTTAGGCCAATAAATACTGCCTAAAACGCCCATTTTAGACCAAAAATTGGGGTAATTTTTTAGGGGGACCTAGAGTATAGAAAGGGAAGGCTATAGAGCTGCTAGAAGCGAGAAAGGGACTATATAAGCTTTAGCAATACATCTTTAAGCGGTAAGGATAGGAGTATAGCTGGCGACGGAAGCTAGGCTATACTTTAGGCCTAACAAGTTAGTAGCCTAATAATTAAACATAGAAGGACTAAACTAGAGGAGCCTATGTAATAGAGGACGTAAAAGGGCGGAGAAGGCTAACAAATTTTTTTTTTCCCGTATTAGGTTTTTTTTCTAGTATATATAACATGATACGCCTCGCAGGAGCTCGGAAGTAAGGGGGGGGTACTATTACGGGACTCACACGCTCTTACGTCCCTGCGCGTTTTAACGTTCTTAACCCATGCTTACGTTTGTCCTAAGACACCTACGCACGTTCCCCTATAACCCCTATTTATACCCAACCTGGCATATAAAGAATCTTCTTCTTTATCTAAATATCTTTGTATTAACCACGTATAGTTACGCGTACGTAGCCTTCCTTAATTACTACCCTGTTTAGTACATTGTATTCCAGCTCATGCCCACTTCCATAATAGATATCGTATAGATAATAGACTCTATATAGTATATGGTCAACCTAGCCACTAAAAAGACACTTATAACCCTAGCAAGAACCTAAATCCCCTCTTAATACTATAGCGCTAACCCCTTTCTAGTCGCGGCGGATTCTTTAATAAAGGGGATAGTAACTAAGGCGGTAACTATAGACGGGAACGTGGGTCCGGACACAGAGACCTACCCCTACGATTTCCTTCCCTAATATAGCCCTAGTTGATAGCCCTATATGGGAACTATAGATAAATACTCTATGCTAGTATAAACCGTAAGACCGGCTATATTTTTAGTGAAGTACCCCCTAGTATATATACACCATTAGAGACCAACACGTTAGGATATACTAGCTAAGACTATAGCTATTAGCCAAGCCCCACGATCTAGTTATTAAAAGGCTAACCCTTAGACTAAGTTGCCTCTAAGGGTCAGAACCATATAGGGAGGAGGATAAAAGGATTAGATCTATACTACTAGATTAGTTAGACCTTATTTTAAGCCAGCGGCCACTTAACCTTAGAACAGCAAATAATGATAGAAATGCTATCCTTATTTAGACCTATCTCTCCTTACTACGCAACCTACTCCTAGAAGTTTTTATTAAAATAGTAAGCCTTATTAACAGTAGTAGTATAATACTAGCGTTTATAGATAAAGACTCGCTTATAAAAAAGCACAATGTTATAATAAAAAGACTTCTAGTCCTAAAACCACTCCGCCTTACTAATAGACTCCCATCTAGCTTTATTACCCATTACTTTATAGCAAAAATAATAATTGGCTACTATATAGAATCTATGCTTTTCTATGTTATAAAGTTATTACCCTTAATACTAGTAATCCTTGGAATGCCCTAGCTTAAAAAGTATAACCTAAGTATAGACTTCCCCGCCCTAGAGCTTAAGTTTAACTCTAATTACTATACCTATAACTGTCTCCTATAGCATATTCCTAACTATAACCGAGCAGTACTATACAGACGCATTATACAGCTAACGCTTAGATACCGTTAACTAATAGTAGAAGAGGTGCCTAATACTAGTAAACTAATATATATAATAAACGAGGCGGAGATCCTAGAAGACTGGACCACTGCCTCGTCTCTAAGAAAATAAATTCTACTAAATTCCACTATAACTGTCTACTAAGTCCCACTATAACTTTCTACTAAGTTCTACCGTAAATGTCTACTAAGCTCCACCGTAAATGTTCACTAAGCCCCACTGTAACTTTCTACTAAGTCCTACTATAACTATCTACCAAATTCTACCGTAACTGTCCACTAAGTTCCACTATAGCTATCTACTAAGTCCTACCGCAATCTACTATCTCTTACCCGTATTATAACACTACTAAAACTATAAGTCCCCTATATACACCCTCTTAACCTAAGTTAGGTAATAAGATACCTAACTTTAAGACATTTGCTATACGCATATGCGACTATATATGTAATAGTTAAGGGCGTTACAGCCAAGGCCGAAACCAAAGTAATTGAGACCTCTCCTTCGCAACGCCTAACCTTATACCTATCTCCCACGCGTACTATATAGGGCCACCGCCTCGTTTCCATCCCCCTAGGTAAACTAAGTTATACTAGCCTAGCCGTAATACTGGAGAACTAGATACGCCCTAACCTAGACAATATTAAATACACTTATGCCGTTAATTTTACCCAGTTCTGTAAATAAAAAGGCGTAAAGGTAATAAGGATTTATATAGCGGAGCTAGTAGAACTAGTTAAATAAGAAGAACACCGACAGCTGCTTAAAGAGCTGCCTATAGGCCTAATAAAAGTACCGAACCTATTAAAAAGGTCTTTCCGCCGGCTAGTAGAAGGCGACTATATAATAGAGGAAGCCTGTAAAGCGCTACCCCCTTATTTCTATAACTTCCTTAAGATAAACCTAAAAACTAAGTCCGAGTTTCTACGCCGGAAGATAGTTAATACTAATGTTAAGAAATTCCTAAAAAGTAAATTAGGATTAACCTATAAAGATATTTTATAACGCTTATTAAAGGAGCTTCGCGAATATATTAAATACTTCCTCCCTAAGAACGTAAATAAGCTACCCCCTTACTAACCATAGGACCATAAAATTGAGATTATACCCGGAAAGCAGGCCCTATATTATAAAAATAGACCACTCTTACCTACTAAACTTAGTTGTGTAAAAAAGTGGATTAATAAGATGCTGGATAAGGGCTTTATCCGCGAATTAACCTCACCAGCTACCGTACCACTCCTCCTTACTACGAAACCTGGCGGTAGTATATAAATCTACTATAACTACTAAGGTCTAAATATAGTTACTATTAAGAATTGGTACCTATTACCACTAGTCCGCGAGACACTTAATATACTCTGTAGTGTTAAGTACTTTACTAAGCTTAATATAATTGCTATGTTTAACTAGATCCGGATCGCGGAAGGCCATAAGTAGCTTATAGCATTTATTACCTAGTTTAGACTCTACGAGATATTAGTTATACTATTTAGTCTCTATAACGCACCCGCTATATTTTAGAACTATATTAATTATGTTTTATATAACGCCCTTAACGACTACTATACTATATACCTTAATAATATCCTTATCTTCTTAAAAACACGCGCTAAATATATAAAATATATAAATAAAGTTATTTAGAGACTTGGTAATGCTAGACTCTAAATTAATATTAATAAGTCTGAGTTTTATGCCACTAAAACAAAATACCTCGGCTTAATTATCTTAACTAAAGGCATAACTATGGACCCTAAAAAGGTGCAAGCCTTATAGGAATAGAAGGACCTAATATTAGTTAAGGAACTATAGTAATTCCTTAGCTTTGCGAATTTCTACCAACAATTTATCTAAGGCTACTTTAAGGTAGTTAAGCCTATAACTAGGCTACTAAAGAAGAGCACTAGCTAGTTATAGGGCCCTAATTAAGTATAGGCGTTCTAGACCCTAAAAATAGCGTTTACTATAGTACCAGTTTTAGTATACTATGACTATATAAAGAAGACTATAGTAGAGATAGACGCCTTAAACTAGGCTTTAGGAGGAGTACTTTACTAAGCTGATAAAGACGGTAAACTTAAGCCAGTTGTATTCTTCTCTGCTAAGCACTCCGCCCCTAAATGTAACTATAAGATATATAATAAGGAGCTCTTAGTAATTATAAAGGCACTAGAAGAATGGCGCCCTAAACTATAAGAAACTAAGCAACTATTTAAGATTATTATAGACTATAAGAACCTCTAGACCTTTATAACAACGAAATAACTAAACTAACGCTAAGTCCGCTAGGCCGAGTTCCTCTCCTAGTTTAACTTTATTATTACCTATAGGCCTAGCACTAAAGCTACAATCCTAGACGCTCTTAGCTGCCTCTTAGGCGTTGCGCCTACTAATACTAATAACAAACGCCTATAATACCGAGACCGCGTTATCTTACCACTAAAGAAAATTGACCCTACTATCCTAAAAGAGCTACTAAGTAAATCCCAAGATTAAAGCATTAAAGACTTTATTATAGTAATGGACCTAAAACCTAAGAAAAAACCCCTTAAGGAGCTTATTAAGAATGCCTATAAAAAAAACGAACTCGCTAGGGATATATTAGCTGCGCTATATAAACAGGACGGCCCTAAAGCACGCCGTTGGCCTAAGCAGATTAGGAAGCTGCTCCGCTATAACAAATTCGAATACTTAATTATTAACGGCCTGATCTACTATAGGAATTAAGTATTTATCCTTAATTCACCTAAACTTAGACTGGAAGTTGTATACCGTATATATAGTTTAGGCCCTATAGGCTACCCAGGCTATATAAAGACCCTAGACCTCCTTAATTAAACCTATTAGTGGCTAGGCATTTTACAGTTTACGGCTACCTTTGTAAAAGATTACGCTCTCTACTTCCGTATAAAAACTCTACGCTTAATACCGCCTGGTTTCCTAAAACTACTAGAACTACTAATCCGCCCATAGACCGATATCTCCGTTAACCACGTTATTAACCTACCTAAGTGCCTTCGCAATGGTAAAATATATAGATATATCTTTATTATCGTTAACCGCCTAATAAAGATAAGATATTTTATTCCTATTACTAGCCTAGATACTAAGGAACTTATTAAAACATTTACCTACACTGTCTATAAGTTATATAGTGCTCTAAGTACTATTATTTTTAATAGAGGCTCTTTATTTATTTCTAACCTCTAGCGCCGCCTAAACTAGCGCCTAAAGGTAACCCTAAGCCCTAGTTCCGCATAGCACCCTAAAATAGATAGTTAGACTAAGATCGTTAATGCAGCAATAAATAAGTACCTACGCGCCTTTATAAGCTTCACCTAAGATAACTAGGTAGATTGGCTCCCCCTAGCTAAGTTTGCTATAAATAACTAAGTTAATAAGACTATAGGAATCTCACTATTCTTTACCAACTATAGCTATAACCTACGTCTAGGCGTCAAACTAGCAAGCCCCTAGCCATCAGCCCTATCCATATATATAAAAAAGGAGTACCTATAAGCTAATGCTATTACTAACCGCTTTAAGCGTATCTTAACTTAGCTTAAGGCCCTAGCTTATATCTCCTAATAACACTATAAAGATAATGCTAACATAAAGCGGGACGAAGGTATAATATTTAAAAAGGATAATATAGTTATGGTTAGCCTTAAAAATATAAAGACTAACCGACCTAAGAGGAAATAGAATAATAACTAGGACGGACCCTGGCCCGTCTTAGCTGCATATAGAGGAGCAGTTATAGTGGACCTCCTAGACTATATTTGTATTAATAAGTCTTTCTATACTTTAAAAGTCCGCCTCTAGTTCCTTAAAGAGATCCCTAGCCAAGTATATATTAATAAAGAGGAACGTTATAATATTATAGGCAGAATAGCCGAAAGGGATAATAACGGTAATATTATAGATAAGTGAGAATTTAAGAAGATTCTTAATGTATACGATAAACAAATGGACAAGCATGGCCTAACATACTATATTAAGTAGAAGTATTATAATAAGGAAACCTAGGAACCTAAAAAAATCTCTAAAAGGGTGCGAGTATATACTACTAAAGTTTTATAAGCAATACCCTAAGAAGCTAGAACCCTTAGACTGGGCATAAGATAAGGGAGAGTTATTATATTAAGGCCGTGGCTAAATATATAACAGTTAAGATATTATAGATCTTCGACCGCCAGTTAAAGTTGTTTAATTAGTTAGATTCTTACTAAAGGCGCAGCGCTAGATTAATTTAGGTGGCGGTATAGAATCCTGCCGACTCTATTTATTAAACTAACTAATTAGGATTTTCTATCCCCGGGATAAAAAATTGCCATTAGCTCGGCTAAGGGCGGTAAGCGGAACTAACATATTCGCGACGAAAATCAGACTACCCCTACGTATTACCTATTTTTGGAGTCACCTATTTAGTATAGGAGTTAGTTGCTTGGTTTAGGGACTAAACCTTTTTTAGGAGAGAAGTACTGTTACGGTACTGACCTGTCGCATACTGTTTTTATACTATCTCGTACTGTTTCCTACCGTTAGCTGGCCTACTACTAGCACCTTGGCGGCTAGCCCTACTATCTATACACGATACCCCTTTCTACCTCCCTCTCCTCTTTATACCACAACGTAGTTATTTAGTCTACTTTATTGCAGCACTGTAACAGTTAACTCCCTTCTTATAGGTAGTCGTCCAATATTCCTTAATGTCTTTTTCCGGTAATAGGCCTATATAAATTGTCACCGCTAAGAATATAAGAAGCTCCCTTAGAGAGGTAGGCTTCCATTTTTAAGGCCTTATAACCTTCCTACTTTCGTCCTTATATTCTCAGTAGGGGTAAAGCCTTACATTCTCATTTATATGTGCGGCAAGCTCTTTAAGTAAGTCATCCATCCATATAAGCCTAAATAGTGCAAAAGGATCGGTAGAATCAACGTATAGTAGTAGATTTGGTGTGCCATCGGTATACAGAAAGTCAATAGAAAAGGGTTTAAAATCGGGCAGTGGCCAGGGCTTAGGTAGTAGAATTTTGGCCTTCTTATGCTTTAGAACAATATATTAATCAGGCTTAACAAAGTCTACATCATTAGAAGTACGTTTACGGCCCATTGTAGTGGTTTAATTAATATACAAAGCTATATTGATACTACGGCAGAGACGCGTGTTGATGTTTTGGTGTTCGCGCACGGGCCTCTTTTAGCGTACGCCTCAGCGGCGCATGGGATAGTGCCAACACGAAAACTGATCATATGTTCAAGCATATCGCGTGTCGCTTGAATTCAGGCCCATTACAACTCATGCCCTAACTCGCATAGAATGGGTTGTTAAGTGACCACGGTATCTCGTCTTAGAGATTTACGTTTGATTTTATCCCTTCCCCTGGTATGTAAAATGGGTCCCATGGTTATCGATAAGGGCCAGCCAATAGAACCAATAGGATCAAGGCTTCGTGAATACGCGGACCCTACCAGGGGAAGGCATACTGCACATATATGTCATGCCCTTGCATCTACCGAAAACGCCAAACGGGAACCTCTGTTTTCCCTTTTGGGCTTGTCAAACTCATGCGTGCAGGCGACGCTAGCAGGCATCTGAGCAACCAGGGGCTGTTGGGGACAAGCGATTAGCATCGGAGTTTTTTTTAGAGTGTTTCTCAGGGATAGGAATCCTACGGAATCCCGGTTTGCTGCATTGCTCTTCCCGTTTGTACCAGGAACGTTGTGATAGTCACGGCCTAGAACGAAGCACCCTTAGCTGTGGCATCAATGCTGCATTTCATTGAGCCTGCGCCTTCGACGTTGACTTGGTGGAGTGTTATCGTCATAAGTTAGTGCCGCCGGAAGATACCTGTGGAGGTGTTGCGCCAATGTTCTTGAGTACGGCTGCTAGGTCGGCAGCCGGACTGATGGCACCGCCCTGTATTGGAATCGGGAAATGTCAGCTTGGAGCCATATCTTGCCTGAGATGGTGAAGCAGAATTAGACGTTAAACACATATGGCCTGTGTGGCTCCGAAAGCAGTGTTGCTACTGAAGAGAGTAACATCGCTCCGTGAATTCGCATCGGCGGCAGCAGCGGAGATGCCGAAAGCTTCGCCCTTTCCACCCAGATTTCCACTGATCTTGTTGATTCTCGACACGCCTCCACTCTTCTTTTGTCAGTCCTTCAGGTTCAACCTTCTTGTCTAATTTCTTTTTTCTTTTTCTTTTTCAATTCGTACTACCGCTGGGCAGCTTTATTTTTTATTTATTCCTTCTTTCACCCATCGTGCATTCGCTATTTTCCACCCTTATCTTCTTTCTAGCTCCCTCCACTCCGCTAGTCTTCACCCACTACAGCCGAGAAGCACATGTGTTGAACGGACGATCAGGAATAAGAACTCTGTTTATTAAAGAGGGCTCTAGAAGCTCTCTTATATACATCAGGTAGGTCCAAATATAATGACAACGACGTCGTCATGTAGTAGGTCATAGTTAAGAGAAATAGGTAATGAGACGTTTGATAAGACATATGAGCTTAAGATACGAGACAACTGAGACATAGTTCGTATAGACGATCTAGGTCGTCAGATAGTATTACGATGGTAGTAAGGAACTTCGATTTAGGTTAACACACCCCCCTAGCTGCATAGAGCCTTCTAGGCTGCTGTAGAAATACTAAAAAGTTATAATAGCAATTTGGTGTTAAGTTAAAGGAAATTCTCTATATATTTACCTTACCTAAATATTATTTAAATTAAATTAAATTAGATCCTTAATATTAATAAGGTTTAATTACTAAACAAACGTCTTATACTTTTAACGAGGCAGAGCCTTTATTATGCCGTCTATTGTTATATCCGTAGTAGGCACCTATTTAATATTAATACTTCCTTTATAAACTTCCTAGCGGAGCTAGTGGTTATAAATATTAACGTGTTAAAGCTTAGTATTAAGCTCCGCGTTACTTTTAGTTAGTAGTTAAATAGTTTATAGATTATTGTAATATATTATTTGCTTCTTATTAGGGTTAAATCCGATTTCTTTAAAGAATTACTGCTACTAAATTAACTTAGTAGCTGTATGTGATAGGGCTAGGAGCTCTACTTTTATGCTTAATTTTATTACTAACTTTTGCTTTATAGATTGCTAGTTAATTAGTCCCCTAAATAAGGTAAATAGGTAGCCTTCTATACTCTTCCTACTTACTAGATTATTATTAAATAATACGTCGCTTGCCCTTACGAAGATCTGGTTCATTATATTCTCCTTTAAGTACTTAATTATAAGAGTCTTGGTTTAATTAAGGTAGGTAATTACCCTTATAGCAGCTGCGTTGTGAACTGGTAATAGATTTTATAAGAATTCTAATAGCTTACTTACTGTTTTTGCTATATCTAGATAAGTAATATTAGCTATATAGAGTATAGATCCGACTTTCCTCTAATAGGCGTAGGTATCCTACTTAGAGGCTTACTCTAGATTAGGCTTAAGTTCCTTAATACCTATTAGTATATATATCTTGCGATAATCTTTAATTTTAAAGCTTATCGTAATTTTATTAATATAGGAATCCTAGCTAAGCCAGAGCTTCCTATTCTTTCTATTGCGGATAATTTAAAATTTTAAGAACTAGGTAAGGTTACCTAGGTCCTTTATCTTATACTTTCTTATAAGGTTCTCCTTAAAGGTTTAGAGCTTAAGTAGGTCTTTTTTCCTAAATGCAGCTATAATATTATTAACGTAGAAGAAGACTATTAGCTAATCGTTGTGATATAGGCAAGGCTCCTCCGCCACTGGCTTTAAGCCTTCCTTTTTTAGCGTTATTGTTAAGTTACCGTGCTATAGCAGAGGTGATCGTTATAATCCATAGAGCGCTCTTTAAAGTAGTAGGCATTTGCCCTTAATTAAAAATCTATTTAAATACTTAATGTAAACAACTTTGTTAATTAGGCTGTTTGCGAATACATTAATAGCGTTACCTTGCTAGCAGTCTAGGTTAAATATTACGACGATAGCTATTAAGGCTCTAAATAATCTTACTGCTAAAGTTATAGTATAGGTGTTCTTATAAACTAACTTTTGTAGATTACCTTATATATAAAGACGAGCTTTAAACCTTATTAGATATCCGTTAATATTAGTCTTATATATAAATACCCAGATAATAGGCACTGTTTTGGTATAAATTGTCTTATTAATGACTTAAAACGTTTCTTAATTTTAAAGGTCCGTATATTTCTTTTAGGTAATAGCTACAAACTCTTTCTTATATTAATGTCTTTAAAGCTCCTTCTAATTCCTAGGCGGCGGTAGGAGCTAATTACGGTATAGCTTTTTATAAAATATAAGCCCTATATTAAAGGCTGATCTTTAAGCTGGAAGGCTCTAGTTGGTAATATTAGTAAGAAAGCCTATATAGATCTTTAATCGTCCTTTAAGTCTCTTTCCTTTAACTACGTTTTACTCTCCTATATCGCCATTAATCTTCTTCTTTCGCTTAGCTTTATTAGTCGGAACTAGGATATAGTACGGCTTCTTTACTAAGGTATTTAAGGATAGTGGTGGAGGCTCCGGTAAGTTAGGTTCTAGTATATTAGGTTTTAGTGTCTTATTTAGGATAAAAAGCCCTAGAGCTAAGTTATCTTTAGAGCTTAAATCTTATTACTTACTACTCTTAATATTAGGCTCTTCCTTATTTCCACTAGATTCCACCTATTATCTCCCTTTGGTATTAACTTAAATCTTATCTTAAGTCTTATCGCTTTTATTAGATAACGATTCCAATTTATCTTAGAAATCCTATATTTAATAGACATTAATAATTTCTAATATTTAGTTAGTTCTAACTTAGAGTATATTTACTAGATCTGGCTATAAGTTATTATAAAGTAACTACTTATTAAACTTTACGTCTCTAGTTCTTATAACCTTCTTTTAACTAGGAATATAGATTTAAAATATATTTGTTAAATTATATCCTACTAGATATCCTATATAGGCCCTTAGCGCGAGCTTATTTAGGCGTAGAATATTATATTTAAGAGGGTAGGCCCTATAGCCGTAGACTTATAGGTGGCCTATATTTAGTTTTAGTGGTAATATACCTATAGCTAACTAGATTCTTTTAAAAGGTATTTACTACCTAAGTCTTTTACTAGGCGTTTAATTAAGTAAATAGGCAGCTACTTTATAGACTTTAGGATATAGCTCCTCTAGTAAATAGGCCTTAATTCTTATATACCAAGCCTTCTATATAATTACCCCCCCAGATTATTCTACTGGACCGTTCTATAATTAAGTATTAGGTGCTAATCTTTTAAAACTAATTCCCTATTTAGCTGCCTATTTCTTAAATTCGCCTATAAGAGATATTTCTCTATTTATATGGATAATGGCTACCTTAAAGCCATATTATTATTTAATAATATTATAATATTTAATAACAATTTGGGTAAGGGACGACTTCTTAGCCATCGTCTCTATCTTATTTATTCGCGTTGTGTTATTAAGGAAGTATACCGCGTACTTATCGCCATTAAATGCGACTATTCTAGGTATTAAATTAAGGTGGATTTTATAGAAAGGAACTAGCGACTAAGTTAATAGTTTTCTTGATATCACCTTATAAGCTTTGCTTACTCTATATAATTTACATTCTACTATCGTTAGGCCTTTTATAATCGCGCCTATTACTAACTAAGGTAGTTATTTAATTGCGTTTTTTCCTGTATGGCCTAATCACTAGTGCTATATATAGCCTTCCGCCTGATTTAGTAGAGGCTTTAATAAATGCTTTACTGGCTTTAATTAAGTTATAAATAAAGCCTCTCGTAAGTCCTTTAGCTTATTATATTTAACCGTTTTCTAACTATAGTAGTAGCTATAGTGAAAGTACGTCTCGTTGTCACTAGAGAAAATAGTGTTCTCTTTATTATTCTAATAGACTCCCTTATTATTAAGCTTTTAGAGGCATACTAGGTTAGTATAAAAGCTTAATATATAGGCTGCTCGTAAAAGCTGCATCTATGTTTTGCCTATTGGTTGGTTAATTATAACTATAGCTGTGCTATAGCCCACGATCTCTTCTGTATTTAATTCTACGTAGAGCCAATCTAACGTAGGCTTAATATCGCTGATGAATCTAGCTTAATCGTTGATGATATATATAGTGGTTCCTAAGTTAAGGATAAAGCTATCACGAAGCTTATAATTGGAGGTTATATTATAGGCTCCTACTTAATAAATAGTAAAGGCTCCTCTACTAGGCTCTTAAGAGCTCTGCTTATTGCTATTCTTTAGCTTCTTATTAGCTTAATTGTCCTTTTTAATTTGCTTAATATAAGCCTTAATTTCGGGTATTGTATTAGTGATCTTCTTATCTACCTTTTTCTAAATTTTGTTATTTGGTTTAAACCATAATGGGCAAGGAATCAACTCTACGATGTACTAGTATTTATTAAAGTAGTGATGTTTTCCGTATAGGTACTCTAGCGGCGGTTGCCTTTCCTTCTTCTACTTATCTGCTAACGATTAAGGTTTTAATTTAGGCTTTAAATTCGGTAACTTATCTTTAAAGGTAACTCTAAATAATCCTTCCTGTGGGTTTTTGCCCTTCTAGGCGAGGTCTATATAATAGTAGTTTTGGTATATTTCGACTAGTTTAAAGAAGGTAGGAAGCATCTTTTTCTCCTACTTACGCTTATTAAGCTCGTTCTTCTAATATTCTAACTAGCTTAGTATAATTAATTTAACTATATATGCAAAGTCTTTTACCAAATAATTACTATCTACCTTAGGTAGAGCTTACTCCTTATACTTAGTATACACCTTCTCCTACTTTTATAACTAGACCTTAAAGTTCTAGTTCTAAGGCGCCTTCTTAAGCTTTATATATTGAGTAGCTATTTAAAGCTTTCGGGTATAGTTAGTTGGAGTAATTCTCTTCTTAAGAGATACTAAAACGTTATAGGTGGTGGTATATTTAAACGTATAAATAAGATAGGTACGTGAGATGGAGCTTAGAATATAGCTACGCAACGTATTAAGAGCTAATAGCTATTTTCTGTATAGCTTTATATTGTCCCTATAGTCGGCTTTAAGCGTACGGAGCTCCTCCTTCTCCTCCTTATCTAGGTCCGCGAGCTTCATCTTCCCCCGGCTATTGGTATCCTTAGGTAAGGCTTAAATAGGTTCTTTAAGCTATAGCAGATTAGTCTTAGGTATTAATAGGTTAACATACTTCTAGAGACGATTATTATTCGCTTTTAACTTAATAACCTTAATCTATTTATCCTAATTGTTTGGGCTTGTAAGGATAACGGATGATATAATAACGGAAGGGATTTTTTGTTAAGAAGTTATTATAGGTGGTTATCTATAATTAAGATAATAATTAGAATTAATGGGAATAAAGGCTTTGGAATTAAAGATAATGCAGTAAACGGCCTAGGCTTATAACTGTTAAATGGACGATTAGGAATAAGAACTCTGTTTATTAAAGAGGGCTTTAAAAGCTCTCTTATATATATTAGGTAGGTCTAAATACAATAATAACGACGTCGTTATATAGTAGGTCATAGTTAAGAGAAACAGGTAATGAGACATTTAATAAGATATACGAGCTTAAGATATAAAACAACTGAGATATAGTTTATATAGACGATCTAGGTCGTTAGATAGTATTACGATAGTAGTTATAGACCAAAACTCCCCTTGGCAGAATCCGACTCGGTTAGTTAGCATCGCCGCTATACTTAGGCGCTAAGCACCCTCAACTCACCCGCTGCTTAGGCCGCTTACCCTCCCGCTTAGGTTATACTTAGGCTGCTTAGTCACGTTATTACTCCTCCATCTTATTAACCAATCATGCCTTAAAAGTGCTACGTCCTTACCGATGTAAATTATTAACTCTATATAACAATCTTAAGGGCCGCGTTTTGGGCCTATAGGGTTCCTAAAACTAGGTCCCCCTTAAAATAGAGCATTCGCCTATCCTAAGCTGCGCCTATATATAACATAGCGTCCCCAAAGGTATTAGTTAAAGAGGAGGTACCTTATCTCTTACTATAAGATCTCCTCTAGTTGCGTCCGTTCGCTCCATTCTACCTACCTACCGCTTAATTTCTATCCCATCTTCTCTCTCTCTCTCTCTCTTTTTTTTTTACCTACTACTTTGTAGCTCGCCCGTCCGTTCCTATAAGCTTATCTCTATATTCCTCTTCCCTTCCTTCTTTATATTAGCTTCTGCTTACCTTATCTATTTCTTTATAAAATGCTAAAAAAGAAGGACCCTTATAAGTTCCTTGCCGTAGCAAAGGTAAAGGGCTCTAACTAAAGTAGGGAGGGTATAAACGGCACTAAAGTTCAAAAGCGTCTTAAGCTAAAGATAGAGAAAGCTTATTTTAGAAAGGTAGAGCTATGGTACTAGTAAGTTATAATTAGCGTACCGTGGCGGTTGGATTCCATCCCGCTCTAACCCTTTACTAAATAGATTTACTAAAGAATATTCTAGTTCTTCTCTATATAACCTAGCATCCTTAAAAGATTTCGTTAAAAATATAGTATATAGTATTAATGGCGTTAAGGATAATCTAACGGCAGCCTTAAATACCATTAGCCAGTACTAGAAAGATTTTATAGCTAGCTAGCGTTATATTAATACCGTAATACCTATAAATATAACCCTCTCTATTATAAATATATATTCTGTTTATATTTCCTTATTTTCTCCTTATTAGAGTTCTAATTTTATTTAGTTTATTAAAGGCCCGCTAGCTAATAAACTAAAAATGCCTAGGAAAAAAAGGCTAAGAAGGTTTACGACTAAGAACCACTTTATTTATTTAGGAAGGCAGCTATAAATAGTAGATTGGGTTGCGTATAAATGACTAGCAATAAGAGTAAATAATTAGGCGGACCTTATGGCCATTATTTATTCTTCCGCGCGAGTTGGCGAGTATATTAAGTCTAGCTGTTAAGCGGGTTCCGGCTGGGGTTTGTACTATAAGGTAAGGAAACCCCCCCCTCCTCCCTAATATATATACATATATAGCGTAGTAGGTAAATAAATTAACTTAGTTATAATATAGGATATAACTTTCGCAGTATTTCGCAATAAGTACGGAAATATAGAGTTTGCTATTTAAATTGTTTAAGATGCTAAAAACATAACCACAATACCAGATAAGAGGTGAGCGCTAGGTTACTTAGCCTATTAAGTTAAGCAGTAGTTTTAATTCTTATATTAGTAGGCCAAAACACTCTCTATATAAGGGCATAGTAGAAATGCCTCTTATTTGCAGCTCTATACTCCTAATACTAGCTATACTTATTATAATAAAGGCGTTTAGAGATTATAATACTATTAAAGAGCTCCTTAATATAGTACCACCGGAGGGGGAGATGCTTTATTTATAATAGAAAGAAAGTGTGCTTAATATACCTTTCTTTAAGAGTATGTCCGTAAGATAGAAAATTAAAAAGGTGAACGCATTTAGCTTCCGCCTTAGAGCGCTAGGCATCCGTATAGAATACCCTTAACCGTCTATAATTTACGACTTTAGGGCGGAGGGCTTATACTAAATTGGTATGTATATAGTCGTTCCTTCTATCTTTAGGCTACTTACTAATTAATTTCTAGCAAAGATAAGCTGTATTTAGCCGCTTAAAGAATAAAGTATACTAGGTAGAGAGATTTAAATACGTTTAATAATTACTATATACCTAATAATAGTGGCACAGATGGCTAAGCGAGCTATTTCGGCACTAAGCTACGCAGTATTATTAATAACCTCTTCCGCGGTTTATCTCTCCCTTATAACCTAGAACTATAGTAATCTCTCCTAGCAGAGAAGTAGTATAAATTTAAGAATAGCTCAAAATATATTAATATAGAGGAGGAGATTGCTGCTTTAAAAGGGAAGAAGGATATAAACTCTATAACCCGTTAAAAGGAGCTTTATATATAAAAACGTAAGCTAACTACTAAAGAACTCTATAAGTAGTAAAAGGTACAGCTGTATAGACCGGATATTAATAATAAGGATAATACCTTACTATACTATTACCAGACTATATTCAACCAAACCCGATTTTTTATACCTAAATGAGACCGCCTTACATCTATCCTTTTTAAGGTCGCTACCTTGCGGAGCCCTATAGGTCTTAGCGCTCTCTATAATATAGTTACGCTATATTAAAAGAATACTGAAGTAGAGTTTTAACTGGGCTTAAAGCTAAAGAAGTGCTATTACTCTAACTTAGTAGGCTAGCGGAAGATAGCTTAATCTTTGCTTAGCAATATAAAGACGAAGACTACTTATAATTAGAGGCATATATATAACTGCTATAAGAAGAGTTATAATGGCTTTTTTAAGCTATACTTCTAATGTAACTAGTAGATTTTCGGAGAGGTATAATAGAGCGACCACTACTAAGCGTATCTAGACGACTGTAAAACACTTTCTATTTAATATAACCCTCTTATATACAATAGGGTGCTCGCCACTACTGGCTACTATCCCTTCTACCTTAGTAGTACTGCGCCAGCTATAGTATGGATATATTAATTCCTAAAACGGGCTATATAGAAAGAGCATATCTATAGGTATATAGAAACCCTAAATAAGAGTAAACTGCTAAATTGCCCTTACCTAGGTTTATAATGCAGGGCGATATTTAATTTAGTTAAGAAGCTAAAATTCCATCTTTAGGATATTTATTACCTCGACTTTATTAAGGAACTAAAATTACTAAAAAGATTAAAAGAAGACTATGAGGTAGAAATGCAGCCGGCTAAAGTTAAGAAGCAGAGGTCCGGCTATAAAAAGGAATTAAGTATAGGTAATAAAGCTCTAGCTAAAGTAGAATACGGTTTTATTAATAAGATAATAGAAAGTATTAGCTAATACCTATTTAACAAATCTATAACACCCTTAAGCTGTTTAATATTAGATTTTAGCAGTTATATAAGTAGTGGCTAGACTAAGAACGGAAGCTTTCCTAGTACTAATACCCCGCCGCCATCTATATGTAGTGGGATACTTAAGATAATTAACCCTAGACTTTTCCCTTAAGTGGCTACCCGGAGTAGCATAATGTCTAAGTATAATATAATTAATATAGTAAACCTTATAAACCCTAATAAAGATAGAACGCTTACTTTAAATCAAAAAGATTCTAATACAACTTTAACTTTGCGTATGTATTAATAACTAACGGCTAAGATTATCGCGTCTAACTAGGGTATAGATTGTCTTATATACGTAAGAGATATAGAGGACTATTTGACTATTAAAGCCTTATTTTACGGTGTGAAACTAGAGGACTTAACTAATGCTACTCTAAGCTCAGGATATATGGAGATTAGGAAGCAGGAGTATAGTGCTCTAAACGCTTTAGTCGTTCTTAATAGTACTAATCTACTTAGCCCTAGGTATATTAATTCTAGTATAACCCCTTATAATGTGTATTTAGGACACACCTCTACTTCCAATCTACGGATTAATAGCCTATTATTACCAGCTAAATACACTAAGGGTAATATCGGAGAATTAACCTCTATATAAGCTATTTGAGATATTAGCCTACTTGCCCCTATAGACGTGGAGGATAACTAGTTTACTATTAAATGGCTAGTTAAAAAGCGCGTTTGCTAAGTTAGTAAATGTAGGAAAGTCTAGTATCTAGTTAAGTAGAAAGAGTATACTGATAGCGAAAATACTTAGGAAGATAAGATAGATATATATAATAATCTAATTAAGGCCTTTAAAGCCTGGAAGCGCCTTAGTGTCTTAAAATAACCGTAGCTAAAGTCTAAGAGATTATTATCTAATTACTACTCTTACTCCCTGCTAGGTTTAAGGTCGAGCCTATAACTCCATAATTAGACGGACACATTAGGCACTATTTTCTATTATAATTTTTTTCCCTTTTCCTTTAACTTTTAACTTTATTAAGGATACTTTAAAAATGCCTTTAATAGTTATAGTTATAGTTTACTAATAGAGATTTACGCCCCTAACTATATCCCCACTATATAGACCAGAGTTCTTAAATTCTAAGTAATAAGAATTAATATAGTAGCATAGACCTACGCTAATTTTGGTATAGGGTTAATCCGTGACTTTTAGACGCCTGAAGAACCCTATTATTTAATAGTTAAGGGCCCTCTAGCTCCAAAAGCGCTATAGGTATTAAATAATGTATATAGAGCAGTTTATTAATAAAATAGGTTAATTGATTAATAATCTTAATTAAGTCCTGTCTTAAAGCTTAATTAACCTTAACCCTTAGGGCTTTAAACTATAAAGAGATTTTATAATATATATACCCCGTATATATAACTTATATACGTCCTACGCCACCAAGAATATAGATTATCTAACAGCAGGAGACTGCTTTAGACTTTTGCTTCTAACTTTTACAACCGTTAACGCTAGAAACTCTTTAGTATACTAGTATGGATTTTATAAAATAAAGCCCTTTATCTTGTCCTTAAGGACACCCTTTTCTTTTAGTAAGGCTTGGAGTCTATAACACTCTTCTAATTTATAGTGCAGAGCTGTTTCTACAGATTTAAAGTATTATTTTTACCTCTTATAATAGCGCGCTAATTGCTCTTTATGCTTTATTAAAGACTTCTATAGGCAGAGTTACCTTTAAGTTATAGAAATTGTATAATAGAATATCTAAGGTTTACCTCTCTCGTGCTTTTTTTTTTACCGTTTCTTGGTGTTTTTGGCATACTGATATTAAATACCTATAGAGACTAAAAGCAGACGGCTTAGTATAAATAGTATTATTAGAGAAGGTAGGAATAACAGAAATATAGGGGAGTAAAGATATAAATGGCCTAAGAGGGCGGACGGGATATTTTAAATATAAAGCTTTAATGCGGTAATATAGCGTTAACACTAACACCACAAGTGGAATAATCTCCAATGCTTATATTAGTAAGTAATATAATAATATAAGCAAATTCCTAATATACAGCCATAGACCACTATATTTAAAGCGCTAGCCTTTCTATATTTCTTATCCTAGTTCTACTTTGTATATCTATAGTAAGGACAGTAGTATTATATCTTAAGTAAAAGGCTAATAAGGTTCTCTTAGTTCTAGCTAGAGAGATAGGAGTTATAGGAGATTTACTTTACCCTTTATTACTTTAATGTAAACGAAGCTTAACAGCCGGTCTTAAAGAGGTTAGTAAGCCTTAAAAGAAGATAGAAGTTTCTAAAGATACTATTACTGAGCCTATTACTATCGCGGATACCCTTATTATTGCAGAAGCTATTATAAAAGACGCCTCTGACGCCGCCATAAAAGTCAGCAATAAAGTCGTAGAAACCTTCCCAAAATCCATTATAGAGTCCGCCTAGGATGCCGCTATGAATACCCTAAATACCATTTTAGATATAAATACCGTTACAGGCTTTGTAGATACCTAAGTAGCCGTAAAGGACACTATAGATAGCACTGTAGATACTATAGGCATTACTATAGAGGTAGATACCGGATTAACAGATGATAAATTTAAACGCCAATTTAAATGCGATTTTAAAGCCATAATAGTAGGGATAAAAAGCTATAGAATTAATAAGAATAAGAATATTAAGGATGTTAATATAGAATTAGGAGTAAAGTAGGTAAATAGATCCTAGAGAATAAGGCGTAGATAGTCTACTTTGGTTCTTAGTAAATACTTAAATAGGGGATGGATAATAGAAATAGAGAAGATGTCTATATATTATTTAAAAATCTCAAAATATAAATAAAAGAAAAGATAGCTAAAGGATAATTAGTAAAATGGTATAAACTACTTAGATACTAGACTCCCTAGGGGTATAAGAGGCTTTTATAGTCGCTTATAACGGGTAAATAGGATTTTATCTTTAACCGTCTCTCCTAAATAAAACATTAGATTTGCCGTCTTTAGTTATATTAATATCCTATGAGATATAATTTATAATTCTTACGCTGTTTAATAAAACTATTATAACTGCCGCTATAATATACTCTCCCTAGCCTATATTAGCGGATATCTTTAGAGGCTATATAATTTACTTACTAAAAGGAAATAATCTGTCTAACGTAAGATAAGAAGGATTATACTTGCCACAGCTAGAAGAATATATAGTATTCTAGTAAGTAAGGTTATACGTAATAACCTCCAATTCCATACTTATTGTTATGTGCGCGCTTACTATATTTTAAAGACTAAAGTTATAGTAAATAGGATATACACTAAAAAACTTTCTACTGCTACTAAGACACTTACTGGCAGCTAGCGCGATATAAAGAATAATAGCCTAATTCCTAGGACTTAGAGTAAAAAAGCGAGACCTATAGCGGTATAGGGAGCCTAGCGATAACCCTCCTTTATAAACTTATTAGTAAAGCCCTATAGAGTTTAAACCTAGCTTTAATTAGTAGGTTCCTTTAGTATGGCGGCCTTATATACCTTAGCATTTAATACAACTAATAATAAATATCTTAGTAGCACGGTTATTAGTTAGGGTAGACCCTAAGCTAAATAAATAATCCGGAGCTTCTTAAGTCTAATTAGGGCTGTAATCACAAGTCTAGGGATAAGGAAAGGAAAGGGTATATTAAAGGCAAGATACCACTAAAGGCGTTATTGCTTATAATACTATAGAACAAAAGTATGGAAAGGGATAAGATAATAAATAACCCCTATATAAATATACGCAACGGGGGTAGGTAGAGAAGCGTGCATTATAGTAAAGGAAAGAAGGCAACTAAATTTTTAGCCTAGCTAACTCGCAGGCCTTATAACAGCCTAGAATTTTATATTTAAAAGCACCATTTCGTATTAAAACCTTAGCTTCTCTTTTTAAGTAGGCGGCATCCCACCTAATAACCCTAACTATGCTAGCTGCGTCGCTTGCGCGTCGCTTATTAATATTTGGGATATAAGACACTAATATTATATTATTAAAAGTAATAACGGATATAAGGTTATCGGAGGCGCGGGGGTTACTCTATTATGGCGTTCTTAGTAAAGTACTAGCTTTCTATACTAAGCGACTAATAAAACCTAGATTTTAAAAATCCGGGATTTATTAGCTCCTCTTTCTTTAACTACTACTTAACTAATGCTAATGAGGCAGTAGTACAGCTAGATAGTAATATTTACTCTTAATACTGTTATTACCTTATACTATCTATAAATTGACTTTAAACCGCACTCTGCAATTATTAAAGTTATAGCTACTCCGTTTATAGTACCGTCTTTTCCAAACTAGATATTTTACTCTTTTTACTATAAATATTAGCTTTATTATTAGCGGATAGATAAGGCAAAGGCAATACAGTAGGTTAAAAAAGCCGTATATAACTATATCCTTAAATAGTTGCATTATAATTAAAACTTCTTGTAGTAATGCTAGTAGGACTCCTAAAAAGTACAGAATAATAATTAACTGCTAAAACTTAAGAAACTAGTTGCATACTTACAGATCCTCTATCCTTATTAGAGTTAAATATCTCCTACCCTAAAGTAACTTAGTTATAACTTAGAGAGCTTACCTAATTAGCAGATTAACCGGAATCTATTGATAACCTTTAAAAAAAACGCCTTGGGAACGGTTTATAGCGAAGCTCTCCCTAAGATTAATACTATCTAGGCACTAATACGCCACGGACTTTAGATAGAGGGTAATAATTTAATATCACAGATGGCTCCTAATTAGATATTAACGTAGTAAATCCTTATAAACTCCTAAGAGCTTCTAAGCACCTAGAAGAGCCTATTACTTATACTAACCTTAGCACTAAATCTAATACCTATATTGACGCGCCGGGACGTGAAAAAGAGCTTTTAGACCGCTCCTTAAAATAGAAAAAGGATACCGACTCGCCTAATAATAAAGGGGAGCTTTTTGGAAACCTCTTAAAACGGATAAAGGGGTTAAACGAGCCGGTTTTTGTAATAAAATAGGACTAGTATATATACAATCTAAGAGTTAAACGTAGGTTAACGTAGAAAGAAACTTTAACAAAATTTAGCGGAAGATTTAAGAAACTTTTAATTCCAGTACTTTAGATGCGACTAATAAGATCGCGTAGTACTATTTCTCTTGTAAATAATGCGGTAACAGTTTGCGATAAGAGTAGCGTTAATGTTAAGAAATTAATCCTGGTAGTAGTTTAGAAGATCCGCAGCGGATTAAAGGAGAAAGTTAATAGCGTTAGTTAAGTAACCTTTTAGAATTGGCTATAGAGGGAAGTTATAGGGGTTAAATATAAGGGCTTACTTAAGGCTTACGCTAAATCCTTAAATAAGGACTAGAAAGCCTTAAATAGGTATTATAAAGAGAGGATATAGTACGTTAAATTTATTAAAAATTGTTTCTACCTTATACGAAAGTTTAACGGAGGGAAGGTTAGTACTTAATATATTAATGCGCCTCCAGGTCTACTACTAACTTTTTTGCTAAACTAGAAACCTAGTTATAACGAGCGCCGTTAAGGATATAAAATAGCTAAGATGGTTAATTAGGTAGTTAATAAACTGGCTATAAAATAGGAACGGAAAGCCCTGCTTATCTATATAGCTCTTATAAGTTAGACTATATATAGGTTACCTTATAATGTAATCGCTAATATAGTAATAGGAAAGCAATACGCCCTTACTAATATAGTAGAGTTAAGATAAGAGATACGCATTTAAATAGCATAGAGAGTAGTAGAGGCGCTAGAATAAGATAAAATTCCTACTTTAACCTACGCGCTATTTAATCCTACCTATAGGATAAGCTATAACTAGTATAGGGAGTAAGTCTACGCACTTTAAAGTTTATGGTATTTTAAGACTAAGATTAGCTGTAGATACTTTAATATTTATAGGGCTTTTAGACTTACTAACTTTATAACCTATAAACTTCTACCTAGAGATCTACTAGAACCTCGTATTTATAAAATTAATAAAGATAATATAGCTAGCTCCCCTTCGCCTAAGGTTTTATCTATAGCCTAAGAAATCTATATTAATAATAACAGCGCTCTAAGTAATTAACCGCATAATATTCTAGGTAAGTTAAATTAGAGAGATAAATTTCCATAGAGTTTTAATAATCTATTTAGGATCTCCACTAGGAGGCGCTTCTCCGTATATAACTGCTTCCTATATAAAGAAGACACTTAATAACGTCAGAGGACGAGATTTTATAATATAGTAAGGATCAGACTTAGGGATAGAGGACGGCTACTAGCGTATACCTTCCCTAATAAATATATACTTAATTAAAAATTATACTAGGACACTTTCTATAAGTTTAGATTGGGACTATATATTAGATAAAGATATCTAAATTCTCTTAAATATAATGCTAAATAAGTTAGTCTTAAAATAGGATGAGGAAGTAGAACTAAGCAACCAGTAGCTCTTAAATGGGCTTTTAAATAGGCCCTTAAACGGGCTCTTAATAACTAATAACTCTTTTATAATGCCTAACACGTCCTTAAACTTATAATATTATCCCACCACCTATTATAGGGATAAATTTCCTTGCCGCACTAGACTATATACTAATGTTATAAATATCCCTCCTCTATCAGGAGGGTAAAGGTATATTAAGTTGCCTCGCCATACTATTATGTCGCCCATATTTAGTCTTACTAAAGCTTTTTTCTAAGAGGATGCCGCTAAAGGTAACTGGTTATAAGATCCTTTAACAAAGATATACCAGCCGTTTTTGGGTTTAAGTTTGGTTAGGGCTATAGTAACATATACTACTTCCTTCTCTCTACTATAACCTTTAGTAGTTAGGGCTGATTTGTGAAAAACTCCGTTATAAAAGGATTGAAACTAAGGAATAGGTTTACGTATAAGGAACTTAGCAAAAAAGGGTTTACTACTTCTCTTCTACTATATATTAGTAAACGTTAAGTAAATAATACGCCTAACTTACTTTAATAAACTTATCCCGTATGTCGTAACAGACCGGGGGTACCTTATACTCTATATACTTATCCATTTCTCTCTTAACTTTTATATCCTTTATCGCTAATAGCGCTTATTAAATAAGGGATAGAGAAATCGCTCCCTAGATAACTGCATAGCCTACGCTATTTACTATTATTAATTAAATGCTTCTATAATGGGTGGTTAAGTATAGATATAAGGGAGCCTATAGGGCTATTACACGCTAGCGCGTAATACTTAGCATAAAAATTGTCGGCTTATATAGGACGTAAAACTTCTACCTTCTATAAAAATGCTATACCGCATTTATTTATATCTTCTACCGCTATTAGTGCCTATATATTTCTTCTATTTAGGTTAGGCAGCAAACTCTCCGCTAAGTATAGTAAAAATCACCAGTGCTATATTTAGACTGGCCTACATTAGCTTTAAGTATAAATTTACAACCTAAAATATTAACAATTCCTATATTTACCCCCTTATTTTAAAAACCAACCTAAAGAGTTTATATGCATTCTAAGAAATATATAAGTTATTATTTCTTAGCATAATGGCATTTTTCTATAGTTCCGCAAAATATACGATTATACTTAAGTTTACTATAAATATACTCATCTTTAATATATAGTAAAAGCCTAGTATATAAAATATTAGGAGATGTAAAAGAGGTGCCCTATAAATATAGTTACAATATAAAATTAGAATTATTTTCTATATAGCTAGATATATCTAACGCGCTATATAGAGAATATCGCCTTAACAAAAACTATGGTTTGTTTTCGCTACTTACTTAGAAGTTATTACTAAACTAATACTGGTTTAGAAACTTAGGCGATTATAAAGATATATTTACAAGCTTAAAGAATACAGGAGGCAGGGCAGGAACCTGGGGGCTAAGTAAATAAAAAGAAACAGAGCCAGCTTTTATACGCGTCCTCAGCACCAGCAGCTGCCTTATGTCTGCGCAAAGGCAAATACTAAAAGGGCTTACCGGTTTTCTTAGCCTAGATTACTTATAGGAAGCTACTAAATATGAATATTAACTACGTTTTATATACAGCGGTCTTTATCTAAAACTTACTAGCTAAGGCAAACTTTATAAAGCCTCCATCTTTATTAAATGCCGCACTAAATATGTTTAGTACCTTATAGGATATAATTATAGAATAAGGCTCTATAGGAAGCTAAATATATAAGACCCTGGAGTTGGAAGTAAATATATAGCCGAATGTGTAGGACCGACTACCTTAATATAAGGTAAATAAAGCTAAATATTTTTAAGCCTTAGCTAATTATTTATTTAATCTAGTTCCAATTTAAAAGATAATTAAACTTATAAATACATTTAACCTTAGTGCTTACGGCTTTATATATCTTAAGCGCACCTACTATTTTATAGGCTGTGGCTGTGCGGATTAGGACATCTAGAAGGAAACAAATGGCTACAGTGGATAATGCATGGGTAATAATGTTATATAGACCAGAGGAGCACTAGATTGGGTAAGAAGTTATTATAAATATACCTACCCTACTCTAGAGTTGTAAGACCTCCTTAAACACACCTATAGCTTTAACTATCGCACGCATGACATAATCTACTATATCGCCCCTAATTCGAGTTCTTATTACCACTTACCTAGCTTTACTTAACTCTTATAAATTGGATACTAATTGCGCGGATATAGAGTTAATCCATATATTCTTAAAGTAAACGCTTAGTTTTATTAACACCGCGGTAAATATAAAGCCTATATAGTATTTAATTACAAAAGTAGTAAAACATATTTAGATTATCTTTAACTATAGACTTCCTAAGAATAATTATAAACCTCCTGTAGCCGCGTTTTGGGTATTAAATAGATCTACCTTTTTAACTGCTAGATTTTACCATCTAAGATTAAAGAAAGAGGTAAATAATACGGTGGATATATCGCGGGGTTATAGCGTGAGATTTCCCACTTAAACAGACCTTTAGAAGAATTAAGATACTTAAGAAAATATAAAGCAATAAATTTTGTCTTTAAACTCTCTATATAAGTCTATCTACAGCCCTATAAATTGCGTATTAAGCGCTAAGAAGGGGACTATTAATAGTATCCTCTTTTATTATTTTAAGTATAATATTAGGAATATTATACGTTAATGTCATTGCCTATAAGGGAGACGGCAGGCTTACTGCAATATAGTGTATAAATATAACTAAAGCAGAAGAAAAAGCAGACACTATAACTATATAGGTGCTACCTATTAATATAATGGCCTAGTGAACCTAGTTTCGTTTTATCTTTTAGCGTATAAAGGTAGTATTGCTAATTATTATATGCACTAATACCTACTATACGTGGAATCTAAACCTATAATGTTGGCCGCGACCGCTGCTTATTGCTGGCTTAGTATGGGCTATAGGGCAAGGTAGTTATAGAAGCTAGGTAACTATATGAGCTAGGTAACTAGTAGGTCTCTCCCTTTATTAATTTACGGAATGTTAACTAATTTTAAGGGAAATTTCTATCCTCTATTAATTAATAAGCCGGCGTGGCGGAGTTATAAGCGATATATAATACCTCGGATTAACTAACTAATAATATATTTATTGGAAGCCAGAACTATATTAGAACTATTAAATATTAATATCTAAAATTACACCCGCGTTAAGGAAGAGAACCATTATATAACTACTAGAAGGTAGGAAATATTCGCATAAAAGAGTCTATGCCGTATCTTAGCTGGGACCTTTTATCTCCTTATTAAACTCCTTAATAAATTCCAGAACTACTTTAAGATAAAAATAGGACACTAGAACTCTATCCTTAATCGCTAAAGCAATAGCTATTTTAATAGCATTTTTAATCTATAATAAATAAGCAATTAGCACAACAGTTCTCTATTAGGAGGTTAAGGTGGTATACCTATTAACTATTAAGCTCCTTTTCTACTAATCTCTTTAACTCGTTAGGACTATATCTAGCTTCTCCTTTAGTTATAACTGCCTTTTTTAGGAAACTTTCCTAAAGTTCCGTCCGCGTCTTAGTTATTAAAGTATTATATAATATAGTAATATGGATTCTGCTTTATATTATGTTATTAAATTCATTTATATAATTAGTAGTAAGGAATATAATTTCTTTATAGTATTTAAGCATACGTAAGAAAATTGTAATAAGGCTGTTACTTATATAATCCAGTAATCGTTTCCGTATAAATATGTCGGCTTTATTTAAGAGAAGTATAGCTTCCTAGTAGGCAGCCAGCTAGAAAATGCAAGAAAGCTTATCTTTAACATCCTTTGGGTTAGTGCCTAGTTCCCCACTAGATAACTAAAAGAGTTAGGTAATAGTAATAATATAAATAAGCGGGAGCGTACCGTATATAGTGGTTTTTAAAGCGTTTCTAAAAGTCCTTTGGCGGTTAAAGTCTTACTAACACTAGCAGGGCCACTAATTTATATATTAGGTTTCTCAAAAAATAAAGGAATAAGGAGAATATTATACTATAGCAGCATTATTAGACCTTATCCCTTGCCTACTATAAAATCATTAAACTAAGTATAAGTCGCGCTTATTAAGTAAGAAGCTATAAGAGCCTTTATAAGCTTCTTTTATTTCTCTAGAATTATAAGGTGTTTAAAAGATTAAGGGTCCTAGTAAATGTCGCTAATATTATTAATAGCAAACTCCACTGTAGGGCATTAAATCAGCTTTACGCTCTTCCCTAATCTATAAATCTAGGAGATATAAGACTTATACTAGCATTTTTTACCTAAACTAAACCCCTATACGGTTGGGCTGTATATAAAAAAGTGTTCGTTTAGTAAACCCTTTATGCTATTACTTTTAACTTTATTAAGTTTCTTCTCTAGAGGATTGTTAAATTGTATCCAAATACCACTTAAAAATTGGCGCCTTTGTAGCTCATTAATACTGGGTTTACTATAGTTTAAATTATACTCCTAGAATAGTGCCGTATTAATTATAATACGGCTATTAATAAACACCTTAACGAGATGTCCATTGTCTATATAAAACGCATTACCCCTATATTGCTGATAATACTTCCCTTTTAAGAAAGTAAACTTCTAACCGCGCTTAGTAAGTTTACGCTTCTCGTTTTCTACGTTAGGGTAGTATTTAAAAGGAAAGTATTTAAGGCTATATATTGGCTTCGACCCCTAGAACTTCTAAATAGGAACTACTATTACAGCTTCACTAAATTCTTTACTATTGTTATCTATATACCAGCCTTTAATGCGAAAGAACTCTTCCCCTTTATAACTAGTTCTCTCCTCGCTAAAATTAAATTTAATACATCTAGGCTTCCTAGTACTAAGGCATTTCCTATATATAAGATCATTTAGCTTAAAGAGAGCCTAGAGTATATTATATATAATTTCTCCGCTACATTTTAATAAGTTAAAGCGTTGTTTTATAGAGGCGTATATAGTTTTAATATAGGTTACTAATAAATTAAAATATTAAAGGGCTAAAGGATTATAAAGGGTTTTATTTATTAGAGCGTTACTAAAAGCATCTAATATAGGGATAAAGTAGTATAATAGGTTCTGCTCTACCTAGTTAAACTATTAGTTAATCTAAGGTATTAAAAGCCCTACTTATAGAGGTTGGCATACTATAGGCTTATCTTCTTTAAGGGAAGTTCCCTTTACGTATTAAAGGACGGACCTAAGTATATCCCGCAGGCCTTTAGAATTAATATCAATATAATATATTGCCTTGCCAATCTTCTTACCTAGTGTTTTACTATTAGCAACGGAAACCCAGTAGCTACCTTATACTTACCTCCCTGCCTATAAATAACGAATATATACTCATTAAATTCATCTACCTCTAAAGTTAGCGCTAATTTAACTTTTATATATTTAAAGGTTATAGGATCCCAGCTGTGTATAGTTGCTTAGCTAGGCTATACTTATAGTTTATTAGGGATATATATTTTATTAACCGTCCTATAACCTAATATCAAAGCTTAGGCTCCTAGTTAGGAATCTATAGGTTAGATTTAAGAAGATAGCGGTAAATTTAAGCTACTTAAGGGTGTGACCGTAGAGCTTAAACGCGCTACCTCTAATACTTCTAGCATTTTTGCTTAGTAGATAGCGTAGTAATAATCTAAAGTGCGAAATTAGGGTAGAGTTTTTAAGAGAAGCTCAACAGGGTTACTTCTTAAAAAGCTCCCTACTTTATACTATTAATAGATATAAGCTATAGCGGTGTCGCAAATGTTTACAGCACTACTCTTTTAGCTACGCTATCTCTTATCTATATTAGAGGATGCTAGATAGTATATGTTAATATAAATCCGACATAGAGTAGAGCTCAATTAAGCGAACCTATAGAGTTTATTCTTGTCAGAGCCGCGGAGACTTATAGCTTGTATTAGGGATTATAGTCCTAACTACTAGTCCTAGCTGCTAGCTAGCTAATACGTTAGAGCAAAGGTAAACGTAGTAAATTAAAGAGAAGAGAGATGTGGTTGCAGGATAAGCAGCTATACTATCCTAAGCAAGCTAGAATTGTCGTGTAGCTAGGTCTAAGCTCGACTAGGATTTGTCCTAACCCCGCCTATAAAACCTATATATAGTAGTCCCATTCCCATTTCCTACTTCCTACTTCTCACTTCCTATTTCCCATTTCCTATTTCCCACTTCCTACTTCTTACTTCTTACTTCCCACTTCTTACTTCCCATTTCCTATTTCCCATTTCCTATTTCCCATTTCCTATTTCCCATTTCCCATTCTTATTCCCAACTTAGTCTACTATTCCTATACCGTCTACCTTTATATGCGCTATGTCTTAACAAGCCAAAATAGCTAAAATAGCCACTTTATCAAACCATTGGCTTATTGGGAAACTTAAGGCAGTAAGAGCGATATTTGAAAATAATACCTATAAACCACTCCTACCATATAAATCCCTAAAGAAGTATTATAATTTACTATTTGAGAAAAAGGCAATCTTAGAGGGGTAAACGAAGTTAAAGTGTAGTAGAAGGTAATAAGTGCGCAATATTTTTATAGAAGTCTTTAGATCGATTAGCTCTAAAGTATTCGTATTATATATCTTAGCAGCACCTATTACTAAGCTTAGTGAAATAAAACTTAAGGATATCTTGGTAGATATTTAAACATAGTAAAACACTGCTAAATACCTATAAGAACTAACGGTGGCTGCTAAGCAATTCTATATAGATAATTTAATTAGCGCTTTAATTCTACCGTCCCGTAAGCGTTCGCTCTTATAGGTAACTATTACCACTAGTAAAAAAGCCTTATTAGTCCTAAATAAACTTATTACTAATTCCTAATAGAGCAAGACCGATTTTAAAGCACACCCGCCCGTTTAACAGAGAGTCACTTATTAGGGTTTAATCTACGGCCTTATGACACGGATTTGGACCTAGGACGTACTCTACCTATACGGACTTTGCGGACAATATATACCCCGGTTATAAATAAGATACTTAGTATACAAGATTCTAAAGTCCTATTACTACTTACTTATTCGCTATAAAGTATGGCCCGCTATAAGAAGGTAATATCTTACCGGGCATACAGAATACACAAGGTCTGTATAGCCCGCCCTAGAGAATCCAATAAAACCTAATATTTATTAGAAATAGATGCCTTATTTACCCCCCTTTTCGGGCGCCTAGCTTACTAGCCTAAAAAATCCTTTCTAAACTTTAACTTTATAGATCTCCTTAGCTTTTTCTAATGATACTAAGCTAAACGTCCGAAATTACAAATAGTGTGCCTATAGGAAGGGGAACCGTCTATTAATATTAATTTGGATTCGTCCCCTAAATAGAGTATAATAATTAAGTTCTCTTATAGTTTAAGTATAGTATTTATTTATTATATTATAAGCGGCGACGAAAGTACCGCACTAAAGGACTTCTAAAGAATATACAATCCTAACTACTCTTTATAACAATGATAACAACTCCACTATAACTCGGACCTATAATAATATTTAGCACTTCCTTTAGTATACTAAGGCCAGTTACCCTAATAGCCCCACTAGCGCTAGTCTTTTAGACAAGGATTATAGGAATTAAGGGATCTACGGTTTAAAAGTCTATTCTAATCGTCTCTATAGCGTCTAGAATTATATCCTAACCGGTCTATATAGCTTTAATTTAATTTACTTTAAGCATTTAAGCAGGTATACCAATTTTCGGGCCTCCTCCTTAAGCAATTAGTCGCTATATACGATGTCATTAACCAGCGTTATCTAACTCTCCCTAGCTATACCCATAGGGGTTATATACGACTAAGAGTGTGGCAGAAAATGCGTTTAGAGGGTGGCGCTCTAACGTACTAATATAGTCTAGGGATAAATTATAGTCTCTATTAATAGTATTACATACAGAAGGCGATGGCGAAGGGCCGTTAAGTATAGGGTTAGTAGTATCCTACTATTAGTTATTAAGGCTATAGTTATATAATCCGGTTAAGGGTTAGGAGGACTTAGTACTTTAGAAGTACTTCCCATAGAATTAGTAAGGATTTGGGTTGCTTATATATAAGTCGCCCTAAAAGTTATAAGTTTTTTAGCAAGATAAGATGGTAGATAGAAGAGGGACTATATACGCAAAAGCCTAAAAAGCCAAAAGATTAAACTGGACGGGCGTTTTATACTATATAGTAAACCATAAAGCGCGTGCGGTATCTAGAAGGGTGTATAAGTAGAAGCACGCAGTATAAATAGGCGAAAGTGGGCTTTATTTAAAGTGATGCCAGCTATAAACGTTAATGCCCGACCTTAGATAACGGTCGCCTCTTTACTTCTAGTAGGGCGGATATTACGTATAGAGGGGTTAATACGGCTCTTATAACCTTAGCTTTTTAGCCTTATATCCATCTCAGCCTATATAGCTTGCAGTTAGGTAATATAAGTGGCTTTTTATTCACCGGCCTAAAAAATAGCTTCCTACTTAGCCCTATTAACTCTTCCCGCGGACATTTTGGAGACTTATATAATTATAGCCAATTCTCATTTAATTAGACAGACTAGTAGGCGATAAGAGCCTACCTATGGGCAGTTTAAAACTATCCTAATTATAATTTTAGGAAAGGATAAACTCCTAGTAATCTTTAAACGATTTCCTCTATACATCTAACACTTATAAACGATTTCCCCCCTTTATAAAGAGGCACAATTTCTAAATATAAAATGTTTGGTAATTGGCTAGAGACGGGATCAGGGGTAATATAGGGCGCCGTTATGCGAATATAGTTGCAGAGAATGGAAGAATCGCATTTAACCTAGTTATAGTACTCTTCCGGCTAAGCGAGCGGCGCAGAATATATATTAAGTAAGAGTAAGAATTACGGTTAGATAGTGTTGGCATTTAAATAAAACAAATCTTAATAAAGGCTATAGGTTTAATGAGTAAGAGCTAAGATAAGATAACGCTAATGCCCAAATTTCTAGATTAAGGACGAAGGGAAATAGATCTATCCTAGTAATAAGCTGTGTTCTATAGGCCAAGTCGTAATAAGTTAGACTAGCTAGTAAAGATTTATATGTATTAGACACAGTTATAACCTTTTAATTAGACACTACTAGCCGTTCTTAGGCATTGTAAGAAGACTTATATAGCAAAGGGTGGCAAGACTAAATTGCTCGTATATTAATGCCAGCGGGGAGCGAATAAAGGCGCTAGGTATACATAAGGTCTAGTAAAATTAGGTTAAGAGGAGGAAGACTAGGTTAGGCTATATACCGTCATCTACAAGGGCCCTTTATACCAACCATAGTGACCTTGGAGGTTAATTAGGTGGGCGGAGTTTATATAAATAGCTAGAGAAGACGAGCTTGGATTAGATTAGATACTAATGCTTATAATAGGTAAAAATCTATAGGTAAGGCCTAGACAACTTTTCCCATTATAAGATGGATTGTTAAAGAATAACGCTTAGTAGAATAGGGCTTGCGAATCCGGAGGGTAAGAGTTTATAGGGGGGCAATTAGTATTATCTAGATAGGATCCCCCTTAAAGGAGGGTTGTAACTCTTTAAATACGATACTCTTATAACTATATAATTATTCGCCCTCTTACGCGCTTACCATAGCAGTGGTTTCTAAGTTATAGCTATAGCTACGTTATACCAGTGCTAATACTCTGCCCTATAGAGATTAGTTACTAAATACTAAGACCACTAAAGAAAACGCACCTTCCTAAATAGACCCTAACCCTTAGTTTTAAACATTAGTAACAATATAAGCCTATCTTCTACCCCTCTCTCTGCCAACTAATATGGCCTATAATTGCCAATAGATAACCAAGAAGTATAGGCGGCAAAAACTGGCGGTAAAGAGTGAGATTGTATCCTTTTTATCACAATCTACTACGCTAATAATCTATAGGGAAAAGTCCTTAAGGTATTAAAAAAGGAGGAATGTAAACGCCTCTTTGTAAAAGCGTACGCTTGAGAAGCATAGCAACTCTTAAGGAATTATATAATCACAGTCTAGTGAGCCCTATAACTAGCAAAACCCAAAGCAAAGTATGCCACTGCTATTCCGTTAGAATCCCTCTTACTATATTATAAAACTTACCCTAGTCTAGCTACACGGACGGAAGCAATTGTATAAGCCTAAAGATTCACTTCTAGCAGAACACCTTTAAAAGCGATTATAATAATCCTCTATACACCCCCCCTTGAAGTATATACTTAGTAAAGAAGTGGCTGCTAGGTATAGCCTAACCTAATCTAACTTAAAAAAGTTTGATAAACTATCTGCTTAGTTGGCGCAAGAGAAGATAGACACTAGATTAGTTGCTTATTTAAGGGGAATAGGCAGTAAAAGGCCGCCATAGATATTTGGTAAAAGGCCGTTACAAAGTTAGTCGCGCTATTTAAAAAGGAGCACTACCGCCGAGTTTAATCTAGAGATATTGACATAAAGGTCTTAGAAAACGTCTTACACCGCTACTAATTATTGCTTTATTAATCTAGAGAGCGTAAGGATATATATTAAAGCTGGATTACTACTAGAAGAAGTTTAAAAATATATTAAGGCTGTTATTTAGAGTGAAATCTCTCTAGTGAAGAAGGAAGAGCTAAAAAAGCTCGCTAATAATTTCTATTGTAACTTCTTAATGATTCTACGTGGGGCGGCTAGGGAAGATAACTGCGTAGAAGTTCTCTATAAGACACTTTCCTATATATTTCCTAGGGATAAGTTTATACACTTAAGAAATGTAGGTATAGTATTCAATTTCTCCGTAATTCTTAGCAAAACTACTACACCTTTAACTGGAATGCTAACTCGTGACATACATCTAATCCATAGACTGGTGACTAGTCCTTAAGCCTCGTACCTATTCCTTCTAGGATTTTAGTTTTCTAGATAAGGCTGGTAATAAGCCTAATAATAATGCACTCCCGGGGGAAGCGACTAAGGAAGTCCCTAATAAAACCGTCTCTTAGGTTATCCCAAGAAAATAAGCGCAGGCAGCTATTAAGTACCTTTCCCCACAACAATCCTCCGAATCTGTTATTATAGGTAAACTAGGTATCGCGGATAAAGTAAGTCTCTTATAGTAGCTTTCTATAACCTTTTAAATTAAGGATAGCGGTTGCTAGAGCTAGGCTAAATGCTAATTATTATAAGGCACTAGCAGTAAATAAAGCTATACTACTACCTCTACTGCCTACCTAGTCCCAAACGGAAATAGATAACTCTCCTATTAAGATACCTTATCCAAATATTACTATCGGAATCTCCCAAAATATATTAGTATAAGAATTATATCGTATATAGGGTCTTAACCGTATTTAGGCAAAGTATTTTCTAAAAGATCTCTAGCAGAAGACTATATATTGAGATAGTAGGAGATAAAGAGAACCTATACTTTACAGTAAACCAACTTAAAGAGCGCTCTAAATTCGCTTCCCATTTTTGGTTATAGAGGGTAAATCGTATACAACTAGCAAGTATATCTTTAATATAGAGAATTAAGCCGTAGCCTTAGGGGCATATATACTTAAAATTTAATATAATCTCAATTATCTAGTCTAACGAGCCTCTCCTTCTAAAGACGCCCTATTATAAAGACCTTACTTACTAGCAAAAATCCCTCTAGTTTTCTCTATCTATACCTAAGGGCCCTTTTACGAGCTCTAGGCTCATTATACTATTATAAAAGGGAATATCCGCGAATTTTATATAGCACCAATTAAGACTTATCGTGCGCCTATATTGGACAAAGTTCTATAGTAGCTAATGTAAGTAGATAATATCATAACATAGGGGGCTAGGGAATTTCTGGAAGGCGTGGTAAAGCGGCTAAAAATAGTAGCTAAATAGGCTAAAAGCGGAGGAGCTTAGTTACTCCTTAAGCAGAATCGTAATAGAAGAATTCGCATCAAATGCTATTAGCCTAGCAATCTGGCAAAATGCTAAAACGTGCCTCAGTTATTTAAAACAAAAAATTTTCTTATATTATAATCCAGCCATCTATCTTAAATGCGGCTGTTAGAGAGATTGCCTAATCCCTATGCCTTGCCCAGGCCATCTAAGAATGCACCTTAATTAGAAACCGCTATTAAACCCTACCTCTAGCTCTAACTCTAATAAAGCGATACTAGGAGCTACCTTAAATAATTTAAAAGAATTATTAATCTAAGCTAGTTATAAGCGCTAAGAAGACGGGTTATATATAATAGATATACTTCCTTAATAATTCTACTTACTAGTTAACCTAGTCGAGCAACCTTAAGAGCTAAAACCCCTAGAATTAAAGCCCTAAAAGCTAAAGTCTAGAGTGAAATTTATAGAAGAGGAAGACGCGCTGCTTACTAATCTAAAAAAGAAATAAAATCTTTTATAGAAACAGATTAAAGATAGCTTTTTAAAAAGAAGTCTTGGATCACTATAGGGGCATTACTGTTTAAAATTAAAGGCTTAGCCTATTATATAGAAGGAAAGGGAGCGGCCTGCCAGGCGGAAGAATTGGCGGTAATAGTAGTGCTATTCTTTTCTGCTTAAAGTTCTATTTCTAGCTTAAGCTCTATTTATGGCGCATTCCTATAGGAAAACGAATATACACTATATAGCTAGATTAGTATAAATATCCCATCTATAAGCATATGATTCTTAATGGCTTTAAGGACTTCTTTACACCGCTTACCCCCTTTATAACCAATAAACGCGAAACTATATCCTAGTGACTACCTATTTCTTTTGGCCTCATCCAACGCATATATAATAACCACATTTGGCGATAGATACTAGACTATCCTTATCTCCTCTTAGCCCTTATTTATTTTAATCTATACCGCGAATATAGAAGAATGCTAGCGCTTTAGAGAATTATTATAAGATCTATCCACTACTCTGTTAAGCGTAAATACTAGCCTATCTTTATCCTTAGAAATTCCCGTTAGTATCCACTTATTAGTAGGGCCACGGATTATACTAATATACTTTAGGAGTTTAGGATCGTCTAATGACTAGCGGACGATCTTTATACTGTAATATTTATATCCCAATACCGCTTTAAGCCTAAACGTTTAATAATTATTAAGATAAAGTTTTACTATTGCAAGAAATATACTAACAAAATCCTTATAGCGGTTAGTTTTCTTCTATAAGAATGTAAACTAGTTACTTATATAAACTTTTAGATGCCTAGATGCCCCAGCTAAACTAAAAGTAGTTGGCTAAAGAATGTTATCCCTAACTAGTGCTCTTACGGTTAAACCAAAAACGGTTGGCTGAAGGACGTAGTCCCTAACTAGTGCCACTAGAGTAGGGCAAGGTAATATCTCAGTCTTATTATCCTTATCCGTTGTAGATTTAAGAGATAATAATTGCGTAGGGGTTAAGGGTGCGCTTAGTTCCTTCTTAAAGTGGCTTTAAGTAAGCCTACCCTCCACTCTAGGGTATATAGAGGGGGTATTAATATTACCAAGGTAGGTCGGGTCCTTATTAGGATTCGCAGAAGAGGGAAAGGGCTAGCTCGGCGTGCTAATACTAGAAGGAGTTACCGTCGCTTTAACACCGCTGGGAGAGTTAAGCTTAGGAAGTATTAGCCTCTTATTAATACTTACCGGAGGGCAGGAAAGATAGGGCTAAACGCTTATCATTATATTGTTAACACTAGATATTATTAACGCAAGAGTTAGTAGTATTCTTATCAGCCTTATCTAATAATAAGTCTCTAGTATATATAATTCGCCTTTAGTTACTTATAGAGCTAGCAGCCTAATAGCTTAGAGTTGCTATAAAAAGTTACTAATAGATTTTCGTTGCCGGCTATAAAAGGAAAGTATTTATAGGAAATAGAAATAGAATATACTAAGTAAACATTTATATAAGGGAAGCACGGCAGAGCTACTGGCACTAAGCGGCTTCCTATATATAGGGCTGCCTAAATCCTTCGCAAGCTAAAGCGCGTTAGCGTACACGCCTATAGCTAAATCAAAACACGGTAACAACTTAAAAATACTGCAGAAGTTCGTATGTAAGGTTTATTATTAGTTACACTTATATCTAAATACCTTATTATATCCTAGGGGAACGGCTTAGCGTTTAAATATAATAAGGTCAAATAGAAGCAAATAGTAAGGCCTACTCCTATAGTTCTCAAAGCTTAGAGAATTACGCTAAGACGGTCGGCCTATATAGGACATTCTACTCTTAATTTCGTGGTAGGGACTTAGCGACTAGAAGAGCAAATGCCCTATATTTTTAGGTACTACTTATATAGGCATTAGCATTATAGGGCATAAATTTGCATAAGGCATAGCTGCGTTAATTAGGGTACAATACGCTACTAATTTCGTGAGGCAAGATAGGCACTACTTGCATTAGGCTTTAATTCAAGCGCCTATCTTTAATAATCCGACAGCTACACCCCTACACGCACTACCCGCCACTTATTTTTATATATTATCTTATATAGGATCCCACGGGAGCTTCTAAATAGGTTCATCAGTTAATTCCCCTTAGGATTTCTTATTCTCTAGAACTAAAACATAACTTAGTAAAAACGTGCTAGTTATAATGTTTATATTAAACTAACCAGTAGCACTTCTAATAGCTTTTAGCATACGCTAGCTTATAGCCTTTTAGTTTACTTCATTTAACCCATTATCTCTTAGTCTCTCGTTTACGCGTTCCAAAATTTCTTCCCTTTTAGGTAAATTCACATTATTCTAGCCGCGCCCTAAGCTAATAATATTTCTAGCTTCCTTATTTATAAATTTCTGCTAATCCTTATTAAAAAAAGGCGCCTTAGCCTAGGCCTATATACTTGCTAGGAAACGCTATTACTGCTCTAGGTTATGCTAAACTGCATCCTATACCTACTTTGCAGTAGCATTAGCCCTAATGTCCATTATACGTAGTGGCGTTTAGAAATGGGTATTAGTAAAATTACTAAGTCCCAATATGTCGTAGTAAAGCGGGGTTTCGCGAATAGAGAATTTTAAGTTATTTAAGTGTCTTAGCTAACGCCACTAGAATTACCCCTACTAGTTTAGTTTCACAAAACTGGTCCTCCCGCCTTCCCTAGGATCGCACTGACTATTTAGCTAAACGCCACTAGTTCTAGCAGCCGCGCCAGACGCAGCCCACCTAATACTTCTACTACGTTACGGAATATGCAGAAGAACTATGCAAGATTACCATTTAGACAGCCCCTAGCTAATACGTTGGATCTTTCTTACACCAATAGCCCAGTTATTAGAAGGACAATTTATTTCATAAATTACAAAACCTCCCCAACGCTCCGCACGAGCTAGAAAAATAATTTGCTTATAAAGTAAAGATTATCTTTACACTATTTTCCAATACCCAAAATATAACTCTTAATGATGCATAATTATGAAAATGGCCAGTATAAGGCCTACGTAACTATATTATATATTAGTAAACTAATAGCTAAAATTAGGGGGGCTTTATACATTAAAGTTAACCTTACGACCTCAATTGCCGTCTTAGTAGTATATACTTGTATCCCAATTATACCTACATACCCGAAACTTAATAGCCAAATAGAAAATGCGTATTTAGAGCAATCCTATTAAAGCTATAATCGCAAACTCTAACCAAGAGTAATACTAGCCCAATAAAGCCAGACGCGCCAGACCTCGGAATCTTTAATTAACCCTTTAAAGAGGCATATTACACAGAAAAAAATAATAAGTAAGTAGAAAACGGCACTATATAACGCTATTTCAATAATAGAAGGGTTTGGATGCTATAAAAACTAAGCAGTTATAATAAGAAAAAGAGTAAAGTAAGTAAATCTACTAACGGGAGCTATAATCTCAAATATCTAAGAAAATGGAAAAGAGTAAAGATAAAAGTGGGTGTAGGGTAGCTTATAATGATATTATTCCTTAAAAATAAGGTGGGCTATATAAACGCTATATTATTACCGCTAAATAACTTAACCAAGCGGCTTCCTAATAAGTTATTGCCCTAACCTTAGGCGACAAAAGGCACTTAGGGCATGTGGGGGTTAGTTACCTCCTCTATTCTATCACTAGATCGAGTATTTAATACCGTTTATAATTTTAGGTAATGCTAAATAGAAAAAGAGAAGAGTATAAATCTTTTATTTTAGCTAGTAACTTGCAAGTTTTCTATATCCTTATGCCCCACATTAATCTCTATCTCCTAGCTATATACTTATAGTGCGGCGCTATAGTTTACGAGCACTAAAACCGTATAGATACTCCACCGGACCTTCTATTAACTCGGTCTCAATATTAAACCCAAAGTGTCCCAGAATAGGTTAGCTTACTAGCATAGCTAACACCTATATCTTCTTTCCCTCTTCGTCCTGCTTTTCTACTGCTATTTTAATAAGTGTTATGCCCAGACTAGACTTCTGATAAGACTCGTATACAGCAAAAATAGAGATTTTCATCTTATAATCTCGGGAGTACCTAGCGCAAAATTAGCTATGCCCCTAAGCCTATAACCTAAGAACCATACTAATCCCCCTTAGCGCGAGTTCGTTCCTTATAAAACTTAATATTATCTAGGTTTTTATCTTAACGCAGATTTCCAATACCCTCTAGGAGGCTATTAAGAATACCTTTATTTTATTAACTTACAAACTTATACTAGATTAATAGTAGTACTATATAAATGTCCCCCTTTAGCAGTAGCTAGGGTTCTAGGCCACTTATAATAAGGACGCTAGAAATTACAGTTTCGCTAATTAATACTATTAAATCTTGCCTGGCCTATGGCGACTTAACTACCTTAGCTTCATTTTTATTATATAGGCTTTCCACACTATAAACCCTTAAAGTAGAACTAAGAAACGCATTAATAAGATTAACTGCGTAAAAGTCGTATATATTTATTAGGAATGCTTTAAAATATAGTCTCTAAATCTTAAAAGATTGGGAGGTTTTAAAAGCTAAAACAATAACATATATTGCTTAAAATATATTTATATATATAAGCGATCGAATTTAGCAAGTAGCTATTATAGGAGAGAGTAAAGAAAAGCAAATTAGCAGCAGAAGGAGGAACGCCCTTAAAAGATATATAGAGAAGTCACAATATTAATTAGATAAGAGCTATTTAAACCATTATAGATATAACAGCTATCGACTAACGGAATTAGGTTCTTTAGTATTACCATTCTACCCTTCCTTTAGATAGTATCTAGTAAAGGATTCTATACGGCAGGCATAGCTAAGAATTATCACCGCACGCATTATACTAATTCATTATTATACATTTTATGTCCGCTTAGTATCACCTAATACTTAACCTTTAAGAACGTATGTATGTGAGTCTAACGCTGCCAACTATCTATAGTTGAATTTTTAGAGGGAGGGAAGGAGCGGTAGGTAGGGAAAGGTGTAGAGATACTAGTGGAACATATCCTTTAATAGAGCACCGCGCAGCTAATAAAGGCGATAACGCTATTAGTATAACTTTCTTTTACTACATAAGCGCCGCAATTTTAAGGATTTTAGGCGCATAGACGTGAATTCATATTATAGTGCAAGTAGGCTTATTTAAGGACGCGGAGGATTTAAATTTAATTATATACTAAAATCTTAATACTCTCTAAGCTAGATATAGATAACTACCACTAGGGCTCCATACTAGGTCAACGCGGCCTCTAAAAAATAGCTCTCCCCTCCCCTTCCTTCTCTATACAGTCTTGTAAGTTATTAAGAATATCTTACATTAAAGTCTATAATTTAATTAGAATAAATACTATATAGGAGGTATTAAACGTACCTAGAATATAATTGCGTCAGGGCGATTATCTATAAATTTAAGGAATACAGGTAAATAGATAATATCCCATATTTTATACTCTTTAGTTCTTATCTAAAAAAGACTAAGAAACTCCTTTTTAGACCTATTAAAGAACCCAATTAAGTTTAAGGCGAGTATACCCACATGCCACTTATTTAGGTAAATGCAGAGAATTTTATGCTATATAAAATCTTCTGGTTATATAGGCCGCCGGTATTACAGGCCTAAAACCCCTACTTTTAGGTATACCTTTTGCTAGTCCATAAGGCCAGGGATTTAATTAGACAATCGGCCGGTATTAGGCTCTAAAGGTATGTTTTACTAGCCTTATAGATATTTAAGTTAACAAGTACTAGGGCATAGAGGAGTTTTAAGCTTAGTAGTTAATCTAGGATTACTTTCTAGGTCTATATTAACAGATAGTAAATTACTCGCTTTTAAACAAGGATTAATAATTAATGCACTATATCTAAAATCTTAATCCCAACTATAAGTACTAGCGACCTATATAAGAGGTAGCTAAATAAAACGCTTTAAGAAACCGATGGCCGGTAAGAGTTAGCAAATAATGGCTTTAATAAGCAAGCCAATGGTTGACTAAGCAGAAACTATATTAAAGGGTAGAGCGGCCGTAAATAGCTAGTAGAAATAGGGCAGACTAGGGAATAGTTTAAGAGGAGCGGTAAAAATAGTAAAGTTAGGCAGTAATAAATAAAAGCTGCAAAAGGAGCGTTAAGGTAACTAGATAAAGGGAATTATGCATCCTAGTATAACGGGGCGGAACTAGCTCTATATATTAAGGCGTTCTAGCCTTTAATTTTTACGGAACATATCGTTATAGCTCGCGCCTCTAGCGTATTATTAAAAAGGAAATTAATAGGGGCTTCTAAACTTTATAGTAGTAGGTAAGCTACGTCTAATTGGCCGGCGAGCTAGCTATACGTCCTCGCTTTAATCAGCTGTTTAGTTTTCTATTATAGATCTTTAAAGGAGTATAAGTTATAGTAATAGGATTTAAAGGAAAGGTAGTGTCTTGGGGGTAATAGGCGGGATAACTTTTAGGCTTAAATATACGTACAGACCGTATTAAAGGGGGGTTAAGCCGCTAGGAAAACGCTTCTATATCTTACAGTACTCCTAGTGGCCATTATTTTAGTTAGTAACGTAATTTTACTCTTATACAGATTAAAACGTCTAGCTAATAAAGCTGAAAAGATGTAAAATATATATGCCTTTCGCATATATATTAGGAATATATATAATGTCACCCCTACTACTATATGCATTTTCGGAAATCCAGCAACCTAACGCTTGTGGTAAACCCCACCTTCTAGTACCTGCCCACCCGTAGTATCCCCTCTCCTATATTTAAATCACTCCGTCTATTAGCTAATTTATACAAAAATTACTAGAAAAGGGTTCTCACTAAATACTCTAACTAGTTTACTAGGGTACCGCACTAAGGATAGTTTTTTCCGGGGATTACCTAAACTTTGTTATTATTTTTAAGATAAGCTAGGTATTACCTTCCAGGAACCTAAACAAAATGTTAGTTAATATTACTTTAAGAAAAATCTAGTTTTATGGTTAGCAAGTTTCATTTACCGTCATATTTATAGTATAAGGGTTAGAGTTTTCTGTAGAGATTCTTAGGTAGATACAAATGATTTAAGAGAGGAGTTTAATAGAGAACTAACAAAATAGTGGAGGAAAAAAAGGTAGAAGACCTAACGATATTTATACTTACCTTTACTATAAATTTAATGCAGTGAAAATAGAGGCTGCTAGTGCTAAGGAGACAGAACTAATATATAGAAGGAGGGCAAGAAGAGATACCTAACGTATAGGGTTAATAGCAAATTAAGCATAATATACAGCCTAATATGCAAGAAAGTTGCAGTATAAAAATAAGGGGATTATAAGTGCTAATGAAATAGAAAGAGTATGCATTATAGGAGACTAGTGTAATAAGGCAACTAGGGTAAAAAGTAGTAAAGATTATAAGGCAGGGCTAAATAATCTAAATTAAATGGGTAAATTGGGGCAAACTTGCATTCTTAGCCTTATATAAGGCGTAATAAGTTCTATATATATCTCCCTATCTTACCTTTAAAGGTTTATTAAGATCTTACCACACCCTCTAGAACCGTTAACTTCCTTAAAGGGAGCATTCCTAAAGGTGTTAAAATGGTAAAAATGGAGTTAGGACCCGACCTTAAGCCAGCCACTTAATCCCTACCCTTTAAGAAAAGTAGTTTTAAAGCATATACCTAATATACTTAGATTTAAATTCTCTAATAAGATAGGAAAGAATCCGATTAGTCCTTAGTAGGGATTTAAGACTTTTAGGGTAGTAAAGTTATAATTAAGGCTTGCATTAATTTATCCTAGGGATCTCCTATCTGCTATATTTTAAGTATAAGTAATTTAAATTTAGGGTAACATTTAGGTGCTAGTTATAGGGTACTAAGGTAAGGATATACGGGTTACTTTATACTAGCCTATTATTTTACCTAAAGCAAGAGGTTCTGCCCACTACTTACTATTAAACATCTTTACACCTATAAAATAACTAATATCGCCACGAAACTCAGAGCTGCTCTAGCAAAAAAAGAACTAGCAAAGCTTATAGAGCCAAGTGTAAGTCAACCAATTCCGTAAACATTACCTCTTTACTTAGCTCTTTTACAGTTAATCTAAAGCATTAATAAGGTTCTTAAGTTGGTTTACTAGGCCAAGTTAAAATCTAAAATTTTCGCTAAAGAAATAACTTTTAAGGTTAACGCCAAAGGAGCTAGTATTTCGCGTTTAAATCTTTCACGGATACGTAAGTCTAAGCCTAGCTATGAAGTTATAACCTTTCTTACTAAAGTTTAGGCCGGAACAGTTATTTTCTAGAATCCTTAAATTTAGAAAACCTATACGGACGAGCAGAAGGATTTTCTTAAACTCCCGCTTAATTATATACTTTTTATTTGCTTAGTCCTTAAAAAGAATAAGATATATTATAAGATCCTTTACAGATTTGCTTAAGTAGTTTTATTAAAGCTCTCCCAAAATAGTTATACGGTAGGATTAATAGCTTAAGACTTCTATAGAATCGGCTTAACCACTAAGATCTTGCTTAAAAAGCTTACTTAATAGATAGAAGCCTTTTTTATTAGTGGCGGTAAGTACCGCTTAATTAGAGATGCTTTAGGAAGGCCTAGTGCCTTATTTTTCCTTCCTTTAAAGATAGGGAACATAGTATAAGATCTAGCAATAAATAGTAATTGTTTGTATAGTAACTATATACTTTTAGATAGAAAAAAGATTTCTTAAAAAAGGGTTCTAACTATAATGAATTAATTTAGGCCCTTAGAGTTATAGGGGTTTACGATATATTAAAAAACTATTATATACTTACCCAAAGCTTAATTAAAGAAGGTATTAGTATGGCTAAGATCCCTATAAATTAGTATAGATGCTAACTTAGCTAGATTCTACTGTCACTATTATATAAAAAGCGATTAGCTAGATTTTAAAGGCTCTAAAAAGAGGGTTGGAAACCGTCTAGCGGCCGGACTATAAGCGACTTAGATACTAACAAAGTTTACCTAAGAGTTGCGGATATAAAGCTAGTTTAATTTTACAAAGTAAGACGGTTTATCCTAATATATTATAATAGTAGCTAAGTCTAAGGAGATAAGGGGAACTCACTTTTAGTGGAGTGGAGTGCTAGTATTATAAGCTAAGACTAATATTTACAAGTTCCTAATATAGCAAATCCTATTAGTGCGTTCTAATAGGCCGCTCCAATACTGCATGTATAGGAGGCATATAGATACACTACCAAAAACAATATAGGTAAGGGAAGATAGAACTAAGTGCCTAAGAAAATTCTGACTTCTTATTAGGGAATTCCAAAAATAGTTTATATAATCTACTACTAGGCCACAGAGATAATAGAGCTTAATTGTTTAATATATTATACTTAGTAGATAAGGGAAGAGATATACTATATAGTAGGTGCTATTGCAAATGCCTTTTATAACCCGTACCTAACTTTAAAAAAGATCCGTTTAAGTAGGTAGAGGTACCCAGGCCAAATAGACTATTTAGCCAGAACTAGAGAGATGTGACACAACCGCTACTATAAACCTAGATGGGAATAACCTACGGTAACTTAGGTGTCTTAATAAACTCCGTATAGCAGAAGGCACTACTAGATAGAAATGTTACTAGAAGTAATCCTAATAGCTAAAAAGATATATTTTAATAGGCTAAAAGCTATAAACGCATAAATAAAGCACTATTAGCACCTCCTAATAGTAGGGGACATACTAGGCAAATAGTGGAAAATATATTATATAGTAAGTATACTATACTTTAAGCGTTTATAGTTCTAATAACCTAGTATAAACTTAATTACCTTTCCTACCTCTCTAGGATATTAGGATTTATTATATTTAAGTAACGCGGATAATTTTAATTTCCTTAGTCTCCCACCCCCTAATAATTTTGATTTACTTAGTCTCCTACCACCTAATAATTTTGATTTGCTCGGCCCCCTACTAGCGGATAACTTTAATTCACTTAACCTCTCCTAAGTAGGGTATTTTGCTAGGGAGGTAACTTTAATATAATTAATCTTAACACGGAATAATCTTAATATACTTAATTAGCAATTCGGCACAAGCTAATAACTTATTTTTATTATCCTTTTAGGCCACTTTAACCTATAGGCTATTATATAACTATAAATTTAACACTACCGCTAATAAACGCCCGGCAATTGGGTGTATAGTATACTGCTATCCTAGGAGGAAAAGGTACGCTTATCTTCCCATTTAAAACTTATAAAAGGGAGGATCCCTATAAAACCCTAGCAGAGATAAGTAACCGCTCATTCTCGCCAGTTAACTATCCTCCCTAAATAGGATCTCTTGGCCTTACTATGGCGCCAAATTTTGGTGCTTAGTGTATTATTAGCACTAAATACTAGATGTTTTTACTAAAGAATGCTCATATCTATAATCTAACTCCCTACTTTATTACGTAAGCCGCTAATCTCCCGTTCTAACCCGGTGCTAATATACTAGTTAAAGTATCTTAACTTAGGAGCTGGTTTGTATTCTCTATTACTTAGAAGCTATTTTTCTAGACTTTTTATTATATCTTCTACCTTTTTACTAATCACTACGCTATCTAGGTGTTTCCTTATTAGGGATTAAGCGGTCTGATGCAAATTGCGTAGGATCGTAATAGATGCTTTAGATCTATACTAGGGTGAATATACCTAGATAGAGCGGTTTCTTAGTAGTAGCCTTAGTGGATAGGTAATAAAACCTTATAAATATGCCTCTTCTATAGAGCTGGGACTAGACCTAAGATATAGATAAAAGAGTTATTACCGCTAATAAAGGCGTTTCGGGCAGTTGTTTAGAGGGGCGTTTTAGGCAATATTTTTAATAGGGTGCAGCTTACTATATAACTTATTTTCCCAACCTTAAAAATAAGCCTTATAATGCAAGATATCACTCTAGTGAAACTATTAAGCCACTATTTAGCCTATATTTTCCTGTAGGCATACTTATAGCATTTTTTTCTTAACAAAACCCTCGCCGCTAACACGTTAATCACAACACTTACTTCTATTATACCCCAATTTAAATTAACACTCCTGTTAATCCTTTAAAGCACACGCCTATAGTACCCTCTTTCCGCTTTTAGTAATATGGTCACCCTCTTACTCCTAACTAGTAGCCTAGTCTTTGTTACGCATAAAGCTATAAATATACTATAACTTTTCTAGCTAGACTAAATATGCCACCTAAAACCCTCTCCGCTAATATACTATAAGAGGTTACTAGTGTTAGATTCGCGTCTATATCCGCTCTTACCTCTAGGAACTATTATATCGTTAGCCTACGGCTTCTAAATACAAATCGATCTTATCTTCTTATCCTTAACCTAGACTTGGTCCCTTAGATGTAGGCATTTACCAGTCTTTATTATTATAGGACGTAGGTTATCCCCTAAGCACGCCGTAATTAAACGCGCCCTAAGCCATCTACTATGCACTAGAGGCTGCGTCTTAGGTGACTATTATAATATAAAAGGTCCGCTAAAAACCCTATATCCTCTAGCCTTTACACTATAACCTATACCTTAAAATACTAGCAACAGCAGCTACTAACTTCTTTATTTAGTAGCTATACTTAAGGTGCGCCTAAATGTATATATTCTATCTCTACTAGCGTATATTATGAAGCAAATAACCAATATAGCGTTTATGTACCGTTAGGTCCCTAAAGACGGAGAGAACGTTTTTAAGGCAGACAAGGCTTCTTTATATAAATTTAAAGAGTTTTTAGAGCTAGAGCTAAGAGAAGTTAAAGTGAGGCTATTATCTGTATAATTACTAAGCAAAATTAATAAAGTCATAGGTTATTAAGACAATTGGTATTTATTTCACGCCATACTCTAAGCGCAAAAATTATACAACTTAATATTTAGACTATCTCCGCGGAACCAGTGACCATAGTACTAAGATCTTGGCATAATTTAAGCATAATAGACACCCGGTCTGGTGTAAGAGCTAGTCTAATCGTATTCTATATATACAGGATAGAGAATTAGCTCTAGATAATTTAGGGAAGCGTATAATAAAGCTTAACTAAGATTTTATAAAAGTGCATCTTAATACGGCTTTAACTAGTGTAGGGGTAGGTTTTGGAATCTTAACAGCTGGGTACTTCTATGGGCCTAAAGCTGCGGCGGCGGTTACGGCTTCGTGTGCTTATTTATACCGTTTTATATACTTAGGAGACTTAAAGCTCTAAATAGTAGCTAGCCTTAAATCTTAAGGACTAAGTATTTAGATTAGTAAGTCATTTTACTATTCTGTCCCGGTACTTACTAAAAATCAATCTTAGTCTTCCCTAGAATATAACATCTATAAATAAAGTTAATTACCTATTCTTATCCTTAACCTAGACTCGATGCCTTAGATATAGGCGTTTACCAATCTTTATTATTACAGGACGTATATATATAGGTTAGCCCCCAAGCACGCCGCAAATAAGTACACCCTAAGCCATCTACTATGCACTAGAGATAGCGTTTTAGGTAACTATTATAACATAAAAGGTCCGCTAAGAACTTCGTTATCTACCTAAAGCCTTCGCGCTATAACCTATACCTTAAAATACCAGCAACAGCACTAGTAACTGCGCGCTAATCTTAACGGTTCGTAGGTTTCTTTTCCAATTAATATTTTTTAAAGGTTAATCTTTATAGGAAACTATAATTGTCTTACTCCTATTAGTATAGCCACGTTAAATTTGTAGAGATTAAATATATATTTCCTAATATTTACTATAGCTATATACCGCTAACATTTTACAGTAATGGCCAAGGCTTAATTTCACGCAGTTAGCCCGGTTTACATAACTTATACTAACGAACTCATTAATGGCCACTATTATACTATTTGCTTAGCTAAGGCAAATAGTAAGATTTTACTTAGCTTTGGGAGTATAGGCTATACTAGGTTAGTTAAGGGCGTGCATTACAGTAACGGTAGGTAGGGGGCAAAAGAGGATATATATAATTTACTCTTAACGCCGGCTGAAAATATTTCTATAGTTGCGGCAACCTCCCTAAATAAGCCAGCTAAGGCTTAATCCTTACTAGGAATAACCTTCTAGCGCCTAGTAATCTCCGTAGATATATATATAGCTTATTAATAGTTCCTAGCTTTAGGATTTACTCTAAAAGAAGTGTTGTTAATAGTATACTACCTTTATATCATCTAGTGATCCGCCTAATTACCAGTCCTCTTTACGCGTAGCGTTTAGCACAGCGTAAATACGTAGTGCGATTAATGCAATGCACTATATAGTATTAGCTTAATATAATTTTTTGTCTACCCTTATCCCGTGGGTTGTATTAGATAACTAGCTTACCCTACTATACAAGCCACCAGTCTAATATAGCTGGCATCACCCTATAACCCTACTTATAATCATGCCGTCCGATTTAAAGCTTAGTGGAAAGCCTATATTTATAGGCTTTAGGCGTAATATAGAGTCTTATAGCGTATATATGCCGCAAGCCACCACCTAAGGATAATGTAGTTATAAAAAATTTGCTAGAAAACTTGGCCTTTTTGGGCTCCTAATGGAATATCGAGTTAGGTCGAACATATATCTGCCAAGTTTGTGCGTCCTTGCGTAAAATTAGGTATTTAAACTGCCCCAAGCTCCTAGTTTACTCGAATTACCAGCCTTTACCTTATTAAGATATTATAATGGATATCAAACCAGATATAAACAATTCGCCTATTAATAACTTAAGCGCTTAGTTACCTGCTTTAACGCTAATTACTAAGAAGCGTATTAAGGACCAATCTTATAACTAAAAGCAAGCTAAGGGCAACGAGGATACTTAAGTAAGCCGTCTATGGGGATTGTGCGGTATAGACTGACGAGGCGATTGGAAGGAAACCTTGGAATTACTAGCGCGCCCCCTTATCTCGACTCTGCTACAGATTAAAAATATAGTGTCTATACCAACATTTACTTGGTAAAAACCGATAGATAGGATAGGTTTTACCCCGACAGAACTACCAGTGTCAATTATAGCTATCGCCATATTAGCAGCTACGTATCTGTGTAGGAGGAGTCTTGCATCTATAGATAAGATAAAGGCTCTCTATAATAAGATAGAGGCTCTTCTTAATAAGACAAAGAAGTTTGCTAGGGATTGCCTTGCTGGAATAAATGCTAATCCGGACGTCTATATACCAGAAACCGTGCAAAAGCTTTAGTTAGTAATCTATATAAGGGAGAAGATCGAGATTAAGGGACGTTATGGGATATTTTAGACTTTCTCTATTCCTAGTAGGCGATCAGAACATTATATAATTAGCATTAGTTTAGATTTACTAAGCAACTACCTTCCTATTTTTAACTATTCGATTTCTTTAGTAGATTGGCATTAATATTGCGCTAGCGTAAAGTTCCTAGATGATAAGGAGTGCGATTATAAATAGCTTTACTAACTAATGTACTATAGGTATCCGAGGATTTAGTAGATAGGGCATATAGCTACCCTAACTATCTAAGTGAGGTTTTTAAGAGAATGGGGTAATAAAATTCCATAGAACCTGACATTCATTAACTTAATTATTGTTTTTAATTATATTATGCTTAATAGAAAAGATTATATTAGATATAATATTATAATTATCTATAAAGCGAAGCCTTAATTATTAGGCTTAATATCTAGGCTTTACTATTACCTTTTTAGGCAGCTACTACTCCTATATAGTAGCCTACTAGATTTAAAGTGGTGCATTGGAGTAGATTTAGGGCCAAATTTACTCTACTTCAGCCTAAATAAACCACTAGCATACCGGGGCTATACCCTTACGCAACTCTATTACGTAAATTCTATAAAATAGTAAGACAGTATAAATAAAAACTGAGGCTGTAATAAATTGTAACCTTTAAAGCTTTCTATCCTTTAGGGGTTATTGGTCGGATAGGTTAACTAAGGTAAAGTCTACGTCTTCGGCTAGGTCTGTTCCCTACCCTACTCTAACCTTAATATTTATTCCCATTATACCCTCGGTAACATAGACCTACGCTAATTTTAGTATTGCTACCACTTACCTCTTAAAAATGTTGCGCCATTATCTTTCCTATAGTGTATCTTGGTTATGCTATAAATAGAAGGTTCCTGGAAAAGGTACCCCACTTAAAATAGGTATCCTAGGACTAGTTCTAGGGCCCTAAATTGCATCCTATTAGAACCTATATCGTTTTTATACCAAGCTAAGCAGCCTTATATTACTTGGTTTAAATAAATAAATAAATCTTTTATTTGTTTTTTCGTGGATTATAAAGATATAAACTAAAATGGCTCTAATATAATCGAGTAACATTAAACGCGGAAAGTAAAGGAATAAGTGCTGGGAGCAATTATCAAAATACATAGGTAAGACTAAATAAGCTCTATTTAATTATAACTAACGCTTCTATAGGGAGCAAGTTGGGAATTGTAATAGAGCTGTCGCAAGTCCGTCTTATTCCTAGCCTAGACGATCCTTATATTTAGAGAGTGCTGCTAGAAAAAAAGGAACTATTCTTAAGAATTTTTTTAAAAAATATAAGTGATTATTCTATTAGTGCTTATAAGGAATTATATAAAGGAATTAGTATAACGTTTAAGGCTATATAGGTTATAGCTACCGTAAAGATAAACTTTATAAAAGCGTAAGGTGTTATAATATCGGTAAATATGTGCAAGATATCTTAAATTATTAGGTTTCCTAACTTCTTATAAACGCTAAACTACCTAGAGGTTAGCTTTAGTGTAAAAATTAATAAGCTATAAACGGAAAATGCTAGGTTAGCTTAAAAGTTAAGTAAATTAAGAGATAAGACATTTATAGAGATAGAGCTTAGGTAGCAGGCAGAGGAAGAAGTAAGTTGGCTTAGAAATACTAACCAGCAACTTTAACGGGAGGCTTAGGACAGCGCAATAAAGTATATCTAAGGGCTTAATTTAATTGGGCTCCTATTAGAGGAGTTAAAAACCTAAGCGCCTCTAGGAGGTTGTAAAGTCTTTTATTAAGTTGAATCCCTAATCTAAGCTAGTAATTTAGATAGTTAAAAAATTTAAGTATATAAAATTCGCTATAAGAATAAGAGATATTTAAAAGGTTATAAGAGTGAGCGAGCGAGCAAGTATATAAAGTAGGAATGAAAGAGTATAGAATAAAAAGCGTTCTTTTCTCCGTCCTAGTTATACTAAGTATAGGAACTGCTTTAAAAATATAACAAGTAATTAGGCGTTAGGCTTTACGCTCCGACTTAAGAAAGAGATATATCCTTAACTTTAGACTAGTAAATAGTTATAATTTATAAAGATTCCTAGCTATTAACGCTTTACTTAAGTAAGTACTTCCTAGGGCTTAACAACCTAAGCAAAACTCTCTCCTTGGAACTGCCGTTATTGTGCGGTAACGCCAATAACTTATTACCTAAATCGATATTATTATATAGACGTATAGTAATGTTTAGGAATACGCCGTCTATGTTATTCTTGCTATTAAGCATTAAGTATTACAGTGGAGGTTCTTGGGTTAAGGTACTTAATTCCGTTAGTTGTTGTTTATGGGCCCAATTAAAAACCCAATAAGAGAAACAATAGATATGGGTTTTTAAACGGTTCTGGAGCACAGGTTAAGACCTAGTAAAGGCTATAGCCTATAGTAGGCGTTTAATAATAATGAAAATGCATATACTAATAATTAGAGATGTTATTAGTTAATAAGGAGACGAGATAGTATAATATATATATATTTTTAGTATAGATTTTGTAAAATTATCTAATAATATTAATTTATAAAAAAAATAGAAAGGGCCTAATTCTGGGCCCCCGTTATATCGCTATAGGTTAGCTATTTTTATATTACTTAGGACCATTTTTGGGACTAAAAGTTCTTATATAAGTATTAGAAGAATTTATATAGGAACTGGCCTATTCCTATTTTAATATAACTAGTTTTAAAGCATTCTTTTAAAGTCTATTATCCTTTTACTATGGCGAAGGGAGGAACGTAGCTAAAGCGAGGTGTCTTAGTTATCTTTATACTTGCCGCTATCTATTATACAGTTTTAGCGCTATAGGTACTATATAAGGAAAGCAATATAAAGGCGGGTATTATAACCTTAAGCGTAAAATATTACTCTCTATCCGGATTTTTATAAGTGGCTTTAACTAATAGGTTCTTAAATTTAGTTTAATTTTACTATTAAACCTCTAGATAATTCCTTTGTTATACTATACGCCCTTTTAGAGCGAGATATCCTTTAATCTTTTTAGACCGAAGTTATAAGTGTTGCTAATAGCGTTGCGACGGCCATCCCTAGTACTATTAGCTAAGTGTAAAGCGCCGCAAACGCTGCCGCTATAGCTATTCCTAAAGTTATTGAGGAATTAATTCCTAAAAATTGCTCACTAGGTACGAAACAATTCTGTGTCGGATTTACTTATAATATAATATACAATAACTTGCTATTAACTCTTTCTAATATAGTGCTAGAAGAGGTTAAAAGCTTTCTTAAAGACTAACTTAATGACCTTTAATCTCTAGAAGGGATTTTAATAAAAGTCACTTCTATATATATCTAGGACTGCTTAATTATAGGGCTGGTTTTAATGCTTATCTTAGCCACTATATTCTTCTATTTAATATTTAGCCGCTTATTTTATATCGCGGCCATTCTTCTAAGGCTTAGCGTTTAATTAAGGGTAGTAATTTATTTAGTATTGGGTATAGTATATTACATCCCTCTCTTTATACTTACTATTATTTTATATATTTTCTAGTTAAAGACTAAGGAACTATTATCCGAGATTAAGATGGAGAAAGGTAAGGTAAGTGGATTATGTTTAGGAGCTCTCTGCTATACTATTATAATAACACTACTAACTGCTCTTATACCGGCTGTTATTTAAGAATATATTATAAGAATGAAGGATAGGCAATAAAGGCGGAAATTAGGGGTGCTAAAGGTTATATTTAGAGATTATAATAGCTATTTATAAAAAAACACTTTAATTAAGAACTGGGAGTATAACCGGCGGAGAAAAAGGGCGCTTTACGGGGATATTTCGTCGTAATACGTCGGAAGGCCGTGTTGGGAAGGTCTAACTACTAACGGCGTAAGTTAGCGGAAGCATAAATTTTCTTAAATAGCTTAGAATGCACGCAGTTCTTTATAGCGTTTAGTTTTAGGTTAGTTAGCACTTTATTTAAATATACGTAAATAATTAGCAGTATTTAAGTCCCTTATAGTTAGAACTAAGCATAAGCGGCGAAAACGTAATACCCTAACCGCGTAATACCTTTTTAGGGATCTTAGACATTTAAATAAGAACTAGTATAACATTACTTTAGCTATTAGCATTTATAATTACCGTTATCTTATATATAGTAGCTAATGCGGCTAAGTATCCTAATTGGGTTACTTTATAGGCATTAATAGGCTATATAAGCTAGATAAGACCGCGGAACCAATATAGCTAAAGATGTTTCCCTATTGCTATTTATATTAAGGGGACCATATTTAGCCCCCTCAGTATCCCTAAGATACTTCTCTATTTTAAGATATATTTTATAGCTGCGCTAGAATTAGTTGTCCTTCCTATTATTTAATCCCTATATCCTATCTATAAATAGATACTTAAATAATAATTAAGCGAGTATAAAAGGACGTCCGTTTTTAACTTATTAGTAATTATATAAAATCCGCCCCCCCCCCCAAAAAAAAAACACGCGAAACCGAGATTTACTACCTTTTATCCTATAACGTATTTACAATCCTAGCAATATATCCCTTACGAACTTTCAGCTTCACTCTCCTTCTTAGCGTTATCTCTTAACTCGTCTCCTTATCCCCTATTACCCTAACCCTTATATGGCGTTAAGACACTATCTTAGCTGGCTTCCATCTCCTAGATTGTTTTAATCTTAGCTTTAAAGGTAATATATTTAGCGCCGTGTACTTATTGGTTAATACTGTGCCTATACCCTTAAGCGTAAATCTAGATTAATGTATTATAAATACTATGGGGAATATAGGGTATTTATTTAAGTAAGTCTCCAATCTACTACTTAAGAGGAAAGGAGGGAAGAAGTAAAGTAGAAATACGTGCTAATACGGGGCAGCGGCGGTGCCTTTAGCTCCTGTTTAGACTATACCTTAAAAAGCGATACGTTAGAATTAACTTATAATTATGTAACGGATGCTCCTAATACGTTTAAAAAGTCTACTATTAATCTTAGTAAGTAGAAGTATAAAATATCCGTATACTCCACAAAACTAATAGAGAAGATAGATAGCACAGCGAAAGAAAACGGAAATAGTGTGTTTGTATACAATAACGGAAGGGTTAATTACCAAGCTCCTAGTGCTGCTTGAATTTAAGATTATAAGCATATTATAGATATAAAGGTATAGCGTATATAGTCTAGGCGAACGACTTCTGATAAGTTAAAGATTTTACTTACTATTTTAATTGCCTCCTCCTCCTAAGTATTATTCGAGACTATATCCTACCTTATAACCGTAGTCTATTAATTATGTCGATTAACGTAATATATATTTCGCGAAATGAAATCTACTGTTTTCTTCTAAGGCTAATAGAAAGAGGTAACTTAATAAGGATCTAAGTCGCGCATATATATTTAAGTAGAGCGGTAATATTTAGGAGATTGGTACTAACTATCTATAAGAGGGTAAAGCTTAGAAAGCTATTACCGTCCCTCCCTACGTGCTAAGATACCCTCCATACCGAGATATATAAGGGGTACTTTAACTTACGCGCTATAGTAGATATAATGCTAATAATAACTTCCTACTATCGTAATAAGGCTCTAAGGCTTAGATAAGACCCTAATATAAGTATTATAAGTGGTAAGAGCTTAATAGTGGTACTGTAGTAAAGGGACATTGTTACGCTATAAAAGGAGGCTCTCTACAAATCAGGCGCGAAGGCGATAATGCAAACGTAATTTATAGGTAGGAGGGGTCCTAAATATTTAAAGGTAATTATAGCACACAACTTATATAGAATTATAGTAAAGCTTAATATATGCGCAGAGTTATAGTTGCTTAAAGTCAAAGTACCCCTTATATTTTCCGGTATAGTGGGTTTTCCGCAACCTAGGGACGGACGTTATACTTTACTGTCCTCCTTTAGAGTAGTATAGGTAACTTACACCTAGGCTAGATAAACTGGCTAATTAAGATTAATTTACTAATAGTGATGCTGCTCCTTATATTACGAAATTTCTCCTACTTAAGGGAGTCCATTATTAGTTATTTAAAGCTTAGGAAATACCTAAAGCCTTTTTAAGCATAACTACTATATTTATAAGCGAAATTTAGTAGCCTGTTTTAGGTGTAAAGGAGGGGGAGAAGAATTTAGTCTAACTACTACCTAATGTTTAGAGATCTGGTATAGGAATAATTCCAATAGTCGCTAGAACCGAGGACTATAATTAGGTTCTATATGGACCTAAAACCGGTCTGCTTATTAGTTAGTGTAGTATTTAAACCTATAGAGCCCATTTCTAGGTCCCCTATTTTTAGCTATTGGGGGTAAAGGTAGCGTGGCCAGATATAAATGCATCGTTCTTTTTAATTAGTCTCTTTAAGTTCCAGCCCTGTTTTAGAGTTTACGTATAGAATATTCCTAGCCTTTTAAAAGAAAGCAATTTAAATATATAAAACCATATTTTAGAGTCTAGAGTAGGTCAAGCCCTATAATATAGAAGTGTATTCTAAATAGAAAGTAGGTATAATATTCTCGTAAAAGGATAAAAAGCTTTTAAATACTCGTTTTCTAAACCTCTAGGAGGCGGGGGAGTTGCGGGTATAGTAATCGCCAGTACTATATTTATTATTATACTGCTTACTCTTTATATATATTTACGTTATTAAAAGCGCGCCATATACAATAGAAGCCTTAAAGTTAATCCTAGTATAGTTTTATAGCAAGCCTAGCAACGGATAGCTTATCTATAGATATTATTAGTTAGTAGTGAAATACTAATCCTATATATATTCTTACCTGCTATAAATATGCAGTTGTCCCTAATTTAAGAAAAAAAGTTATTAAGCCCTAGATGTATATATACACCTCTATTAAACTAAATTAGATTTCCTTACTACTATCTTACTACTGTCTTTAAGACTAGAACCCAATGTCTTACTACCCTATTACTTATAATTGTATATCTTATTAAATGTTTTATTAAATATCTTATTACCTATTTCTATTACTAATTACTAACTCTTAAATCTTAAGCGGATGGCTTATGGTCGTATCTACACTATTTTTATAAAGATTACTATATTACTATAAACTTGCAGGGAGCGTGCTGGCAGCCTACTTAGGTAGCCCCCTTATATAAAAAGACCAATTATACTACAGATAGATTAGGCCAAGGGGCGCCGATCTATGCAAAGATAAGTTACTAGAATATTTAATAAGCCTTTAAACTTTTATTATATATATTATAGCACTATTATAGACCCTAGTTAGGGGCTTGGCTAAGCCTTGGCGCCATATATATAGACGTGTCCTTTTTATTAATAACTTAGTTAATTGAGGCATAAGCACGGCAAGAGGGACGCGTAAGCCTATATAATTAGATTATCTAAAAATAAGGATCTAAAGCTAGAGAAAGGAAAGGAGAAGAAGAGCAGCGCCGGTTAACGTAAGGTTCTTTTATATGGTCCTCTAGTTACGTAATCGCGAAGTTCTACTAAGTTCTGCCCGTGTTCTACTAAGTTCTGCCAATGCCGTAATACTTTTGTTAGTGACTTAGTTAATTAAGGCACGAGCACGGCAAAAGGGACGCGTAAGCCTATATAAATGGTAGTTTATAAACAAGGATCTAAAGCTAGAGAAAGGAAAGGAGAAAAAGAGCAGCGCCGGCTAAAGTAGGGTTCTTTTATGCGGTCCTCTAGTTACGTAACCACAAAGTTCTACTAATTTCTGTTAGTGCCGTAACACCTTTCCTTAACCTTCTTCCAGACCTTGTCTTAAAATTCTCGTTTACTAGCTACTAATAGATTCTATTCTTTTAACTAAGCCTTTATAATATACTAACTAAGACACCTTAAAATAATAAAAATATTTTATAACAAATTATAAGTTTCCTTAGTAGTAGTATAAGAAAGTGTTAGGGTACTAAGCAGGCTAATAGAATGATATATATAATGCTCTATAAGGAAGAAGCTTAGGGGCTTAAAGGCCCCGAAAAGGTATCTATATAATAGCCCGCGCGCTATTATGTAACACGTCGCTAAGCTTAAAGAGACTGCCTAAGTACCCCCCCCCTACCTAACCAACCCACACTACGCACCCTCGTGCCACCAGCAGATCTCGCTTTAATCGCCGAAGATAGGATACTAAATACTTAGAGGAACAGCCCCCTAAGACTACCTACTACTAACTACTTACAAAATCTCGTAGAATAAGGCATAAGTAATACTAGGGAGTATTAAATAAGGCATATATACGGGCTTGTATAAAAATATAGCAAGACTAAAGGGAGTGAAAGTATATAATATAGTACTAGTGCCCTTTAGGCTTAGTGCCTCCGGGCGAAATAAACTTCATTATTATTATTACCCCCCCCTACTAATAGAAAGTGCTATTAACTTTAACGTAACGATTAAACGAACTAAGCTTTACTATTTATGCTCTTTACGGAACCATAGCGGATAAGTAAGAAGAAAGTTTTATATTTATCATACACCTATATAGCGAGAATCTTACTACTTTACCTATTCTATAGTTTAAATGTTAAAATATTAGGAAAATAAAAAAACCTAAACTTCGTATAACGATATAATAAGACCTTTCTACTTTCCTTTAGGAAGGTAATATAATAACCGGCCCTGCCATTATTATAAGAGTTAAATCATTAACATTATTAGGCTGCTATACTATTACCACGGTAAAAGCTACTCCGTTTATTTCTTATGGCATATAAGCGGTCCCCCTCCTACGGGCGGTAATATTTAGAGGTGTATACACTAATACGTTAAGCTAATTAACCTATTTAATAAAAAGTTACTTACCTTCTTTAGTAACAAATAGCATTTGCATTAGATCCCACGTAAACTCCCTCTTTAATAGTCTGTTAGTGCTATTACTAAATACTCCGCCAGTTAATTATATAACAGTTAGTCTCGGCAAAATAGGCAATAGGACTCTAACTAGGCAAGATCCAGGAACAATAAATGAAAGAGCGAGATTATACGCCTATATATTGCTAATTCCGGTATTAAATAGAGCCGGATTAGGTACTTCGTCCTAGATATAATAAAAGAATGCATCGTAGCGGGATTTAATAGTAAGTATTAATGATACCAATCTCAAAAGCAGAGGATTAATAACTGTGAGTTGTTCGGCAAATCTAATAGTGGCTTTAATGCTTACTAAGGTTATAAAATAGGAAAGTTTAAAGAACCCCTTAGTCGAATTTATTGGGAAGGAGTAATTATAAGGAGAAATTAACGGTATATTATAGGCCTTAAGCAAGTTTATAAGGCTTTTAAGGTAGACCTCTTCTTACTATAAGGGTGTTAGGTAATATTTCTAGACTTTAAAGTAGCAGTATACTTATAGCAGCAATCTTACTAACAACATTAATGGCATCATTAGGATATTCATTTATCCCCCACTTTATAATTTCCGTTAAGCCAGTATTAAAAAAGGACGCCTCTAAATTTTTAAGAAAGTGCGCTAATTAAAGTTCTTTAATCGCACCCACAGATATTACGGTTGGTACCCTACTATTCGGCGGACTACTACCTACTATAGCTGTAGTATTAGAATAAAGGGGCGCCGCGGTGGCAAAGCTTCCTAGAGCGATAGAAGATATATAAAGGAGGGCATTAATATCCGTAAAAGGGTATATGGTTGCGGTCGAAATAACTATAAAGTATAACTTACAACTCTAAAACCTACTAGATTTGTAGAATATATAGTAAGAGATCCCTTTACTATTTCTAATTTCTATTTTAACCCTTAAATTTTAAATTATAGGGGCCTGCTTTAGGGCACCCCGAGGAGTTATTTATAGTAGGGTCCCCATTTTAGGACCCTTAAACTGTCTTAAGTAGCTTAGTAAAGTATATCGCCTCGATATAATGGTTATTAACGGGGGTAACACCTTATATTAAATTGTGTCTGATAGACACTTCGTTACCCATCGCTTTATTATACTGACTATTCTATTATTTAGTCACCAATATTGCGTAATTATAAGTACGTTATTAGCTAACTCGGAAACTGCTATATATACAATTTATAAGCTACTGGCCTGTCCGCCTATTTATAGTAAGTCTATTTACCTTACTAGCAGCATTAATATAGGTTCTGCTACCGACTAGCAAGCTAAGGTAACGTCGTCCCTCTTATATCTCCCTATTACTTTCTTTAACCTATGCCGTAATAACTAGTATAAAGATTAGATGTAGGAAATTTCTAATCTATAGTTCCGCGAGTATGTTAAGTAGGAGCTTAATTATTTGGACCGCGCTAACGTTATTGTAATGTTCTTTAATAAGAATGGTATATTGCTAATTAGCCTTCTTAAGCTTGGTCTATATGCTCTTAGTCGTAAAATAGTTGTTTACTGCCCTAAAGGTTACTAGAGACACGGCAATATGCAGATTATTTATAATAGGTTCGGTATCTAACTTATAAAGAATTTAGAAGAGTTTATTAGAGAGACTAGAAAGATATTAGAGATCTAACTAAATATATTACTGGAGATATCCTTAGTTTTATAATAATTAGGATGGCAATAATAAGATAGATTAGATTTATTTATTAGCTTAATATATTTGGTTTAGGGCTATTAGAAAGGCATAAAGTAACAATAATTCTAATAATAATGGTGGTAGCAATAGTAGCATCTTCTTAAACCCTTTGTTTTTATTTAGGAATTTTACTTAATAATATCAATTTCTACACTATACCCCCTAATTTTAAGAAACTTTGATTATATAGTCGAAGTTGTTTAATTGGTCAGATTCCTGCCAAGAGGTTTACCCTATAAGTTTTATCACGTAATATCGTTGCGGGCTTATCTTCTAATAAGAGAGCTCTTAGTTAAAGCGAGCTATAAATAAGAATTTTTGAAGGTAAAGGAGACCTTAAATATATCTAGGATTATAGGAAGGTAGATTAAATTTCCTTTAATAAGCAAACGATATAATAACTAAAGAGCGTACTATTTAAGCTAATAAATTTCCTCCTTAATTCTGTAGAATTCTCTATCCTTAGGCTAAGCGTGCCCTTTTCCTCTTAGATGCCGTGATTTTATTTCCAGCCTTTATAACCCGTTTATCTCCGTAATTTTATAATTATAGATAAATTGCTAATAAGGAAATTTCAACCTTTTAACGGTACCTATAATAAGAAGAAAGAAAGCGAGGTTTAATATTAACTCTAAATATTAATTAGACGCAGCCTCTTATAAGCGGCTCTTATAATTACGCCGGCTAGTATTCTAGTTTAAGGAGCCTTACTTTTTTATTTAAGTAGCTATGTATAAGGTCCTATAGACGATCTTATAGCTTATTGCTTCCCGATACTATAAACGGTTAGTAGCTTAAGAGTAGTATAAGGTAGGAAATCTTACCTATAACTAGCATTTCTCCTTACTTCTCTGCCTTGTCTTATACCCTTTTAATATGTTTTCCTACCCTCTCTTCTTAGAGGATTATCTTTAGGTTTGTAGAGCCTTTATATACTATAGTATATTTGCCAAATAGTACCCTATCTATTCTTTTTAATCTAATATAGATTAAGATGCCGAGGATCTATTTTAAGTTAGCGTGAGCTATAATAATATTATTTAAGCTACTAACATAACTATTATCCAAGGTGTTGTTAGTTAGAGTATTATTAAGTAAAGACTGCACTGCGATCCTAATGTCTATATATTATAAGTTTTGAATTTATAAACTATAATTTAGAGCTTACTAATAGTTTTTAATTGCTATACTAAATGGACTTGCCGAGTGCGAGTCTTGTAAGCATTATACCTATATATTAGCTAAGTAAGGTAAGGCAACTGCGCGGCTATACCGAAACCGCTTAATATTATAAAAACAGTCTTATAATCGCCTACTAGTGCGCTAATCCTATATAGCCCGCTAAACAGAGCTAAATAGGGCGGTTTGCCGTAGTAGGTCTTGCTGTAATATAGTAATCTCTAGGTTAAGCCTCTATGAGGCTCTATAAATAGATCTAAAGAATTCTGTTCCCCTTCTAACTAGAATATTATAGTAAAAGGATAAGTTTATAGAAAGGACTAAAAACTTACTACTAGAATCTACAGACCTATATACTACCCTACTTTAATTTTTAACGGTTAAGATAAACTTAGATATATTTTAATAATATTATTAATATAACTAATATAAGCTTAAGAACAGCCGGAGCCTATAGCCCTATTTTAGTAAATAAGAAATCCGGACTATAGAAGAAGGGTTAAAAGGAATATTATTATAAAGATATAGATATATAGCCGAGGAGGAAGCGGCTTTAATATTAAGTGCCGCTAAATAGAATAGGCAGAAAGGATTGCTAATACTTAGTGTACGCGGATAAATATTTCGTATAATAGCCTATAGAGAAAAGGATAAGAGAGTAGGAGAAGAAAGTGCAGTAATAATCCCCCCTATATAGTATTGGATATAGTTAGTAAGGTATTAGTCCTATAGAAAGGGGGAAGAGGGAATAAGGCTTATAATAACTCCCTATATATTCTCCGCTACACGTAAAGGGAAAGAGTTTTAGCTAGCTATTACCGTAAGAACGTAAAAAAGTAGAAGGATAAACAATATTATCCTAACTAAGCGATAAACTCGTTAGTATATATTTAAAAAAACCCTAAGTATATCTATAAGAAAGTTAAGATAAGGACTAGTGAAAAGTGGGATTATATTAATTAACGAGAGATTTATAGCTTATAAACCGGCAATCTAGATATCCTAGACTTTAAAGCTAATATAGAACGCATTTACCGTAATATAAAATAACTATAAAAGGACATTGGCCTAACTCTATAGACCTAAATATTGATGGCGGCGGATTAGCTGCGGATAGGTAAGATATTAAGATACTAGAAAAGAAGTGGTTTTTAAAAATGACTATATATAGGGACGGAAGTAAATAAGGATAAGAAAAGTAAAGATGCTACCTATAGCTATAGCATATACTTAGGTAATTTCCATAATGATATGGACTATTATTTAAGGGCGGAAGAAAAGAAATTAGCGAAGTATAGTAAAAATTAGCGGAAAATTTGTTAATTTAAGGGATGCCCGAAAATCCGTTAAAGGCAAAAATAGAAAGGGACTAGAATTGGGAACCTAGTAAGAGGTCTAGAACTAGGAACTTGATAATAAACCTAGTAACAGAATTCTAGTCACTAGCTAAAATTAAGTAAAAATATTATTACTTTATTAGCTATTAATATAGGTAATCTAGTAAAATTTCTAAGTATGCTCGCGAGATGGAAAACGTTTAAAAAGAGCTACCTATTCTAGTGGATACTTATAACCTATATGCGCCCTAATAATAGCAAAAGATACCAATCCTATAAGCACTTCTTTTCGCTAAGGAAGTTGTAATAACGGATGCTAGAGAATATTAGTAGATAATAGTACGGGAAATAAAGCTCTAACGTACCTCTATTAATTTAATAACTAAAGTAACAGAGGTTATCTTAAAGAGGAATCCGGCGGCGTTAAAGTCGGGCGGCTAATAATATAGGTTATCCACACTAATAGCTCGCTTCTCTTTAATGTATCCCTATATTAGTTCTATAATAATATTACTTAGCGCTCTAATATCTCTAGGTTTAGCGTTTTATAATAGGCGGGTATAGCAATATTTTTAATACGCTATAATATTTTATTAGTAAAGGCGGTTTTAAAACTAAGCTAATTACTAACTAATTTTTATATCTCTATATAGATGAATAAGTATATTTAAATAACTTAGTAAACTATACTCTAATCCTTTCGTTATAAGGTACGCAAGCCCGTTAAGTATTTACTATAGTTAGTGCCCTGTTTAGTTATTACGCTATTAGGTTTTTACCTATCTAAGTATTATAGCTAAGTAAATTTTATTAAGGAGAGGATTGCCAGTAACGTAGTATAGAGAGTAGGCTATAAACTTGAAAATAATATAGGAAGTCTTATTAAATCTAAAAACCTTAAGAGCAGAGATGAAGTTGGTGTATTATATCTATTAAAACTTATAAAGCTTTTCTTTAATATTAGGTTCTAAAAAACTCCGCACTATAATAAGATTTAATAGGGGATCTTTCCGCTTACTTTTTACTATAGCAATATTAGACGGGAGATCTCTCCTTTTAGCCACTATGACCTAATCTTTAATACTAAGTTATAGCTAATAGGTCTTCTTATAGACCCTCTATAAAGATCTATATTTTATTCTCACGTATTTATATACCCTAACCCTAGATTTAATAGCTTTAGGGAGTCTAAAACGCTATAGGCCAGTCTTAGGATTTATATTATCCCTATTTAAAGAGTAGAGTCTTTTTTTAGCTAAAGCATCGCGATTATAAGGGGTGTTACCTTCTATAAATTGATTAAGGAAGCTGGTCCAGGAACGTATTTTAAGTTCTCTTAGTGCTTCCAAATTAATCTGTATATAGCGTTTTTTAGATATAGAAATTATCCTAAGCGGTATATAATAATAGGAAAGTCTGTTTTCCGATAATATTATTAGCTAAAGAATAGGTGTGAAGGACGGATTTATGCCTCTTATAATTTACTAAAGGAAAAGAGCGATAAATATAATAGGGGTCCGGAATTAGACCCCTAGGTTTCTATTTAAAGCATAAAAGGAACTTATAGTAGGTAATAGATTTAAAATAGTAAGTACTACGGATAAGAGGCTATAAGTGGCCTGTTCTCCTAGGCGGATTATATATTCCTCTTAAAAAGTTATCTTAAGATATAATGGTATGATTCCTCTAATAGGAGCGAAGACTCGTGACGGAGAGGAGCATTAGTTAAAGAGGCGCGGCTAGCATTAAGATTAAGTTGCTATACTTTCCATTTAAGGGAGCTAGTAATGACAATATTAAGAGACTTAAGAAGTTTAGGAGGAGAATAATTGCCGTTAATTATTCCTATCGATCTACTGAGAGGTAGCTGTTAGATCTACGTAATGGCTACCTAAAGCTAGATTTTCTGGCCGATTTTTATTTAGAATAAAAGACATTAAGTCCTAGCAGCCGCAGAAGTTCTTCCTCTAGAAGTTTGGCGCTAAACTATAGATTATATCTCGTAAGTAACGCCCTTATATCTTATATATAAAGTATCCTTATACTTACTTCTTAATAGAGCTTAACTATAAAAGAGAGTGCTAAAGTAGCTCTAGATACTATATAAGAGGCCGCTAAGCAATACACGCTTATAAAGTAATGTATGGTACCAATATCCCCCCACCAAAATACTTATAACTTATTAACTATAATAGTTATTTATATAAAATTTTAAATATAGCTTATTAAATAGTAAATTAAGCTTTTTATAAGGTAGAATTTTTTAAATTTAAAACTATACTGTTAGTATACATAATCTAATCAACGGGCATAAATATTACTTATAGTGGCGATACGTATGCGGTGTTAATATAATTAATTATTGATCCTCCTATTCTCTAATACAGTGTTAATAGTATATGCGCGTCTTACGTAGGTTACGTGCTCTATACGCGTAATATATAAGACGAATGTCTTCCAATATATACTATATATTTATATATAATATTAAAATATATTTATAAAATACTTATAACTTAATAACTATAATAGTTATTTATATAAAATTTTAAATATAGCTTATTAATTAGTAAGTTAAACTTATTATAAAGTAAAAATTTTTAAATTACTATTTTATATAATATTTTATTGCCTTTTTTTTAATTAAATGTTTTTTATTATATTTTATTTTTATTTTATAATTTTTATAAAAAAAAAATTTATAAAAAGTTTAACTTACTAATTAGTAAGTATTGGAACGTTAATTATATAACGTAGTTACGGGACTATATAGTGAGGTTAGCTAACCTAACCTTAGAGTAACCCCTTACTTTTAGTAAAAATAATTAACTACCAACTTTAACACCGCATACGTACTACTATAAGTAATATTCGTATATGTTAATAAAGCGAGTATACCAACAGTAAGCTATATTAAAATTTTTATATAAGTAGCTATTACAGTTATTAAGTTATAAGTATTTTGGTAGAGGGATATTAGTACTATATATTACTTTATAAGCGTGTATTACCTAACGGCCTCTTCTAAGGTAAAGGTTTTATCTATAGGCGTTTTAAATTACTAATTATATTCTATATAAAACCTCTACTATCTTAATTATATTAGATTATAGATTTTATATTATACTTATGTTTAGAGGCGCTTTATAAACTTCTTCTTAAGGCTATGTTAATAAAAGTACCGCGTTTAAATCTATAGTAATAAGATATATCAGGTATGGTGGAAAAAAGGCAAAATAGGTAAGACTTAAACTAGTTATAACCTTCTGTAGACTATTATTCTCTAAATATAATTGCTCTAGACGTAGCTATTCTAAATATAGCTATTAGACGTAACGTTCTTGCTCTCTAAACGTAACTATTCTCCAGATATAGTTCTCCTATTTAGCGCTACTAAGAGGACCGATTATTTTAGGCTAATTGGGCATCTAATAATACAGATATAGTTTCCTATTTAGCGCTGCTAAGAGGACTAGTTATTTTGGGCTAATTAGGCATCTAATAATTCTTTAGACGTAGCTATTCTCCAGACGTGGTATTAAGAGGACTAGTTATTTTAGGCTAATTAGACATCTAGCCTTTAGATATAGCTATTCTCCAGACGTAATGTCCTATTTAGCGCTACTAAAAGGACTAGTTATTTTAGGCCGATTAAATATTTGATCTCTAAATGTGGCTATTCTCTAGACGTGGTGTCCTATTTAGCGCTGCTAAGAGAACTAGTCATTTTAGGCCAATTGGACATCCAATTTCTAAACGTAGCTATTCTCTAAATATAGTGTCCTATTTAACGCCGCTAAGAGGACCAGTTATTTTGGGCTAATTAAATATCCGATCTCTAAATATAGCTATTCTCTAGACGTAGTGTCCTATTTAGCGCTGCTAAAAGAACTAGTCATTTTAGGCCAATTAGATATCCAATTTTTAGATATAACTATTTTCTAAATATAGTGTCCTATTTGGCGCCGCTAAGAGGACTAGTTATTTTGGGCCAATTAGATATCTAATCTCTAAATATAGCTGTTCTCTAGATATAATGTCCTATTTAGCGCCGCTAAAAGGACTAGTTATTTTAGGCCAATTAAACATCTAATCTTTAGATATAGCCGTTCTCCAGATATAATATCCTATTTAGCGCTGCTAAGAGGACCGGTTATTTTAGGCCAATTAGATATCCGATTTCCAGACGTAGCTATTTTTAAGACATGGTGTCCTATTTGGCGCTGCTAAGAGGACTAGTTATTTTAGGCCAATTAGACATCCGATCTTAAGACATAGCTATTCTTTAGCGTGGTTCTCCTATTTGGCGCTGCTAAAAGGACTAATCATTTTAGGCCAATTAGGCATCTGATAATTCTCTAGACGTGACTATTCTTTAAACGTGACTAGGATCCCCTAACTACGGTTAGCTAAAAATAGAGGGTCCTAGAATTGGGTTCTAAGGATAATATTTAAAGCGCAGCTAAAAACTTATACTAGTTATAATAAATAACCTATTCTCCTGTAGCAAATATTATTAAATAGGCTATATAGATATATAAAACACACGATTTCTTAAGCATAAACGAAGATTTATAGCGAAGAGGAGGATTAAGTATAGAGGTACTGCTAGTGTTAATCTTAAAGTGCTACATTTCGCATGCGAAAAGGATAAGGTAAATATAGTAAGACTTAAGAATTTCTTCCGGAAGAATGGTTGCGATTGCCTAGATATTTAAAATTATCTTCCTACTGTTATCGATTAGGAGCAGCTTAACGCTACTATTTAACTTTTAAAAACTTCCGCTAAGGCGCTAATAGGTTATCTATATAATAATTATATAGAGCTAAGCTTTCCTCCTAATTTCCATTTAGAGTGTCTTTACGGCCTATACTAGGTTTAAGCAGCTACTAAGTTCCTTCCTTTAAGAGATAAGCGCTAGATTATAGATCTATATCTTGTAGGTAGGAAATTCCTATTTTGTATATATAGTAGGCTCTAACTCTAATTATATCTAAATATTAACTATAAACTAAAGACAACTATAATTGAAGAGTACTCTTATAAGAAGAAGCCTAATGATAGTAAAATCTACTATAAAATTCGCCAGTACTAATTATTAGGGAATACGTACTTTAAAGAATAATAGTGGGCTTGTTTGGCCGCTATATCTAACCGGAAAAAGCAGAATCTAAAGCGTATATTAAATCGCCTAGAATATAGAGCGGCATTTAACTTGTAATTAGATATTCCTAGGCTTAAAGGAGGTATAAGACTAGGTATTATATATATATAGTTTAATATAGGATGTGATAAGGTAAGGATTTATATCTAGGCGCTATAAGTTACTAATAATATTTAAATAGCTAATTCTCTGTTATTTTGATTATATTAGGTATATCTAGTTTAAGATCTTTAGTAGTAATAGACGGGCAATATAGAAGGTAGATAGAGCTACTGTAATAGCATTAGAGCTTACTACTTTTAGAGCGTATAGTGTGGATACTAGAGCTTTATATAGCCAGTTATAGCGCGGCCAGATCTTTAGTAATTTTAATAAGTAAAATTGTAAAGTTATATAGAGTGAAGTGCTCTCTATCTCTACTAACCGCTTAATCCCTTCTTTCTTTAGTTTTTTTAAGGATCTTAATTACCTATAAGGCCCGGCTAACTACGTAAAATGACTAATACTACTATTAGGTAAGGACTCCTTATTCTATACCTTATAGTAAATATTCTCTAGTATAAACTAGTGGATTAATTAATATATAATCTAAAAGTCCGAATCTAGGTTTGTATTTAGGCTAAGAAGTTAAATAGATTAAGTAGACCTTAGACGCTAATAGATATAAATAAGTACTATACGCGATTACCTTAAAATCCTAGCGCAGCGTAAAAAGGTAAGGAATGATTTATTAGTAAAGCCAACTAATAATTTAAGCGAGACTGCCCTATATAAGTTTGCCGCTCTTGCCTACTAATTAGGCTTTAAGTTTAACTAAATCTATAGTTTAATTTAGCGGTTTACTAATAGGGAGATTGCTTATATAGCTCTATGGGAAGCTAGGAAACTAGACCGCTAGCGATATAATCCTATCGCCTTTAAGGGCTTTATAGAGTAAATAGTAGATTTCTTTTCTACCGCTTAAGAGATAATAGAAGAGGAAATGAGAGTTATAGTTAATGTTAATTATTCTAATAGGTTACTAAAGAGATACGGGATTCTAAAAATTTATAATTATGAATAAGATAAGCTTTTACTATTTCTAGATAAGCTATATACTAATAGGGTACAATCTAATAAGATAACGTTATTTTTTATCTAAAGATCTATATACCTCGCCTTTTTTAGAAAGCTAAACCGCACTAATATTAACAGTGGTATAACTTATAGGCAAGTATAGATCCCTAAATAGGTAATACTTAAACGAAAAAGGCTTAAGCGGGAGAGGTAGTAGTAGGCTAAATAAGAGACGCTTAACTAGGAGAGGCTTAAATACAAAAGGCTTAAATAAGAGAGGCTTAAGTGGGAGAGGCTTAAGTAGGAGAGGCTTAAGCAGGAAAGGCTTAAGTAGGAGAGGCTTAAGCAGGAGAGGCTTAAGTAGGAGAGGCTTAAGTAGGAGAGGCTTAAGCAGGAGAGGCTTAAGTAGGAGAGGCTTAAGTAGGAGAGGCTTAAACGAGAGAGGCTTGAATAGGAGAGGCTTAAACGAGAGAGGCTCGAATAGGAGAGGCTTAAACGAGAGAGGCTTAAACGAGAGAGGCTTAAACAAGAGAGGCTTGAACGGGAGAGGCTTGAGCGGGAGAGGCTTAAGCGGGAGAGACTTAAGCGGGAGAGGTTGGAACGGGAGAGGCTTAAACAAGAGAGGATAGAGCGGGAGAGGCTTAAGCGGGAGAGGCTTGAACGAGAGAGGCTTAAGCGGGAGAGGCTTGAACGAGAGAGGCTTAAGCAGGAGAGGCTTAAACGAGAGAGGCTTAAGCGGGAGAGGCTTGAACGAGAGAGGCTTAAGCGGGAGAGGCTTAAACGAGAGAGGCTTGAGCGGGAGAGGCTTAAACAAGAGAGGCTTAAGCGGGAGAGGCTGGAACGGGAGAGGCTTAAGTGGGAGAGGCTTAAGCGGGAGAGGCTGGAACGGGAGAGGCTTAAGTAGGAGAGGCTTAAACAAGAGAGGCTTAAATAGGAGAGGCTTAAGCAGGAGAAGCTTAAGTAGGAGAGGCTTAAGTAGGAGAGACTTAAGTAGGAGAGGCTAGAATAGAAAAGGCTAGAATAGGAAAGGCTAGAGTAGGAGAGGCTAGAGTAAGAGAGGCCTAAAAAGGAGAGGCAGCGGTAGGCTAAGTAAGAGAGGCTTATATTTAAGTAAGAAAGATAAATATAGAAGATATAAGTAAGAAATAAAGAAAAGACTATAAGGGAAGAGTAGGAGAGGCTAGTAAAAGGATAGAAGCCTCTATTAATAGTAGAGTAGGACTAAAGATAAATTACTTAAATTAACCTAGATAAATTTATAGAACTAGTAGGCTAAGAACTAGTAGAAGAAGATTAGGTATTAAAGACTATACCTTAAAATAACTATTAAACACGGTAAGACTAAATAGAAGTTAGTAAAAATACCTATATTATATAGGATAATATAAATTCCGTAGTAATAGATACCGCTAACTTAACTTCTACTTCTAACTAAAGGATAAAGACCTAGAAAATTTAAATAGACTTTAAAATTATAGAACGCGGTACTTAGAGTTTAGTATATAGCCTCCTAGTTAATCCCTTTAAGCTATTAGAGGTAAAGTAAGTAGTAGTAAAGTATATAAGAAAGAGAGAAAGGATAAAGATATATAATATAAATAAACGTATACTAAGCCCTTAAATATATTTTAAGGATGTTATTGCTAATAGGATAAACACTATACTTTTAATTCCGGAATTGGAGAGGGATATTATTAACCTTTCCCTTATATCGGGATGACTTATAATTTATACTAAGCCCATTTCTTTAGCATGCTTAGTTTATCTTAGCGGTGGCTATAACCGGTTTAGAATATATATAGACTTTTTGCCCTTTAAGATATTATGTTTTAGTAAAAGATAAGGATCTAATAGACCTTTCTCTATTAGAGGGGAGGTTTTTTTTTTTTTTTTTTATATCTATTGTATTATACTACGTATAATACTACGCATGCAGCCTTTAGGCTATGGCGCTATAGTCCTATATACATAAATCCCTTAGGGCAGCTTAATATGTACTAGTAACTATATCCTAGTAGTTTATAAGCCCCTAAACTAGGGGTTTATAGTTCTTTAGTAAAATACTAAGTTACAAGCAACTACTAGGGAATGAGAAAATGGTAGAAAACTATAAGAAAATAAGAAATCCTAACGCCTTTCCCTGTCCTTTTGTAATTTATTTCTATCCTTTTACTTACTAATATCTCTTTTCTAGGAGCCTAGTAGGAGTTACCTCCTATAGATCCTGCTGTTATTAGCCACTTTCTAGTAGCTATCCCTATCCTACTTAGAAATAGAAAAAGCGCCTCTCTTCCTTTTTGTATATAAAATAGCTTCTTTAGAGAGAGAGAAGAGCCTAGTTTCTTTTATATTTCTCTTCTTTCTTCCCTATATAGGTTGTAGTCCAGTAGTAGATATCTAGGGGTTTGTAGTGCTCTATATTCCCTAAAGTATCTACCTTCTTTATCCTCTCCTATTACTTTAGTAAAGGATTTAAAATAGCCTTTTNNTAGCTTTAGCTNGNAGAAAGCCGATTNTAGCCTTNTAGGATATTTATCCTTAGGGGCTTTAAGAGAAAAGGAATGGCTTCCTTTATAGATCCTAGTATAGTGTTTTCCTTTATTCTTATTCTGCTGCTAGTTGTTTTTCTACTGTTCTAGTATCTCTTCTCTTGCCGCTCTCCCTATATAGGCTAAGGAGGTATAAAAAGATTGTAGTTTTCTTCTAGAAAGGCCCTTTTTTGCTAGCTTATTTGCTATTTCGTTCCTATAGATTCCTAAATAGCTAGGAACCTAGTAGAAGTTAATAGAGATCCCCTTACTAGCTAAATAGGAACAGCTTTGCGTAATTTTAAAGACTAGTTCTTGCCCCCCTATAAGAGAATTAAGCTGTAATCTCTTAATAGCCGCTTGGCTATCTATAAAGATATAGACTTGTTTCTTTTCTAGTCTTTGTTATTTTAGGTGTTTTAGGGCCCTATAGACTGCATAAAGCTCTGCGTTTATAATTTCTATATAGGGTCCTAGATTCCAGTTCGTTGTATATTTAATCCTATTTCTCTCCCCTATTTTATATATAGCAGCTACATTTAATTTATTGTCTTTAGAGCCATCTGTATAGTATATATCTACTAGGTCCCACTCTAGGGATTCTTATAAACTTTCTACTAGTCTTAGATGTTCTTGTGTAGCTTTTTCTTTACTACCCCTTGAGATAGAAAAGAATGCAGAGATAGGAGGAGACTACGGTTTTTGCCATTCTAGAGAGATTCTCTCTATTTTCTAGTTTTAAATTAGCTGCTGAACTTTAGAGGCTAAAGATAGTAGCTGTGTCTTTGGCTGTAAGAGGTACTTTATAGTAGAGTTTTTAGGGCTAGAACTAGAGCTAGAATTAGCTGCTAATTCGTCCCTATCTTTGTTGATCTCTTCTATATAGACCTTCTTAATTACGTGGTTTTCCTTGAATTTTAGGATTCTTAATGCGTAGTTATTGCAAAGCTTTTTAAATCTAATTCTAGGAGGAGGAATAGAGGCTTNGATCTCTACAGCTTGGCTAGGAGATCCTCTAAACGCTCCTAGGACTAGTTTTAGGGCCTTGTTTTGTAGAGATTAGTACCTATCTAGTAGGTAGTCTCTAGATTTGCTTTTTTACCAGCATTGTATACCGTAGTTTACTATAGTGGTAATGTAAGCTATATAGAGCTATCGTAGGGCTTGTAGAGATAGACCTCTTTGTATATTACCTAGTCTTCTAATTAAATAGAAGGCTGTTTTTGCTTTAGAGATTTGTATTTCTATATGTTGTTTGAAAGTAAGCTTAGAGTCTAGAAATACCCCTAACCACTTAACTAGGGGTTTAGGAGATATTTCTACGTCTCCTAGCTTTAACCCTTCTTCTATAGTAGTGCGTTTACTATGGAAGTGTATAAGCTCTGTTTTGCTAACGTTAAAACTAATAGCAGCTTCCTTAGCTTTAGATATTAGTTCTAGCGCTATTCTCTCTAGCTTTTTATAATTAGACTTAGCTGAATTTGAGGTAACTATAATTGCAAAATCGTCTATATAGCTAAGAGAGTAGGCTCCTTCTGTTTGTATGCTGCAGATATTGCGTATGTATAGTAGAAATAAAATAGGGGATATAGGCGATCCCTGTGGTATCCCTGTTTCTAGTTCTACTTTTTCTTNTATTTGCCTATTAAAGGANAGCTNTAGCTTTCTATTGCTAAGGAAAGTAGCTACCTATTGTGTAAACGCTATAGGTAGTCCTAGTTCCTTACAGATAGATAAAAGCTGGTTTTTAGAGACATGGTTAAAAGCCCCTCTTACGTCTAGGAATAACATAGTGGCTATCCTTTGTCTAGCTTTTTTCCTACTATTTTTAGATTGGATATTATTTAGGAGTAATAAGACTGCGTCTATTNCAGACCGCTGTCTTCTTCCTCTTAGTTGAGAATCTTGAAGTAAGCTAGTAGTACTAGCTAGATATCCTAATCTAGTAGCAAAGATCTTTTCTAAAGTCTTTCCTAGGCAGTTTAGTAAGGAGATAGGTCTATAGGACTTTGGTAAGGAATAGTCCTCCTTATTTNCTTTAGGGAGAATAACTCCTTAAGCTTCTCTCCAGACCTTTGGCTGATAGCCTAGGATAAATAAAATCCTATAGATTCTATATAGAAGATCTTCTATAGTAGGGTAGGCCTTTTATAGAATTGTAAAAGATATCCCATCTGGTCCTGGAGCCTTTTTATTAGAGCTAGAGAAAATTGCTTGTTTGACTTCTATTTTCTCTAGTTCTGGCCATTCCCATTTATTGTCTATTGTATAGTCCTTCCACTCCATAGGGCTAGTAGAAGGGGGGGGTTTAGGGAATAGAGTAGTTGTAAAAGCTTTANACTGGTCCTNGAAGCTTTCTACTAGTCTAGTAGCCCCGTCTTTGCTATACTGTAGACTAGGGATTATTCGTAATGTTCTCTCCTTTGTATATTTTAGGGCAGTAAAGACTTCCTTTCCTTATGCTTTTTCTAGGAAGCTATTCCAGCAGCTAGTCTTAGCTTCTCTTATTGNGTGGAAGTATTGATTTTTGGCTTCTTTATAGGCTTCTAGTCTAGAACTTCTAGTAGGTTGTTCTTTTTAAAGTCTTCCTAGTTTTGCCATTTTTTGTCTTTTCTTTAGAAGCTCTTTATTCNACNATNGTTTAGAGAATTCGNAGGTTNTAGATCTAGGGATAGCTTTCTNTNCTNNTAGCTTTATACCTCTAGTAAGATCTATTACTAGATTATCTACTAGTGTACTTAAGCTTCTATCCCTAGGTCTATAGGAATCTTCTAGAGAGGCTAGGGGACCTTTTTCTCCTATCTCTATATAGGGGTTTTCTCCTACTAGTTNTTNTAGTACTAAAAGTTTCGCTTCTAGTTCTAGCCCTAGAACTTGCTCTTTTAAAGAGGTAGAGAAGAGCTCCCAGTTTGCCTTTTTTATAGAGAAAGGAGTTTCTTNAAGAGGGTTTAGGTATCTTTACGTCTCTCTAGTAAATAAAGAGAATGCTATAGTCTTATGGTTAGATCCTGTTTCTTCTATTATAGTCTAATTATCCCAGGTATTTTCTTGGAAGTTTCCTAAGTAGAAGGCTAGGTCTATAATAGACTTTTCCCTTATATTAGATCTATAGAAGGTCCCTTCCTATTCGTCTGAATTTAGTAGTTGGCAGTTATATTTGTCTAGCCAGTCTACTAGTTCTTTAGCCTCCCTAGTTAGGTTCTTAGCTAGCGCGTTCTATTGTTTATAGTATAGGTTATAGTCTTCTATTAGTATAAAAGGGAGATCTATTTCTAGTTCTAGAATGGCCCTAGAGATTGTAGTTATACTACTTCTTTAGGTTCTAGAGTTTTCGTCTAGTTGTCTCTCATTATAGATGTTAAATAGTAGAAATCTTTTAAGTTGGCTATAGATTTCTAATACTATAATATCTGTATCGTTGCAGATATCCTCCCTATTTCTATATTGTAGAATACTAGAAATAGTTTTCCTTATATAGATAGCTACTCTAGGTCAAATAGCTAGATTACCCTGAGCGAGAGGATTAAGGTTACAAACCCTGGCAACGATGTTGGAATAGAACAAAGTAGGACACTTTTTGCTCTTTTTTGCTCTATCCTTATCCAGGTACCTAGGCTGCTTGTACTGAAGAATGAATATCTATTTTTTTTCCTAAACTCACTAATTTTCTAGTAGGGGTTTGCTGTACTCTGTCTTTTATTCCTACATTCGATGTTCATATACTAATGCAGAATTTCCTCCCCGCTAGTTTTAGAACCTAGCAGAGAATGACCTCCTTCCTTCTCCTTATATACGAGAACTTCTAAGGCTTATACTACAGTTGATATACAATTAAGCTTGAGCTGCTTTCAAAGACTCGCAGTCTTTTGCTACTCATGCAAAGCTTGTTTTATACAATCATCGGCTGTACAACGAGGGGATAGGTGTGCTTTGCAAGGTGCGTTCCTCTATTCATAAATTCACAAGTAAGAACCACGAAAGTGGTCCTTAGATAAAAGGTATACCGCTGGGGCACTCAAAATCGGATGCAAGGCCTTGGTTAGTAGCATCTAATCTCTCATACTAGCCAATATTGTTGGCACTTGAATACGTGTATAGTAGGCAGAGACCACTTCTAGTGCTAATTTCAACTACCTTTGCAGGCAGCTACCCTCTGCAATTAGGATTTCCTTCTAACTTAAAGGGATTCCCTGTCTTTTCCTCACATCAATTTTCTACTAGCCGAAAGACTCATAGGATCCAGCGAACCCTACAGTTTTCGTGCGATTCTATCTTCTTTTCCCTAGCATACAGAGCATTTATCATAGGACATGGCGTGAACATCCCTGTATTCACTGATATAGGACTTTATCGAAGAGTCTCTACATTCTTCTTCTTTTAGAAAGTTTTAAGCCTCCTTCTCACTAGGAAAGCGGGAGAGATAGGGACTATCTATATATAGCGCTACTACCTAAGCCTAGCGGCTATCTAGTTCTATTTGTTCCCTTGCTAAAAGAGGAAAAGAGCAGTTAATGTAAGCCGATTTCCATTTAGTGTTTAACTCAAATACCTTACATGTAGATCCTCTGTAGTTGCGAAGAGAAATATCTGATTTCGCCATAGTTCTAGCCCTTTAGTACAAGACAATAAAGGCTTCACAACATTATAGAGATTATGTATAGAATTTATGTTAATTGACTTGATTTGTAGAGAAACAGACATCTAGAAGGCCTGGTCCTCTTTGGTACCCATAAACTAAGGTACTACGTCTCCTTGTACTTAGTAAACTGCTTCTTTTTTATGCGCTCTAAGTAGAGACACTATAGCAGGTACGAGCTAGTAGCGAGAATAAGTAGGGGAGATAAGGAGGAGGGGAGCCACTAGTTAGAACTAAGTGAGACGAAGTCACAAGCTTAAGATAGAACAGCTTAAGGATTAAAATGCCTAATCAACCTACAGTATGTGTTTTCTCATATATATATACAATAAGGACTGATTAACACTCGAGAACTATACAATTCAGACAAGTAAGGAGATTGCTAAGGATCTATCTAGGAGACGCAACTAAAAAAACTATAGAAGAATTTACGGTAAAGAATTATCGCGCGATAGTAGGAAATAGAAACTAGAG